>NC_133406.1:113932500-114557500 GCF_049350105.2 Macaca mulatta
GTTTGCTGAGAATGATGGTTTCCACCTTCATCCATCTCCCTGCAAAAGACGTGAGCTCATCTTTTTTACGGTTGCATAGTATTCCATGGTGTATATGTGCCATGTTTTCTTTATCCAGTCTATCATTGATGGGCATTTGGATTGGTTCTAAGTCTTTGCTATTGTGAATAGTGCTATAATAAACATATGTGTGCATGTGTCTTTATAGTAGAGTGATTTATAATTCTTTGGGTATATACTCAGTAATGGTATTGCTGGATCAAATGGTATTTCTATTTCTAGATCCTTGAGGAATCACCACATTGTCTTCCACAATGGTTGAACTAATTTACACTCCCTCCCACCAACAGTGTAAAAGCATTCCTATTTCCCCACATCCTCTCCAGCATCTGTTGTTTTCCTGACCTTTTAATGATCGCCATTCTAACTGGCCTGAGATGGTATCTCACTGTGGTTTTGATTTGCATTTCTCTAATGACCAGTGATGATGAGCTTTTTTTCATATGTTTTTTTTTCTATTTTTTATTTTTTATTTTTTTTTATTATACTTTAAGTCTAGGGTACATGTGGATAACGTGCAGGTTTGTTACATATGTATACTTGTGCCATGTTGGTGTGCTGCACCCATCAACTCGTCAGCACCCATCAGCTCGTCATTTACATCAGGTATTGTTGGCTGCATAAATGTCTTCTTTTGAGAAGTGTCTGTTCATATCCTTCACCCACTTTTTGATGGGTTTGTTTATTTCTTGTAAATTTGTTTAAGGTCTTTGTAGATTCTGGATATAAGCCCTTTGTCAGATGGGTAGATTGAAAAAATTTTCTCCCATTCTGTACATTGCCTGTTCACTCTGATGATAGTTTCTTTTGTTGTGCAGAAGCTCTTTAGTTTAATTAGATTCCCATTTGTCAATTTTGATTTTTGTTGCATTTGCTTTTGGTGTTTTAGTCATGAAGTCTTTGCCCATGCCTATGTCCTGAATGGTATTGCCTACAAAATCAATGTGCAAAAATCACAAGCATTCCTATACACCAATAACAGACAAACAGAGCACCAAATTGTGAGTGAACTCCCATT
Organism: Macaca mulatta; assembly: GCF_049350105.2. Lineage (NCBI taxonomy): Eukaryota > Metazoa > Chordata > Mammalia > Primates > Cercopithecidae > Macaca > Macaca mulatta. The sequence goes on from NC_133406.1 coordinate 113,933,579, forward strand.
CACAATTGCTACAAAAAGAATGAAATATCTAGAAATACAACTTACAAGGGATGTGAAGGACCTCTTCAAGGAGAACTACAAACCACTGCTCAAGGAAATAAGAGAGGACACAAACAAATGGTAAAACATTCCATGCTCATGGATAGGAAGAATCAATATCATGAAAATGGTCATACTGCTCAAAGTAATTTAGAGATTAAATGCTATCCCCATCAATTGGAAAAAACTACTTTAAATTTCATATGGAACAAAAAAAAGAGCCTGCATAGCCAAGGCAATCCTAAGCAAAAAGAACAAAGCTAGGGGCATCACACTACCTGACTTCAAACTATACTACAAGGTTACAGTAACCAGAATAGCATGGTACTGGTACCAAAGCAGATATACAGACCAATGAAACAGAACAGAGGCCTTAGAAATAACACATCTATAACCATTTGATCTTTGACAAACAAAACTTACTCCTTTTATGTATGTCTATGTTTGTACTCATTAACCAGTGTTTTTTCATTCTCCACCCCCTGAACACCCTTTGCTGCTTCTGGTATCTATCATTCTACTCTCTACCTTTATTGATCAGCTTTTGTAGCTCCCACATATAAGTGAAAACATGCAATATTTGTCTTTCTCTGCTTGACTTATTTTACTTATCATAATGACCTCCAGTTGAATCCATTTTGCTTCCAATGACAGGATTTCATTCTTTTTATTACAATGGAATAGTATTTCATTGTGTGTACATACAATATTTTCTTTATCCATTTATTTGTTAATAGATGCTTGGGTTACACATCTTTGCTATGGTGAATAGTGCTTCAATAACCATGGAAGTTTAGGCATCCTTTTCATAATCTGATTTCTTTTTCCTTTGGAGAGATACACAGCAGTTGGATTGCTGGATTGAATGATAGTTACATTTTTAGTTTTTTTTGGAGAAATCTTCTTACTGTTTTCCATGGTGGCTGTACTAATATACATTCCCACCAAGGGCATATAAGACTTTTTTCTTTACATCCTCTTCAGCACCTGCTATTTTGTTTTAAACTTTTATTTTAAGTTCAGGGGTACATGTGCAGGTTTGTTATATAGTTAAACTTGTGTCACAGGGGTTTATCATACAGCGAGTTCATCACCTAGGTATTAATTCTAGTACCCATCAGTTATTTTATCTGATCCTTTACTTCCCCATAACCACCACCCTGTGGTAGGTCCCATTGTCTGTAGTTCCCCTTTATGTGTCCATGTGTTCTCATCATTTAACTTGCTGTTTTAAGTGAAAACATGTCATATTTGGTTTTTTGATTCTGCTTAGTTTGCTAAGGATAATGGCCTCCAGCTCCATCCATGTACCTGTAAAGGACACAGTCTCATATCTTCTTATGGCTGCATAGTATTTCATGGTGCATATGTACCACTTTTTCTTTATCTAGTCTATCATTGATGGGCACTTAGTTTGATTCCATGCCTTTGCTATTATGAATAGTGCTGCAATGAATGTAACACATTCATGTATCTTTATGATAGAATGGTTTATATTCCTTTGGGTATATACCAAGTAATGGGATTGCTGGTTTTAATGGTAGTTCTTCAATTTTAGTTCTTTGAGTAATTACTACCATGTATTCCACAATGTTTGAATAAATTTACACTTCCACCAACAGTGTATAAGCATTTATTTTCTCTACAACCTCTCTAGTACCTCTTATTTTTTTTTTTTGACTTTTTAATAATAGCCATCTGACTGGTATGAGACTCTATCTCACTGTGGTTTTGATTTGCATTTCTCCAGTGATCTGTGACATTGAACTTTTTTTCACATGCTTCTTGGCCACATGTATGTCTCCTTTTGAAAGTGTCTGTTCCTGTCTTTTGTCCACTTTTCAAAGGGGTTGTTTATTTTTCTTGTAAATTTGTTCAAATTCCTTATAGATGTTGGATCTTAGACCTTTATAAGATGTGTAGCTTGCAATATTTTTAGCAGAGATGGGGTTTCACTGTGTTATAGTGCTATAAATTTCCCTCTTACCACTGTTTTAGCTGTGGCCCAGAGATTCCGGTGCTTTGTAGCTTAATAACTTCTTGATTTTTTCCTTAATTTGATTATTTACCCAAAAGACATTCAGAAATATGTTACTGAATTTCTAATTAATTGTATGTTTTTGAGTGAATTTCTTAGTCTTGATTTCTAATTTCATTGCACTCTGGTTTGAGGAACTGGTTGTTATGATTTCAGTCCTTTTGTATTTGCTGAGGAGAGTTTTATATCCTATCATGTGATGGATTTGAGACTATGTGCCATGTGGCAATAAGAAGAATATATATTCTGTTGTTTTTAGGTGGACAGTTATGGATTATTAGTAGGTAAATTTGATCCAGTGCTAAGTTTTGGTAGTGAGTAGCATTGTTAATTTTCTGTCTCTATGATGTGTCTAATACTGTCCATGTGATGTTTCAGTCTCTCACTATTATTATGTGGGAGTCTAAGCCTTTTTGAAGGTCTCTAAGAACTTGATTTATAAATCTGAGTTTACCTGTGTTGGGTGCACATATATTTAAGATAGGTCTTCTTGTTGATTTGATCCCTTTACCATTATGTAAGGCTGTTTTTAATCTTTTTTGATGTTTGTTGGTTTAATGTCTCCTGAAATTAAGATGGCAACCCCTGCTTTTTTCTGTTTGTTTGTTTGTTTGTTTGTTTGCTTGGTAGATTTTTCTCCGTCCCCTTACTTTGAGCCTATGTGGGTCATTGTATGTGAGTTTGGTCTCTTGAAGACAGCATACGAATGGATCTTGGTTCTTTTTCTAGCTTGCCACTCTGGGTTTTAATTGGGGCATTTATCCCATGTGCATTCAAGGTTAGTATTGATACATGTGGATTTGATTGTGTCATGATGTTAGCTGGTTATTCTGAAAATTTGTTTATATGGTTGCTTTATACTGTCACTGGTTGTGTACTAAAGTGTGTTTCTGTAGTTGCAGGTAATTGTCTTTCTATATTTACTGTTCCCTCTACTAATGTAGCTCTACTGATAACAAATTCCCTCAGCCTTTGCTTGTCGGAAAATGATCTTTTTTCTCTTTAACTTATGAAACTGAGTTTGACTAGTTATGAAATTCTGGGTTGATATTTCTTTTCTCTAAGAATGTTGTATATTGGCTCCCAATCTCTCCTAGACTATATGGTTTCTGCTGAGAGGTCTGCTGTTAGTCTGACGGGCTTCCCTGTATAGGTGACCTGACCTTTCTCTCTAGCTGCCTTTAGCATTTTTTCTTTCATTTGACTTTGAAGAATCTGATGATTATGTGCCTTGCAGATGATGTTCTTCTGTAGTATCTTGCTAGGGTTCTCCACATTTTCTGAATTTGAATGTCTACCTCTCTAGCTGGATTGGGTAAGTTCTCATGGATGATATCTCGGAACACATTTTCAAGTTGGTTACACTCTTCCCATCTCTTTCAGCAACACCAATGAATCACTAATTTGATTTCTTTATAAAATAACATATTTATCCAAGGCTTCATTCATTCCTTTTCATTCATTTCTCTCTTTTCTTGTCTGACTGTCTTATTTCAGAAAGTCAGTGTTTGAGCTCTGGGATTCTTTTTTCTGCTTGGCTTATTCAGATATTAATGCTTGTGATTGCATTAGAACATAACAAACAATAAATTTTGTAGTGTTTTTCAGCTCTATCTGGTAGGTTATGTTCTTTTCTTTACTGGCTACTTTGTCAGTCAGCTCCTGTGTTGTTTTATTGTGATTCTTAGCTTCCTTGGTTTCATCATAGTCTTACATATCAATGATCTTCCTTCCTATCCATATCGAAATTCTATTTCTGCCACTTCAGCCATTCTAGCTCAGTTCGGAACCCTTGCTAGAGAGGTTGTGTGATTGTTTGGAGGAACAAAGACACCCTGGCTTTTTGAGTTGTCAGAGTTCTTGTGCGGATTCTTTCTTATCTTCATGTGCTTATATTCCTTCAATCTTTGAAGTTGCTGACATTTGGGTGGCTTTTAATTCCTTTTATCTCATTTGATAACCTTGAGGTTGTGATTGTGGTATAACATCAATTCAGATGACTGACTTTATTTCTGAAATATTTTAGGGTCCCAACACTCAGCTCCCAACTCCTGGACTGCATGCCATAACTCTGAGGGAACTGTGTCAGGCTTGACTTTGTCCTTTGGCTCCCCCAGGTTAGGAATCCACTGTGCTATGGAGGCTGAGGTGCTCCTTGAACCCTGTTCACTACACTCTGATGAGTGGTGTCAGCCAAGCTGTTTTGTAGTGTGGTGACAGTGGGGTCCATTCTTGTTTGTATGTGCCAAGAGCAGTGGCAGCATGGCAGGGTGCATACTATTGGGCTGGGGGCAGTGTTCTTGCAGGTGCTAGCGTACCTGCCTCTGCAGGGATGTTCACCACAATGGTGGAGGCAATGTGGCTTGGGGGTGTAGGGGGTCCCTGCTGGTTGTGTGTGTTGTCACACTTGTAGTGTTGTTGGTATATGGTAGGGTGCTGGTGGGTGCAGGTCTGTGCCCTTTTTCTGTGTGCTGCAGTTAGGGTGGTTGTTTGGGGTGCAAGAATTTCCATTGTTTTCAGTGCCTAGTTTCACTCCCATGGCAGTGTTGGCACAAGGGTATTCACTGGCATGGGCAGTGGACTGGCAAGGTTGGGATTGGCTGGCTCTGTGATTGCAATGGCTATCACCAGGGAGAATGGGCTGACTGTACTCTCAGCAGTAGTGCAGCAGTGACAGGGCAGGATGCACACTCTCACATATACTGGTGAGGAGAGGAAAGCAAAACCCACTCATGCACTCACCTGCTGGCGAAGTGATATGGCGTGTTACTTTGGGCCCAGGGTAAGCTGCAGTGTTAGGAGTGAGCAGGTGGGCCTGTGGGTGACCCTGGGCGGCTGCCCTACTGGAGTTCTCCATTTGTTAGCTGTGATCTCCCAGCACAGAGGCTAAAATGTGGGTCCCAAGGTCCCCCAAGTTTGCCCTAGAAACAAGTGCATCCAGACTGGCACCTCAGGAGAGACCAGCTGACCAGGAAGTGCTTAGGTCAGACTGGTGCCATTCGAAGGGCAAGATTGCCCTGCAGAGTTCAGGTCCAACAGTCCCCCAAGGGCTAAAGTCTGCTGGGTGAGTAAGTTGAGCCTAGGGAGATGGCCATCCCTAGCCCTGTTCCACTATAGACAAGCCCCCACCAAACCTGTTGAGCTCCACATCAGCTGGCATGCTGTCCCTGTCACTTCTCTAAGCAGCTCTCCCTGTCAACTGGAGTGTCCCTGGTGGTTGAGGGAGTCGCCTCCTGCCGGGATTCCAGAGGCCCATGGGGAGAGTGGGTTGCTCCTTGTCAGTTCATCTCAGCTGTTCCCCTGGATTCACTGGAGGCCAGGAACCAGTCCTGGTGTGTAGTGTCTCCGGGCAGAGCTCCTAACTTTTTCCTTTTCAGCCTCGTTTCTGGGTCTTCCCTTGGTTCACTCTCAGTGCCTTCCCTCTGAATATCTGTTAGAAGTGCACTTGTTATCTTGGTGCTTTAGCAGCAGCTGTTCCTCCTGGCTGCATCCAGTTGGCCATCTTGCCCAGAGCCAAAAGAATTATCTGGGATTCTAAATGTTTTTGAGTCTTTTTTACGCCAATATTCATGAGGAATATTGTTCTGTAGTTTTCATTTCTTGTAGTGCCTTTTCTGACTTTTGTGTCAGGGTAATGGCGGACAAGACAGGAAGTAGTCCCTATTTTCAGTTTTCTTTTTTGAATGATTTTGAGAAGGATCGGCATATATTTCTCCAGTAAATCCTTCTGGTTCAACACCTTTCTTTCTTGTGAGATTTTAGATTAGTGATTCAATCACCTTACTTATTATAAATCTATTCAAATTATCTATTTCTTCATGATTTGGTTTGGTAGACAGTATATTTCTAAGAATTTGTTCATTTTAACTGGGTTATTTAATAAGCTGACATAGAATTATTTATGGTTTCCTCTTCAGATTGTTTTCATTTCTGTAAAATCAGTAGTAGCGTTACTCCTTTTTTTAAAGAATTTAGGTATTTGAGTCTTACATCGTTTTTTATTCCTGTAGTTAATCTGTCTAAAGATTTGTCAAATTTGTTGACTTTTTCAAGGAAATAAAACTTAATATTATTGATTTTTCTCTACTGTTTGCTTGTCTTTTATTAGTATCTCTATGCTAGGCTCATATTTTCTTTTTTGGGGTTTATCTTACTTTACTTTTTGTAGTTTCTTAAGTGTAACATGAGGTTATTGGTCTGAGATTTCTTTTTTCATTAAAAATGTATGTGGTTATGGCTATAAATTTTCCTGTTAGCACTGCTTTCTGCTGCAACCCATAAGTTTCGGTATGGTGTGTTTTGTTGCGAGTAGTCTCAAGTGAGTTCTAATTTTCCCTGTGATTTCATATTTGACTTGTTGGTTGTTTAAGAGTGTGTTGTTTAATTGCCACAAATTTGTGAAATTTGCCATTTTAATTTGATTATAAGTTTTTCGTTTTATTTCCTTGTAATTGGAAAAGTCCATTGCATGATTTTAGACTTTTAAAATATACTAACTTGTTTTGTAGCCTAATATGTGGTCTATCCTGGAGAGTGTTCTTCCATGTTCTCTTGAGAAAACTGTAAGGTGTATCCTGCTGTTGTTGGGTGGAGTGCTCTATATTTGCCTATTTGGTTGGATTGGCTTATATATTTATGTCCTCTATTTTTTCAAACTTCTATTATTCTAGCCATGATAATTCACTAATGAGAATTCACTCACAATTCACTAATGAGAGTGAATTATTTGAGTTTTCAACATTTATTATAGACCTATCAACTTCTTTTAATTTCTCTCACTGTATCTTCGTATACTTTGTAGTTCTGATGTTTAGTAAATGTATGTTTATAACTTCTATATTTTCTTGGTGAATAAATCTCTATCAATACATGTGTCCTTATAACAGTTCTCAACAGTATCTTAAAGTTAATTGTGTCTGATGTTAATGTAGCCGCCTATGGTCTCTTTTGGCTACTATTTACATGAAATATCTTTTTCCATCCTATTACTTTCACCTCCTTTGTGTCTTTAGCTGTAAAGTTACTCTCTTAAACAAAAAATAGTTGAATCTTTTTTCTTTTTGATTCTTTATTCTAATTTGTGTTGGTGGGGAGAATTTAATTCATTCACATTTAAAGTAATTACTGATAAAGAAGGTCTTCTTTCTGCACTTACTGTTTTCTGTATAATGTTTGTTTTTCATTACTGTCTGATTTATGTTTATTTGATTTTTTGTAGTGAAACTAGTTTATTGCCTTTTATCTTTTGTGTATACTCGAAAATATTTTTGTGATTTCAATGGGGATAATATATAATATCCTAAAGTTATAGTAATCTATTTGAAATAACACTCATTTAACTTCAATTGCATCAAAATGTTGACTCATACCCCGCCTGGACAACATGGCGAAACCCTGTCTCTACTAAAAATACAAAAATTACCTGGGTGTGGTTGCACATGCCTGTAATTTCACTACTAAGGAGGCTGAGGCAAGAGAATTGCTTGAGCTCAGAGGTGGAGGTTGCAGTGAGCCAAGATTATGCCACCGCATTCCACCCTGGGTGAGGCAGTGAGATTGTCAAAAAGGAAAAAAAAAAGCAAAGTTGACTCATACAGCCCTATCCTATTTTTATGCTGAGTTCACAAATTACTTCTTTATACATTGTGTGTTCACTAACTTAGACTTGTAATTATATTGTATTTATTTGCATTTTAAACCTTGTAGAAAGTAAAAAGTGGAGATACAAGCTAAAATTTCAATAATGTTGGCTTTTATATACCAGTGTCATTTATCAGAGATTTTTATACCTTCATATAGTTTCTCTCCAGCATCCTTTTATTTCAACCTGAGCATCTCTCTTTATAATTTCTCATACACAAAATCCAGGGCCAATGAAATGCCTCAAGTTTTCATTTCTGGAAATGCCATAATTTTGCCTTCATTTTAAAGGACAGTTTTGCCGTGTATAGAATTCTAGGTTGAAAGTGGTTTCTTTTAGGGCTTTAAATATGTCATCCCACTACCTCTTGATCTCCAAGGTTTCTGATGAGCATTTGGTCACCTACTTCTTAAGGATTTCTTAGATATGATGGTTCACTTCCCTCTTACTGCTTTCAAGATTATCTCTTTTGATAATTTGATTATAATGTGTGTCACGGTGGGTGCCACCGAATTCATTGAACTTGGAGTCTGTTGCACTTTTTGGAAGTGTAATTTTGCCTTTTACAGAAATCACATAAATGGGCCTACAGCCTTTGAGGCTGACTCTTCTTACGTATCTGTTTGCATTTCAAATTCCACCACGTCTTTGTGAGTCTTGACACGTCATTCCATGTTATCACTGCACAGCATTCGACTGCTTGGTTGTGAGGTACCACAGTTTATTGATTCAATTATTGAAGGACATCTTGGTAGATCACAAGTAGTGGATATTATGACTAAAGCTGCTGTAAGTATTTGAATGCACATTATTTTTTGTTGAGATATTTTAAAATGTACTAGATCAATTTTTGAATGTGCTATTGTGGGATCATATTATAAAATTATGTTTATCTTTTAAGATTGTAAGTTAGTTTGGATTTTTTTATAGTGTTTATATTTTATTTAACCATTCTCCAACTAACAGTATAATTTTCAGGTCTCTCATCCTATGTTAGAATTCAGACAGTCTTTTCTCTCCAAATTTTGTTCACAATTTTGTTTGTGTTTCTTTGTTTTCCTTTTGACTTTTTTTTTGAGGGAGATCACAGCCTATGCACATTCACTGTGTTGAAAAGATTCTTACAAGAAGTGTCTGATTAATTCCATCATTTACCACATATCCTTCTTAATCTCATTAACACTAAGCATACTGAAGTACTTTATATTACTAATAGCTCTTAAATTTTGCTCTTAAATATTCAGGTCTAACATAAAGAGAAAATAAAAGTAGAATTTATAAGGTTTATACGCTTTGGAAAGATTAGTGCTAATGAGGTATTCAGGTTTTTATAAGGATTCAGCTAAAATTTAGGTAATTTGCCAGCAGAAGTTTGTGATATTTAAATGAGCAATATTTTTATTGTCCTAAACAGCTAACCACAGTAACAGTAGACTAAATGGAAGATAACATTACATATTTTTTTCACACAGAACAAACCATTATATATACTTTTACACAGGATAAAAATATCTATACATGTTAATATTTTGTGAATCAACAAATCAACATACTGCTATTTATTGTTTTTAGATTTATTTTTTCTTGTACTAACTGAATTGAGAGGAAGTCCGTAGAGAGCTCAAATAACATGGACAAATTAAAACATTTTTTTCTATCCTTTGTTCTAAGTTTCTGCTTAGGTTAACTCTCATTTTTAATACATAAGAACAAATGTGCAGAAAAGCCCATCTTATTATTTCTGCACACTTCGTTCAAATCATATATTTTCATTTGCTTTTTCCTAAAAACTTCTGGCACACACTTAAAATAGGGATGATATAAACAATCTGAAAGAGAAAGTTAATACCTTTCTTAACCATAAACAACTTGAAATCTATGTTTTGCCTCTGTTTAATTAACCATGTGTTTCTTTACTATTTTGAGTACTATCTGTAGCCTGTGCTAAGTACTTTATATGCAGTCTCTGATTTAATTTTTTTTCTCATGACAATTTAGTGGTAGGTACTATTGTTATCACTATGTTCTATTATCTTTATTACCTATCTACCCATCATCTATTACTTCCAGTTTCATCATATTATGGCCAATTTTATGATTTCTATCTGTCTGGGTCTTGGATAGTAGACAAACTCTTTCCTGATTGTTTTTTTACCCTAAGAAGATCGACCAATTTTGGTGAACTTTTTTACACATACATATGGCTATTGGGTGTCTGTGGCTTCTGTGTACATATGTCACTGCTATGAGGACGGGGGATATTATTGGGGTTTTCTTCAAGAGAGATTTTAGAAGGGATGTGATCAAATGTAGAGCTATAACACTGCTACTTGCATCCAGCCCCACCCTTGATCTCTGACCAAAAATGCTAAAAAGAAAAAAGACCATTATCTCACTAATTGAGCAATGGACAGGCTTGTCTCTTGTCAGCTTTTCAAAGCAGAATTTTAAGATTCCTTCCTCAATAATAGGTAACATTTGGAGAATATTCTGAAAAGTAAAACAAGAAAATAAACATCATCTGTAATTTCACCAGCCATATATTAATAACATTTAATATATTGTTTCATATGTTTCCTACCTTTTAATAATGTTGATGAAAATGCTGTCATGCTTTACATATGTTTTTCGTACAATTAGAATATTTTAAATTATATTAAATAATCTTCCAAAACATCCAATTTAATGATCTTCACTATTCTATGATATGTATGTTCTGTAATTTATCAGATTCAGCATGGAAGGACAATGGAGGCTTAGCCTTTCATTCAGAAATAAAAGCAGAAGGCAGATATGTGATATGCATGTGGAGTTGCAGTTAGCATATCTCTGAACATATCAATTATATTTTCCCATAATTTCTGTTTTTTAATATTTTTCTATTTAATTTTAAAATTTTATTTGCCAGTACTATTTTGTTTAGTGGAATGTATAGTATTGAAATGTGAGATAAAATGTTGAATCAAGTATTAGACAAAATTAAAAGTGTTTGCACAAAGTGAATGGACTGCCATGACATTATATTATGTGAAAAAAAGAGCAGTTCTCAAAAGGTTACGTGATGTATAAATTCACTCAAATATTCTTAAAATAATGAAATCACGGAGATGGATAAAAGAGTAATATTTACCAGAGGTAAGTATTTGGGAAGGGAGGGGTGGTTATGACTATAAGTGGGGAGCAGAGAAGCCTTGTGGAAATGGAATACTTGTGTATCTCGATTGTAGTAGTAGTTAGCGAACACTATGTACGTGACGTAAACTTCATAGCATTATAAACATACACAAACACAAATGAGTGAATATATAATTAATAAAATTCAAATATACTGTCTGATTCAGAAAATGTTAAAGTTATTTGTTCTTTCCTGTCATTTTAAGTACTAATAATTCATACTTAATGATCCCCTAAAAATTATGAAGTAGAAGTAATAGGAATGAACCTAAAGCTATTAGACTCTTAAAGAACATAAAGCTAACCTCTTTACACATGTAGATAGATGACAGATAAAGACACATGGTCTGTGGGTGTGAGTGTGTGTGTATGTGTTTGTGTGTGTGCGTGTGTGAAGTATACCTCGCTCTATGTCTCAGGGCCTGGATGTCATAACTAGGGGAAGCTGTGACTGGTAGCTGCCCTTCTTCATGTTGTGGTCGCTCTTCATGTAGCTGGTCTGTGGGGAACTGTGAGTTTCCAGTTCGCCACCTCAACTTGTAAAGTGAGCCTATCTGAGATGCTGGGGGCACTAGGGCTGCTGCCACTCTGGTGCCTGCACTGCTGCCATAAGCAGCCTGTTTGAGTGGGGTGTCCTCAGAAGAGCAGTCTCAGGGAGTGACCCAAACTGTATTATCTCACACAGTGATCTCATTTGGCAGAGAATTCTCCAATTTTTCATGTCAGAAATCAGACGTTTCTCTAAGGATTTGTGTTGTAGGTGTGATGTGAGGCTCTGGGGAGGAGTAGGGGACCTATTGAGAGAAGTCTGTTTACTTCACCCACTGTGCTTGGCATGTGTAATGGTCTATAGGAAGTATTTGGTGAGAACACTATTTGTAAACACCTGGCGCAAAGGTGCTGACATGACAGTTCTATTTCTGTAGCATCTGGCCAGTGGAGATCTTGGCCAAAAGCCCTTCTTCATAGACTGGAGCAATTGCAGATCTGGAAACCTAACGTGCTTAACTGAGGGATGTGATGCTGGGTTGATTCAGTGCTCTTGCTCTATCTGGAGGATAGCTGGTGAGTGCTCCAAAGAATTTGAGTCACTCTTCTTCCTCTTTTTCCTTATCTTCCTCTTCCTTCTTCTTCTTCAATTATAAAACCACATTCTTGGAAAGCTTCCTGATCATTGGCCCAGATGAGAAAGCTCCAGCAACATTATTTTAAATGTTTAATATACAATGTTTAGTAAGTCCCATTGATTACAGGAAGAGTTTTAAAAAGATGTGAAAGACATTCACATGAATAACATTTGTATTGAGTGAACAATGATAAAAAGGTCAGATGAGAGGTATACATTGGGATGTGAGTTGATAATCTAGCAAGTTGTGGGGCTGGAGGGCTTTGGGAAAAGACAATGGAAGAACATACAAACAAATAAAATAATACTGTCTTTCAAACACTAAAACCTGTAGAGAAAGCAAACACATAGGATCACACTTTGTTTATGTTTTCCCCTTGATTTCAGACGTTAAGTGCTCTGACCTCTATTGTGGAAAACTTCTAATTATTTACATCACATACTGTGAGTCTATGCATCTTGCTCTCTATAGGATGTTCACAGGGAAACATACAGGCATGGTTCAATACAAATATTTAAAATGAATGCTTGTAACCTTGTTTCCCTTTTCTCCATTTCCTTAATGTGGTGAATAAAAGTACAGTTTTACAAATGAAAAGGCTCTAGTACAAGTCCTTGATGGCAGCAGTGGTAAACGTACTGGAGAGACTGGATCTCACTCTGGTATCTATCCTGGGACACAAGTGCCCCTTTGAGGGTTGCAGAAGACAGCCCTCAAAGAGGAAAGGAATATACGTAAAATCTGGGGTTCTGTGAGAGAAAGATAGAGGTGGAGCAGAAAATTTCAGGCTTGATCAGGGTCAACAGAAGGCAAGATATGGTCAGTGCCTTCAAAACCAGAGGTAGGTATGATGCTCCTCTGTTTACAATTCCAGGGAGGAGGGTTGACCTGGCTGTGGTCATACAACTTAGCAAAAAAATCTGGGGCCAGAACTCAGGTCTTTGTTAAGTCTGTCCGTCCTTCTAGCACATTGGCAAATTGTACGAGGAAAACCCAGGTGGAGATGGGTTCATGTACAACAATATGGCATTCAGTTACAGTGGATCAGGGCAGGAAGTTTTATGATTTAGGGAATGTTAGACAGGAAGCATTCACTGCCCCCAGTCAGGAAAGAGAGCCCTTGACCACCAGTTAGAGAATCTCCCAAGTCCCTCTTTGCCATAAGTCACTGAAATTGAGATCTAAGGCAGAGCCTCCATGAGTCAGGAGCACTTAATCCAGTGGAGAGATGCCAGAACAGGATATTTACCAATTTGAGAATCCCTGTCATGCCAGTAATGGATAAATTTGCATTTCAGTTGGGACATTGCTGGACCAGCCCAGTTTTAGGTAGTTCCCCTTCCTGCTGGGTGGGGTAGCAGGCCCTATAAAGAGGTTCTGTGCTCTACAACTCCTAAACTCCTGGTACTTGAGCACCGATCTGCTTTGGAGAACCTGGTGAGTCTGCTTCCTTGAGTTCCTCTGTTCTTTGTGCCCTGAAATGTTGAATGTAATCTGAATACGGCAAGTTTGGCAGATCCAAACCTATGGTCATAGGTTTGATGGTACTTAGTGAATGGAACTACAGGATTAGACTACATGATGCAGTGTTTTATATTGCTTTTAAAAAAATGCACAGTTATATGTCCATATGAACAGAGAAGTTAATAGGAAAGCCTTTGTTTGAAGAAAGGGATGAAGTATTTTTCTCTTTTCCATATTTTCCTGGTGTCCTTTTCAAAGGGTTGTGTCTTAGCAGGTGTGAGAGCCTGCACTCCTTCCTGAACAGTCCTTACTCTGTGCCCAAGTCAACCCACCGGTGCTTTACAACAGATAATGATGATAGGAATAGCTTGTGAGATTGCCCAGGGGGTTTGAACTTGTGACTGCCATTCCTGAAGATGTTATTTTCATGGAAAAACATGCTTGCTTCTTACATCTTACAGGGATGTTTTCTTTGGAGAAATTGTATGAGGAAAGGCAGGATTTCCTAGGGCCGATGAAGCAACTTGCTAAAGTGGAAAGGAGAAGACAGGAAGTCATGAAAAGGGAGCTAAGAGTTTAAATAAAGTTTTGGAGATTGGAGAAATAAGATACCACGGTAATACGTAAGTTTTGCCGTCTCTCTCTGGAGGATTCCTTTCCCGTGAACACTGTTGTATCATTTCTTTCAGATTCTGAGACTCCAGCAGGATGTCTTACCAACAGCAGCAGTGCAAGCAGCCCTGCCAGCCACCTCCTGTGTGCCCCACGCCAAAGTGCCCAGAGCCATGTCCACCCCCGAAGTGCCCTGAGCCCTGCCCACCACCAAAGTGTCCAGAGCCCTGCCCACCTCAGCAGTGCCAGCAGAAATATCCTCCTGTGCCACCTTCCCCACCCTGCCAGCCAAAGTGTCCACCCAAGAGCAAGTAACAGCTTCAGGATTCATCAGGAGCATGAAAGGATAAGGATATTTGGCTCACGTCGTTCCACAGCTTCACCTGCATCTTCTCATCAAAGCCATCAAGGGATACACAGGAAACTTCTTTCCCCTTAGCCTATGATCTGCCCATGATGACCCTTGATAGCAAAATGTTTCCTTTCTGAGGCTGCCATACTGCCACTGTCCAGGTGGAGACTTAGAAAGGAAGTCCTCAGCAGTGCCGGTTCCCAGAGCTTTGGAAGAAACACCAGCAGCTCTCTCCATGGGAACCATCGGAGAATTCTGTTGATGTTTCCTGTGTCTGTCTGTCGCCTGGGCATGAGCTTCTACCACCTGTGCAGTTGTCACTTTCCTTTCACTCCCTGAATAAAGTATCTATGCATATACATTTGTGAATGGATCTTTTGTTTCTTTTCAAATCTGCTTTATTGGCAATATTATGTAATCATTTGGGTTTATTTCCACGTTTTTTTAATCCACAGGAAGGATCTCACAATTTGGGTCATACCAACAATTATGTCTGTATTATTTAAACCCCTTTCATTTTCCCTTAATTAGTGTTTAATTGATTTGAGGAACATATTATTCAACTTCTCTGAATGTCAATCTCTTTACTGTAAAGTGAGCAATATAACTTTTACCTAACAAACTAGTTTAAGGCATAAAATTTAATTAGTATCTGAAATTTTGTTGGCGCAATGCCTGACACATAATTAGCTGTCTTTTGATAGAAATTTATTTGCAGCAAGATATCATCATTTTTTCCACCATTATCACCACCACCACCATCATCATCATCATCATCATCATCACTCCCCACTACAATCACCACCATATTTGTTCCAGCAAGAGAGTGGCTTGGCTGTAACTAATGTAGAAAACAAGAAGACTCTGTTTTGTTTTTTTTTTATTGATTCCTAATACCTATACACATTTTTAGGGTACATGTGATATTTTGTTACATGGATCAAATGTGTAATGATAAAGTCAGGATATTAGGAACTTTATGGCATTCATCACCTTGAGCATTTATCATTTCTGTCTTCGTTGGAAACATTTACTTTCCTCTCTTCTACCTATTTTGAAAAATACAATATGTTGTTGTAAACTGTAGTCACCGTACTCTGCTATCAGATGTTAAAACGTACTTCTTTTATATATCTGTATGTTTGTGCTCATTAACCAGTGTGTTTTCATTCTCCATCCCTGAACACCCTTCCTGGCTTCTGGTATCTATCATTCTACTCTCTATCTTTATAGATCAACTTTTGTAGCTCCCACATATGAGTAAAAACATGTAATATTTGTCTTTCTCTGCTTGATTTATTTTACTTAACATAACGACCTCCAGTTGAATCTATGTTGCTTCCAATGACAGTATTTCATTCTTTTTATTACAATGGAATAGTATTTCATTGCCTGTATGTACAATCTTCTCTTCATCCATTCATTTGTTAATGGATGCTTAGGTTACACATCTTTGCTATTGTGAATAGTGCTGCAATAACCATGGGAGTTTAGGCATCCCTTTTATAATCTGAATTATTTTCCTTTGGATAGATACACAGTAGTTGGATTGCTGGATTGAAAGATAAATCTATTTTTGGTTTTTTGGAGAAATCTTACTGTTTTCCACAATGACTGTACTAATTTACATTCCCACCAAGAGCATATAAGACATTTTCCTTTGCATCCTCTTTGGCATCAGCTATTTTTTAAATTTTTACTTTAAGTTCAGGGGTACATGTGCAGGTTTGTTATATAGTTAAATTTGTATCGCAGGGGTTTGTCATAAAGCTATTTCATCACCCAGGTATTAATTGTAGTACCATTACTTATTTTTCCTGATCCTTTTCTTCCCCATAACCTCCACCCTGTGGTAGGCCCCATTGTCTGCTGTTCCTCTCTATGTGTCCATGTGTTCTCATTATTTAACTTGCTGTTATAAGTGAGAACATGCCATATTTGGTTATTTGTTTCTGCATTAGTTTTTAAGGATAATGGCCTTCAGCTCCATCCACGAACCTGTAAAGCATACAGTCTGATTTCTTATGACTGCGTAGTATTTCATGGTGTATATGTACACTTTTTCTTTATGTAATTTATCACTAATGGGCACTTAGTTTGATTCCTTGTCTTTGCTATTATGAATAGTGCTGCAATGAACATAACATGTTCATGAATCTTTATGATAGAATTATTTATATTCCTTTGGGTATATACCAAGTAATTGGATTGCTGGTTTTAATGGTAGTTCTTTTCTTTAATTTTAGTTCTTTGAGTAATTGCCACACTGTATTCCATAATGTTTGAATAAATTTACACTCCCACAAATAGTGTATAAGCATTTACTTTTCTCTACAACACTCTAGCACCTCTTTTTTCTTGACAATTTAGTAATAGCCATCTGAGTGGTGTGAGACTGTATCTCATTGTGGTTTTGATTTGCACTTCTCCAGTGATCCGAGACATTGAACTTTTATTCATATGCTTCTTGGCCACATGTATGTCTCCTTTTGAAAGTGTCTGATCCTGTGTTTTGCCCACTTTTCAATGGGGCTGTTTTTTTTTCTTTTGTAAATTTGTTCAAATTCCTCATGGATCCTGGATAGTAGACCTTTATAAGATGTGTACCTTGCAAAATTTTTATCCCGTTCTTTTGGTTGTCTGTTTACTTTTTTGATAGTTTCCTTCACTATGCAGAAGCTCTTTAGTTTAATTAGATCCCATTTGTCAATTTTTTTCAGTTGCTTTTGACATCATCATCATGAAATCTTTGCTAGTTCCTGTGTCCAGAAAAGTATTGCCTGGGTTGTTTTCCAGAGTTTTTTCAGTTTTGGGTTCTACATTTAAGTCTTTAATCCATCTTGAGTTGATTTTTGTATATGATTTAAGGAAGGTATCCAGTTTCAATCTTCTGCATATGGTTAGCCAGTTATCCCAGCACCATTTATTGAACAGAAAGTGCTTTTCCCATTGCTTGTTTTGACACATTTTTAGAAGGTGTGTTGTCTTATTTCTGCATTTCCTATTCTGTTACATTAGTCTATGTGTCTGTTTTTCCACGAGTACTATGCTGTTTTGTTTATGGTAGCCTTGTAGTATAGCTTGTAGCTAGGTAGCATGATGCCTCCAGCTTTGCTCTCTTTGCTTAGGATTACCTTGTCTATTTGGGCTGATTTTTGATGAATTTTAAAAATTTTAAATAGTTTTTTTTTCTAGTTTTGTGAAGAACTTCATTGGTAGTTTGAAAGGAGTCACATTGAATGTGGAAATTGGACAATTGGCCCTTTTAACGATATTGATTCTTCCTATTCATGAGTATGAAATGTTTTTCGGTTTGTTTGTGTCACCACTGATCTATTTCAGTAGTGTTTTATAATTCTCCTTGTAGAGTTCTTTCACCTCTCTGATTTTCTGTATACCTAGGTATTTTATCCTTTTTGTGGCAATTGTGAATGGGAATGCGTTCCTGATTTGACTCTTGTCTTGGTTGTTGGTGTATAGGAGTGAAAGCAATTTTTGTACATTGGTTTTGAATCCAGAAACATTGCTGAAGTTGTTTTTCAGTTGCAAGATGCTTTTGGTCTTTGACCATACGGTTTTCTAGATATAGAATCATGTCATGTACAAACAGAAATAGTTTGACTTACCCTCTTTCTCTTTTGATGCTCTTTATTTCCTTATCTTCTCTGATTGCTCTGGCCAGGACTTCCCATATTATGTTGAATAGGAGTGGCAAGAGAGGGAATCCTTCTCTTGTGCTAGTATGCCTCCAATTTTTCCCCATTCTGTATGATGTTGACTGTGGGTCTGCCATAGATGGCTTTTGTCATTTTGAGGTCTGTTTCTTTAATACCTAGTTTGAGAGTTTTTAACTTTAAAGGGTGTTGAGTTTCATCGATAACTTTTTCAGCATATATTGAGATAATCATGTGATTTTTGTCTTTAGTTTTGTTTATGTGATGAATCATAGTTTTTGATTTGCATATGTTGAACCAACCTTGCATCCCAAGGGTAAAGCCAACTTGATTGTGGTAGATAAGCTTTTTGATGTGTTGCTGGATTCAGTTTGCCAGTAATTTTTTGAGGATTTTTGCACTGATGTTCATCAAGGATATTGGCCTGAAGTTTTCTTGCGTCTTTGCCAGGTTTTGGTATCAGGGTGATGCTGGCCTCACAGAATGAGTTAGAGAGGAGTTCCTCCTCAATATTTTGGAATAGTTCCAGCAGGAATGCTATAAGCTCTTGTTTGCACATCTGGTAGAATTCAGCTGTGAATTTGTCTTGTTCTGGGCTTATTTTGATTAGTAGGCTATTTATTACTGATTCAACTTTGGAGCTCATTATTGGTCCTTTCACAAATTCAAATTCTTCCTGGCTCAGGTTTTGGAGGGCATATGTTTCCAAGAATATACTTGCTTCTTCTACATTTTTAACTTATGTACATAGAGGTGTTCATAATATTCTGATTTTTATTTGTATTTCTGTGGAGTCAGTGGTAATATCCCCTTTGTCATTTGTAATTGCATTCATTTGTATCTTCCCTCTTTTCTTCTTTATTTGTCTAGCCTGCATTCTATTTATTTCATCAGTTTTTTTAAGAAGCGTCTCCTAGATTTATTGATCTTTTGAGTGTCTTTTTTGTGTGTGTGTGTCTCAGTGTCCTTCAGTTTGGCTCTGATTTTAGTTAGTTCTTATGATCTTCTTGTTTTGCAGTTGGTTTTCTCTTGGTTCTCTAGTTCTTTTAGTTGTGATGTTATATTTTTACACTGAGATCTTTCTAACTTGTTTTTTTTTTTTTTTTTTTTTTTTTTTTTTTTTTTTGAGATGGAGTCTCACTTTGTTGCCCAGGCTGGAGTACAGTGGCACAATCTCAGCTCACTGCAACCTCTGCCTCCCTGATTCAAGCAATTCTCCTGCCTCAGCTTTCTGAGAGGCTGGGACTACAGGTGCCCACCACCACGCCTGGTTAATTTTTTGTATTTTTAGTAGAGATGAGGTTTCACTATGTTATAGTGCTATAAATTTCCCTCTTAACACTGGTTAGCTGTGTCCCAGAGATTCTGGTATGTTGTAACTTAAGAACTTCTTGATTTTTTTTCCTTAATTTGATTTCCCCAAAGACATTCAGATGCAGGTTATTGAATTCCTAAGTAATTGTTTGTTTTGGAGTTAATTTCTTAGTCTTGATTTCTAATTTTATTCAGTTGTGGTTTAGAAATTGGTTGTTATGATTTTAGTGCTTTTGTATTTGCTGAGAAGTGTTTTATTTCCTATCAAGTGATGAATTTTAGACTATGTGCCATGTGGCAATGAGAAGAATATATATTCTGTTGTTTTCAGGTGGACAGTTGTAGATTATTAGCAGGTGCATTTGATCCAGTGCTGAGTTTTGGTGGTGAATAGTATTGTTAATTTTCTGTCTCTGTGATGTGTCTAATAGTGTCCATGTGATGTTTCAGTCTCTCACTATTATTATGTGGGAGTCTAAGCCTTTTTGAAGGTCTCTAAGAACTTGATTTATAAATCTGAGTTCTCCTGTGTTGGGTTCACATGTATGTAAGAGAGTTAGGTGTTCTTGTTGATTTAACCCCTTTACCATTATGTAATGCTGTTTGGGGGCCTTTTTTGATGTTTGTTGGTTTAATGTCTCTTTTGTCTGAAATTAGGATTGCAACCTCAGCATTTTTTCTGTTTTTCATTTGTTTGGTAGATTTTTCTCCCTCCCTTTACTTTGAGCCTTTGTGGGCTATTGTATGTGAGACTGGTCTCTTGAAGACAGCATACCAGTGGCCCTTAGTTCTTTTTACAGCTTGCCACTCTGTGTTTTAATTGGGGCATTTAGCCCATTCACATTCAAGGTTAGTATTGATACATGTGGATTTGATTGCATCGTGATATTAGCTGGTTATTCTGCAAACTTGTTTATGTGGTTGCCTTATAGTGTCACTGGTGTGTGTACTACAGTGTGTTTCTGTAGTTGCAGGTAATTGTATTTTCTTTCTATATTTAGTGCTCCCTTTAGGAGCTCTAGTAATTCAGGTCTGGTGATAACAAATTCTCTCAGCATTAGCTTGTCTGAAAATGATCCTTTTTTCTCTTTAACTTATGAAGCTGAGTTTGACTAGACATGGAATTCTGGGTTGGTATCTTTTTTCTAAGAATGTTGTATATTGGCTCCCAATCTCTTCTTGCTTGTATGGTTTCTGCTGAGAGGTCTGCTTTTAGTCTGAGTGACTATGTAGGTGACCTGACCATTCTTTCTACCTGCCTTTAGCATTTATTCTTTCATTTCATCTTGAATAATCTGATGATTATGTATCTTGCAGTTGATGTTCTTCTGTAGTATCTTACTAGGGTTCTTTGCCTTTTCTGAATTTGAATGTCTACTCCTCTAGCTAGGTTGGGGAAGTTCTCATGCATAATATTTTGAAATACATTTCCAAGTTGAGTACACTCTTCCTATCTCTTTCAGCAACACCAGTGAATCACAGATTAGATGTCTTTACAAAATACCATATTTATGTGAGGCTGCATTCCTTTCTTTTCATTCATTTCTCTCTTTTTTCATCTGGTTGTCTTATTTCAGAAAGTCAGTATTTGAGCTCTGGAATTCTTTTCTCTGCTTGGTCTATTCAGTTATTATTGCATGTGATAGCATTAGAACATAACAAACAATAAATTTTGTCGTGTTTTTCAGCTCTGTCAGGTGGGTTATGCCCTTTTCTATACTGGCTATGTTGTCTGTCAGCTCCTGTGTTGTTTTATTGTGATTCTTAGCTTCCTTGGATTGGGTTTCAATATACTCCTACATCTCAATGATCTTCCTTCCTATCCATATTCGAAATTCCATTTATACCACTTCAGCCACCTTGGGCCAGTTCAGAACCTTTGCTAGAGAGGTTGTGTGGTTGTTTGGAGGAACAAAGATACTCTGGCTTTTTGAGTTGTCAGAGTTCTTGTGCTGATTCCTTCCTATCTTCATGTGCTTATATTCCTCTAATCTTTGAAGTTGCTGACATTTGGATGGGTTTTAATTTCTTTTATCTCATTTGATAACCTTGGGTTTTGATTGTGGGCAGAGTTCTTGCAGGTGCTAGGGTACTTGCCTCTGTGGGGATGTTCTCCACAATGGTGGAGGCGATGAGTCTTGGGAGTGTAAGGGGTCCCTGTTGGTGACTGTGCATGTTGTCACACTTCGTTGGTATGCAGGTAGGGTGCTGACAGGTACAGGTTGTGTGCTTTTTCTGTGTGCTGCAGTTAGGGGTGGTTGTTTGGGGTTCAGGAGTTTCCACTGTTTTCAGTGCCTAGTTTCACTCTCATGGCAGTGTTTGCATAAGTGTATATACTGGCATGGGCAGTTTAGTGGCAGGATTGGGGCTGGCTGGCTCTGTGACTGCAACGGCCCTCACAAGGGAGAAGGAAGCTGACTATACTGTCGTTGTAGCAGTGACAGGGCAGGAGGCACACACTCACATGTACTCGTAGGGAGAGGAAAGCAAAACCCACTGATGCACACACATGCTGGCTGGCAAAGTGATCTGGGGTGTTGCTTTGGGCCCAGGGGAAGTTGCAGTGTGTGGAGTGAGCTGATGGGCTGTTAGGTGACCATGGACAGCTGTCCTGCCGGAGTTCTCCACTTGTCAGCTGTGATTGGCCAGCGCAGAAGCTATGATGTGGATCCCAAGATCACCTCAGTTTGTCCTGGAAGCAGGTGCATCCAGGCTGGCACCCCAGGAGAGACCAACTGACCAGGGAGTGCTCAGGTCAGACTGGCCCCATCTGAAGGCAAAATTGCCCTGCAGAGTTCAGGTCCAACAGTTCCCCAGGGGCT
Organism: Macaca mulatta; assembly: GCF_049350105.2. Taxonomy (NCBI): domain Eukaryota; kingdom Metazoa; phylum Chordata; class Mammalia; order Primates; family Cercopithecidae; genus Macaca; species Macaca mulatta. The sequence continues at coordinate 113,955,836 of NC_133406.1, forward strand.
AAAGTCTCTTAGGTGAGTAAGTTGAGCCTAGGGAGATGGTCATCCCTGGCCCTGCTCTACTACAGACACTCCCCTACCAAACCCTTTGGGCTCTACATCAGCTGGCACGCTGCCCCTGTCACTTCTCTAAGCAGCACTCCCTGTCAACTGGAGTGTCCCTAGTGGTTGAGGGAGTCTCCTCCTGCCGGGATTCCAGAGGCTTTTGGTGAGAGTGGGTGAGAGTGGGTTGCTCCCTAGCAGTTTATCTCAGCTGTTCCCCTGGATTCACTGGAGGCCAGGAACCAGTCCTCGTGTGTAGTGTCCCTGTGCAGGGCTCCCAACATTCTCTCTTTTCAGCCTCGTTTCTGGGTCTTCCCTTGGTTCAATCTCAGTGCCTTCCCTCTGAATATATGTCAGAAGTGCATCTGTCGTCTCAGTCCCTTAGTGGCAGCTGTTCCATCTGGCTGCATCCAGTTGGCCATCTTGTTCAGAGCCACAGGAATTGTCTGGTATGCTAAATGTTTCTGAGCCTTTTTTGCATCAATATTCATATGGAATGTTGGCTAGTAATTTTCATTTCTTGTAGTACTTTGTCTGGTTTTTGTATCAGAGTTTTGGTGGGCCTCATGGAACAAGACAGGAAGTAGTCTCTATTTTCAGTTTTCTTTTTTGAAATGTTTTGAAAAGGATTGGTATATACTTCTCCAGTAAATCCTTCCGGTTCAACACTTTTCTTTCTTGTGAGATTTTAGATTAGTGATTCAATTTCCTTACTTATTATACATCTATTCAAATTATCTATTTTTTTCCATGATTTGGTTTGGTAGACAGTATATTTCTAAGATTTTGTTCATTTCAACTGGGTTATCTAATAAGTTGACATAGAATTATATATAGATTTCTCTTCTAAATTTTTCTTTTTTTTTAAAATTTATTTATTATTATACTTTAAGTTGTAGGGTACATGTGCATAACGTGCAGGTTTGTTACATATGTATACTTGTGCCATGTTGGTGTGCTGCACCCATCAACTCGTCATTTACATCAGGTATAACTCCCAATGCAATCCCTCCCCCCTCCCCCCTCCCCCCTCCCCATGATAGGCCCCTGTGTGTGATGTTCCCCTTCCTGAGTCCAAGTGATCTCATTGTTCAGTTCCCACCTATGAGTGAGAATATGCGGTGTTTGGTTTTCTGTTCTTGTGATAGTTTGCTAAGAATGATGGTTTCCAGCTGCATCCATGTCCCTACAAAGGACACAAACTCATCCTTTTTTATGGCTGCATAGTATTCCATGGTGTATATGTGCCACATTTTCTGAATCCAATCTGTCACTGATGGACATTTGGGTTGATTCCAAGTTTTTGCTATTGTGAATAGTGCTGCAATAAACATACGTGTGCATGTGTCTTTATAGCAGCATAATTTATAATCCTTTAGGTATATACCCAGTAATGGGATGGCTGGGTTGTATGGTACATCTAGTTCTAGATCCTTGAGGAATCGCCATACTGTTTTCCATAATGGTTGAACTAGTTTACAATCCCACCAACAGTGTAAAAGTGTTCCTATTTCTCCACATCCTCTCCAGCACCTGTTGTTTCCTGACTTTTTAATGATCGCCATTCTAACTGGTGTGAGATGGTATCTCATTGTGGTTTTGATTTGCATTTCTCTGATGGCCAGTGATGATGAGCATTTTTTCATGTGTCTGTTGGCTGTATGAATGTCTTCTTTTGAGAAATGTCTGTTCATATCCTTTGCCCACTTTTTGATGGGGTTGTTTGTTTTTTTCTTGTAAATTTGTTTGAGTTCTTTGTAGGTTCTGGATATTAGCCCTTTGTCAGATGAGTAGATTGCAAAAATTTTCTCCCATTCTGTAGGTTGCCTGTTCACTCTGATGGTAGTTTCTTTTGCTGTGCAGAAGCTCTTTAGTTTAATGAGATCCCATTTGTCAATTGTGGCTATTGCTGCCATTGCTTTTGGTGTTTTAGACATGAAGTCTTTGCCCATGCCTATGTCCTGAATGGTACTACCTAGGTTTTCCTCTAGGATTTTTATGGTATTAGGTCTAACATTTAAGTCTCTAATCCATCTTGAATTAATTTTCGTATAAGGAGTAAGGAAAGGATCCAGTTTCAGCTTTCTACTTATGGCTAGCCAATTTTCCCAGCACCATTTATTAAATAGGGAATCCTTTCCCCATTTCTTGTTTCTCTCAGGATTGTCAAAGATCAGATGGCTGTAGATGTGTGGTATTATTTCTGAGGACTCTGTTCTGTTCCATTGGTCTATATCTCTGTTTTGGTACCAGTACCATGCTGTTTTGGTTACTGTAGCCTTGTAGTATAGTTTGAAGTCAGGTAGCGTGATGCCTCCAGCTTTGTTCTTTTGACTTAGGATTGTCTTGGAGATGCGGGCTCTTTTTTGGTTCCATATGAACTATAAAGCAGTTTTTTCCAATTCTGTGAAGAAACTCATTGGTAGCTTGATGGGGATGGCATTGAATCTATAAATTACCTTGGGCAGTATGGCCATTTTCACGATATTGATTCTTCCTATCCATGAGCATGGTATGTTCTTCCATTTGTTTGTGTCCTCTTTGATTTCACTGAGCAGTGGTTTGTAGATCTCCTTGAAGAGGTCCTTTACATCCCTTGTAAGTTGGATTCCTAGGTATTTTATTCTCTTTGAAGCAATTGTGAATGGAAGTCATTCATGATTTGGCTCTCTGTTTGTCTGTTACTGGTGTATAAGAATGCTTGTGATTTTTGCACATTAATTTTGTATCCTGAGACTTTGCTGAAGTTGCTTATCAGCTTAAGGAGATTTTGGGCTGAGACAATGGGGTTTTCTAAATATACAATCATGTCATCTGCAAACAGGGACAGTTTGACTTCTTCTTTTCCTAACTGAATACCCTTGATTTCTTTCTCTTGCCTAATTGCCCTAGCCAGAACTTCCAGCACTATGTTGAATAGGAGTGGTGAGAGAGGGCATCCCTGTCTTGTGCCAGTTTTCAAAGGGAATTTTTCCAGTTTTTGCCCATTCAGTATGATATTGGCTGTGGGTTTGTCATAAATAGCTCTTATTATTTTGAGATATCTTCCATCAATACCAAATTTATTGAGCGTTTTTAGCATGAAGGGCTGTTGAATTTTGTCAAAAGCCTTTTCTGCATCTATTGAGATAATCATGTGGTTCTTGTCTTTGGTTCTGTTTATATGCTGGATTATGTTTATTGATTTGCGAATGTTGAACCAGCCTTGCATCCCAGGGATGAAGCCCACTTGATCATGGTGGATAAGCTTTTTGATGTGTTGCTGAATCCGGTTTGCCAGTATTTTATTGAGGATTTTTGCATCGATGTTCATCAGGGATATTGGTCTAAAATTCTCTTTTTTGGTTGTGTCTCTGCCAGGCTTTGGTATCAGGATGATGTTGGCCTCATAAAATGAGTTAGGGAGGATTCCCTCTTTTTCTATTGATTGGAATAGTTTCAGAAGGAATGGTACCAACTCCTCCTTGTACCTCTGGTAGAATTCAGCTGTGAATCCATCGGGTCCTGGACTTTTTTTGGTTGGTAGGCTATTAATTATTGTCTCAATTTCAGAGCCTACTATTGGTCTATTCAGGGATTCAACTTCTTCCTGGTTTAGTCTTGGAAGAGTGTAAGTGTCCAGGAAAATATCCATTTCTTCTAGATTTTCCAGTTTATTTGCGTAGAGGTGTTTATAGTGTTCTCTCATGGTAGTTTGTATTTCTGTGGGTCGGTGGTGATATCCCCTTTTTCATTTTTAATTGTGTCGATTTGATTCTTCTCTCTTTTCTTCTTTATTAGTCTTGCTAGTGGTCTGTCAATTTTGTTGATCTTTTCAAAAAACCAACTCCTGGATTTATTGATTTTTTGGAGAGTTTTTTGTGTCTCTATCTCCTTCAGTTCTGCTCTGATCTTAGTTATTTCTTGCCTTCTGCTAGCTTTCGAATGTGTTTGCTCTTGCTTCTCTAGTTCTTTTAATTGCGATGTTAGAGTCTCAATTTTAGATCTTTCCTGCTTTCTCTTGTGGGCATTTAGTGCTATAAATTTCCCTCTACACACTGCTTTAAATGTGTCCCAGAGATTCTGGTATGTTGTATCTTTGTTCTCATTGGTTTCAAAGAACATCTTTATTTCTGCCTTCATTTCGTTATGTACCCAGTAGTCATTCAGGAGCAGGTTGTTCAGTTTCCATGTAGTTGAGCGGTTTTGATTGAGTTTCTTAGTCCTGAGTTCTAGTTTGATTGCACTGTGGTCTGAGAGACAGTTTGTTATAATTTCTGTTCTTGTACATTTGCTGAGGAGTGCTTTACTTCCAATTACGTGGTCAATTTTGGAGTAAGTACGATGTGGTGCTGAGAAGAATGTATATTCTGTTGATTTGGGGTGGAGAGTTCTATAGATGTCTATTAGGCCTGCTTGCTGCAGAGCTGAGTTCAATTCCTGGATATCCTTGTTAACTTTCTGTCTCGTTGATCTGTCTAATGTTGACAGTGGAGTGTTGAAGTCTCCCATTATTATTGTATGGGAGTCTAAGTCTCTTTGTAAGTCTCTAAGGACTTGCTTGATGAATCTGGGTGCTCCTGTATTGGGTGCATATATATTTAGGATAGTTAGCTCTTCCTGTTGAATTGATCCATTTACCATTATGTAATGGCCTTCTTTGTCTCTTTTGATCTTTGATGGTTTAAAGTCTGTTTTATCAGAGACTAGTAATGCAACCCCCGCTTTTTTTTGTTCTCCATTTGCTTGGTAAATCTTCCTCCATCCCTTTATTTTGAGCCTATGTATGTCTCTGCATGTGAGATGGGTCTCCTGAATACAGCAGACTGATGGGTCTTGACTCTTTATCCAGTTTGCCAGTCTGTGTCTTTTAATTGGAGCATTTAGTCCATTTACATTTCAGGTTAAGATTGTTATGTGTGAACTTGATCCTGCCATTATGATATTAACTGGTTATTTTTCTCGTTAGTTGATGCAGTTTCTTCCTAGCCTCGATGGTCTTTACATTTTGGCATGTTTTTGCAATGGCTGGTACCGGTTGTTCCTTTCCATGTTTAGTACTTCCTTCAGGGTCTCTTGTAAGGCAGGCCTAGTGGTGACAAAATCTCTAAGCATTTGCTTATCTGTAAAGGATTTTATTTCTCCTTCACTTATGAAACTTAGTTTGGCTGGATATGAAATTCTGGGTTGAAAATTCTTTTCTTTAAGAATGTTGAATATTGGCCCCCACTCTCTTCTGGCTTGGAGAGTTTCTGCCGAGAGATCTGCTGTTAGTCTGATGGGCTTCCCTTTGTGGGTAACCCGACCTTTCTCTCTGGCTGCCCTTAAGATTTTTTCCTTCATTTCAACTTTGGTGAATCTGGCAATTATGTGTCTTGGAGTTGCTCTTCTCGAGGAGTATCTTTGTGGCGTTCTCTGTATTTCCTGGATTTGAATGTTGGCCTGCCCTACTAGGTTGGAGAAGTTCTCCTGGATGATATCCTGAAGAGTGTTTTCCAACTTGGTTCCATTTTCCCCCTCACTTTTAGGCACCCCAATCAGACGTAGATTTGGTCTTTTTACATAATCCCATACTTCTTGCAGGCTTTGTTCATTTCTTTTTCTTCTTTGTTCTTTTCGTTTCTCTTCTCGCTTCATTTCATTCATTTGATCCTCAATCGCAGATACTCTTTCTTCCAGATGATCGAGTCGGTTACTGAAGCTTGTGCATTTGTCACGTATTTCTCGTGTCATGGTTTTCATCTCTTTCATTTCGTTTATGACCTTCTCTGCATTAATTACTCTAGCCATCAATTCTTCCACTTTTTTTTCAAGATTTTTAGTTTCTTTGCACTGGGTATGTAATTCCTCCTTTAGATCTGAGAAATTTGATGGACTGAAGCCTTCTTCTCTCATCTCGTCAAAGTCATTCTCTGTCCAGCTTTGATCCGTTGCTGGCGATGAGCTGCGCTCCTTTGCCGGGGGAGATGCGCTCTTATTTTTTGAATTTCCAGCTTTTCTGCCCTGCTTTTTCCCCATCTTTGTGGTTTTATCTGCCTCTGGTCTTGATGATGGTGACGTACTGATGGGGTTTTGGTGTAGGTGTCCTTCCTGTTTGATAGGTTTCCTTCTAACAGTCAGGAGCCTCAGCTGTAGGTCTGTTGGAGATTTCTTGAGGTCCACTCTGGACCCTGTTTGCCTGGGTTTCAGCAGCAGAGGCTGCAGAAGATAGAATATTTCTGAACAGCGAGTGTACCTGTCTGATTCTTGCTTTGGAAGCTTCCTCTCAGGGGTGTACTCCACCATGTGAGGTGTGGGGTGTCAGACTGCCCCTAGTGGGGGATGTCTCCCAGTTAGGCCACTCAGGGGTCAGGGACCCACTTGAGCAGGGAGTCTGTCCCTTCTCAGATCTCAACCTCCGTGTTGGGAGATCCACTGCTCTCTTCAAAGCTGTCAGACAGAGTCGTTTGCGTCTGCAGAGGTTTCGCCTGTGTTTGTTATTGCCCTGTCCCCAGAGGTGGAGTCTACAGAGACAGGCAGGTTTCCTTGAGCTGCTGTGAGCTCCACCCAGTTCGAGCTTCCCAGCACTTTGTTTACCTACTTAAGCCTCAGCAATGGCGGGCGCCCCTCCCCCAGCCTTGCTGCTGCCTTGCCTCACAGACTGCTGTGCTAGCAATGAGGGAGGCTCCGTGGGTGTGGGACCCTCCCGGCCAGGTGTGGGATATGATCTCCTGGTGTGCCTGTTTGCTTAAAGCGCAGTATTGGGGTGGGAGTTACCCGATTTTCCAGGTGTTGTATGTCTCAGTTCCCCTGGCTAGGAAAAGGGATTCCCTTCCCCCTTGCGCTTCCCAGGTGAGGCAATGCCTCGCCCTGCTTCTGCTCTCGCTGGTCGGGCTGCAGCAGCTGACCAGCACCGATCGTCCGGCACTCCCCAGTGAGATGAACCCAGTACCTCAGTTGAAAATGCAGAAATCACCGGTCTTCTGTGTCGCTCGCGCTGGGAGTTGGAGACTGGAGCTGTTCCTATTCGGCCATCTTGCTCCGCCCCCCTAAATTTTTCATTTCTGTAAAATCAGTAGTAATGTCCCTACTCTCTTTTGAGATTTTAGGTATTTGAGTCTTACATCGTTTTTTATTCCTGTAGTTAATCTGTGTAAAGGTTTGTCAATTTTGTGACTTGTTCAAAGAAATAAAACATGGTTTTATTTATTTTTCTCTACTGTTTGCTTTTCCTTTATTACTAATCTACTCTAGGCTCATATTTTCTTTTTTGGGGTTTAGCTTAGTTTACTTTTCGTAGCTTCCCAAGTGAAACATGAAGTTATTGATCTTATACCTTTTTTTTTCATTAAAAATATATGTGGTTATGGCTATAAATTTCTCTGTTAGCGCTGCTTTTTGCTTCAACCCGTAAGTTTTGGTATGATGTGTTTTGTTGTCAGTAGTCTCAAGTGATTTCTCATTTTCCCTATGTTTTCATATTTGACTTGTTGGTTGTTTAAGAGTGTGTTGTTTAATTTCCACAAATTTATGAAATTTCTTGTTTTAATTTGGTTGTAGATTTTTATTTTTATTCCATTGTGATTGGAAAAGTACATTGTATGATTTTAGTCTTTTAAAATATATTTACTTGTTCTGTAGCCTAATACGTAGTCTATCCTGGAGAGTGTTCTTCCATGTTCTCTTGAGAAAACTTTAAGGTGTATCCTGCTGCTGTTGGGTGGAGTGCTCTATATTTGTCTATTTGGTCTGATTGGCTTAAGTCCTCTATTTTTTTGAAATTCTATTATTCTAGTCATTTTTGAGAGTGAATTATTTGAGTTTTCAACATTTATTATAGACCTATGAACTTCTTTTAATTTCTCTCACCATATCTTCATATATTTTGTATTTCTGATGTTTGGTAAATGTATGTTTATAAATTCTATATTTTCTTGGTGAATAAATCTCTATCAATATACACGTCTTTTGTAGTCTCTTGTAACAGTTCTCAACTTAAAGTTAAGTATGTCTGATGGTAGTGTAGCTACCTCTGGTCTTTTTAGGCTACTATTTACATGAAATATCTTTTTCCATCCTATTACTTTCACCTTCTTTGTGTCTTTAGCCGTAAAGTTAGTCTGTTGTAAACAACAAACAGCTGAACTTTTTAAAAAATTCATTCTTCCAATTTGTGTTGTTGGGGAGAATTTAATTCATTTACATTTAAAGTAATTACTGATAAGAAAGGTCTTCTTTCTTCATTTACTGTTTTCTGTATAATGTTTGTTTTTCAATACTGTCTGATTTATGTTTATTGGATTTTTTTGTAGTAAAATGATTTTATTGGCTTTATCTTTTGTGTATACTTGAAACTATTTTTGTCGTTTCAATGGGAATAATATATAATATCCTAAAGTTATAGTAATTTAATTTGAATTAATACCCGTTTAATTCCAATTGTACCAAAAATTTGACTCATACCCAGCCTCGTCAACATGGCGAAACCCTGTCTCTACTAAAAATGTAAAAATTAACTGGGTGTGGTGGCACATGCCTGTAATTCCATTACTAAGGAGGCTGAGGCAAGGTAATCGCTTGAGCCCAGAGGCGGAGGTTGCAGTGAGCCAAGATCATGCCACTGCATTCCAGCCTGGGTGATGCAGTGAGACTGTGTCAAAAAAAAAAGAAAATTTGACTCATACAATACTATCCTGTTTTTTTGTTGCATTCACAAATTATGTCTCTATACACTGTGTGTTTGCTAACATAGATTTGTAATTATATTGTATTCATTTGCATTTTAAATCTTGTAGAAAATAAAAATTGAAGTTACAAGCTAAAATTTCAATAATGCTGGCTTTTATGTACCAGTGTACATTTATCAGAGATTTTTGTATCTTCATATAGTCTCTCTGAGGCATTCTTTTATTTCAACCTGAGAGCCTCTGTTTATCATTTCTCATACACAAAATCTAGGGAAAATGAAATGCCTCCAGTTTTTATTTCTGGAAATGCTATGATTTTGCCCTCATTTTAAAGGACCATTTTGCCAGCTGTAGAATTCTAGGTTGAAAGTGTTTTCTTTTATGGCTTTAAATACGTCATCCCACTACCTCCTGATCTCTAAGGTTTCTGATGAGCATTTGGTCAACTATTTCTTAAGGATTGCTTAGATATGATCATTCACTTCCCTCCTGCTGCTTTCAAGATTCTCTCTTTTGATAATTTGATTGTAATATGTGTCATGGTGGGTGTCATTGAGCTAATTGAACTTGGAGTTTGTTGCGCTTTTTGGATGTGTAAGTTTGCCTTTTACTGTAAAATTCATACAAATGGGCTTACAGCCTTTGAGACTGACACTTCTTACTTATTAGTTTGCATTTCAAATTCAACTATGTCTTTGTGAGTCTTGATAGGTCATTCCATGTTATCACTGTGTAGTATTCCATTGCATGGGTGTGATGTACCATAGTTTATCCATTTAATTATTGAAGGACATCTTGGTAGATCACAGATAGTGGATATTCTGACTAAAGCTGGCATAATTATTTGAATGCACATTATTTTTGTTGACATATTTTAAAATGTACTAGATCAATTTTTGAATGTGTTGTAGCTGGATCATATCATAAAATTATGTTTATCTTTTAAGATTGTGAGTTAGTTTGGTTTTTCTTAGTGTTCATACTTTATTTAACCTTTCTCAAACTTACAGTAGAATTTTCAGGACTCTCATCCTATGTAAGAGTTCAAACAGTCATTTCTCTCCAAATTTTTTCACAATTTTGTTTGTGTTTCTTTGTTTTCCTTTTTGACATTTTTGAAGGGAGACCACAGCCTATGCACATTCACTATCTTGAAAAGATTCTTAAAAGTAGAAGTATCTGATTCATTCCATCATTTACCATATATTCTTCTTAATCTCATTAACACTAAGCATATTACTAATAGCTCTTGAATTTTGCTCTTAAATGTTTGTATCTAACATATGGAGAAAATAAAAGTAGAATTTATAAGGTTTATAAACTTTGGAAAGATTAGTGCTAACGAGCTATTCAGTTTCTTATAAGGATTTAGCCTAAAATTTAGGTAATTTGTCAGTGGAAGGAGTGTGATATTTAAATGAGCAATTTTTTAATTGTCCTAAACAGCTAACCACAGTAACAGTAGACTAAATTAGAGGTAACGTTATACATTTTTTTCACAAGAATAAAACATTATATATTTTTTCACACAGAATAAAAATATTTATACATGTTAATATTTTGCAAATCAACAAATCAACATACTGCTATTTATTGTTTTTAGATTTTTATTTTTTGTATTATCTGAATTCAGAGGAAAGCTGTAGAGAGTCCAAATAACACAGAAACATCATCCTTTGTTCTAAATTTCTGCTTAGGTTAACTCTCATTTTTATCATGTAAGAATAAATGTCAAGATCAGTCTATCTTATTATTTCTGCACACTTCATTTAAATCATGTATTTACATTTGCTGCGTCCTACAAACTTCTGGCACATACTTAAAATAAGGATGATATAAAAGGTCTTAAAGAAAAACAAATATCTTTCTCAACCATAAACAACTTGAATTTGATATTTTGCCTCTATCTCTTTGATTAGCCATGGATTTCTTTACTATTTTGAGTACTATCTGTAGCCTGTGCTAAATACTTTAAATGCAGTCTCTGATTTAATTTTTTTCTCATGACAATTTAGTGGTAGGTACTATTATTATCACTATGTTCTATTATCTTTATTACCTGTCTACTAATCATCCATTTCTTTCAATTTCATCATATTATGGCCAATGTTATGATTTCTATTTGGCTGGCTCTTGGATAGTAGACAAACTCATTCCTGATTTTTTTACCCTAGTATGACCTGCCAATTTTGGTGAACGTTTTATTTTTATTTTTATTTTTTGAAATTTATTTATTTATTTTTTGAGACAGAGTCTAGCTCTGTCACCCAAGCTGGAGTGCAGAGGTATGACGCCAGCTCACTGCAACCTCCGCCTTCTGGGTTCAAGCAATTCCTTGCCTCAGCCTCCTGAGTAGCTGGGATTACAGGCCTCCGCAATCACGCCTGGCTAATTTTTGTAATTTTAGTAGAGACTGGGTTTCACCATCTTGGGGAGGTTGGTCTTGAACTCCTGACCTTGTGATCCACCCACGTTGGTCTCCCAAAGTGCTGGGATTTCAGGCATGATCTGCCGTTCCTGGCCTGGTGAATTATTTTATAGATACATATGGTTATCGCATGTCTGTGGCTTCTGTGTACGAATGTCAGTAGCTATGCAGATGGGGATCATTGTTGAGGTTTTCTTCAAGAGAGATTTTAGAAGGGATGTGATCAAATGTAGAGCTATAACTACAAAACAACTGCTACTTCCTTCCAGCTCCACCTTTAGTGTCTGCCCAAAAATGCTCAAAAAATAAAAAAGACAATTATCTGACTAATTGAACAATGGACAGGCTTGTCTCTTGTCAGCTTTTCAAAGTCGAATTTTAAGATTCCTTACTCATTAGTAATAGGTAACATTTGAAGAATACTTTGAAAAGTGAAATAAGAAAATAAACATCATCTGTAATTTCACCAGCCATAAATAATCACATTTAATATATTGTTTCATATGTTTCCTATCTTTTAATAAATGTTGATGAGAATGATATCATGCTTCACATGTTTTTAGTATAATTCTAAATGTTTTAAATTATATTAAACAATCTTCCAAAACATTCACCTTAAGGATATTCAGTATTCTACCATATGTATGTTCTGTAATTTATCAGATTCAGCATGAAAGGACAATGGATGCTTAGCCTTTCATTCAGAAATAAAAGCAGAAGACAGATATGCATGGGGAACTGCAGTTACCCTTTCTCTGAGCATATCAAGAATATTTTACCATAATTTTGTTTCCTTATTTTTTTCATATTTAATTTTAAATCTTTATTTGCCAGCACTGTTTTGTTTAGTGGGATGTATAGCATTGAAATGTGAGATAAAATGTTGAATCAAGTATAACACAAAATTAAAAGTGCATGAAGTGAATGGATCTCCATGAAATTATGTTATATGAAACAAAGAGCAATTCTTAAAAGGTTGCACGATGTATAAATTTACTCAAATATTCTTAAAATAATGAAATCATAGAGATGGAAAAAAGAGAAATATTTACTAGAGGTAAGTATTTGGGAAAGGAGGGGTGGTTATGGCTATAAGTGGGGAGCAGAGAAGTCTTGTGGTAATGGAACAGTTATGTATCTTTATTGTAGTAGTAGGTAGCCAAAGCTACGTATGTGATGTAAATTTCATAGCATTATAAACACACACACACACACACACGAGTGAATATATAATTAATAACATTCAAATATACTTTGTGAATTGCAAAAAAAAAATTAAGTGCTTTTTCTTTCCTGACATTTTAAAATACTAATAATTCATACTTAATGATCCCCTAGAAAATTATGGAGTAGAAGTAATAGGAATGAACCTAAGATTATTAGACTCTTAAAGAAGATAAAGCTAAGCTCTTTAGACATGATAATGACCCATGGTGTGTGTGTGTGTGTGTCTGTGTGTGTGTGTGAAGTATACCTCGCTCTATGTCTCAGGGCCTGGATGTCCTAACCTGGGGAAGCTGTGACTATTAGCTGCCCCCTTGATGTTGCGGCCACTCTTCATGTAGCTGGTCTGTGAGGAACTCTGAGTTTCCAGTTCACCATCTCAACTTGTAAAGCAACCCTGTCTTAATCCTGTCTGAGATGCTGGGGGCACTAAGGCTGCTGCCACTCTGGTGCCTGCACTGCTGCCATAAGCAGCCTGTTTGAGTGGGGTGTTCTGAGAAGGGGAGTCTCAGGGCATGATCCAAACTGTATTATCTCACACAGTCATCTCATTTGGCAGCCAATTTTCCAATTTTGCATGTTAGAAATCAGACATTTCTCTAGGGATTTGTGTTGTAGATGTGATGTGAGGCTCTGGGGAGGAGTAGGGGACCTATTGAGAGAAGTCTGTTTACTTCACCCACTGTGCTTGGCATGTGTAATGGTCTATAGGAAGCATTTGGTGAGAACACTATTTGTAAACACCTGGCACAAAGGTACTGACATGATAGTTCTATTTCTGTAGCATCTGGCCAGTGGAGATCTTGGCCAAAAGCCCTTCCTTAGAGACTGGAGCAGTTGCAGATCTGGGAAGCTAAGCTGCTTAACTGAGGGATGTGATGCTGGGTTGATTCAGTGCTCTTGCTCTATCTGGAGGATAGCTGGTGAGTGCTCCAGAGAATTTGAGTCACTCCTTTTCCTCTTTTTTCTTATCTTCCTCTTCCTTCTTCTTCTCCAATTATGAAACCACATTCTTGGAAAGCTTCCAGATTATTGGCCCGGATAAGGAAGCTCCAGCAGCATTATTTTAAATGTTTAATAAACAATGTTTAGTAAGCCCCATTGATTGCAGGAAGAGTCTTAGAAAGATGTGAAAGAGATTCACATTGGCAACATATGTATCGAGTGAACAATGTGTACTAAAATGGACAGATAAGAGGTATACATTGGGGTGTGAGTTGATAATCTAGCAGGTTGTGGGGCTAGAGGGCTTTGGGAAAAGACAAAGGAATAACATACAAACAAATAAAATAATATTGTCTTTCAAAGACTGAAACCTGCTTTGAAAAAGTAGAGAAAGGAAACATATAGGATCACACTTAGTTTATATTTTCCCCTAGATATCAGACTTTAAGTCCTCTGACCTTCTCTACTCTGCAAACCTTCTTCTAATTATTTACATAAGATACTGTGAGTCTATGCATTTTGTTCTCTATAGGATGTTCACAGGGAAAGATATAGGCATGGTTCAATACATAGATTTAAAATGAATGCTTGTAACTTTGGTTCCCTTCTCTCCATTTCCTTAATGTGCTGTCTAAGAGTACATTTCTATAAATAAAAAGGCTGTAGTACACATCCTTGATAGCAGCAGCAGAAAGCGTACTGTGGAGACTGGATCTCACTCCGGTATCTGTCCTGGGACACAAGTGCCTCTATGAGGAGTGTGTAGGACAACTTCAAAGACAAAAGGAATATAGGAAAAATCTAGGGTTCTGTGAGAGAAAGATAGAGGTGGAGCAGAAAATTTCAGGCTTGAACAGAGTCAGCAGAAGGCAAGATGTGGTCAGTGCCTTCAAAACCAGAGGTAGGTATGATGCTGCTCTGTTTACAATTCCAGGGAGGTGAGTTGACCTGGCTGTGGTCATATAACTTAGCAAAAAAATCTGGGGCCAGAACTCAGGCCTTTGTTAGGTCTGTCTGTCCTTCTAGCACATTGGCAAATTGTACGAGGAAAGCCCAGGTGGAGATGGGTTAATGTACAACAATGTGGCATTCAGCTAAAGTGGATCAGGGCAGGAAGTTTTATGATTTAGGGAATGTTAGACAGGAAGCATTCATTGCCCCCAATCAAGAAAGAGAGCCCTTGACCACCAGTTAGAGAATCCCCCAAGTCCCTCTTTGCCATAAGTCACTGAAACTGAGACCTAAGGCAGGGCCTCCGTGAGTCAGGAGCACTTAATCCAGTGGACAGATCCCAGAACACGGTATTTCCCAGTCTGAGAATCCCTGTCATGCCAGTTATGGATAAATTTGCATTTTAGTTGGGACATTGCTGGACCAGCCCAGTTTAGGCAGTTCCATTTCCTGCTGGGTGGGGTAGCAGGCCCTATAAAGAGGTTCTCCGCTGCACAACTTCTAAACTCCTGGTACTTGAGCACCGATCTGCTTTGGAAAACCTGGTGAGTCTGCTTCCTTGAGTTCTCTTCTTTTTGACCTGAAATGTTGAATTTAATCAAATCCAGCAAGTCTGGTGGATCCAAACCTATGATCATGGAGTTGATGGTACTTAGTGGATGGAACTATAGGATTAGACTATGTGATAGAGTGTTTTATATTGCTTTTTAAAAATGTACAGTTACATATTCATATGGACAGAGAAGTTAATAGGAAAGCTTTGGTTGGAAGAAAAGGATGAATCTTCTTCTCTTTTCCGTATTTTTCCGGTGTCCTTTTCAAAGGTTTGTGTCTTAGCAGGTGTGAGAGCCTGCACTTCTTCCTGAACAGCCCTTTGCTCTATGCTCAAGTCAACCCACTGGTGCTTTACAACAGATAATGATGATAGGAATAGCTTGTGAGATTGCCCAGGGGCTCTGAACTTGTGACTGCCATTCCTGAAGATGTTAATTTCCTGGATTAACATGCTTGCTTCTTTATTACCGGGATGTTTTCTTTGGTAAAATTGTATGAGGAAAGGCAGGATTTCCTAGAAGCAACTTACTAAAGTGGAAAGGAAAAGACAAGAAGTCATGAAAAGGGAGCTAAGAGTTTAAATAAATTTTTGGAGATTGGAGAAATAATATGTCATGTTATTACATAAGCTTTAATGATATGCCATGGTAGTACATAAGCTTTGGCTTCTCCCTCTGGAGGATTCCTTTCCCGTGAACACTGTCGTATCATTTCTTTCAGATTCTGAGACTCCAGCAGGATGTCTTACCAACAGCAGCAGTGCAAGCAGCCCTGCCAGCCACCTCCTGTGTGCCCCACGCCAAAGTGCCCAGAGCCATGTCCACCCCCAAAGTGCCCTGAGCCCTGCCCACCACCAAAGTGTCCAGAGCCCTGCCCACCTCAGCAGTGCCAGCAGAAATATCCTCCGGTGACACCTTCCCCACCCTACCAGCCAAAGTGTCCACCCAAGAACAAGTAACAGCTTCAGGATCCATCAGGAGCATGAAAGGATAAGAATAATTGGCTCACCTCGTTCCACAGCTCCACCTTAGTCTTCTCATGAAACCTTCCATGGATACACAGGGAGCTTCCTTCCCTTTAGCTTGTGATCTGTCCATAACGTTCCTTGATTGCAAAATATTTCCTTTCTGAGGCTGCCATACTGCCACTGTCCAGGTGGAGACTGAACAAAGGAAGTCCTCGGCTTTGTCGGTTCCCAGAGCTTCAGAAGAAAGAGCTGCAGCTCTGTCCCTGGGAACCATCAGAGAATTCTGTTGATATTTCCTGTGTCTGTCTGTCCCCTGGGCATGAGCTTCTACTACCTGTGCAGTTGTCACTTCCTTTCACTCCCTGAATAAAGTATCTTTGCATAATATTTGTGAATGGATCTTTTGTTTCTTTTTCAAATCTGCTTTATTAGCAATGTGATATGATCATTTGTATTTATTCCTACCTTTCTGTGATCCTCAGGGAAGATCTTACAATTGTTGCTATATGAATTTTGGGTCATAGCAAGTATTATTTCTGTATCATTTTATACCCCTTTTATTTTTCTTAGAGTTTGATTGATTTGCAGAACATATTATTCTACTTCTCCAAATGTCTATCTTTTTACTGCAAAGTGAACCAAACAATATTTACATCATAAAGTAGTCTAAGTCATAAAATCTAATTTCTATCTGAAATTTGGTTGGCACAATGCCTGACACATAATAGCAGTCATTTAATTGAGGCTTATTAGCAGCAATATATCATCATTTCCACCACAAGCATCGTCATCATCATCATCATCAACCCCCCCGACTACAACCACCAAGATATTTGTTCCAGAAAGAGAGTGGCTTGGATATAACGGATATAGGAAATAGGAAGACTCCCTACTGTTACTTTTAATTGATTCATAATGCTTGTACACATTTATGGAATACATGTGATATTTTGTTACATGGATCAAATGTGTAATGATCACGTCAGGATATCAGGAAATTTAGGGAATCCATGACCTTGAGCATTTATCATTTCTCTCTTTGCTGGGAACATTTTAATTCCTCTCTTTTTGCTATTTTGAAAAATACAATACATTGTTGTAAATTAGTCACCATGCTCTGCTATCAAATATTTAAACTTACCTCTTTTACATATATCTATGTTTGTACTATTTAACCAGCATCTCTTCATTCTCCACCCCCTGAACATCCTTCCCTGCTTCTGGTATCTATCATTCTGCTGTCTACCTTTATAGATCAACTTTTGTAGCTCCCACAGATGAGTGAGTACTTGCAGTATTTGTTTTTCCCTGTTTGACTTGTTTTACTTAACATAATGGCCTCCAGTTCCATCCGTGTTGCTGCACATGACATGATTTTATTCTTTTTTACAACAAAATAGGATTTCATTGTGTGTCTATACAATATTTTCTTTTTCTATTTATTCGTTAATGGACACTTAGGTTACATATTTTTGCTATTGTGAATAGTACTGCAATAACCATGGGAGTTCAGGCATCCGTTTGATGGACTGATTTCTTTTTCTTTGGATAGATACACAGTAGTTGAATTTCAGGATTGAACAGTGGTTCTGTTTTTAGTTTCTGGAGAAATCTTTGTATTGCTTTCCACTGCGGCTGTACTAATTTACATTCCCGCCAGAAGTATATAGACTTATTTTTTCTTTGCGTCCTGTCCAGCATCTGCTATTTTTAAAAATTTTTTTATTTTAAGATCAGGGGCACATGTGCAGGTTTGTTATATAGGTAAATGCATATCACTGGGGTTTATTGTACAGCTTATTTCATCACCCAGTTATTAATCATAGTACGCATTAGTTATTTCCCCTGATCCTCTCTGTCCTCCTAACCTTTACCCTCCAATAGGCCCTATTGTCTGTTGTTCCCCTCTATGTGTCCATGTTTTCTCAGCATTTAGCTTTCAGTTATAAGTGAGAACATGTGGTATTTGATTTTCTGTTCCTGCATTAGTTTTCTGAGGATAATGGCCTCCAGCTCTACTCATGCTCCTGCAAATGACTTGATTTCTTTTTTTATGGTTGCATAGTATTTCATGGTATATATGTATCACATTTTCTTTATCTTGTCTATCATTGATGGGTACTTAGTTTGATTCCATGTCTTTGCTATTACGAATAGTGCTGCAATGAACATAACATGTGCGTGTGTCTTTATGACACAGAATGGTTTATATTCCTTTGGGTATATACCAAGTAATGGGATTGCTGGTTGGAATGGTAGTTCTGTTTTCAGTTGTTTGAGTAGTTGCCACACTGTTTTCCACAATGGTTGATCTAATTTACAGTTCCCCCAACAACGTATAAGCATTTGTTTTTCTCTGCAAGTCTCCAGCACTTTTTATTTTTTGACTTTGTAGTAATGGCCATTATGACTGGTGTGAGATAGTATTTACATTTCTCTAATGATCAGTGATATTGAGTTTTTTTTTCATATACTTGTTGGCTATGTGTATGTTTCCTTTGAAATGTGTCTATTTCTGTCCTTTGCCCACTTTTTAATGGGGTTGGGTTTTTTTTCTTGTAAATTTGTTTAAATTCTTTATAGATGCTGAATATTAGACCTTTATCAGATGCACGCTTTACAAAACTTTTCTCCCTTTCTGTAGGTTGTCTGTTTACTCTGTTGATAGTTTCCTTTGCTGTGCAGAAGCTCTTTGGTTTAATTAGATCCTATTTGTCAATTTTTATTTCATTGCAATTGCTTTTGGTGTCTTTGTCATAAAATATTTGCCTGTCCCTATGTCCAGAATGGTATTGCCTAGGTTGTCTTCCAGGGTATTTATAATCTGGGGCTCTGCATTTAAGTCTTTAATTCATCTTGAGTTGATTTTTGTATATGGTATAAGGAAGGCATCCAGTTTCAATCTTACGCATCGGGCTAGCCAGTTGTCCCAGCACCATTTATTGAATAGGGAGTTCTTTCCACATTGCTTGTTTTTGTCACATTTTTTGGTGATCAGATGGTTACAGGTGTGTTGCTTTATTTCTGGGTTCCCTCTTCTGTTCCATTAATCTCTGTGTCTGTTTTGTAGTAGTACCATGCTGTTTTGGTTACTGCAGCCTTGTAGTATAGTTTGCAGTTAGGTAGCATGATGACTCCAGCTTTTTTGTTTTTGCTTAGGATTACCTTGGCTATTCAGGCTCATTTTTGATTCCATAGAATTTTATAATTGTTTTTTCTGGTTTTGTGAAGAATGTCATTGGTAGTTTGATAGGAGAGGAATCACACTGAAATTGTAAACTGCTTTGAGGAGCTTGGCCATTTTAACTGTATTGATTCTTCCTATTAATGAGCTTGGAATGTTTTTCCATTTATTAGTGTCATCTCTGATGTTGTTCAGCAATGCTTTATAGTTCTCTGTGTAGAGATCTTTCACCTCCCTGGTTAGTTGTATTCCTAGGTATTTTATTCTTTTTGCCACTGTTGCAAATGGGATTGTGTTCCTGATTTGGCTGTTGGCTTGGCTGTTGTAGGTATATAGGAGTGCTAGTGATTTATTTTTGTATGCTGTTTTTGAATCCTGAAACATTGCTGAAGTTGTTTATCTGATGAAAGAACTTTTGTTCCTAGACAACAGGGTGTTTTAGATATAGAATCATGTCATGTGCAAACAAGGATAGTCTGACTTCCTGTCTTCTTATTTTGATCTCCTTTCTACCCTTATCTTTCTTGATTGCTCTGGCCAGGACTTTCCATAGTACGTTGAATAGAAGTAGTGGGAGAGGGCATCCTTGTATTCTGCCGGTTTTCAAGGGGAATGCTTCCAGCTTTTCCCTATTCAGTATCATATTGGCTGTGGATTTGTTACAGATGGCTCTTATTATTTTGAGGAATATTCATTTGTTTAATATCTAGTTTGCTGAGCATTTTTAACATGAAGCGGTGTTGAATTGTATGGAAAACCTTTTCTGCATCTATTGAGACAATCATGTGATTTTTATCTTCAGTTCTGTTTATGTGATGAATCGAATTTATTGATTTGTGTATGTTCAACCAATCTTGCACCCCAGGGATAAAACCAACTTGATTTTGCTGGATAGACTTTTTGATGTGCTGCTGGATTAAGTTTGTCAGTATTTTGTTGAGAATTTTTGCATCGATTTTCATCAAGGATATTAGCCTGAAATTTTCTTTTTAGGGTTTGTGTCTCTGCCAGGTTTTGGTATCAAGATGATGCTGGCTTTGTAGAATGAGTTAGGGAGGAGTTCCTCCTCTTCAACTTTTTGGGATGGTTTCAGCAGGAATGGTACCAGGTCTTATTTGTACATCTGGTAGAATTTATCTGTAAATATCCCCTTTGTCATTTCTAATTGTGTTTATTTGAATATTTTCTCTTTTCTTCTTTATAGTCTAGTTGTAGTCCATTTATTTTATTATTTTTAAAGTAATTCCTGGATTTGTTGATATTTTGATTTTTTTTTTTTTTTATATCTTAGTCTCTTTCCGTTTAGCTCTGGTTTTGGTTATTTCTCGTCTTCTGATTGCTTTGAGGTTGGTTTTCTCTTGGTTTCCTCGTTCTTTTAGTGTGACGTTAGGTAGTTACACTGATATCTTTCTAACTTTTTGATGTGAGCATTTAGTGCTACACATTTCCTCTTAATACTTCTTTAACTGTGTCCATAGATTCTGGTATGTTGTATGTTCATTCTCATTAGTTTCAAAGAACGTCTTGATTTCAGCCTTAATTTGATAATTTACTCAAAAGTCATTCAGGAGCAACTTATTAAATTTCCATGTAATTGTATGGTTTTGAGTGAATTTCTCAGTCTTGATTTCTAATTTCATGGTGCTGTTTTCTGAGAGACTTGTTGTTATGATTTCAGTTCTTTTGTATTTGCTGAGGAGTTTTTTATTTCCCACCATGTGATTGATTTTAGAGTTTGTGCTGTGTGGCTAAAAGAAGAATGTATATTCTCTTGTTTTGGGATAGAGAGTTTTGTAGATGTTTATCAGGTCCATTTGGTTCTGTGCTGATTTCAGGTCCTGAATATATTTGTTAAATTTCAGCCACCATGATCTGTCTAATACTGTCAGTGGGGTGTTAAAGTCTCCCACTATTATCATGTGGGAGTCTAATTCTCTTTGAAAGGCAATAAGAAATTGCTTCATGAATGCGAGTGCTCCTGTGTTGGGTGCATTTATATTTAAAACAATTGGATATTCTTGTTGAATTGAACCCGTTACCATTATGTAATCCTTTTTTTTTTTTTTTGGTCTTTATTGATTTTTGTTGGTTTAAAGTCTCTTTTGTCTGAAATTGGGATTGCAATCCCTACTTTTCTCTGTTTTGTGTTTGCTTCACTCTCAGTTCCTTCCCTCTGAAAATCTGTTAAAAGTGGGCCAATTGTCTCTATTCCTCAGTGGCAGCTGTTCTAACTCGCTGCGTCTAGTTGGCCATCTTGCCCAGAACCACAGGAATTAGCTAGTATGTTAAATGTTTTTGAGGATTTTTTTGCATCAATATTCATGAGGAATATTGGTGCGTAGTTTTCATTTCTTGTAGTGTCTTTGTCTGAATTTTCCATCAGTATAATCCTGACTTCATGGAATAAGACAGGAAGTATTCTCTATTTTAAGTTTTCTTTTTTTGATAGAGTTTGAGAAGGATTGGTATATACTTCTCCAATAAATCTTTCTGGGTCAATGCTTTTCTTTCTTGTGAGATTTTAGATTAGTGATTCAATCTCCTTACATTTTACACAACTGTTCAAATTTTCTATTTCTTTATGATTTGGTTTGGTAGAAAGTGTGTTTCTAAGAATTTGTTCATTTCGGCTGGGTTATCTGATAAGCTGACATCGAATTGTTCATATTTTCTCTTAAAATTCTTTTCATTTCTGTAAAACCAGTAGTAACTTCTCCACTTTCTTTTAAGATTTCAGCTATTTGAGTGTTACATCATTTTTCTCTTCTGTAGTTAATCTAACAATTTGTCAATTTTGTTGCCTTTTCAATGAAATAAAACTTGGTTTTACTGATTTTCTCTACTTTTTTCTTATCTTTTATGTATCTCTATTCTAGTCTTTCACATTTACTTTTTTGGGTTTGGTTTACTTTTCTTTTTGTAGTTTCCTAAGGTGTAACATGAAGATATTGATCTGAGAATTTTTTAAATTAAAAATGTATGTGTACATGTGCATAACGTGCAGGTTTGTTACATACGTATACTTGTGTCATGTTGCTGTGCTGCACCCATCAACTCGTCAGCACCCATCAACTCGTCATTTACATCAGGTATGACAGTTGAAAAAAAAATGTATGTGGTTATGGCTATAAATTTCCCTGTTAGCACTGCTTTTTCTGCAATCCTGAAGTTTTGGTATGATGTGTTTTTGTTGTCAGTAGTCTCAAGCTATTTCTAATTTTCCTGTGCTTTCTTATTTGACATGTTGGTTGTTTAAGAGTGGTTTTTGTTTGTTTGTTTGTTTGTTTCCACGAATGTGTGAATTTTCCAGTTTTAAGTTGGTTATATATTTTTAGTTTCATTACAAAGTGATTGGAAAAGTACTTTGTATGATGTTAGTCTTTTAAAATATATTAACTTATTTTCTAGCCTAGTATGTGGCCTATCCTGGAGAGTGTTCCATGTTCTCCAGAGAAAACTGTAGGGTGTATCCTGCTGTTGGTGGGTAGAGTGTTGTGTATTTTTTCGTTTGGACAAAATGGTTTATATTTTTAAGTTCTCTATTTTCTTTTTGAACTTCTATTATTCTAGCCATTTTTGAAAGTGAAGTATTTAAGTTTTCAACATTTATTATAGAACTATCAATTGCTTTTAATTTCTCTCAATGTATCTTCATATGTTTTAGAGTTCTGATGTTAGGAAATGTATGTTTATAACTTCTATATATTCTGGGTGAACAAATCTCTTTATCAATATATATATCCTTTATAGTCTCGTAACAGTACTCAATTGTGTCTGATGTTATTGTAGCCACCTCTGGTCCTTTGTTGCTACTATTTACATAAAATATCTTTTTCCATCCTATTACTTTCAACTTCTCTGTGTCTTTAGTCGTAAAGTTAGTCTCTTGTAAACAGCAAATAGGTGAATCAATTTTTTTATTTACGATCCATGCTTCCAATTCTGTTGCTGGGGAAAGTTTAATTCACTTACATTTAAAATAATAACTGATGAGGTAGGTTCTATTTTTGCATTTATGCTTTTCTCTATGTTATCTTCCATCAGTGCCTGATTTGTGTTTAGTTTTATGTTTCTGTAGTACAACTTTTTAAATGGTCTTTTTTCTATTGTGTACTCTAAAATATTTATTTTGTGGTTAAAGTGGAGACTGTATATAATATCTTAAAGTTATACTAATCTAATTAGCATTAACACCAACAATTTCAATTGCATAGAAAAATTAACTCATACAACCCCTTCCTCTTTTTATGTTTTTACAAATTACGTCTTTATACATTGTATGTTCACAAACATAGATTTGTAATTATATTGTATACATTTGCATCTTAAATCTTGTAGAAAATAAAAAGTGGAGTTACAAGTTAAAATTACAATAATGCTGGCTTTTATGTACTTGTGCATGTTTATCAGGTACTTTTATATCTTCATACAGTTTCTCTTCAGCATCTTTTTTATTTAGAGACTGTGTCTCTCTCTGTTGCCCAGGCTGGAGTGCAATGGTGCAATCTCAGCTCACTGCAACCTCCGCCTCCTGCATTCAAGCAATTCTCCTGCCTCAGCCTCCTGAGTAACTGGGATTACAGGTGCACACAACCACACCTGGCTAATTTTTGTACTTTTAGTACAGATGGGGTTTCACTATGTTGGTCAGACTGGTCTTGAACTCCCGACCTCGTGATCCGCCCACTTTGGCCTCTCAATGTGCTGGGATTACAGGTGTGAGCCACCGTGCCTGGCCCAACATCCTTTTATTTCAACCTGAGAGGCTGTCTTTATCATTTCTAATACAGAAAATCTAGGGGCAATGAACTGCCTCAAGTTTTGATTTCTGGAAATGTCATAATTTTGCCCTTATTTTTAAGGACAATTTTGCTGGCTGTACAATTTTAAGTTGAAAGTGGTTTCTTTCTGGAATTCTACAACCTTGAAAGAAATCACTTTCAACCTAGAATTCTACAGCCTTGGAGATCATGAGGCAGTAGGATGATATATTGAAAATTACTTATTCAGAAAACTACTTCTGATAAGAATTTGGTCAACCACTTATTAAGGATCCCTTAGATATGATGATTCACTTCCTTCTTCCTCCTTTCAATATTCTCTCTTTTGGTAATTTAATTATAATGTGTCTCAGTGTGGGTGTCATTGAATTCGTTGAACTTGGAGTTTGTTGCACTTTTTGGATGTGTAATTTTGCATTTTGCAAAAATCATAAAAATGGAACCATTTTAGAAACAGTATGTAGCCTTTGAGACTGAGTTTTTTTTTACTTATCAGTTTGCATTTAAAATTCATTCATATCTTTGTATTTCTTGATAGATCATTCCGTGCTATCACTCCATAGTGTTCCACTGCATGGGTTTAATGCATCACAGTTTATCGATTCATTTATTGAAGGGCATCTTGGTAGATCACACTTCTTGGAATTTATGCATAAAGCTGCTGCAATCATTTGAATGCAGGTTATTTTTGCTGAAATATTTTGAAATGTACTAAATCAGAATTTGCTGGATCGTATTGTAAAATTGTGTTTATTTCTGTGAGACTGTTAGTTTTGATTGTTGTAATAATGTTTATGTTTTATTTCATATATTTATAACTTACAGTAGAATTTCAGCTCTCCCCTATGTTAGATTTCAAACAGTTTTTTTCTCTTCAAGAATGGCGATCATTAAAAAGTCAGGAAACAACAGGTGCTGGAGAGGATGTGGAGAAATAGGAACACTTTTACACTGTTGGTGGGATTGTAAACTAGTTCAACCATTATGGAAAACAGTATGGCGATTCCTCAAGGATCTAGAACTAGATGTACCATATGACCCAGCCATCCCATTACTGGGTATATACCCAAAGGATTATAAATTATGCTGCTATAAAGACACATGCACACGTATGTTTATTGCGGCACTATTCACAATAGCAAAGACTTGGAATCAACCCAAATGTCCATCAGTGACAGACTGCATTAAGAAAATGTGGCACATATACACCATGGAATACTATGCAGCCATCAAAAAGGATGAGTTTGTGTCCTTTGTAGGGACATGGATGCAGCTGGAAACCATCATTCTTAGCAAACTATCACAAGAACAGAAAACCAAACACTGCATGTTCTCACTCATAGGTGGGAACTGAACAATGAGATCACTTGGACTCGGGAAGCGGAACATCACACACCGGGGCCTATCATGGGGAGGGGGGAGGGGGGAGGGATTGCGTTGGGAGCTATACTTGATGTAAATGACGAGTTGATGGGTGCTGACGAGTTGATGGTTGCAGCACAGCAACATGGCACAAGTATACATATGTAACAAACCTGCACATTATGCACATGTACCCTAGAACTCAAAGTATAATAATAATAAAAAAATTTTTTTTCACAATTTTGTTCGTGTTTCCATGTTTTCCTTTTTGACTTTTTTTGGAAGGAAACCACAGCCTGTGCACATTCACTATCTTGAAAAGATTCTTACAAGGAGAAGTGTCTGATTCATTCTATCATTTAGCATATGTCCTTCTTAATCTCATTAACACTAAGCAAGCTGTTTACATTACTAACAGCTCTTGAAATTATGCTCTTAAATATTCTGATCTAACATATAGAGAAAATAAAAGTAGAATTTATAAGGTCTATTCACTTTGGGAAGGTTAGTGCTAATGAGCTATTCAGTTTCTTATAAGGATTTAGCCTAAGATTTAAGTAATTTGCTACCAGAAGGAATGTGATGTTTGAATGAGTGTTTTTTCAATGTCCTAAAGAGTTAACCACATAACAGTAAACTAAATTGGAGGTAACATTAAATATATTTTCACACAGAATGCTAAATATCCATATATGTTAATATTTTACAAATGAACACATCCACATATTGCTAAATACTGTATTTAGATTTATTTGCTTGTATTAACTTAATTCAGAGGAAAGTCTCAGAGAGTCCAAACAACTAGGAACTGATCTAAATTTCTGCTTAGATTAACTCTCATTTTTATCACATAAGAATAAATGTCAGGATCAGCCCATCTTATTATTTTTGCCCACTTCATTCAAATCATATATTTGCATTTGCTTTGTCCTAAAAACTTCTGGCACACACTTAAAATAAGGATGACATAAAAGATCTTAAAGAGAAAGCAAATACCTTTCTTAACCATACACAACTTGAAATTGATATTTTGCTTCTATCTCTTTCATTAACAATGTGTTACTTTAGCATTTTGAGCACTGTCTGTAGCCTGTGCTAAGTATTTATATGCAGTCTCTGATTTAATTGTTTTCTCATGACAATTTAGTGGTAGTTACCATTACTGTCACCATGTTCTATTATCTTTACTACCTGTCCTGCTAATCATCCGTTTCTTCCAATTTCATCATATCATGGCCAATTTATGCTTTTTATCCACCTGGCTCTTGGATAGTAGATTTTGTTACTATCATTCCTAATTTTGTTACTCTAGAACAATCTCCCAATTTTGGTGAATGATTTCACAGATACATACAGCTATTGGGTGTCTGTGGTTACTACAATTTTCGCATTTGGAGAAAACACCATTTGTAAACATCTATGTGTATATGTCAATAGTATGAGGAAGGGGTATTATTATTGGGGTTTTCTTCAAGAGAGATTTTAGAAGGGATGTGATCAAATGTAGAGCTATAACAATAAAACAACTGCACTTACATCCTGCCCTACCTTTTGTGTCTAGCCAACAGTGCTGAAAACAAACAAACAAATGAAAACAAAACAAAACGAAAAAACTCTCTCTCTCTAATTGGGCAATGGACAGGCTTGTCTATTTTTAGCTTCTCAAAGTAGAATTTTAAGATTCTTTACTCAATAATAGGTAACATTTGAAGCATACTTTGAAAAGTTAAATAAGAACGTAAACATCATCTGTAATTACACCAGCCAAATATAATCACATTTAATATGTTGTTTCATGCTTCCTATCTTTTAATAAATATGTTAATGAAAATGTTATCATGATTTACATACATTTTTGGTATAATTTGAATGTTTTAAATAATATTACATAATCTCCCAAAATGTCTTTCCTAATTACTTTCAGAATTTTACCATATGTTTATCTGATTTATTGAATTATGGAAGGGCAATGCAGACTAAGCCTTCTATTCAGAAATAAAAGCAGAAGGCAGATATGCATGGGGACTTGCAGTTACTATTTCTCTTAAGATATCAAGAATATTTTACTACAATTCCTGTTTCTTTAGTTTTTTCATATTTTGTTTTATATCTTCATTTGCCAGCACTATTTTGTATAGTAGAATGTATCGTAGGAAGATGTGAGATAAAATGTTGAATCAAATATTAGACCAAATAAAAGTTTTTATTCTTTCTTGTCATTTTTATGAACTAATAATTCATACTTAATGATCCCTGAGAAAATTAGGAAGTAGGAATAATAGGAATGAACCTAAGGCTATCAGACTCTTAAGAAACATAAAGCTAGGCTCTTTAGACATGAAGGTAGATGATAGATAAATAAAGACCCATGGAGTGTGTGTGTGTGTGTGTGTGTGTGTGTGAAGTATGCTTCACTCCATGTCTCAGGGCCTGGATGTCCTAACTTGGGGAAGCTGTGACTATTAGCTGTCCCTCTTCATATTGTGGCCATTCCTCATGTGGCTGGTCTGTGTGGAACTCTGAGTTTCAAGTTCACCACCTCAACTTATAAAGTGAGCCTGTCTGAGATGCTGAGGGCACTAGGGCTGCTGCCACTCTAGTGCCTGCACTGGTGTGATGAGCCTGCTGTTTGAGTGGGGTGTTCTCAGAACAGGAGACTCAGGGTGTGACTCAAACTGTGTTATCTCACACAGTGATCTCATTTGGCAGCGAATTCTTCAATTTTGCATGGCGGAAATCAGATATTTCTTTAAGGATTTGTGTTTTAGATGTGATGTCAGGCTATTGGGGAGTAGTAGGGGACCTACTGAGTAAAGACCCTTTACTTTGCCCAGTGAAGTATTTGGCATGTGTAATAGTCTATAGGAAGCATTGGGTGAGAACACTATTTGTAAATATTTGGCCTCAAGGTTCTGATGTGATGGCTCTATTTCTATAGTGTCCTGGCCAGTGGTGATCTTAGCCAAAAGCCCTTCCTTACTGACAGGAGAAATAGCAGTTCTGGGTACCTAACCTGCTTAACTGAGGGATGTGATGCTGGATTGATTCAACACTTGTTCTTCCTGGAGCATAGCTGGTGACTGCTCTAATAATTCTGAGTCTTTCCTCTTCCTCGTTCCCCTCTCTTATCATCTACTTGCAAAACCACGTCCTTGGAAAGCTTCCTGATTAATGGTCTAGATAAGGAAGCTCTAGAAATATCACTTTAAATGCTTAACATACAATATTTAGAAAGCTTTACTGATTGCAAGAAGAGTTTAAAAAAGATATGAAAGAACAATCACTAAATGCATTGACAACATATGTGTTAAGTGAACAATATGTGCCAAAATGGACAGATGAGAGGTGTACATTGGGGTGTGAGTTGACAATCCAGCAGGTTGTGGGATTAGAGGGTCTATAGAAAAGACAAAGGAAGAACATACAAACACATTTCAAAACACTGTCTTTCAAACACCTAAAGCCTGTTTGGAAATAGAGAGCAAGAATACATGTTGGATTATACTTAGTTTTTATTTTCCCCTAGATTTCAGACTTTAAGTACTCTGAACTTCTGCACTCTGCAAACCTACTTCTAATTATTTACATATGATAATGTGAATCTATGCAGCTTGTTCTCTATAGGGTGTTCACAGGGAACCATATGGGCATGGTTCAATACATAGGTTTTGAGTGAACGCTTGTAACTTTGGTTCCATTGTCTCTATTTCCTTAAGGTGGTGTCCAAGAGTACATTTTTGTAAGTAAAAAGGCTATAGTACACATCCTTAAGGGCAGCAAGTAGAAAACGTGCTGGGGAGACTCAACCTCACTTTGGAATCTATCCTGGGGGACAAATGCCTCTACAAATGGAGTGGAGAAGACAGTTTTAAAGAGGAAGATAATATAGGTAAAATCTGGAGTTTTATGAGAGAAAGAAAGAGGTAGAAGAGAAAATTTCAAGGTCAACCAGGGTCATCAGGTGGCACAACGCGGTCAATGCCTGCAAACCCAGAGGTAAGTATTATTCTCCCTGTTTACAGTTCCACGGAGGAGAGGTGACTTGCCTGTGGTCATACAACAGAGCAAAGAAAAGGCTTGGACTAGAACTCAGGCCTTTGTTAGGTCTCTCCTTCCTTCTAGCACATTGGCAGATTGCATGAGGAAAGTAGAGGTATAATTGAGTTCATGTACAACAATATGGCATTCAGATAAAGTGAATCAGGGCAGAAGTTTTATGATTTAGGGAAGGTGTAAGACAGGAAAAGATCTTTGTTCCCAATTAAGAAAGATATTCCTTGACCATCAGTTAGAGATTCTCCCAAGTCCCTCTTTGCCGTAAGTCACTGAAACAGATCCGAGGCAGGGCCTCCGTGAGTCAGGAGCACTTAACCCAGTGGAGCGATTTCAGCACAGGATATTTCCTATTCTGAGTATCCTGCACATGCCAGTCGTGGATAAATTTGCATTTGGCTTAAGAAATTGCTGGATCAGCATTGTTTTGGGTAGTTTCACTTCCTGCTGGGTGAGGTAGCAGGCTCTATAAAGAGATCTTCTGCTGCACGACTCCTAAACCCCTGGTACCTGAGCACCGATCTGCCTTGGAGAACCCGGTGAGTCTGCTTCCTTGAGTTCCTCTCTTCTTTGTGCCCTGAAATGTTGAGTTTAATCTGAATATAGCACGTTTGGTGGATCTAATCCTATGAATGTTGACTTGATGTTACTTAGTGGATGAAAATTTAGGGTTAGAGCACAATGATATGCTATTTTAGCTTTCTTTTGTTATACAGGTAGGTATCCATATGGACAGAGAAGTTAAGGGGTAACCTTTGATATGAAGAAGAAAAAAGAGCAAGGATTTTTCTTTATTCTCTGTCTTTCCAGTGTCCTTTACAAAGGTTTGTGTCTTAGCAGGTGTGAGAGACTACAGTTCTCCCTGAGCAGCCCTTTGCTCTATGCCCAAGTCAGCCCACTGGGACTTTATAACAGATAATGATGAAAGGAATAGCCTATTAGATTGCCCAGCGGTCTGAACTTGTGACCACCTTTCTTGAATTGGTTGTTTTCAGGGAAATAACATGCTTGATTCTTTATAACAGAGATAATTTATTTGGAAAAATTGTATGAGAAAACACAGGATTTCCCAGGGACAATGAAGCAATTTGTTAAAGTGGAAGCGAGAAACCAGAAAGTCGTGAAAAGGGAATTAAGAATTCAAATAATTTCTTAGAGATTGGATAAATTACATTCCATGGTATTACACAAGCTTTGGCTTCTCTCTCTGGAGGAGTCCCTTCCCACAAACACTGTCATATCATTTCTTTCAGATTCTGAGACTCCAGCAGGATGTCTTACCAACAGCAGCAGTGCAAGCAGCCCTGCCAGCCACCTCCTGTGTGCCCCATGCCAAAGTGCCCAGAGCCATGTCCACCCCCGAAGTGCCCTGAGCCCTGCCCACCACCAAAGTGTCCAGAGCCCTGCCCACCTCAGCAGTGCCAGCAGAAATGTCCTCCGGTGCCACCTTCCCCACCCTGCCAGCCAAAGTGTCCACCCAAGAGCAAGTAACAGCTTCAGGATTCATCAGGATCATGAAAGGATAAGGATATTTGGCTCAACTCATTCCACAGCTCCCCCTGCATCTTCTCATCAAAGCCATCCAGGGATACACGGGAGCTTCTTTCCCCTTAGCCAGTGATCTGCCCGTGATGTGCCCTGACAAAAGCTTCCCTTTATGAGGCTGCCATATTGCCACTGTCCAGGTGGAGACTTAGAAAGGAAGTCCTCAGCAGTGCCCGTTCCCAGAGCTCTGAAAGAAAGACCAGCAGCTCTGTCCCTGGGAACCATCAGAGAATTCTGTTGATGTTTCCTGTGTCTGTCATGAGCCTGGGCATGAGCTTCTACCACCTGTGCAGTTGTCACTTTCCTTTCACTCCCTGAATAAAGTATCTATGCATAATATTTGTGACTGGATCTTTGTTTATTTTCAAATGTGCTTTATTAGCAATATCATGTAATCATTTGGATTTATTTCAATCTTTCTTTGATTCACAGCAGGATCTCACAATTTGGGTCATACCAAAGATTATTCCTGTATCACTTTAAACCCCTTTTATTTTCCTTAATTAGCATTTGATTGATTTGAGGATGATATTATTCAACTTCTCTGAATGTCAGTCTCTTTACTGCAAAGTCAGCAAACTAACATTTACATCACAAACTAGTCTAAGGCATAAAATTTGGTCTGATATTTGGTTGGCACAATACCTGACACGTAATTAGTTGTCATTTGGTAGAGTTTTATTTGCAGCAACATATCATCACTGTTTTCACCATCACCATCATCATCGTCATCATCATCACTCCCCACTACAAGCACTACCGTATTTGTTCCAGCAAGAGAGTGGCTTGGGTGTAACTAACATAGGAAATAAGAAGACTAATGTTACTTGTATTGATTCACAATACTTGTACACATTTACTGCATACATGTGATTTTTTTACATGAATAGAATGTGTAATGATCAAGTCAGGATATCAGGAAATATCGGGTATTCATCACCTGGAGCATTTATCATTGCTCTTTGTTGGGAACATTTTAATTCTAGCTATTTTGAAGCATACAATACATTGTTGTATAGTGTAGTCACTTTCCTCTGCTATCAAATATTAAAACTTACTCATTTTATGTATCTATATGGTTTTACTCATTAACCAGTATTTCTTCATTCTCCATCCCCCTGAACACCTTTCCTTGCCTCTGGTATCTATCATTCTACTATTCGTCTTTATAGATCAACGTTTGTAGCTCCTGCATATGAGTGAGAACATGCAATATTTGTGTTTCTCTGCTTGATTTATTTTACTTAACATAATGACCTCCAGTTCCATCCATGTTGCTGCCAATGACAGGAATTCATTCTTTTTATTATAATGGAATAGTATTTCATTGTGTGTATATACATATTTTCTTTGTTCATTCATTCATTAATGGACACTTAGGTTATACATCTTTTCTATTGCAAATAGTACTGCAATAACCATGGGGGTTCAGGCATCCTTTTCACGTACTGATTTCTTTTCCTTTGGATGGATACACAGCAGCTGGATTGCTGGATTGAATGGTAGTTCTGTTTTTAGTTTTTTGAGAAATCTTCTTACTGTTTTCCATAGCAACTGTACTAATTTGCATTCCCACCAAGAGTATACAAGGCTTCTTTTTTCTTTGCACCCTCTCCAGCGTAGTTTTTTTTAACTTTTGTTTTAAGTTCAGGGGTACATGTGTAGGTTTGTTATATAGGCAAGCTCATGTCACATATAGGCAATATGGTTATTTTTCCTGATCCTCTCCTTCTCCATACCCTGTGGTAGGTGCCAGTGTCTGCTGCTTTGAGGTGTCCCTGTTTTCTCATCATGTAACTCACACTTATAAGTGAGAACACGCGGTACTTGAATTTTTGTTGCTGCATTAGTTTGCTAAGGATAATGGCCTCCAGCTCCATCTATGTACCTGTATTCCATGGTGTATATCTACCATATCTTCTTTATCTAGTCTATCATTGATGGGCACTTAGTTTAATTCTGTGTCTTCACTATTATGAATGGTGCTGCAATGAACATAACACATGCATGTGTCTTTATGATATAGAATGGTTTGTATTCCTTTGGGTATAAGCCAAGTAATGGGATTGCTGGTTGGAATGGTAGTTCTGTTTTTAGTTCTTTGAGTAATTGCCACACTGTTCTCTTCAATAGTTGATCTAATTTACACTCCTACCATCAGTGCATAAACATTCCTTTTTCTATACAACATTTCTAGCACCTTTTATTTTTGACTTTTTAACAATAGCCATCTGACTGGGGTGAGACAGTCTCCCATTGTGGTTTTGATCTGCATTTCTCTAATGATCAATGATATTGAGATTTTTTTTTAATATGCTTGTGGACCACACACATGTCTTCTTTTTAAAGTGTCTGTTCCTGTCCTTTTCCCACTTTTTAATAGGGCTGTTTTTTTTTTCTTGTGAATTTCTTTAAATTCCTTGTAGATACTAGATATCACACCTTTATAATATGCATAGTTTGCAAAAATTTTCTCCCATTCTGTAGGATATTTTGATGGTTTCCTTTGCTTTGTAGAAGCTCTTTAGTTTAATTAGATCCTACTTGCCAATTTTTGTTTTTGTTGCAATTGCTTTTCGCATCTTATTCATGAAATCTTTGCCTGTCTCTATGTCCAGAATGGTATTGCCTAGGTTGTCTTTCAAAGTTTTTATGGTTGTGGGTTCTACATTTAAGTCTTTAATCCATCTTGAGTTGATTTTTGTATATGGTGTAAAGAAGGCATCCAGTTTCAATCTTCTGCATATGGCTAGCCAGTCCTCCCAGCACCATTTATTGAAAAGGGAGCCCTTTCCCCATTGTTTGTTTTTATCACCTTTTTAGATGATCAGATAGCTACAGGTGTGATGCTTTATTTCTAGCTTCCCTATTCAGTTGCATTAGTGTGTATCTGTTTTTGTGAAAGTACCATGCTGTTTTGGTTGCTGTAGACTTGTAGTATAGTTTGAAGTCAGGTAGTGCGATGCCTCTAGTTTTTTTCTTTTTGCTTAGTATTGCCTTGGCTATTTGGGCTCATTTTTGGTTCCATATGAATTTTAAAATAGTTTTTTTTCCTAGTTCTGTGAAGAATGTCATTGGTGGTTTGATAGGAATCACACTGAATCTGTAAATTGGGCAATATGGTCACCTTAATGATATTGATTCTTCCTATTTATGAGCACAGAATGTGCTCCCTACATTTGTGTCATCTCTGATGTTGTTCAGCAATGTTTTGTAGCTCTCCGTGTGGAGATCTTTCACCTCCCTGGTTAGTTGTATTCCTAGGTATTTTATTATTTTTGCCACTATTGTGAATGAGATTGTTTGTTAATTGGCTTTTGGCTTGTCTTTTGTTGGTGTATAGGAGTGCTAGTAATTTTTGTGCATTGATTTTGAATTCTGAAACATTGCTGAAGTTATCAGCTAAAAGAGCTTTTGTTTCAAGACTATAGGGGTTTTTTTTTTAGACATAGGATCATGTCATGCGCAAATACGAATAGTTTGACTTTCTGTCTTCCTATTTTGATGCCCTTTCTCTCTTTATCTTCCCTGATTGTTGTGTCCAGGACTTCCCATACTAGGTTGAATAGGAGTGGTGAAAGAGGGCATAATTGTCTTGTGTTGGTGTTCAAGGGCAATGCTTCCAGCTTTTCGCCATTCAGTATGATATTGGCTGTGTGTTTTACGTAGACAGCTCTTATTATTTTGAGGTAAGTTTCTTTTGTATCTAGTTGATAGAGAGTTTTTAATATGAAAGAATTTTAAATTTTATGGATAGCCTTTTCTGCATCTATTGAGATAATCATATGATTTTTGCCTTTAGTTCTGTTTATGTGATGAATTGCATTTATTGATATGTTTATTGTTGAACCAACCTTACATCCTAGGGATGAAGCTAACTTGATGGTGGTGGGTAAGCTTTCTGATGTGCTGCTGGATTCGGCTTGCCAGTATTTTGTTGAGAATTTTTGCATTGATGTTCATTGAGGATATTGACCTGATATTTGTGTGTGTGTATGTGTCCCTGTCAGGTTTTGGTATCAGGATAATGCTGGCCTCATAGAATGGGCTAGGGAGAAGTTCATCCTCCTCAATATTGTGAAATAGTTTTAGCAGGAATATTTATTTAGCAAAACAAGAGCAGATACTAGCTCTTGTTTGTATATCCGGTCGCATTCAGCTGTGAAGTTGGCTTGTCTTGGGCTTATTTTGATTGGTAGGCTATTTATTACTGTTTCAATTTTGGAGCTCATTACTGGTCCTTTCAGGGATTCAAATTTTTCCTAGCTCAGGCTTGGGAGAGTGTATGTGTCCAACAATGTATTTGTTTCTTCTAGATTTTCTAGCTTATGTGCATAGAGGTGTTCATAATATTCTCTTATGGTTATTTGTATTTCTATGGGGTCAGTGGTAATATCTCCTTTGTCGTTTCTAAATGTATTTACCTAGATTTTCTCTCTTTTCCTCTTTATTAGTCTAGTTAGCAATCTATTTATTTCATTAATTTAAAAAACCCACCTCCTGGATTTGTTGATCTTTTGAATGATTTTTCACGTCTCAGTGTTCTTCAGTTCAGCTCTAATTTTAGGTATTTCTTATTTTCTGCTTGCTTTGGGGTTGGTTTTCTCTTGATTCTCTAGTTCTTTTAGTTGTGATGTCATGTTGCTAAATTGAGACCTTTGTAACTTTTTGATGTAAGCATTTTGTGCCATAAATTTCCCCTTAACACGGTTTCAGCTGTGTTCCAGAGATTCTGGTATGTTGTATCTTTATTCTCATTAGTTTCAAAGATCTTCTTGATTACGGCCTAATGAAATATGTAGATTTGATCCTGTCATCATGATGTTAGCTGGTTATTTTGCAAGCTTATGTATGTGGTTGCTTTATAGCATCACTGTTCTGTGTACTTAAGTGTGTTTTTGTAGTGGCTGATAATAGCATTTCCTTTTTATATTTAGCACTTCCTTCAGGAGCTCTAGTAACATATGTCTTGTGGTACCATATTCCTTCAGCATTTGCTTGTCTGAAAAGTATCTTATTTCTCCTTCACTTTTGAAGTTTAGTTTCTAGTTGAAATTCTAGGTTGGAATTTCTTTTCTTTAAGAATGTTGAATACTGGCTCACAATCTCTTCCGGGTTGCATGATTTCTGCTGAGAGGCCTGCTGTTAGTCTGCTGGGTTTCCCTATGTAGGAAACCTGACTTTTCTTTCTAGCTGCTTTTAACATTTTTTCTTTCATTTGACCTTGAAAAATCTGATGATTATGTATCTTGGGGATGATGTTCTTCTGTAGTATCTTACTAGGGTTCTTTGCATTTTCTGAATTTGATGTCTGTCTGTCTTGCTAGGTTGGGGAAGTTCTCATGGATGATATCCTGAAATATGTTTTCAAGCTGGTTACACTCTCCCTATCTCTTTCAGGGACATCAATGATTCACATATTTTGTTTCTTTAGAAAATACCATTTTTTGAGGTTTTGTTCATTTCTTTTAACTCTTTTTTCTCTATTCTTGTCTGACTGTCTTATTTCAAAAAGTTAGTCTTCGAACTCTGGAATTCTTTTCTCTGCTTGTTCTACTCTATTACTAATACTTGTGATTGCATTAGAATATAACTGACCTGATAGAACTGAGAAACACGTGACAAAATGTATAGTTTCTAGTGTTTTTCAGCTCTATCAGGTCAGTTATGTTCTTTTGTATACTGACTATTTTGTCTGTCAGCTCCTGCATTGTTATATGGTGATTTTTAGCCTTCTTGGATTGGGTTTCCTGCATTTTATTGATCGTCCTTCCTATCCATATTTTGAATTCCATTTCTAGCATTTTGGCCATCTCAGCCCAGTTCTGAACCATGGCTGGAGAGGTCATGTGGTCATTTGGAGGAAAGAAGGCACTCTGGTGTTTTGAGTTTTCAGAATTCTTGCATTGCTTCTTTCTTATCTTTGTGTCTTATATTCCTTCAGTCTTTGAGGTTGGTGATGTTTAGATGGATTTTATTTTTTTAAATCTCATTTGATAACCTTGAGGTTTTGATTATGGTGTAAGGTCAATTCAGATGACTGGCTTCATTTGTGAAAGATTTTAGGGTCCCAGCACTCAGCTCCCAACTCATGGACTGCATGCCGTAACTCTGGGGGAACTGTATCAGGCCTGACTTTGTTCTTTGGCTCCCCCAGGTTAGGAATCCACTGTGGTTTGGAGGCTGAGGTGCTCCCTGACCCCTGGTCACTACACTGTGATGAGTGGTGTCAGCCAAAGTGTTTTGTAGTGTAGGGGCAGAGGGATCCATTCCTGTTTGTATATGCCAGGAGCAGTGGCAGCATGGCAGGGTGCATACTTTTAGGCTGGGGCAGGGTTCTTGCAGGTGCTAGGGTACTTGCCTCTGTGGGGACATTCACCACAGTGGTGGAAGCAATGTTTCTTGGCAGGGTACATGGTCCCTGCTGGAGACTGTGTGTGTGTGGTCGTACTTGTAGTGTTTTTGGGGTGTGGGTGGGGTGTGGTGGGTGCAGGTCTGTGTGCTTTCTCTCTGTGCTGTGGGCAGGGGTGGTTGTTTGGGGTGAGGAGTTTCCACTGTTTTCAGTGCCTAGTTTCACTCCTATGGCAGTGTTGGCACAAGGGTATACACTGGCATGGGCAGTGCACTGGCAGGGGTGTGGCTTCCTGGCTTTGTGCTTGCCATGGCTCTGTGACTACAATGGTCATCGCTAGGGAGAATGAGCTGACTACTCTCACTGCAGCAGTGGCAGGGTAGGATGCACACACTCACATGCACTGGTAGGGAGAGGAAAACAAAACCCATTCATGCACACACATGCCAGCAAAGTGACATGGAGTGTTGCTCTGGGCCCAGGGGAAGCTGTAGTGTGTGGAGTGAGCAGATGGGCTGGTAGGTGACTGTGGGTGGCTGCCCAGCTGGAGTTCTCCACTTGTCAGCTGTGATCTGTCAGCACAGAGGCTACAATGTGGGTCCCAAGGTCACACGAGTTTGCCCTGCAAGCAGGTATAGCCAGGCTGGCAAGACGGGAGAGACCAGCTGACCACGGAGTGCTCAGGTCAGACTTTCCCCATCTGAAGCACAAGATTGACCTGCACAGTTCAGGTCCAACAGCTCCCCAAGGGCTAAAGTCTCCAATGTGAGCAAGTTTAGCCTAGTAAGATGGCCATTCCTGGCCCTGCTCCACTACAGACACTCCCCAACCAAACCCTTTGGGCTCCACATCAGCTGGCATGCTGCCCCTGTCACTTCTCTAAGCAGCTCTCCCTGCCAACTGGAGTGTCCTTGGTGGTTGAGGGAGTCGCCTCCTGCAGGGATTCCAGAGGCCCATGGCGGGAGTGGGTTGCTCCCTGCGGGTTCAACTCAGCTGTTCCCCTGGAGTTACTGGAGGCTAGGAACCAGTCCTGGTGTGTAGTGTCCTTGTGCAGGGCTCCCAACTTTCTCTCTTTTCAGCCTAGCTTCAGGACCTTCTCTTCGTTCACTCTCAGTGCCTTGTCTCTGAATATCTGTTAGAAGTGCACCTGTCATCTCCGTCCCTTAGTGGTAGCTGTTCCACCTGACTGCGTCCTGTTGGCCATCTTGCCCAGGGCCACAGGAATTATCTGGCATGCTAAATGTTTTTGAGGCTTTTTTGCATCAATATTCATGAGGAATATTGGTCTGTAGTTTTCTTGTAGTGTCTTTGTCTGGCTTTTGTATCAGGATAATGGCGAGCCTCATGGAAAAAGACAGGAAGTAGTCCCTATTTTCAGTTTTCTTTTGTGAAAGGG
This sequence comes from Macaca mulatta, assembly GCF_049350105.2. Lineage (NCBI taxonomy): Eukaryota > Metazoa > Chordata > Mammalia > Primates > Cercopithecidae > Macaca > Macaca mulatta. The sequence goes on from NC_133406.1 coordinate 113,994,263, forward strand.
TTTGAGAAGGATTGGTATATACTTCTCCAGTAAATCTTTCTGGGTCAACACTTTTCTTTCTTGTGAAATTTTAGATTAGTGATTCAAATTCTTTACTTATTATATCTTTTCAAATTTTCTATTTCTTCATGATTTGATTTGGTGGATAGTGTATATCTAAGAGTTTGTTCATTTCAACTGGTTATCTGATAAACTGACAGAATTGTTCATAGTTTCTGCTTAAAATTTTTTTATTTCTGTAAAATCAGTAGTAATCTCCTCACTTTCTTTTAGATTTTAGCTATTTGAACGTTATATTGCATTTTTTCCCTGTAGTTAGTCTGTCTAAAGATTTTTCAATTTTATTGACCTTTACAAAGAAATAAAACTTAATTTTATTGATTTTTCTCTACGGTTCGCTTCTACTTTATTAGTATCTCTACTCTAGGCTCGTAGTTACTTTTCTGGGGTTTAGTGTGCTTTAGTTTTTGTAGTTTCCTAAGCTGTAATATGAGGTTATTGATCTGAGATATTTTTCTGTCATTAAAAATGTATGTGGTTATGGCTATAAATTTCCCTGTTAGCACTGCTTTTGCTGCAAACTATGAGTTTTAGTTTGATGTGTTTTGTTGTCAGTAGTCTCGAGTGATTTCTAATTTTCTTTGTGATTTCTTTTTTGACCTGTTGGTCATTTAAGAGTTTGTTGTTTAATTTCCACAAATTTGTGAAATTTCCAGTTTTAATTGGGTTATAGGTTTTTAATTTTATTCTATTGTGATTGGAAAAGTACGTTGTATGATTTTAGCCTTTTAAAATATATTAACTTGTTTTGTAGCCTATTATGTGGTCTATCCTGGAGAGTGTTCTTCCATTTTCTCTTAAGAAAACTGTAAGGGATATCCTGTTCTTTCTGGTTGGAGTGTTCTATATTTGTCTGTTTGTTCCAATTGGTTTATATGTTTAAGTCTGCTATTGTTTTTAATTTCTATCATTCTATCCATTTTTGAGAGGGAAGTATTCGAGTTTTCAACATTTGTTTTAGACCTATCTATTTCTTTTTTTAATTTCTCTCACTCTATCTTCGTATATTTTGGAGTTCTGATGTTCAGTAAATGTATGTTTATAACTAGCATAATTTCTTGGTGAATAAATCTCTTTATCAATATATATGTCTTTTGTAGTACTGTATAACAGTTCTCAAGTTAAGTTAATGATGTCTAATGTTAGTGCAGCCACGTCTGGTCTCTTTTGGCAATTTACACGAAATATCTTTTACTTTCCTATTACTTTCACCTCCTTTGTGTCTTTAGCTGTAAAGTCAGTCTCTTTTAAACAGCAAATAGTTGAATCATTTTTTTTTTTCTTTTTGATTCAGTTCCCCAGTTTGTGGTGTTGGGGAAAGTTTTTTTTTTTTTTTAATTTATTTATTATTATTATACTTTAAGTTCTAGGGTACATGTGCATAACGTGCAGGTTTGTTACATATGTATACTTGTGCCATGTTGGTGTGCTGCACCCATCAACTCGTCAGCACCCATCAACTCATCATTTACATCAGGTATAATTCCCAGTGCAATCCCTCCCCCCTACCCCCTCCCCATGATAGGCCCCGGTGTGTGATGTTCTGCTTCCCGAGTCCAAGTGATCTCATTGTTCAGTTCCCACCTATGAGTGAGAACATGCAGTGTTTGGTTTTCTGTTCTTGTGATAGTTTGCTAAGAATGATGGTTTCCAGCTGCATCCATGTCCCTACAAAGGACACAAACTCATCCTTTTTTATGGCTGCATAGTATTCCATGGTGTATATGTGCCACATTTTCTTAATGCAGTCTGTCACTGATGGACTTTTGGGTTGATTCCAAGTCTTTGCTATTGTGAATAGTGCCGCAATAAACATACGTGTGCATGTGTCTTTATAGCAGCATGATTTATAATCCTTTGGGTATATACCCAGTAATGGGATGGCTGGGTCATATGGTACATCTAGTTCTAGATCCTTGAGGAATCGCCATACTGTTTTCCATAATGGTTGAACTAGTTTACAATCCCACCAACAGTGTAAAAGTGTTCCTATTTCTCCACATCCTCTCCAGCACCTGTTGTTTCCTGACTTTTTAATGATCACCATTCTAACTGGTGTGAGATGGTATCTCATTGTGGTTTTGATTTGCATTTCTCTGATGGCCAGTGATGCTGAGCATTTTTTCATGTGTCTGTTGGCTGTATGAATGTCTTCTTTTGAGAAATGTCTGTTCATATCCTGTGCCCACTTTTTGATGGGGTTGTTTGTTTTTTTCTTGTAAATTTGTTTGAGTTCTTTGTAGGTTCTGGATATTAGCCCTTTGTCAGATGAGTAGATTGCAAAAATTTTCTCCCATTCTGTAGGCTGCCTGTTCACTCTGATGGTAGTTTCTTTTGCTGTGCAGAAGCTCTTTAGTTTAATGAGATCCCATTTGTCAATTTTGGCTTTTGCTGCCATTGCTTTTGGTGTTTTAGACATGAAGTCTTTGCCCATGCCTATGTCCTGAATGGTACTACCTAGGTTTTCCTCTAGGATTTTTATGGTATTAGGTCTAACATTTAAGTCTCTAATCCATCTTGAATTAATTTTCGTATAAGGAGTAAGGAAAGGATCCAGTTTCAGCTTTCTACTTATGGCTAGCCAATTTTCCCAGCACCATTTATTCAATAGGGAATCCTTTCCCCATTTCTTGTTTCTCTCAGGTTTGTCAAAGATCAGATGGCTGTAGATGTGTGGTATTATTTCTGAGGACTCTGTTCTGTTCCATTGGTCTATATCTCTGTTTTGGTACCAGTACCATGCTGTTTTGGTTACTGTAGCCTTGTAGTATAGTTTGAAGTCAGGTAGCGTGATGCCTCCAGCTTTGTTCTTTTGACTTAGGATTGTCTTGGAGATGCGGGCTCTTTTTTGGTTCCATATGAACTTTAAAGCAGTTTTTTCCAATTCTGTGAAGAAACTCATTGGTAGCTTGATGGGGATGGCATTGAATCTATAAATTACCTTGGGCAGTATGGCCATTTTCACGATATTGATTCTTCCTATCCATGAGCATGGTATGTTCTTCCATTTGTTTGTGTCCTCTTTTATTTCACTGAGCAGTGGTTTGTAGTTCTCCTTGAAGAGGTCCTTTACATCCCTTGTAAGTTGGATTCCTAGGTATTTTATTCTCTTTGAAGCAATTGTCAATGGAAGTTCATTCATGATTTGGCTCTCTGTCTGTTACTGGTGTATAAGAATGCTTGTGATTTTTGCACATTAATTTTGTATCCTGAGACTTTGCTGAAGTTGCTTATCAGCTTAAGGAGATTTTGGGCTGAGACAATGGAGTTTTCTAAATATACAATCATGTCATCTGCAAAGAGGGACAATTTGACTTCTTCTTTTCCTAACTGAATACCCTTGATTTCTTTCTCTTGCCTAATTGCCCTAGCCAGACAAATGCACAAGCTTCAGTAACCGACTCGATCAACTGGAAGAAAGAGTATCAGCGATTGAGGATCAAATGAATGAAATGAAGCGAGAAGAGAAACCAAAAGAAAAAAGAAGAAAAAGAAATGAACAAAGCCTGCAAGAAGTATGGGATTATGTAAAAAGACCAAATCTACGTCTGATAGGGGTGCCTGAAAGTGAGGGGGAAGATGGAACCAAGTTGGAAAACACTCTTCAGGATATCATCCAGGAGAACTTCCCCAACCTAGTAGGGCAGGCCAACATTCAAATCCAGGAAATACAGAGAACGCCACAAAGATACTCCTCGAGAAGAGCAACTCCAAGACACATAATTGCCAGATTCACCAAAGTTGAAATGAAGGAAAAAATCTTAAGGGCAGCCAGAGAGAAAGGTCGGGTTACCCACAAAGGGAAGCCCATCAGACTAACAGCAGATCTCTCAGCAGAAACTCTACAAGCCAGAAGAGAGTGGGGGCCAATATTCAACATTCTTAAAGAAAAGAATTTTCAACCCAGAATTTCATATCCAGCCAAACTAAGTTTCATAAGTGAAGGAGAAATAAAATCCTTTACAGATAAGCAAATGCTTAGAGATTTTGTCACCACTAGGCCTGCCTTACAAGAGACCCTGAAGGAAGCACTAAACATGGAAAGGAACAACCGGTACCAGCCATTGCAAAAACATGCCAAAATGTAAAGACCATCGAGGCTAGGAAGAAACTGCATCAACTGACGAGCAAAATAACCAGTTAATATCATAATGGCAGGATCAAGTTGACACAGTTAATATCATAATGGCAGGATCAAGTTGACACATAACAATATTAACCTTAAATGTAAATGGACTAAATGCTCCAATTAAAAGACACAGACTGGCAAACTGGATAAAGAGTCAAGACCCATCAGTCTGCTGTATTCAGGAGACCCATCTCACACGCAGAGACATACATAGGCTCAAAATAAAGGGATGGAGGAAGATTTACCAAGCAAATGGAGAACAAAAAAAAGCAGGGGTTGCAATACTAGTCTCTGATAAAACAGACTTTAAACCATCAAAGATCAAAAGAGACAAAGAAGGCCATTACATAATGGTAAACGGATCAATTCAATAGGAAGAACTAACTATCCTAAATATATATGCACCCAATACAGGAGCACCCAGATTCATAAAGCAAGTCCTTAGAGACTTACAAAGAGACTTAGACTCCCATACAATAATAATGGGAGACTTCAACACTCCACTGTCAACATTAGACAGATCAACGAGACAGAAAGTTAACAAGGATATCCAGGAATTGAACTCATCTCTGCAGCAAGCAGACCTAATAGACATCTATAGAACTCTCCACCCCAAATCAACAGAATATACATTCTTCTCAGCACCACATCGTACTTACTCCAAAATCGACCACGTAATTGGAAGTAAAGCACTCCTCAGCAAATGTACAAGAACAGAAATTATAACAAACTGTCTCTCAGACCACAGTGCAATCAAACTAGAACTCAGGACTAAGAAACTCAATCAAAACCGCTCAACTACATGGAAACTGAACAACCTGCTCCTGAATGACTACTGGGTACATAACGAAATGAAGGCAGAAATAAAGATGTTCTTTGAAACCAATGAGAACAAAGATACAACATACCAGAATCTCTGGGACACATTTAAAGCAGTGTGTAGAGGGAAATTTATAGCACTAAATGCCCACAAGAGAAAGCAGGAAAGATCTAAAATTGACACTCTAACATCGCAATTAAAAGAACTAGAGAAGCAAGAGCAAACACATTCGAAAGCTAGCAGAAGGCAAGAAATAACTAAGATCAGAGCAGAACTGAAGGAGATAGAGACACAAAAAACCCTCCAAAAAAATCAATGAATCCAGGAGTTGGTTTTTTGAAAAGATCAACAAAATTGACAGACCACTAGCAAGACTAATAAAGAAGAAAAGAGAGAAGAAGCAAATCGACGCAATTAAAAATGATAAAGGGGATATCACCACCGACCCCACAGAAATACAAACTACCATCAGAGAATAGTATAAACACCTCTACGCAAATAAACTGGAAAATCTAGAAGAAATGGATAATTTCCTGGACACTTACATTCTTCCAAGACTAAACCAGGAAGAAGTTGAATCCCTGAATAGACCAATAGCAGGCTCTGAAATTGAGGCAATAATTAATAGCCTACCAACCAAAAAAAGTCCAGGACCAGATGGATTCACAGCTGAATTCTACCAGAGGTACAAGGAGGAGTTGGTACCATTCCTTCTGAAACTATTCCAATCAATAGAAAAAGAGGGAATCCTCCCTAACTCATTTTATGAGGCCAACATCATCCTGATACCAAAGCCTGGCAGAGACACAACAAAAAAAGAGAATTTTAGACCAATATCCCTGATGAACATCGATGCAAAAATCCTCAATAAAATACTGGCAAACCGGATTCAGCAACACATCAAAAAGCTTATCCACCGTGATCAAGTGGGCTTCATCCCTGGGATGCAAGGCTGGTTCAACATTCGCAAATCAATAAACATAATCCAGCATATAAACAGAACCAAAGACAAGAACCACATGATTATCTCAATAGATGCAGAAAAGGCTTTTGACAAAAATCAACAGCCCTTCATGCTAAAAACGCTCAATAAATTCGGTATTGATGGAACGTACCTCAAAATAATAAGAGCTATTTATGACAAACCCACAGCCAATATCATACTGAATGGGCAAAAACTGGAAAAATTCCCTTTGAAAACTGGCACAAGACAGGGATGCCCTCTCTCACCACTCCTATTCAACATAGTGTTGGAAGTTCTGGCTAGGGAAAGTTTAATTCATTCACGTTTAAAGTAATTACTGATAAGGGAGGTCTTCCTTCTGCATTCTCTCTTTTCTGTATATTATTTGTCTTTCAACACTTTCTGATTTATATTTACTTGATTTTTTTGTGCTAAAACTATTTTATTGCCTTTTTACTTTTGTGTATACTTGAAAATATTTATTTTGTGATTTTCATTGGGATTATGTATAATATTCTAAAGTTATAGTAATTTAATTTGAATTAACACTATGTAACTGCAATAGCATAGAAAAGTTGACTCACACCCAGCTGGCCAACGTGCCAAAACACTGTCTCTACTAAAAATACAAAAATCAACTGGGCGTGGTGTCACGTGTCCACCTGTAATTTCCGAAGCACGAGAATTGCTTGAAACCAGGAAGCGAGGGTTGCAGTGAGCCAAGATCTTGCCGCTGCATTTCAGTCTGGGTGATGGAGTGAGGCTCTGTCTCAAAAATAAAAATAAAAATAAAAACAAGAAAAGTTCACTCATACAATCTCATCCTCTTTTTATGTTGAGTTCACAAATTACATCTTTATACATTGTGTGTTCACTAACACAGATTTGCAATTATTTTGTACACATTTGCATTTTAAATCTTGTAGAAAATAAAAAGTGGAGTTACAAGCTAAAATTACAATAATGCTGGCTTTTATATACCTGTATACACTTACCAGAGATTTTTGTGTTGTCATACAGTTTCAAATTTCTCTCCAGCACTTTTTTCAACCTCAGAGGCTCTCTTTATCATTTCTCATACAGAAAATCTAGGGGTAATGAACTGCCTTAAGTTTTGATTTCCAAGAACATTATAATTTTATCATCATTTTTAAGGACAATTTTGCCAGCTGTAGAATTCTAGGTTGAAAGAAGTCTAGGTGTTTTTTACTTTCAATTTATCATCCCATTGCCTCCTGATCCTAAAGATTTTTGGTAAGAATTTGGTCAACTATTTATTAATAATCCCTTAGATATGATGATTCACTTCCCTCTTGCTGCTTTCAATATTCTCTCTTTTGATAGTTTAATTATAATATGTCTCAGTATGGGTGTCACTGAATTAATTTAACTGGGAGTTTTTTGTTCTTTTTGGATGTGTAATTTTGCATTTTTCAGAATTTGTATAAATGGAACCATACAGTATGTAGCCTTTGAGACTATTTCTTATGTATCAGCTTCATTTAAAATTCAGCCATGTCTGTGAATTTTGATAGGTCATTCCATGTTATCACTGCATAGTATTCCATTGCTTGGGTGTGATGCACCCCAGTTAATCAATTGAATTATTGAAGGGCATCTTGGTAGATCACAGATCTTGGAGATTATGAATAAAGCTGCTATCATTATTTGAATGCAGATTATTTTTTGTCAACATATTTTGAAATCTGTTAGATCAATTTTTGAATGTGCTTTTGTTGACTCATATAATAAAATTATGTTTATCTCTTTAAGATTGTGAATTAGTTTTGACTTTTCTCATAACTTTTATGTTTTATTTAGCCTTTCTCCCACTTACAGCAGAATTCAGGTCTCTTGTCTTATATGTTAGAGTTCAAACAGTTTTTTCTCTCCAAATGTTTTCACAATTTTGTCTGTGTTTCTTTGTTTTCCTTTTTAACTTTTTTGGAGGGAAACCATGGCCTATGCAAGTTCATTATCTTGAAAAGATTCTTACAAAAAGAAGTGTCTGATTCATTCCATTATTTACCACATATCCTTCTCATTCTCATCTTAACACTAAGCATATAGGATTCCTTTATATTACTAATAGCTCTTGAAATTATGCTTTTAAATATACTAATCTAACATATAGAGACAATAAAAGTAGAATATATAGGGTCTATTCACTTTGGGAAGATTAATGCTAAAGAGCTATTCAGTTTCTTATAAGGATTTAGCTTAAAATTTAGGTAATTTGCCACCAGAAGGAAAGTGATATTTAAAGGAATGATTTCTTTATTATCCTAAACAACTAACTACAGTAACAGCAAACTAAATTGGAGGTAACATTGTATATTTTTTTCACACAGAATGCTAAATCTCTGTAAATGCTATTTGTTTTTACAGATGAACAAATCCACATATTGCTATTTATTGTATTTAGATTTATTTTCTTATATTAACTGAATTCAGAGGAAAGTCAGAGAGAGTCCAAACGTCAGGGAACAATTAAACCACCTGGTTTCTATCCTATGCTCAAAATCTCTGCTTATGTTAACTCTCATTTTCATCACATAGAATAAGTGTCAAAATCATCCCATAGTATTGTTTCTGCACACTTCATTTAAATCACATATTTGCATTTGCTTTGTCCTAAAAACTTCTGGCACACACTTCAATAAGATAATATAAAAGATGTTAAAGGTGAAGCAAATAACTTTCTCAACCATAAACAACTTGAACTTGATATCTTGCCTCTATCTCTTTCATTAACAATATGTTACTTTAGCATTTTGAGTCCTATCTGTAGCCTGTGCTAAATACTTTAAATGCAGTCTCTGCTTTAGTTGTTTTCTCATGACAATTAGCGGTAGGTACTATTATTATCACTATCTTCTATTATCGTTACTACCTGTTCTACTAATCACCCATTTCTTCCAATTTCATCATATTATGGCCAATTTATGCTTTCCATCCCCCTGGCTCTTGGATAGTAGTCAAACTCATTCCTGATTTTTTTTTACCCTAGTATGATCTCCTAATTTTGGTAAACTGTTTCATAGATACATATGAGATACATATGGCTATGGAGTGTCTGTGGCTTCTGTGTGTATATGTCAATGCTATGAGGACGGGAGTTATTACTGGGGTTTTCTTCAAGAAAGATTTTAGTAGTGAGGTGATCAAATGTAGAGCTATAACAATAAAACAACTGCTACTTACATCCAGTCCCACCTTTAGTGTCTGGCCAAAAATGCTGAAAAGAAGGAAGACCGTTTTCTCACTAATTGGACAATGGACAGGCTTGTCTCTGTCAGCTTTTCAAAGTAGGATTTTAAGATTCCTTACTCAATAATAGGTAACATTGGGAGAATATTTTGAAAAGTAAAACCGGAAAATAAATATCATTTATAATTATACCAGCCAAATATAATCACATTTAATTGGTTGTTTTACATATTTCCTTTTAATAAATACATGTTAATGAAAATGTTATCATCCTTTACATAAGTTTTAGTAAAATTTGAAGGTTTTAAATAATATTAAATAATCTTTCAAAACATCCTTCTTAATTATCTTCAGAATTCTACCGTATATTTATCTGATACATCGAATTATGGAAAGACAATGGAGACTAAACCTTCCATTCAGAAATAAAAGCAGAAGGAGGATATGCATGGGGGCTTACAGTTACCATTTCTCTGAGCATAAGAAGAATATTTTGCCATGATTCTTGTTTCTTTATTTGTTTACATATTTAATTTTAAATCTTCATTTGCTAGCACTATTTGGTTTAGTGGAATGTATCATAGTAAAATGTGAGATAAAATGTTGAATCAAGTATTAGACCAAATAAATTTTTTGTTCTTTCCCGTCATTTTTAAGTACTAATAATTCATACTTAATGATCCCCTAGAAAATTATGGAGTGGAAGTAATAGGAATGAACCTAAGGCTATTAGACTTTTTTTTTTTTTTTGAGAGGGAGTCTCGCTCTGTCACCCAGGCTGAAGTGCATTGGCGCGATCTCGGCTCACTGCAAGCTCCGCCCCCCGGGTTCACGCCATTCTCCTGCCTCAGCCTCCCGAATAGCTGGGACTACAGGCGCCTGCCACCGCGCCCGGCTATTTTTTTTTTTTTTTTTTTGTATTTTTAGTAGAGACGGGGTTTCACCGTGTTAGCCAGGATGGTCTCGATTTCCTGACCTCGTGATCCGTCCGTCTCGGCCTCCCAAAGTGCTGGGATTACAGGCGTGAGCCACTGCGCCCAGCCAGGCTATTAGACTCTTAAAGAACATACAGCTAAGCTCTTTAGACATGAAGATAGATGATAAAGACCCATGAGGTGTGCGTGTCTCTCTCTCTCTCTCTCTCTCTCTCTCTGTGTGTGTGTGTGTGTGTGTGTGTGTGTGTGTGAAGTGTGCCTTGCTCCATGTCTCAGGGCCTGGATGTCCTAACGTGGGGAAACTGTGACTCCTAGCTGCCCCTCTTCATGTTGTGGTCGCTCTTCATGGAGCTGGTCTGTGAGGAACTGTGAGTTTCCAGTTCTCCACCTCAACTTGTAAAGTGATCCTGTCTGAGATGCTGGGGGCACTAGTGCTGCTGCCACTCTGGTGCCTGTACTGCTGCGATAAGCAGCCTGTTTGAGTGGGGTGTCCTCAGAAGGGGAGTCTCAGGGTGTGACCTAAACTGTGTTATCTCACACAGTGATCTCATTTGGCAGCGAATTCTTCAGTTTTGCATGGCAGAAATCAGACATTTCTCTATGGATTTATGTTTTAGATGTGATGTGAGGCTCTTGAGGAGTAGTAGGTGATTTATTGAGTAAATGACCTTTACTTTGCCCGGTGAAGTGCTTGGCATGTGTAATAGTCTATAGGAAGCATTTAGTGAGAACACCATTTGTAAACACGTGGCTTCAGGGTGCTGACATGATGACTCTATTTCTGTAGTGTCCTGGGCAGTGGTGATCTTGGCCAAAAGCTCTTCCTTACTGACAGGAACAACAGCTGTTCTGGGTACCTAACCTACTTAACTGAGGGATGTTACGCTGGCTTCATTCAACACTCCTGCCCTTCCCGGAGACCGCTGGTGACTACTCCAGTGATTTTGAGTCTTTCCTTTTCCTCATTCTCCTTTCTTCTTATTCACTTCTAAAACCACATTATTGGAGAACTTCCTGATTAATGGTCCAGATAAGGAAGCTGTAGCAACATCACTTTAAATGTTTAATACACAATACTTAGAAAGGCTCACTGATTGCAGGGAGAGTTTTAAAAAGTTGTGAAAGAACAATCACTAAATGCATTGACAATATATGTGTTAAGTGAACAATATGTACCAAAATGGACAGATGAGAGGTGTACATTGGGGTATGAGTTGATAATCTAGCAGTTTGCGGGACTAGAAGGTTTATGGAAAAGAAAAAGGAAGAACATGCAAACAAATTAAAAAACACTGAGAAGCATCTAAAACTTGTTTGGAAATAGAGAGGAAGAATACATATTGGATTACCCTTTGTTTGTATTTTCCCTCAGAGTTAGACTTTAAGTGCTCTGACCTTCCTCACTCTGCAAACCTACTTTTAATTATTTACATATGATAATGTCGATGCAGCTTGTTCTCTATAGGATGTTCACAGGGAACCATATAGGCATGGTTCCATACATAGATTTTGAGTGAATACTTGTAACTTTGGTTTCCTTCTCTCCATTACCTTTTATAAACAAAAAGGCTGTAGTACACATCCTTAATGGCAGAAAGTAGCAAACGTGCTGGGGAGACTAGATCTTGCTCTCGAATCTGTCCTGGGATGCAATTGCCTCTACGAATGTAGTGTAGAAGCTATAAATGTGGTATAGAAGACAGCTTCAAAGAGGAAAGGAATATACGTAAAAATCTGAGGTTTTATGCGAGAAATAGGTGGCAAAGAAAATTTCAGTCTTGAACAGGATCAGCAGATAGCACAATGTGGTCAAACTGCAAACCCAGAGGTAAGTATTATTCTCCTCTGTTTATAATCCCAGGGAGGAGAGGTGACATGCCTGCCGTCATGGAACTTAGCAAAGAAAAAGCTTAGCTCAGGCCTTTGTTAGGTCTCTCCTTCCTTCTAGTACATTGGCCAATTGTAGGAGGAAAGTAGAGGTAGAGTTGGGTTCATGTACAACAATATGGCATTCAGCTACAGTGGATGAGGACAGGAAGTTTTATGACTCAGAGGGGGTAAGATAGGAAAGGATCATTGTTCCCAATCAAGAAAGAGAGCCCTGGACAACCAGTTAGAGAATCCCTCGATTATCTCTGACATAAGTCACTGAAACTGAGATCTAAGGCAGGTCCTCTGTGAGTCAGGAGCACTTAACCCAGTGGGGAGATCCCAGAACAGGATATTTCCTAGTTTGATAATCCCTCTCATGCCAGATATGGATACATTTGCAATTTACTTTGGACGTTGCTGGACAAGCCCACTTTTAGGCAGTTCCACTTCCCACTGGGTGGGGCAGCAAGTCCTATAAAGAGGTTCCCTGCTGCACGACTCTTAAACTCCTGGTACTCTAGCACTGATCTGCTTTGGAGAACCTGGTGAGTGTGAGTCCTTAAGTTCCTCAGTTCTTTATGCCCTGAAATGTTGAATTTAATCTGAAAACAGCAAATTTGGTTGATAAAGTTGACAAAGTGTGACCATGGGTTTGATGTTACTTAGTAGATGGAAATTTAGAATTAGAGTATGGTGATATTCTATTTTAGCTTGTTTCTTGTATACAGTTAGGTGTCCATATGGACAGAGAATTTAATAGGAAAGCTTTGAATTTAAGAAGAAAAAAGAACAAAGTATTTTTTCCCCATGTTTTCCTGGTGTCTTTTTCAAAGGTTTATGTCTTAACAGGTGCCAAGAGTCTACAATCCTTCCCAAACAGCCCTTTGTTCTGTGCTCAAATCAACCCACTGGGACTTTACTACAGATAATGATAATAGAAATGGCTTGTGAGATTGCTTATGGTATCTGAACTTGTCACTGCCTTTCCTAAAGATGTTATTTTCACAGAGATGACATGCTTGGTTCATTACTACAGAGATATTTTCCTTGGAAAAATTGTATGAGAAAACACAAGATTTCCCAGGGCCAAGGAAGCAATTTGCTAAAGTGGAAGGGGGAAATGAGGGAGTCTTGAAAAGGCAGTTAAGAGTTTAAATAATTTCTTGGAGGGAGCAATAATATTTCATGGTATTACATAAGCTTTGGCTTCTCTCTCTGGAGGAGTCCATTCCCGTGAACACTGTCGTATCATTTCTGTCAGATTCTGAGACTCCAGCAGGATGTCTTATCAACAGCAGCAGTACAAGCAGCCCTGCCAGCCACCTCCTGTGTGCCCCACGCCAAAGTGCCCAGAGCCATGTCCACCCCCGAAGTGCCGTGAGCCCTGCCCACCACCAAAGTGTCCACAGCCCTGCCCACCTCAGCAGTGCCAGCAGAAATATCCTCCGGTGACACCTTCCCCGCCCTGCCAGCCAAAGTGTCCACCCAAGAGCAAGTAACAGCTTCAGGATTCATCAGGACCATGAAAGGATAAAGATAATGGGCTCACCTTGTTCCACAGCTCCACCTGCATCTTCTCACCAAAGCCTTCTATGGATGCACAGGGAGCTTCTTTCTCCTTAGCCAGTGACCTGCCCGTGATGATCCATGACAGCAAAAGGTTTCCTTTCTGAGGCTGCCATACTGCCACTGTCCAGGTGGAGCTGAGAAAAGGAAGTCCTGGGCTGTGCCGGCTTCCAGAGCTTCAGAAGAAAGAGCTGCAGCTCTCTCCCTGGGAACCATCAGAGAATTCTGTTGATGTTTTCTGTGTCTGTCTGTCCCCTGGGCATGAGCTTCTACCACCTGTGCAGTTGTCACTTTCCTTTCACTCCCTGAATAAAGTATCTATGCATAATATTTGTGAATGGATCTTTTGTTTCTTTTCAAATTTGCTTTATTAGTAATGTTATATGATCATTTGGATTTAGTTCTATCTTTCTCTTATCCCAGGACCAGGATTTCACAATTATTGTCATCTGAATTTTGGGTCATATCAACGATTATTTTTATATCATTCTAAACCCCTTTTATTTTCCTTAATTAGTGTTTGATTGATTTGAAGAACAAATCAACCAGGATTTTAATCTCTTTATTCCAAAATGTGGAAAATAATATTTATATCACAAACTTATCTTGGGCATAAAATGGAATTAATATCAGGAATTCAGTTGACACAATTCCTGACATATCATTACTACTCATTTGATAGTAGTCTATTAGCAGCAATACATCATCATGAAAACAGAACTACCATTTGACCCAGCAATCTCACTGTTGGGTATATACTCGAAGGAATATAAATTGTCCTAACATAAAGACACATGCAAGTGTATATTTATCCCAGCCATATTCACTATAGCAAAGACATAGAATCAACCTAAATGCCCATCAATAGTAGAGTGGATTTAAAAAATGTGATAAATATATGCCATTAATTCTACACAGCTATAAAAAAAAATCAGATCATGTCTATTGTAGCAATGTGGATCAAACTGGAGGCCATTATGCTAAGCCAACGAAATCAGAAACAGAAAACCTAATACCATGTGTACAGCCGTTATGGAAAACAGTATGAAAGCTCCTCAAAAGTTAGAAATAGAAATAATATATGATCTTGCAAACCCACTACAGGGTGTATACCCAAAAGAGATGAAATTAGTATGTCAGAAAGATATTTGCATTCCCCTGTTTATCACAGCACTTTGCACAATAGCCAAGATATGGAATCCACCTAAGTGTCCAGTAACAGATGAATGGATTAGGAAAATGTGGTTTATATACACAGTAGAACACTATTCAGCAACGAAAAGAATATAATCTTATTTGTGAGAACACGGATGAACCTACAGGACATTATGTTAAATGAAATAAGTAAGACACAGAAAGACAAATAATGTATGTTCTCCTTCATATATTGGAGCTAATAAAGTTACTCTCAGGAAGATAGAGGGTAGAACAGTGGTTACCAGGGATTAGGGAGTATGTAGGGGAGGGAGGGAAGGGTGGGGAGAGGTTAGTTAATGGGTACAAAGTTACAATTAAATGGGTATAAAGTTACAAATAAATAAACATAATAATGAATTATAATTTTTATTTATAATTAAACTATACAATTAATTGTATTATTACAGTAACAAAATATAAATAATACAATTTAATTATGATTAAATAATAATTAAATGGGTACAAAGTTACAATTAAATTAAAAAGTTACAATTGAATACATACAATTACATATACACCATAGAATGCTACACAGCCATGAAAAAGGAAGAAATCATGTCCTTTGCAGCAACATGAATGAAACTGGAGGCCATTATCCTGAATAAATTAAAATGAGAACAGAAAACCAAATACCACATGTTCTCACTTATGAATGGAAGCTAATCATTGGGTACTCATGACATAAAGATGGCAATTAAAAAGAATGAAATACTGATACATGCTACAGCAAAAATCAGTATTTAAAATATTATGCAAAGTTAAAGAAGCCAGACACAAAGGACCACATATTGTATAATATTATTTATATGAAATGTCCAGAATAGGCAAATTTATAGAACCAGAAAGTAGGCTTGTGATTTCTTGGGGTCCAGGGGCAGGGGAATGAGGATTGACAACCCATCGGTATAGAGTTATCTGGAGGAGGAGTGATTAGAGGATTCGGAAATTAGATACTGGTGATAATTGTGTAACTGTGAACCTACGAAGGACTATTGAATGTACACTTCAAAAGGGTGAATTTTATGGTATGTAAATTTTGTGTCAATAAAGGTATTTTAAAAACAAAGAAAATGGGCTCTTTTGTAAACATTAATGCAAGAGAATACAAGGAAACCAAAAATCCGCAAAGTTGGGAAACTCGATCACTTCTAAATAGAAAGATAAAATCGAGAATAATTTTGAGAGACAGAAGTTCTTTAAAACTCAGGTTTGGAGTTAAGATTAGATTAAGTTTTAGTGTCATCACATCTAAGTTTATTTTTCCAAATAGTGTCAAAGAAGCCACAGTTGAGGAAGAAAGACATGGAAAAAGGAAGGAATAAATAAGCACAAGAATTTCATCTGTGAAAGAAATGTGGGTATAGTTACTAGCATATAGAACTAGCTAGAAGAAAATAGATTAGAAATCTACTAAATTTTTGAGGAATCATATTCCCAAGGTAAGCACAAGCTAGATCTTAAAACAAAACAAAAGGAAATGAAGCAAAACAGCTTTCTAAGAGCCTTAAACCACACTTTGTTAGAAAGTGAGCTGCATTCTTCCCATCCATGGACATGGAATTTTTTCATTTGTTTGTGTTATCTATGATTTCTTTCAGCAGCGCTTTATAGTTCTCCCTGTAGGGATGTTGTATATTCTCCCTTTCATCTCCTTGATTATATGTATTCCTAGTTATTTTTTTCCATGGCTATTGTAAATGGGATTCCATTTTTGATTTGACTCTCAGATTGAACATTATTGATGTATACAAATGCTACTGATTTTGTACATTGTTAAATGGCTATACCGCCCAAAGCAATCTACAGATTCAGCACTGTTCCTTTCAAACTATGAATGCTGTTTTTCACAGAATTAGAAAAACCTATTCTAAAATTCATATAAAACCAAAAGAGAGCTCAAATAGCTAAAGCAATCCTAAACAAAAAGAACAAAGCTGGAGGCATCACATTACCTGCCTTTAAACTATACTATAATGCTACAATAACCAAAACAGCATGATACTGACACAAAAGCAGACACATAGACCAATGAAACAGAATAGAGAACCCAGAAATAAAGCTGTACACTTACAGCCATTTAATTGTTGACAATGTCAACAAAAATGAGCAACAGAGAAAGAACTCTTTATTAAATAAATGGTGCTGGGATAGCTGGCTAGCCATGTGCAGAAGAATGAAACTGGACCTCTATCTTTCACCATCTGCAAAAATTAACTCAAGATGGATTAAAGATTTAAATGTAAAGCCTCAAATATAAGAATCCTGGGAAAAAACATAGGAAACACCATTCTGGACACTGGTCTTGGGAAAGAGTTTATGACCAAGTTCTTAACAAGAATTGCAATGAAACTAAAAGTTGACAAATGGGACTTAGTTAAACTAAAGAGCCTCTTCACAGCAAAAGGAACTTTCAACAGAGCAAACAGACAACCTACTCAATAGGAGAAGATATCTGTAAATTATCTGACAAGGTCTAATATCCTGAATCTAAAAGAAACTTAAACAACATAACAAGCAAAAACCAAACAATCACATTAAAAGGTGGGCAAAAGATATGAACAGACACTTCTCAAAAGAAGACATAGAAGTGGCCAAAAAAACGTGAAAAAGTGTTCAACATCACTAATCGCCACAGAAATATAAATCAAAACCACCATGAGATCTCACACCAGTTAGAATGGCTATTATTTAAAAAGTCAAAAACCAACAGTTGCTGCCAAGGCTGTGGAGAAAAGAGAATGTTTATACACAGTTGATGGGAATATAAATTAGTTCAGTCATTGTGGAAAGCAATTTGGAGATTTCTAAAAGAACTTAAAATGGAGCTACCATTTCACACAGCAATTCCATTACTGAGTATATATGCAAAAGAAAATAGATTATTTTACCAAAGAGACACATCCACTTGTATGTTCATTGCTGTGTTATTCACAATAGCAAAGTCATGGAATCAACCTAGGTGCCCATCAACAGTGGATTGGATAAAGAAAATGTGGCACATATACACCATGGAATGCTACACAGCCAGAAAAAAGAATTAAATCATGTTCTTTGGAGTAACATGGATGGAGCTGGAAGCCACTATCCTAAGCAAATTAATGTGAGAACAGAAAACTACATACCACATGTTTTCACTTACAAATGGGCGCTGAAAAATTGGGTACTCATGGACATAAAGATGGCAACAATAGACACAGGTGAGTAATAGAGGGGGGAGGGACCGAGGTGGGTATGGGTTGAAAAACTACCTATTGGTTACTATGCTCACTATCTGGGTAATGGACTCATTCATATTCCAAGCCTCAGCATCGCACAACACACCCATGTAACAAACCTACAAGTGTATACCCCTGTATTAGTCTGTTCTTGCATTGCTATAAAGAACTACCTGAGACTGGGTAATTTATAAAGAAAAGAGGTTTCAATGACTCACAGTTCCAGAGGCTGTACAGGGAGCATGGCTAGGAAGGCCTCAGGAAACTTACACTTATGGCAGAAGGCAAAAAGGAAGCAGGCACATCTTCACATGGCAGAGCAGGAGAGAGAGCGAAGGTGGAAGTGCTACACACTTTTAAACAACCAGATCTTGTGAGAACTCACTCACTATCATGAGAACAGCAAGGGGGAAGTCTGCCCCCAAGATCCAATCTCCTCCCACCAGGCCCCTCCTCCAACACTGAGGATTACAATTCCACATGAGATTTGATGGGGACACAGAACCAAACCATATCAACTCCTGAATCTAAAAAAAAGTTGAAATTATAGAAAAGAAAAAAATAATAAAAAATTTAAGAAAGAAAAGTGAGCTGCAAAGCTTACTTAACCAAGAAGGGCACAATCCACCATACACACCTCAGGTTTGATCATAGAGAAGAGTATTAAAAAAAGGATAATTCTACAGATGGCAGAACAATGAATAGCAAAATTAAAAGGAGTTCCTTTCAGAGAACAGAATTAACACTTTAAAAGGAACTTCTACCACTTCTGGTTATTGGAGTGGGAAGACTGTGGCTTCACAATGCCTGCCCCGTTGGATTTCAGAGTACTAAGGCCTAGAGGCCTCCATGTGTCACCATTATCTTCCTTTGAACATGGTAGTTTTGATTTAGCTCTCCTGTACCTGCATTGTCATTGGTTGCTGGATAACAGGAAGAAACGGCCCATTTGTTTGTTTCATAATTTGCTGAACAAAAGGAGCCATAGGAAGACACGATGGAGAGAATTTCATGTTATCTAGAGATCCTAGATTTTGAGCTGGCGGGGACCATAAGGTTTTTTTTTTTTTTCCTTAGGGGTTTGTGTTCCGCTTATGAGACAAAAGGAACAGATGGATATTTGAGAACAAGAAGGCTATTCTGTGACTGAAGCTTGAGAAGCTCACCCAAATCTGTGTCTTCCTCTTATTTCTGAGCACACCAGAAACTACATTTCCTAACTTTGTGAGATTGACAGGGCTATGTGACCAAGTTCTACACAAGTCAATAAGAACTGAGAGATGCGTGCCGTTTCTTGTTCCAAGTGGGTAAGTGCAGGGGCACCTTTATATTCAGTCTATTTCCCTGTTCTTATGCTTGGATTTATAGGGCATAGCACTTAGAGATGGTGAGACATATGAAGGAAGGACTGTCTCTTCATGACTCTGTGTAACAGAGACTTTACTAACCCATATTGGACTTTTATATGAGTGCAAAGTAACCTTTACTCGATGAAGCCCCAACAACATAGGGGGTGTTGTTATAGTAGCTAATCTGTGCTGACTAGCATGATTACAACACTTTTTTTTCTGCTTGGCTAATTGGTTTGGTGCTAGGAGGCACTTATATTTGGATATGATGTTAGATTTTACCTACTAATTAAACAAGAAAACCCTTAGGGTAATACAACTTTTAGGGTAAACATTTTTCATATAGGCTTTGTAATTTTAAATAATACAATCAAGTAAAAATGCCATGATCAAAAGTATCACAATTTCTTGAGTTATATCAATGGCATGTAATTGTTTTATTATTTCATTTTCCATCTTAAGAAAAAGAATCTCTTTTATACTACTGCAGAAAAACTTGCTTTGTTTCCCAGTTACATGCAAAAGTAACCTATATTTCCATCAATATAAACATATATGCACATGTATATGAATACACTGTTGATAATTCTATCTTGTTTAATTTGACTGGAAACATGTTGATACTACAGGGACATGAGTGAGGGTGGGTTTTACAGTTCTCACTTCCGTGGTTCGCACCTGTGTGAGAGAAACAGTCTCCAAACTGGATCAGCTTTTGTGCATTACTCTGTGAGGACTCCAGATCTCGTATGTGTTGTTGTATATGTGTGTATGTGTTTTTGAATGAGGGGTGGGGTAGGGAGTGAAGTACATCCCTCCAGGGCACTGCAAATGCCCCTGGCAAGCACCTTAAATCTCCCTTATTCTGTTTCTGGTCCAGAGTTGGCACTCAGAGACTAGAAATGACTAATTGAGATAAAGAGCGGAGTCTGTGCGTCTTTGGAAATCTAGGTTGTAGGTATCAGAGAGAAATTAGTGAGAAGGAGCGGGTTAGCATATGTAGAAACATTACTTGAAATAAACAGCAATTGGCTGATAAGTTAGCAGTCTAAAAGTCAGATTTGGAGGGAAGGCATTCAGGATTAGTGAGTCAGAGTCAGCTTAGACAGGTGCTAACTAAACTCTGGCATGACTCATCGAGTTGCAAGAGGAGAGCCCTGCTCCAGCCCTGGATGCCCAAAGCAACAGCCTCCAGGTGGCATTGCACAACTTCCCATAGGCAGCCCAGGAATGCTTGTGGGGGCAGCCCCTCACCCTCCTAGTGCGAGTATCAGATGCCTTCTGGACAAAGCCCTTTTTCACCAACCCATCTCTTTGTACAGCTCCTGCTTCATGAGGGAAAGGAATGAAGTTGTAGAGTCAATGACACACAGTCAAAAGTGGAACTGAAAGTGAATTTAATGGGGGTATAAGGGAGCTGAATCATTTGCTTTGATCTTAAGTCTCTCTTCAGATGAATTCTGAGCAGCTGAAAACCAGCTCTGGTACTAAGACCTTCAGCTTCATTCAGAGACTCAGAGTGTATAGGAAATAAAGCTTCATAGCACATTCTTTTTTGGTGGAGGCAGAATGCTAATTGCAAGGCAAATGGGACTCATACGCAGAATGAGATAGGGGATTCAGCATCTGCTGGCTGGCTCCTCAAGGGCATGGCTGTGGACCACATTACTTCTGCTTGGTCTTCTGCTGGGCTGGTGCTGGAGTGACCGTTGAAGGGCAGGGCTCAGGCACCTTGGGGTGGCAGGGCTCTGGAACCTTGGGCTGGCAGGGTTCAGGCACTTTGGGGTGGCAGGGCTCAGGCACCTTGGGGAGGCAGGGCTCCTTGGTTTTGGGGATGCATGGTTCCTGGGGTGGAGGCTGGCAAGGCTGTTTCACCTGCTGCTGCTGAAGCTGAGGGGGTGGGGTGCAGGGCTGCTTCTGCTGCTGGGAACTCATGCTTCAACAGTGGCTGGTCCTAGAGACAGAACAGATGATTTCAACAGAGAATAACTAGGGAATAAGCCATGGTGAATACCACTTAAAGTCTCTTAAAAAGCAAATGTTCTTCCCTCTTCTTGACCACAAAGAATACTTGATTAATTTCTGAGCCTTGGAAGAAGAGGAACTCAAAGATGATTTGCTCTTGCTCCACTGGAGCAAGGCCTCTCCTGGTGCTCTCTTTCTTCCTACACAGCACAATAACAGGCTTCTAGCAGGAATATGAGACTCATAATGCTGGATCATTGGAAATGTGAGGCTATTTGAAAAAAAACCTAATAAATTAAATCTACCCACTCATTTCTGATAAATATCATAGCTTACCATCTATGATATAACTCTGACCTCTCTAGAACACTACACAATCCCACCTCTGGCCTAGCTCAAGTGCTCATCTGTCTTAAATGTTTTCTTTGTTCCTGCTCATTCAAGCACTAACGAAACACCACAAATCACTTCATATGGGACTTTTAGGGGCTTCTCTAGAGAAAACCTTCCATAAATCTCTGTATTCCCAAACTATTACAGAACTTGCCCTAATCACCTGGCAATGATGTTACTATTATACATTGCATTTTAGCTCTTATTTCCTGATTAAATTGTAGTATCATAGAGTACATTTTCTGCTGCTTAAATTATTTCTTTGCAACCAAATTGCCAAATATAGTAAGCTCTCACAAAAGTATTTGCTGAAAGAATAAAATTCTCTGTATTAAAATTATAAATAAGAAGGAATTATAATGTCAGGGAAAGTGCTGTGGACCTGGGTTCTAGTCCTTATTCTATGACAAATTTACTATGGATCCTTGAATAAACCAACCTCCTTCTTGCTGACACAGAAAGAGTGAATGAAGAAGAACTGATAATGTCTAAAGTCTCTTCAAGCCCACAGTATGATTACTTTTAAAATGAAGATATTCCTAGAGGTTAGAATTCAGTTGAACAGTCTGCATGGCTATGACCAAATTAAATAATGAGGAAAAGAAATACCAAGAAGGCCAAGGATACTCTAATAAAAATTAAATACATAGAATGGATGCTAAAGAGTTCCAAGTAAAGAGACTGACCTGGTGTGCAGGGAGGAATACTCCGTTTGATCCCTTGGAACTGGCGTAGTGTTCCCAGCCAACTGGCTCTTTTATGCAGGGAGCAAGCCCTGCCTCAAGGAAACAGGATCTATCTGGGCTGCTGTGCCTACATTCCTTACCTGTCAGACATGATTCACCCCTCTTCCCTTATCCACCGGTTGACTCACTTTTGTGATGAAACCTGTGGCACTTGCTGTCTGACAAGGATGTCACCTGGGCTTTATCCCCATGAGCACCCTTTGCTCCCAGGTGTAATGTTTACAGGGAGGGTGGTGTGGGCTGAAAGAGAGAGAAGGAAGACATTCTGGGGCTGCTGGAACCAGAAACAGTCCTATCTTCTGCAAGAGTCTAATCCTCAGCACAGGTGACACTTGTAGGGCTGTTTAATATTTGAAGTGAATGTAGAGATAAACAATAGGTATTTCTGGTTCTTCTGGAAGGCCAAAGGCATGGTGACCAGGTGAAAAGTAGTAATATTCTGTGAATCCATCACTTAGTATACTCTTGCCTGGCAGGGGAAAGGAGAAACTAAAATGATTCTTTTGGTTCTAAAAAGCCTTTTCTCCAAGGAGGAACTCAGGGTAAATAGCATAAGGGCAGGCTAACCTCTTTCTATGAAGGAGAGTTCTGAGCAGTGAAACTCTGGCAAGAATGGTCACATTCAGAAGCTCTGGAGCAACTTGGCCCTTTTAGTCCATCCGTTTATTCTGTCCATTGTGACAGCAGGCCCTGAAGACCCTGGTTTTCATGGGGAATTCCTTCTCTGCAGCCAACATGGGAAGGAACAAAGGAGCTGGGATTCCCTGAGCCCTTATATCAAAGTTCACTCTCCTCAAGATAAGATGAAATTTAGGTCACTAATCCAGGCCTACCTGCAGTATACAACCTGTTGCTAGTGTGGTTTTTGGAGAACCCAAACTATCCTTCAAATCCAGGTGTTGGATGGTCACTCCCTCACTATTTTCATTCATCTAAATGTTTGTAGAGCACCTGCTGGCTGCACAGCTGTGTCACCTCTCATGAACTTCAGCCCAGGACCAGCCAGCTACCACCAGAGGTTCCTCTGCTTAGCCACTGTTCTACCTTCCATTTTCACATGATGCCTGTTGTGTAGTAGCTGCTCAGAGAATTGACAATTATAGAATAAATGAATGAATGAATGGAAGGATGGAGAGACGGATGGATGATATTATTTGCAAAGAGACACCAGAGGCTGTTTTGAGAATACCAGGAAATTTTTTATAGGGGAAATCCTTCCTTGCGGCAGGCCCTATGGTGTAAGCTGAGAAAAGCTGTAAGAGCTTAGCAAGAAAGAGATGTTTCTGTCATTTTACCCACTATGATTTGGCTGTGTTCCCACCCAGCTCTCATTTTGAGTTCTCACATGTTGTGGGAGGGACCTGGTGGGAGGTAATTGAATCATGGGGGGAGGTCTTTCCCGTGCTGTTCTCGTGATAGTGAATAAGTCTCAAGATAGCTGATGGTTTTGAAAAAGAGGAGTTCTGTACAAGCTCTCTCTTTGCCTACTGCCATCCATGTAATATGTGATGTGCTTCTCCTTGCCTTCTGTCATGATTGTGAGGCCTCTCCAGCCATGTGGAACTCTAAGTCCATTAAACTTCTTTTTGTTGTAAATTGCCCAGTCCCTGTTTTGTCTTTGTCAGCAGCATGAAAATGGACGAATACATCCACATATCTATTTCTCTCTCTCCTTGTTTAAGTAGTCACTTCACTTTGATCTGTGGCCACTGTCATCACCATGCCTCTTGCATCAGTTGAGCTCTTTTCTAGACTTGGACACAGGCCTCTCCTCAAACCTGCTCCCTGTAGACCCTACAAAGGGAATTATAAGCACACTTTGTTTGCAATATGGTGGGATTATCAGGCCCAAGGCAACCTGCTTCCTGCTTCTCGGTCCTCCATGCCACCAGGGCCAGGACCTGGCCGACCTGAACCTCAGCTCTGAGGCTGGGTCCCTGCCTCCCATGTCTTTCCTAGACCCATATGTCTTGGGGGAACTTTCATTCAGAATGCTCTTTAGGTGTTGACCTGATGCACTCACTTGACATATCTCCTCTCCCTCAGTCAGCGCTATTCTCAGTCTAGCTTCTAAACTTTCTCATTTTATTCTTCTGCTGTTTTTTCTAAATTACATTGAATAGCTAGGTGTAAAGACCCCCCAGCTGCTTTTTTTTTTCACTATACAAGAAAGCTCAGTTTCCTCATCAGTGGTGCTGGATCAGCCATGGATTTACTGGGAAGCCATATGGCTGCTGATTGCAACTAACGTATCCCCATAGTCCTCTGACTTTTATGTCTGTCCTTCTCAGGATGAAAGAACACTGCTCACTGTTTTTATTAACATCAAAGACTGACCTTTCTTGGACTTGCTGATTAACTGTATTGACACCTCATGGATCTCCCTGCAAATTCTCTCTGCCCTGCCTTTTATCCATACACAGTCATATGACTCTTTTCATGTAGGCGTGGATGGGCTTTGTGCAGAAGATACCTGATAAGGTTGCTCTGCCGGACCATACTGCATACCTCTCTCTTCTTGTTCTGGGGCTCCTATGATACTGCAGTGCAGGGCACTCATGGAATGCTTGTGTGTGTACCACTGGGAAGTGTGGAGTAGTCAATACATATGGGCACAGATTTGACAAATGATGATAGTGAGGGAAAGTGAAAGAAGACAATGGATAAATACTTCCTGCCTTCATCTCCAGGACAGAAAGTTCTGAGACTACTTCTTAAAGATAATCAGAAAGTCCCATCCATGGACTTTTTAATGGTTGCATAGTATTCCGTGATGTTTGTACATGAATCACATTTTCTTTATTCAGTTCACTGTTGCTGAGCATCTTCATTGATTTCACATCTTTGCTAAAATATATTCTTTGTGCAATATAGATGAAGCTGAAGGCCATTATCCTGAGTGAACTAATGCAAGAATAAACCAAAGACTGCATTTTCTTACTTATAAGTGGGAGCGAAGCATTGAATACACGTGGACACAAAGGTTGGAACAATAGACACTCAGGAGTGCTTGGGGGGAGGTGGAAGATGGGAATGTGTTGGAAGGTTACCTGTCAGGTACTGTGCTCATGACTTGGTGATGGAAATCATTTGTACAGCAACCCTGAGCAAGATGTTATTTACCCATGGAACAAGCCTGCATGTGTGCCTCTGGAAGGAAGAAGAAGAAGAAGAGGAGGAGGAAGAAGAAGAAGAGGAGGAGGAGGAAGAAGAAGAAGCAGGAGGAGGAGGAGGAAGATGAGGAGGAGGAGGAAAAGGGAGGAGGGGGGAGGGGGAAAGGGGAGGGGGAAGAAACTACTATATGACCCAATAAAAAAAGAGGTAAGACACTCGTTTCAGCATTCAATTTTGAATAGCTTTGTAGTAATTATAATAAAATATTTCAGGAAGAAAGTACATGTTTGGGAGGAACTAACCGTTGTTGAGCTATCAGTAGAGCACCCGTATTAGCTACTTTATGTTTGAGAAGTGACTGTAAAATAATGATTACAAGTATCAACTCTGCAGCCAGACTTACTGAGTTTTGGTCCCAACTGAGCTATTGGTGACTCTGGGCAAGTTATTTCCCTAACCTGTGTTTCAATTTCTTTGTACATAAAATGAAGATAGTAGTAGCTATCTCACAGTGTTGCTGGGAGGACTAAATAGGTTAATAACAGCAGAGTGTTTACAAGAGTAACTGGTACAGGGATTGTTCAATAATCATTAACTGACATCATATATGCCAATTAAGTTACAAAGTCACTTTCTCTCCCTTTTCCCATTATCCAAGGACCTATAAGGCAATGTCTTCGCAATTATAAATGACTGAGTACTGAAATGAAAACAATTATATTGTTACAGTCCTAAAATAAGTCAATAAATTTACTGAGCTGCTATTAAAAAAAAGTCCCATGGACTTGACTGTCAGCTGTTGTGATGTGCAAAATGGTAATGCCTTCTTGAAGGAACATTCCTTCCTTCTCGTATTTCCCTTTGTCCATTATTCCTCTTCCTTGGGATTGCATTCCCAAATAAACTTCCTGCCCATGAGGCATTAGTGTCAGGCACAACTTACTGTAGGAATCAGGTTAAGACGATCATGAAAGAGGCACATAATTCAGGAAGCAGATATATAGACACAATCATTATAAGGATGGAAATCAATGCACAGAGCACAGAAAGTTGGGCAGTTCACTGTAAGAAAGTTGAACTTAAGTTCCTTTTTTGGAGACTCTGGAAAGGTTGGTGTGGCTGGGACTTGTCCTTTCCTCGCTTATCCTGGAATGCTGCATGACAATAAATTCAGGAAAGAACCCTTCTCTGTTTAGCCTCATCCCAGGGAGATTAGAGACTGAAGCTTGGTGAAGAGGCCTTCATCATTTCAGGCTTTGAAGAACATTTGATGGAGAGTCATGAGAGGGAGGATCCATTTGTCTTTGTCATGTTTCCCCACTACCAGCTTCTGAGACTGCTTTGGGAAATGTGTTGCTGCTGACCAGATGAAAGAGGCTTCAAAGTAGACTCTGGCAGACACTGTCTAGGTGGTTACTGAAGAGGTAGACACTGAGGAGAGACAGTGTAGTTGTGGACAGTGTTGAGGTGGGCTTTGTGAAAATGTGAAAGGTGCTGGACACTGAAAGACTATGTCTCTAGACCCCAGGAAGAATATGTAACAGGATATGCAGGTAAGATTACAGGAGCTGACTGGCAAGGCTACTGCCAGAAGAACACTATTCTTGTTACTTAGGATTATCTGAAAGAAAGGGAGGCAGAGGTTGCAGTGAGCTGAGACTGAGCCACTGCACTCCAGACTGGGTGATAGAGTGAGACTCCATCTCAAAAAATAAAAAAAAGGAAAAAAAATACTATATAATTCATGATGTGAAAAACAGCTATTAAAATGAACACTAACATTAAACAGCCAAAGATAACTAACCACTGTTTATATTTCGCTGTATTATTGGGATTTTTTTATCTTCCATCAACCCACATGCATACACATATATATATTAACAAAGACACATAGCATTGTAAATGGAATGAATACCAAAAAAAACCCACATAAAAATGCTTTAAATCATAATTTTTATGTGTGAGATATATTTTCCACAATAAATATGTATTTTTAAAAAGCAGTCCCAAACAATGGGAACAAGCAAGTGCATGACTTTACATTCATAATAGCTGTGTATCATAGAGTCCACTTCCCCACCCAGAATCAGCCTACTTAATTGTGATTGGTCCTGAAATTATCTCTAGACTTTCTATCACAGAATCAGCAGTAATTTGAAGCCACCTCATCATGCGCATACCTAACAGGCCCAAGTGACATCATTCTCTCTTGCCAGTTTGACAACTACTCATCATCTTGTAATGATTCCTTGGACAATTTTTTTCTTATCATTTCCAAATATCTCTGAGGTCTGGCAAAACCTATTTGGAGTACCTGTGTATCATGCAGGTGTAACCTGTCACTGGCTTCACACTTCTTTGATATTATGAACCATGCAACCTGTCAAGAAATGGTTTGTTCCCCGGTGATTACTGTAGACCTTCAGAAGTTTTACCATCCTTTCTGCTGTTAGAGACCATTCTACAATATCCCAGAGCCACTCAACACAGACCTGCAAACCTGTTGGTCACCCCTGAAATAAAAAAGACAAGACTGCAGGAGAGAGTTGGGAGCTGGGAGTCTGAGGAATTATACTCCAGGGTGATGCAGAAACATAATTTCAGGGTTACGTTAATTAACTTTTTGGGTATCAATTTATTTAAGAAACGGAGCAACTCTACTAGGTGCCCTTTAAGTCTCCTTTCACTCCTGAGGTTTTATACCTTAATTACCTACTCTTTCCTAAATTGGTGGCCAGTTGTTCACCTCACCTAAATTGTGTAATCCTAATCCCTGCTTAAAACCCACATCTTATTTGGAATTACTGAATAAATCTGTTTCTGTGGGTTATTCTGAGGGAGAGAAAGAAAAAGAGAGATGGGGGAGAGAAAGAGAGAGAGACTGTATAGTGCATATTTGTTTGTGTGAGAAAGATATGAATGTCCTTGTAGCAGGACGAGCTGCAGACAAAACTCCTCAGACACCGAGTTAAAGAAGGAAGGGGTTTATTCAGCCGGGGGCATCAGCAAGACTTCCGAGCCGAGTCCCCTGAGCCGAGCAATTCCTGTCCCTCTTAAGGGCTCACAACTCTAAGGGGGTGTGTGTGAGAGGGTCGTGATTGATTAAGCAAGCAGGGGGTACGTGACTGGGGGCTGCATGCACTGGTAATTAGATCGGAACAAAACAAAGTAGGGATTTTCACAGTGCATTTCTACACAATGTCTGTAATCTATAGATAACAGAACCAATTAGGTCAGGGGTCGATCTTTAGCTACCAGGTCCAGGGTGCGGTGCTGGGCTGTCTGCCTGTGGATTTCATTTCTGTCTTTTAGTTTTTACTTCTTCTTTCTTTGGAGGCAGAAATTGGGCATAAGATGATATGAGGGGTGGTCTCCTCCCTTATTCTAACTTCTAGACAAGACTGCAAACTTATGCAAGGGAGGCACTTTGTATCCTCCACTCCCTTTTGCTCCTCCAGCTTCAGGCCTCCCTGTACATGGCGGATACCCAGCAAAAGGTAACATTGCCTGAGACAATGAGAGTAGAGCTTGTGTGAGTGATTATGTGAGTGTGTGACTATTTAAAGTGAATCTGCCTTTTAGTGAGTGTCTGTATGTGTATGTCTATATGTGTTGGGGTATCTGGAAGGTAAAATCAATAAAGAAAAATGGAATATCAAGTTCAAATATGTAGGGGTAAAGTTTTCTAGGAATAGACAGGAAATTAGTGGGAAGGATACTAAGGATTAGAGGTGGCCTGGAGCAGGCACCATGGAACCCAGGCATGACTCAGTTCAGTGCAAGAGAAGAGCCTGTGGCTTCCCAAAGTGACAATGTCTATGCACCATCACAGAATGCCCATTGCCATTCCAGTAACACCCCCAAGTGTACCCCCCCACACACATAGAAACATACAGTACTGGCTTTAGATAGATGACTTCTACACCAACTCCTCTGTCTCTGTAGGTCCTAACTCACAGTGGGGAAACAAGGAAGGAGGAAGATTCAGTCAATGACACACACAGCCAAGACTGCAATTAAAAGCGATTTAATGAGGGATACATATGCTTCTTTTCATTCAAATCTTCAGATGAACCCTGAGCAGCTGAAGACCAGAAAAACCATTAAGACTTTCTGTTTAACTCAGGGGCTTAGAGAATTCTTCAGAGTGTGCGAACAAAAGCTTCATAGTACATGTTTTTAGGATACAAATAAGGGAGAAACTATGACTTGGGGTGACAATGTATTGGTTACAAGGTCTACAGACAATTAAGAAACAGAAGCAGATGGGAAGAGGGTGTCCAGCATCTGGTGGTCGGCTTCTCAAGAGCTTGTCTGTGCACCACATTACTTCTGCTTGGTCTTCTGCTGAGCTGGGCCTGAAGTGACTGTTGAAGGATGCGGCTCTGGTACCTTGGTGTAGATTGGCTCAAGGGCCTTGGTGCAGCCTGGCTCAGGGACCTTGGTGTAGCCTAGCTCTGGAATCTTGGTGTTTCCTGGTTGTGGAAACTTTGGGTAGCCTGGCTCCTTGGTTATGGGAACAAATGATTCCTGAGGGGGTGGTTGGCTGTGTTGTTTCACCTGCTGCTGTTGAAGCTGAGGGGGTGAGGTAAAGGGTTGCTTCTTCTTGTGGGAACTCATGCTTCAAAGGATGCTGGACCTAGAGACAAAAAAGTAGATTCAGTGCTTTGATTAAGTAGGAATGAAGCCAAATTCAATGCCAAACATCTTATTGCAAGTCCCCAGAGGAATGAGAACTTTGAACTCCTGGGCTCTTCTCTTTCTTCCTGTTTTTTGAATTTAATATCAAAGGAAACTTTGATAATCCCCATGCAGTTTCAAAGAGAGAGTTAAAGTTGATTTGTTCTGCTCCATATAAATCGTATCCTCTAAGCTTCATTTTTCCTGGTATATCTAAGAGCATACACTAGCGAGGGAGCCTAACAAGCCTTTGAGGACTGATGGGACGCCCCAGATTTGCAATAATTTGGAAAGGTCAATAGTCTAAAGTCTACTCAGTCATGCCTACCTTATGCAGTGCCATAGTTCTCATAGGAAAACTCCATCTAAACCTCCTCCTGAGGCCCATATGATCCAGCTGTGACCCTGTTTTCACATGGTGCCCACTGCACATGTTTTCTGGAAGGCTCTCCACGCCAACACTACTCTGCACCTGCCCACCCCTCATGGCTGTCCTCCCTGATGGTCTCATTGTAAGATTCTCCCGGGGCCTGAAGGCTTAAGGAGGTGAATAACTCCTCCCTTCTCAGGACCAGTCCCAAGGCGCAAGGCCACTTGGGTCAGCAGCGTGTGTCAACAAGATAGCAGAAGCAGGAAGAGAGGTGGCTGGAGGACACCTACCCCAGCTGGGAGACACCTACCTAGGCTGGAAGACACGCACCCCTGAAGATCCTGAAAGAGGCCATCCAGGTACAAGGTAGCAGACTAGGACACTTCCTGTTTACAGGAGGCTATAAAACGTTTGCCCCGTCCTCACTTGGGGCTGATGCCATTTTGGGCCTCAGCTCACCTGCACCCAGGCGCTCATTAAAACAGCATGTTTTGTCTCGTGTTGTCTGTTGGCACGTTCTTGGGGTTCGAAATGATACAAGAACCTTACACTCATTTTCCTTATTTAGCCACAGCATGGTACATGATTTGTCCTCTCTACTGTCACTCCCCATGCTGAATGTTTGCCAATTTTGTGTATGTGTTATGTTCTCTGATAGATCATAGGTTTGTGTAGCAAGGAAAAATTTAACTTTTTTTTTTCTTTTGAAGAAATGGGTGCAGCTGGAAACCATCATTCTTAGCAAACTATCACAAGAACAGAAAACCAAACACTGCATGTTCTCACTCATAGGTGGGAACTGAACAATGAGATCACTTGGACTCAGGAAGGGGAACATCACACACCGGGGCCTATCATGGGGAGGGGGTAGCGGGGAGAGATTTCATTGGGAGTTATACCTGATGTAAATGACGAGTTGATGGGTGCAGCACAGCAACATGGCACAAGTATACATATGTAACAAACCTGCACGTTATGCACATGTACCCTACAACTTAAAGTATAATAATAATAAATAAATTTAAAAAATTAAAAAAAAATTAAAAAATTAAAAAAAAAAGAAACTGAAAAAAAAAAAAAAAAGAAATGGGGTCTTGCTATGTTGATAGGCTGGCCTCAAACTCCTGGGCTCAAGTGATCCTCTAGCCTCAGCCTCCAATGTTGGTGGGACTACAGAATGTGCCACTGCACCTAGATTTAAGTTTTGAACATCCAAATTGCCTAGTGCAGTGCCTTTGATGCTGACGATTCTCAAAATCATACAGATGATTAAAATATCACTAAAAGTGCCCTGGGCATGGAGTCTAATTCATTCCTCCTGCTCAAGGAATGGCACTCTAAAATAAATCACTTCCCAGTTCTGAGTCTCTATCCCACAGCTGTAATCTGAGTGGGAAGTCAAGAAGAACTGCTTTAGTACCCTTAAGTACAATCTGCAAATCCATTTCAAATAACTATAGCCTTAGCATTGCAAGGAGACCCCAATCCAAATAAGATACAATTAGGTGACTATTAAGCAGTTTCAGGTGGGAAATCTTACCTCAGAAGATTGAGCTCCCTGGCCTCTCAGGTCTGGTTAGGAGTCTCTGGCCAAGTGGGCTTTCGTAATCCCTGCTATAAGGAAGTGGATTTGGGGAGGGCTGCTTTACCTTCATTCCAGCTGTGAAACCAGGCAGGCCTCAGTTAATTTAGAAAGTTTGTTTTACTAAGGTTGAGGACGCATGCCCATGACACAGTGTCAGGAAGTCCTGAAGACGTGCCCAAGGTGGTCAGAGCACAGCTTGGTTTTATACATCAGACATCAATCAACACATGTAAGATGAATATTGGTTCGGTCCGAAAAGACAGGACAACAGGAAGCAGAGATGGGGGCTTCCAGATCATAGGTAGATAAGGGACAAATAGTTGCATTCATTTGAGTTTCTGATTAGCCTCTCCAAAGGGGGCAATCAGATATGCATTTATCTCAGTGAGCAGAGGGTTGACTTTGAGTAGAATGGGAGGCAGGTTTGCCCTGAGCAGTTTCCAGCTTGACTTTTCCCTTTAGCTTAGTGATTTGGGGGCCCCAAGATTTATTTGCCTTTTATTCTTCCCCCCTTTTCTTTTGAAAAATCTTTTGGAGAAAGCGTTTTAGAAGAAATTGAGTCTCTGTTCCCAGGTTTCATCTGATCTCTCATGGCTAGGATGGTTTATTCCTAGATGGGTAGGTCCTGAGTTGTTAGGAAAGCTCATTTTAGCAGGTTGTGAAGTCTCATGTTGTATGAAGAGAAAATAGGGGGAGGAAGGAAGAAAAACAAACAAAAGGAAAACCCTGGAAAATCGATATAGGATACATTACTCTGAAGTCCATACATTAGTAGGCAGGTATGAAATTGGCTTGTATATGTAAATAGGTTGCTGTTATTTTCTTCCGAAGTTTAAGTTGTCTAGCTTCAGTTTGTAGGGCTTTAAGAAAGCACGCTTAGTTTTCAGTGACTCCCAATTAGCAAAAATGGGGGGAAAAAGAAGGAAAAGAATTGAAAACATTATTTGGAAGACTTGTAGCCAAGAAAATGAGAATTTGGTCCAAACCGTAGAAAATAATAACAGTTGAGGAACATTAGGCAAGACTGGAATCTAACAACAGGTATACTGTAGTTTTTGAAGCATAATAACGATACTTAATTTTCCAAATAGTAAGTCCTAATAAAAACAGCATGAAGTCAATTAAATTTGTTTTTCAAAATTTTATAAACCATCTATAAAATGTTAATCTTGAACATAAGATATAACTTCCAGAAATCTTTTATAATCTTTATGACATTTAATAAGGAGTCAGTTAATGCCTTTATCTTTTTATGCGGCTTGCCCCTCTGTGTCTTTTAGTTGGGGCATTTAGCCCATTTACATTCAAGGTTAATATTGTTATGTGTGAATTTGATCCTGTCATCATGATGCTGACTGGTTAATTTTGTGGACTTGTTAATGTAGTTGCTTCATAGTGTCATTGGTCTGTGTACTTCAGTGTTTTTGTAGTGGCTGGTAACGGATTTTCCTTTCCATGTTTAGTACTTCCTTCAGGAGCTCTTGCAAGGCAGTTCTGGTAGTGATGAAATCCCTCAGCATTTGTTTGTTTGAAAAGGATTTTATTTCTTGTTCACTTATAAAGCTTAGTTTGGCTGGATATGAAATTCTGGGCTGAAAATTATTTTCTTTAAGACTATTGAATAGTGGCTCCCAATCTCTTCTGGCTTGTAGGGTTTCTCCTGAGATGTCCGCTGAGAGTCTGATGGGCTTCCCTTTGTAGGAGACCTGGCCTTTCTCTCTGACTGCCCTTAACATTTTTTCCTTCATTTATTTGACCTCGGAGAATCTGAAGATTATCTGTCTTGGGGCAGATTTTTTTGTGGAGTATCTTATTGGGGTTGTCTGGATTTCCTGAATTTGAATGTTGACCTGTCTTGGTAGTTTGCAGAGGTTCTCCTGGATGATATCCTAAAGTGCATTTTCCAACTTGGTTCCATTCTCCCAGTCTCTTTCAGGTACTCCAATCAGTCATAGGTTCTGTCTTTTACATGTTCCATAGTTCTCAGAGGTTTTATTGATTCCTTTTCATTCTTTTTTCTCTAATCTTGTCTGCCTGCCTTGTTTCAGCAAGGTAGTCTTCAAGCTCTGATATTCTCTCTTCTGCTTGGTCAATTTGGCTATTGATACTTGTGTTTGCATCACGAAATTCTGGTGCTGTTTTTAAGTTCAGTCAGGTCCTTTATGTTGCACTCTAAATTGGTTATTCTAGTTAACAGCTTCTGTAATCTTTTATCATGGTTCTTAGCTTCTTTGAGTTGGTTTAGAAGATAATCCTTTAGCTCAGTGAAGCTTGTTAGTACCCACTTTCTGAATCCTACTTCTATCAGTTCATCCATCTCTACTTCAGCCCCATTCTGTGCCCTTGATGGAGAGGTGTTGCGATCATTTGGAGGAGAAGAGACATTCTGGCTTTTGGAATATTCAGCCTTTTTGCATTGCTTTTTCCTCATCTTTGTGGATTTATCTCCCTTTGACGTTTGAGGCTGTTGACCATTGGATAGGGTTTTTGTGGGGTCTTTTTTTTTTCTTTTCTTTTTGAGATGGAGTCTCGCTCTGTCGCCCAGGCTGGAGTGCAGTGGTGCGATCTCAGCTCGCTGCAAGCTCCGCCTCCCAGATTCATGCCATTCTTCTGCCTCAGCTTCCCGAGTAGCTGGGACTACAGGTGCCCGCCACCACGCCTGGCTAATTTTTTATATTTTTTAGTAGAGACGGGGTTTCACTGTGTTAGCCAGCATGGTCTCGATCTCCTGACCTCGTGATCCACCCACCTCAGCCTCCCAAAGTGCTGGGATTACAGGCATGAGCCACCATGCCCCGCCTTTGTGGGGTCTTTTTTGTTGATGTTGTTGTTACTTTCTGTTTGTTTGTTTTTCATCTAACGGTCAGGTTTCTCTTCTGCAGGTCTGCTACAGTTTGCTGGGAGTCCAATCCAGACCCTGTTTGCCTGAATATCACCAGTGGAGGCTGCAGAACAGCAAAGATGGCAGCCTGCTTCTTCCTCTGGAAGCTTCGTCCCAGAGGGGTACTGACCTGATGCCAGCTGGAACTCTCCTGTGTGAGGTGTCTGGCAACAGCTGTTGTGAAGTCTCACCCAGTCATGAAGCATGGGATCAGGGACCTGCTTAAGGAAGCCATCTAACTGTCCCTTAGCAGAGCTGGTGCACTGTGCTGGGAGAATCCCTCTCATCCAGATCAGTTGGACTCTTCAGAGCTAGCAGGTAGGAAAGATTAAGTCTGCTGAACCTGAGGCCATGGCTGCCACTTCCCCAGGTGCTCTGTTCCAGGGAGATGACAGTTCTGTCTGTAAACCCCTAGCTGGAGTTGCTGGAATTCCTGCAGGGAGGCCCTGCCTGGTGAGGAGGGATGGATCCAGTTTCCACCTAAAGAAGCAGTCTGGCCATGATCTGCCATTGCTGCTGTGCTGTGCTAGGGGAGTACTGCCCAGTCCAAACCTCCCAGTTTCCTTAGCACTGACAGGGGAAAACCACCAAGTAGAACTACAGTAATGGCAGCCACCCCTTCCCGCAGGAACTCAGTCATCTAAGGCATACTCTAGGCTGCTGTACTGGCCAGCAGGGATTTCAAGCCAGTGGATCTTAGCTTGCAGGGTTCCTTGGGAGCAGGACCTGCTGAGTGAGGCTATTTGGCTCTCTGGTTTCAGTCCCATTTTCATGGGAGTGGATGGTTCTCCTGCCTCACTGGAGTTCCACATGCCATTGGAGTAGGTAAAAACTCCTGCAGCTCAGTACCTGCCCAAACAGCCTCCAATGGGAGCAGCTGTGGTGGGTCTGCCCAGTTTTGTGCTTGAGACCCAAGGCCCTGATGGCGTAGGGCCATGAGGGGATCTCTTGATTCTTGGACTACAAAAATCCATGGGAAAAGCATAGCACCCTGGGTGGGTAACAGTCCTTCACCACCTCCCTTGGCTGGAGGAGGGTGGTCCCTTTGTCCTGTGTACCTCCCAGGTGAACCATCACCCCACCTTGCTTTCCCTTGCTCTCTCTGTGTCATGCCATCCACCTAGTCAGTCCCAATGAGATGAACTGGGTACCTCAGTTGGAAATGCAGAAATCACCCACTTTTTGTGTTTTTCTTGCTGGGAGCTGCAGACTGGAGCTATTCCTATTCAGCCATTTTGGCCCCTCCCCTCCAGTAATTGAATTAAATGTCTGTGGATTAAATTCTCCAATCAAAAGACAGAGATGGGCAAAATGATTTAGAAAACATGATCCAATTATATGCTGTCTAGAAAAAATTCTTTTTAGATTCAATGATACAAATTGGTTGAAAGTGAAAGGATGAAAATAGATATTTTATGCAAATAGTAACTAAAAGAGAGCAGAGGCAGTTATATTACTATCAGATAAAACAGACTTTAAATGGAAAAAAGTTGTAAGAGAAAAAGAGGATATATATATATATATAAATATATATACACACACACATCCAAAGGTATAATACAGCTGAAAGATATAATAATTACAAACATTTATGTACCTAATATCACACCATCAAATATACAAAGTAAAAACTGATAGAATTGATGGGAGAAATAGACAATTTCACAACAATAGCCAGAGACTTCAGTATATCACTCTCAATATGAATAGAGCTAGCAGAGAGAAAATAAGTAAGGAAATAGAGGACTTGAACAACACAGTAAACCAACTAGATCTAACAGATATACACAGAACACTCTATCCCACAACAGAATGTACATTCTTCTCAGGTGTATGTGGGACATTTCCTAGGATAAAATATATGTTAGAACAAAAATTAAGTCTCAGTAGATTTAAAAAGATATATATCACACAAGGTATCTTTTTCAATGAGCAGGATGAAGTTAGATGTCAATAACAAGAAAAACTGGAAAATTTACCAATTTATGGAAATTAACACAATCTTCAACAGTGGATCAAAGAAGAAATAACAATGTAAATTATAAAATATTTAGAGATGAATGAAAACAAAAACACAACATATCAAAACCTAAAACATGAAAGCAGTACCATGGGGGAAATTTATAGCTATAAATGCTTACCTTAAAAAAACAAGTAAGATCTCAAATCAACAGCCTAACTTTACAACTTAAGGTACTAGAAAAAGAACAAACTAAACAGAGCTATCAGAAGGAAAGAAATAATGATTAGAACAGAGATAAGCGAAACAGAGATAAACAATAGAGAAAATCAATAAAACAATAGTTATTTGAAAAGATTAACATCATTGACAAACTTTTAGTTAAATGGAATAGGGGAAAAAGAGATGAGAGACTCAAACCACTAAAATAAGAAATGAAAATGGGGACATTATAGTGATTCTACAGAAATGAAAGGATTATAAGGGAGTGTTATGAACAATTGTACACCCACAAATTGGGTAACCTAGATGAAATGGATAAATTCCTAGAAACACAAAACCTACTGAGACCAAATCACAAAGAAACAGGAATTCCAAATAGATCTATAACTAGTAAAGATATTGAATCAGTAATTGAAAATATCCCCATAAAGAACTTGATGCTTCATTGGGGAATTCTATCAAACACTTTAGGAAGAATTCACAGAAATCTATTTCAAACTTTTCCAAAAATTAAAGCGGAGGGAACCCTTTCTAACTCTTTTTATGAAGTCACCATTATCTTGATGACAAGCACAGATATAGACACTGACAGAAAAGAAAACTACAGACCAATATCTCTTAAGAACACTGATGCAAATATCTTTAACAAATATTAGCAAGCTGAATTCAGCAGTATGTTAAAAGGACCATATGCCATGACCAAGTGGGATTTATTCCTGAATGCAAGAATGGTTCAACATATGAAAATTGATCCTTGTAATATATCACATTAAATTAACAAAGAAAAGCGTCACATAATCATCTCAACTGATGCAAAGAAAGCACTGGACAAAGTTCAACATTCTTATATTATAAAAACGCCCAACAAACTAAAAATAGAAAAAAGTGTTCAACATTCTAAATGTCGTGAAAAAACCACAGCAAACATCATACTCAATGGTGAAAGACTGAAATCCTTTTCCTTAAGATGAAGACAAGGCAAGGATGCCTTCTTTTGCCACTTCTATTCAATGTAGTTCTGGACATTTTAGCCAGAGTAATTAGACAGGAGAAAAAATAAAAGGCATCCAAATTGGAAAAGAAGTAAAAATTATCTCTGTTGATAGATGATATGACCTAAAGATTCTATAAAAAGTTGTTAGAACTAGTAACAAATTATAGCAGGATACAAAGTCAATGCACAGAAATCAATTACATCTCTATGTACTAATAATAAACAATCTGAAAGGAAATTAAGAAAATAATTTTATTTATAATGGAATGAAAAAGAATAACATACTTAGGAATTAACAGAGGAAGTTATGGATTTTGCAA
Source organism: Macaca mulatta (assembly GCF_049350105.2). Taxonomy (NCBI): domain Eukaryota; kingdom Metazoa; phylum Chordata; class Mammalia; order Primates; family Cercopithecidae; genus Macaca; species Macaca mulatta. The sequence goes on from NC_133406.1 coordinate 114,032,810, forward strand.
TAAAACTATAAAACATTGTTGAAAGAAATTAAAGGAGACATAAAATGAATGGAAAGACATCTGTGTTCATGACCTGGAAGACTTAATATTGTTAAGATGTCAATGCTACCCAAAGTGACCTACAGATTCAGTGTAATCTCTATCAAAATCCCAATGATATTTATTGTAGAAATATGAAAACCTATCCTAAAATCCATCTGAAATCTCAAGAGATCCTGAATAGCCAAAAGAATCTTGAAAAAGAAGAGCAAAGCAGAAAGAGTTACACCTGTTAATTTCAAAACTTATTATGAATCTCTAATAATCAAAACAGTGTGGTACTGGCATGAATACAGACATTTAAACCAGTAGAATACAACTGAGAGCTCAGAAAGAAACCATCAAATATATGATAAAGTTATTTTTCAAAGGGCAGCCTTTTCAACAAATGGTGCTGGGAAAACTGGATATCCACATGCAAAAGAATAAGGTTGGACTCTTGCATAAGCACTCATGCAAAAATTAAACTCAAGGTGGATCCATGACCTAAATGTAAGACCTGAAACTATAATACTCTTCGAAGAAAACATAGGGTAAAAACTTTACAACACTGAATTTAGCAATGATGTTTTTGAATATGACACCAAGGGCAGAGACAACAACAAATAATGGATAAATTGGACTTAGCAAATTTAAAAAAAATATGTATACCAAAAGAATGTCTTCAACAGAAAAATAGGGAACTCACTGAATGGGAAAATATATTTGCAAGTCATATATATCATACGGGATTAAGATCCAGAAAGCATAGAGAAGTCCTGAAATTCAACAACAAAAAAAACCAAATGTCCCAATTAAAAATAGAAAAAATAGGCAAATAACTTGTCTAAGCATTTATTTAAATAAGTTCAGAAAACATTGGCCAAGGTATGCCATGGCCAATAAGAACATGAAAAGATACTGAACATCACTAATCATTAGAGAAATGTAAATTAAAACTACAATGAGATACCACCTCATACCCATTAGGATGGCTACCATCAAAACAGCAGAAAATAAGAAGTGTTGGTGAGGATATGGAGAATTTGGAACTGTTATGCACTGTTGGTAGTAGCTTAAAATGGTACAGTTGCTCTGGAAAACAGCATAACATTTTCTTAAAAAATTAAAACTAGGGCGGGTGCCCAAGATGGCTGAATAGGAAAAACTCCAGCCTCCAGCTCCCAGCGTGAGTGACACAAAAGATGGGCGATTTCTAAATTTTCAACTGAGGTACCGGGTTCATCTCAATGGGGCGTGTTGGACAGTCCGTGCTGGTCAGCAGGTGCAGCCCGACCAGCGAGAGCTGAAGCAGGGTGAGGCATCACCTCACCTGGGAAATGCAAGGGGGAAGGGAATTCCTTTTCCTAGCCAAGGGAAAAGGAGACACACAACACCTGGAAAATTGCGTAACTCTCACCCTAATACTGCAGTTTACCAAGGGTCTTAGCAAATGGCACACCAGGAGATTATATCCCACACCTGGCCCAAAGGGTCCCACGGCCATGCCCATGGAGCCTCCCACATTGCTAGCACAGCAGTCTGAGATCTAACTGCAAGGCGACAGCAAGACTGGGGGAGGGGCGCCCACCATTGCTGATGCTTAAGTAGGTAAACAAAGCCTCCAGGAAGCCCGAATTGGGTGTAGCCCACTGCAGCTCAAGGAGGCCTGCCTGCCTCTGTAGACTCCACCTCTGGGGACAGGGCACAGCTAAACAAAAAGCAGCAGAAACCTCTGCAGATGTAAATGTCCCTGTCTGACAGCTTTGAAGAGAGCAGTGGTTCTCCCACCATGGAGGTTGAGATCTGAGAACAGACAGACTGCCTGCTCAAGTGGGTCTCTGACCCCTGAGTAGTCTAGACATGCCCCACTAGGTGCAGACTGACACCTCACACCTCACACAGCTGGGTACACCTCTGAGATGAAGCTTCCAGAGCAAGAACCAGAGAGCAACACGTGCTGTTCAGCAATATTCTATTTTCTGCAGTCTCTGCTGCTGATACCCAGGCAAACAGGGTCTGGAGTGGACCTCAAGCAAACTCCAACAGAGCTACAGCTGAGGGTCCTGACTGTTAGAAGGAAAACTATCAAACAGGAAGGACACCTACACCAAAACCCCATCAGTATGTCACCATCATCAAAGACCAGAGGCAGATAAAACCACAAAGATGGGGAAAAAGCAGGGCAGAAAAGCTGGAAATTCAAAAAATAAGAGCGCATCTCTCCCTGCAAAGGAATGCAGCTCATCGCCAGCAACAGATCAAAGCTGGACGGAGAATGACTTTGACAAGATGAGAGAAGAAGGCTTCAGTCCATCAAACTTCTCAGAGCTAAAGGAGGAACTACTTAACCAGCGCAAAGAAACTAAAAACCTCGAAAAAAGAATGGATGAATGGATAATTAGAATAATCAATGCAAAGAAGACCATAAAATAACTGATAGAGATGAAAACCATGACACAAGAACTACATGACAAACACACAAGCTTCAGTAACTGACTCGATCAACTGGAAGAAAGAGTATCAGTGATTGAAGAGCAAATGAATGAAATGAGGTGAGAAGAGAAGTTTAGAGAAAAAAGAGTAAAAAGAAATGAACAAAGCCTCCAAGAAATATGGGATTATGTGAAAAGACCAAATCTACTTCTGATTGGTGTGCCTGAAAGTGATGGGGAAAATGGAACCAAGTTGGAAAACACTCTGCAGGATGTCGTCCAGGAGAACTTCCCCAACCTAGTAAGGTAGGCCAACATTCAAATTCAGGAAATACAGAGAATGCCACAAAGCTACTCCTTGAGAAGAGCAACTCCAAGACACATAATTGTCAGATTCATCAAAGTTGAAATGAAGGAAAAAATGTTAAGGGCAGCCAGAGAGAAAGGTCAGGTTATCCACAGAGGGAAGCCCATCAGACTAATAGCAGATGTCTCGGCAGAAACTCTACAAGCCAGAAGAGAGTGGTGGTAATATTCAACATTCTTAAAGAAAATAATTTTCAACCAGAATTTCATATCCAGCAAAACTACGTATCATAAGTGAAGGAGAAATAAAATCCTTTACAGAGAAGCAAAGGCTTAGAGATTTTGTCACCACCAGGCCTGCCCTACAAGATACTGAAGGAAGCACTAAACATGGAAAGGAACAACCGGTACCAGCCATTGCAAAAACATGCCAAAATGTAAAGACTATCAATGCTAGGAAGAAACCGCATCAACTAATGAGCAAAATAACCTGCTAATATCACAATGACAGGATCAAGTTCACACAGAACAATATTATCCTTAAATGTAAATGGACTAAATGGTCCAATTAAAAGACATAGACTGGCAAATTGGATAAAGAGTCAAGACCTAACAGTTTGCTGTATTCAGGAGACGCATCTCACATGCAGAGACACACATAGGCTCAAAATAAAGGGATGGAGGAAGATATACCAAGCAAATGGAAAACAAAAAAAGCAGGGATTGCAAACCTAGTCTCTGATAAAACAGACTTTAAACCATCAAAGATCAAAAGAGACAAACAAGGCCATTACATAACAGTAAAGGGATCAATTCATCAGGAAGAGCTAACTATCCTAAATATATATGCACCCAATACAGGAGCACCCAGATTCATAAAACAAGTCCTTAGAGACTTACAAAGAGACTTAGACTCCCATACAATAATAATGGGAGACTTTAACACCCCACTGTCAACATTAGACAGATCAATGAGACAGAAAGTCAACAAGGATATCCAGGAATTCAACTCAACTCTGCACCAAGCGACCTAATAGACATCTGCAGAACTCTCCACCCCAAATCAAGAGAATATACATTCTTCTCAGCACCACATCACACTTATTCCAAAATTGACCACATAGTTAGAAGTAAAGCACTCCTCAGCAAATGTAAAAGAACAGAAATTATAACAAACTGTCTCTCAGACCACAGTGCAATCAAACTGGAACTCAGGACTAAGAAACTCAATCAAAACCTCTCAACTACATGGAAACTGAACACCCTGCTCCTGAAAGACTACTGGGCACATAACGAAATGAAGGCAGAAATAAAGATGTTCTTTGAAACCGATGAGAACAAAGATACAACATACCAGAATCTCTGGGACACATATAAAGCAGTGTGTAGAGGGAAATTTATAGCACTAAATGCCCACAAGAGAAAGCTGGAAAGATCTAAAATTGACACTCTAACATCACAATTAAAAGAGCTATAGAAGCAAGAGCAAACACATTCAAAAGCTACCAGAAGGCAAGAAGTAACTAAGATCAGAGCAGAACTGAAGGAGATAGAGACACAAAAAACCCTCCAAAAAATCAATGAATCCAGGAGTTGGTTTTTTGAAAAGATCAACAAAATTGATAGACTGCTAGCAAGACTAATAAAGAAGAAAAGAGAGAAGAATCAAATAGATGCAATAAAAAATGATAAAGGGGATATCACCACCGACCCCACAGAAATACAGACTACCATCAAAGAATACCATAAACACCTCTATGCAAATAAACTAGAAAACCTAGAAGAAATGGATAATTTCCTGGATATTTACACTCTCCCAAGACTAAACCAGGAAGGAGTTGAATCCCTGAGTAGACCAATAGCAGGCTCTGAAATTGAGGCAATAATTAATAGCCTACCAACCAAAAAAAGTCCAGGACCAGACAGATTCATGGCCGAATTCTACCAGAGGTACAAGGAGGAGCTGGTACCATTCCTTCTGAAACGATTCCAATCAATAGAAAAAGAGGGAATCCTCTCTAACTCATTTTATGAGGCCAACATCATCCTGATACCAAAGCCTGGAAGAGACACAACAAAAAAGAGAATTTTAGACCAATATCGCTGATGAACTTCAATACAAAAATCCTCAATAAAATACTGGCAAACCAAATCCAGCAGCACATCAAAAAGCTTATCCACCATGATCAAGTGGGCTTCATCCCTGGGATGCAATGCTGGTGCAACATATGCAAATCAATAAACCTAATCCAGCACATAAACAGAACAAAGACAAAAACCATATGATTATCTCAATAGGTGCAGAAAAGGCCTTTGACAAAATTCAACAGCCCTTCATGCTAAAATCTCTCAATAAATTTGGTATTGATGGAAGATATCTCAAAATAATAAAAGCTATTTATGGCAAACCCACAGCCAATATCATACTGAATGGGCAAACACTGGAAGCATTCCCTTTGAAAACTGGCACAAGACAGGGATACCCTCTCTCACCACTCCTATTCAACATAGTGTTGGAAGTTCTGGCTAGGGCAATCAGGCAAGAGAAAGAAATCAAGGGTATTCAGTTAGGAAAAGAAGAAGTTACATTGTCCCTGTTTGGAGATGACATGATTGTATATTTAGAACACCCTAACATCTCAGCCCAAAATCTCCTTAAGCTGATAAGCAACTTCAGCAAAGTCTCAGGATACAAAATTAATGTGCAAAAATCACAAGCATTCTTATACACCAGGAACAGAAAAACAGAGAGCTAAATCATGAATGAACTCCCACTCACAATAGCTTCAAAGAGAATAAAATGCCTAGGAATCCAAATTACAAGGGATGTAAAGGACCTCTTCATGTAGAACTACAAACCACTGCTCAGTGAAATAAAAGAGGACACAAACAAATGGAAGAACATACCATACTCATGGATAGGAAGAATCAATATTGTGAAGATGGCCATACTGCCCAAGGTAATTTATAGATTGAATGCCATCCCCATTAAGCTACAATGAGTTTCTTCACAGAATTGGAAAAAACTGCTTTAAAGTTCATATGGAACCAAAAAAGACCCTGCATTGCCAAGACAATCCTAATCCAAAAGAACAAAGCTGGAGACATCACACTACCTGACTTCAAAGTATACTACAAGGCTACAGTAGCCAAAACAGCATGGTACTGGTACTAAAACAGAGATATAGATCAATGGAACAGAACAGAGCCCTCAGAAATAAAACTACACATCTACAGCCATCTGATCTTTGACAAACCTGACAAAAACCAGAAATGGGAAAAGGATTCCCTATTTAATAAATGGTGCTGGGAAAATTGGCTAGCCATAAGTAGAAAGCTGAAACTGGATCCTTTCCTTACTCCTTATACGAAAATTAATTCAAGATGGATTAGAGACTTAAATGTTAGACCTAATACCATAAAAACCCTAGAAGAAAACCTAGGTAATATCATTCAGGACATAGGCATGGGCAAAGACTTCATGTCTAAAACACCAAAAGCAATGGCAACAAAAGCCAAAATTGACAAGTGATCTAATTAAACTACAGAGCTTCTGCACAGGAAAAGAAACTACCATCAGATTGAACAGGGAACCTACAGAATGGGAGAAAATTTTTGCAATCTACTCATCTCACAAAGGGCTAATATCCATCCCTACAAAAAACTCAAACAAATTTACAAGAAAAAAAACAACCGCATCAAAAGTGCGCAAAGGATGTGAACAGACACTTCTCAAAAGAAGACATTCATACAGCCAATAGACACATGAAGAAATGCTCATCATGACTCTCCATCAGAGAAATGCAAATCAAAACCATAATGAGATACCATCTCACACCAGTTAGAATGGCAGTCATTAAAAAATCAGGAAACAACAGGTGCTGGAGAGGATGTGGAGAAATAGGAACACTTTTACACTGTTGGTGGGACTGTAAACTAGTTCAATCATTGTGGAAAACAGTGTGGTGATTCCTCAAGGATCTAGAACTAGAAATACCATTTGACCCAGCCATCCCATTACTGGGATATACCCAAAGGATTATAAATCATGCTGCTATAAAGACACATGCACTCATATGTTTATTGTGGCACTATTCACAATAGCAAAGACTTGGAACCAACCCAAATGTCCATCAGTGACAGATTGCATTAAGAAAATGTGACATGTATACACCATGGAATACTATGCAGCCATAAAAAAGGATGAGTTCGTGTCCTTTGTAGGGGCATGGGTGTAGCTGGAAACCATCATTCTCAGCAAACTATGGCAAGAACAGAAAAACAAACACCGCATGTTCTCACTCATAGGTGGGAACTGAACAATGAGATCACTTGGACTCGGGAAGGGGAACATCACACCCCGGGTCCTATTGTGGGGAGGGGGGAGAAGGGAGGGATAGCATTAGGAGATATACTTAATGTAAATGACGAGTTAATGGGTGTAGCACACCAATATGGTACATGTATACATATGTAACAAACCTGCACATTGTGCACATGTACCCTAGAACTTAAAGTATAATAAAAAAATTAAAACGTGTTACAATATGATCTATAAATTCCATATGTAGGTATATACTTCAATTAATTGAAAGCAAGGACATGAAGCGATATTTATATACCCATGTTCATAGCAGCATTATTTATAATAGCTTAAATGTGGAAGCAATGCAGGCGTTCATCAATGGAGGTATGAATAAGACAAATGTGGCATATACCTACGGTGGAATATCATTTGGCTTTAAAAAGGAAGGAAATTCTTACATATGCTATGACATAGATGAGTCTTGAGTATATTATTCTAAGTGAAATAAGCTTGTCATTAAAAGACAAATACTCTATTATTCCACTTATATGAGGTACATAGAATAGTCAAAATCCTAGAGACATAAAATACAGTAGTGGTTGCCAGGGCCTGAGGAAAGCAAAAATGGCTTGTTTTTTTTAATAGGTATAGCATTTCAGTTTTACAAGATGAAAAGAGTTATGGAGATGGGTGGTGGTGATGATTACTTAGCAAAACGAGTGTAATTAATACCACTGAACTATATATTTAAAATGCTTAAAATGATGTTATATATTTTTCATTACAACAAAAATTTTTCAAAAAGACATGAAGAACTGATTAATACCAAAACATAAATGAGCCTTGAAAACTTTATTCTAATTGAAAGAAAGCAGTCACAAAAGACTATGTATTATATGATGTCATTCATTTAAAATGTCCAGGGTAGGAAAATCTGCAGAGACAGAAAGTAGATTAGTGGCTCCTTAGGGTTGAGGGAGAGGGTAAAAAAATAGGAAGACAATAGCTGAAGGTGGCATTTTTCTTTTTTCAGTGATGAAATTGTCCTAAAATTCACTGTTGTGATGGTTACACATATCTGTGAATATATTAATTTAATTGTATACTTCAAATTGGTGAATTGTATAGTATGTCAATTATAGCTTCATAAAGCTGTTTAAGAAAGGGTGGGAAATTTAGATTGTCCCACAATGTTTATATTAGCACCTATGTTCCCTAAAGCCCTTTTTTGTCAGGTACACCAATATTGTTTAATCCACCATGCTTACTGTTGCCATTGTGTACTAATGGCCTGAGAGCACAGTTAGCCATGTTTTGTACACAAATTGTTGGACACCTACATTGGGGTTAAAGGAGTGGTGGTCACATCCAGATGTGGTTTAGTCTGAGTATTTCATAAGTCCCCTCAGTGTCTCCCTTGTTTCTGGGTGGGGCATTCTCCAGGATAATTTGGATCTACCATAGAATGCCTACTTCTTTAACCGCAACAGAAAATGGTTGTAATTTTAGACTCTGTTTAATAACTTTCCATCTACAACAAAAAGGGTAATATACATTTGTTCACAGCGCACGGTAGCATGTTGGGCATCCTACTGCCATATCGTGTCTATTATAACCAAGGACCTTCCTGCATTTGATCATCAAGGTTTATAGTTGCACAGTGGTCAGTCAGCCAGGAGTTGTAACCACGCGGTTGGATGTCCTGCTCCTTATGAGATTGAAATGCATCTATCTGACATGCCTGTAGCAGGTACTGTCTACTGCTAAAGTTTCCACCACAGATGTAAGAAAAAAAAAGGTCCTTATGCTTTTTGTCTGTGATTGTGGCAGCCAAGATTGACTAGAGGAATGCAGAGGGAAAAAAGAAAAAAATTAGAGATTATAAAATGGTTTGTGTAATTTACCTTGTATGTAACTGCCTGGGAAACAAAAGTTCTATGCCTTATCAGAATGACGTGCTATGCTTTATGTTGACCTTTGTCGTGTTCTGACTATTTTAAACAACCAAGTCTTCTCTCTTTGAAAAAAAAACTATGGTATTTTACAATAAGATTCCTTCCTATAGTTACTTTTGCAGTTTTTTATAGTCACTTTGGTTAACTAGGTAGGCAAGTATGGTCTCATAGTGATCAGTAATCTTATTTAGTTAAGTGTTCAATCCTTTTAACATTTTTGGCAGTTTTGCCTTCCCAAAATAAAATGTGAAATGAAATCTTGATCTCAAATTGACCTTGATAGTTCCCAGAGGGTCCCTGGAAAATCGTGAAAGATTTTTTTCTTTCAACTTGTAAAAAGAGACATTTTAAACAAAATAATGGTTTTTCATAGTTCAATTGCATTAAATGTGTTGTCAAATGAGAAGAGATGCTTAACCTTCTCTATATGATATTTGCATGGGTAAATATTTTTAATATGACTATTTCAGAAATTGTATGACATTCATAGGAATTTGTCGATATCTCCAATGCTCAGGGTATGTGTTGGGATAATTTTAGTTACAAATCTGGTTGTTGTTTTAAATATCTATTACAGAGACAACCAAATTTCCCTATCAATTACTTAATAATAAACTCCTATTGACAAGTGAAGCCAACTGGACTTCCTGGATCCAGTGGGGACTTGGAGAACTTTTCTGTCTAGCTAGAGGATTGTAAATGCACCAATCAGCACTCTGTAAAAACGCACCAATCAACCCTCTGTGTCTAGCTAAAGGTTTGTAAATGCACCAATCAGCACTCTGTAAAAACACACCAGTCAGTACCCTGTGTCTAGCTAAAGGTTTGTAAACGCACCAATCAGTACTCTGTAAAGATGGACCAATATGCACTCTGTAAAATGGACCAATCCGCGCTCTATAAAATGGACCAATAAGCAGGACATGGGCAAGGAAAAATAAGGGAGTAAAAGCTGGCCACTGGAGCCAGCAGTGGCAACCAGATTGGGTGTGCTTCCATGCTGTGGAAGCTTTGTTTTTTCACTTTTCACAACAAATCTTGCTGCTGCTCACTCTTTGGGTCTGCACTACCTCTATGAGCTGTAACACTCACTGCGAGGGTCTGTGGCTTCGTTCCTGAAGTCAGGGAGACCATGAACCCACCGGGAGGAACAAACAGCTCTGAACACACCACCTTTAAGAGCTATAACACTCACTGCGAAGGCCTGCACCTTCACTCCTGAAGTCAGTGAGACCACGAACCCACTGGAAGTAAGAAACTCTGGACACATCTGAACATCTGAAGGAACAAATTCTGGACACACCATCTTTAAGAGCTGTAACACTCACTGGAAGCATCCGTGGCTTCATTCTTGAAGTCAGTGAGACCAAGAACCCACTGGAAGGAATAAATTCCAAACACATGATCATATCTTTAACCATAGCCATTTTAAGTCTTGTCATCCACAGATAGTTTTTGTTTTACTCTGGTTCCTGTATGAAAACGTTTTTAGTAAGCTACAAGCCAAAGTGCTTAATCTTAAATAAAAAGGAAAAGTCTCAGAGACACATGGAAAAAAAACTATAACAGATACACTAGGGCACAGGCTTCTGATGGCATTGCTTAAATGACTTTAAGACCATCCCACTAGACTGAGTAAGGATATCCAGAACTCTATTGGAGAAGCTGATGGGTTGATAAAACTGCTAACCCAAGATCAGGCAGAACAAAAATTAGTTTCAGGTACCAGATGAATTGATGAAGCATAATTATACTATATATGGATTGTTACTTGAAACATTGTTGATTCTTTTGTGTTCTATTTTCTGAATGGATTATAAGACACTTCTTTCTCTTTTATAGTATCCATAACTTGCAACAATAATTAGATTCTACTTTTATAAACAAAAATAGAGCACGTGTCATTTTCTCCTTGCCTAATCCCTCTAGAATTTGGCACTCATTGAGGATTCTTATTTTCATGACAACATAATTATTTGCATATGTCCAATAGGAACTTGTCCTTCTTGTAACTGGATATAACTGAAAATCTTGGTTATATAAGCAAGGCTTTAACTGAAATGTCATAGTTGAAAATGACACATGGACCCAGGTGTGACCAGACAGTTTTTAAGAGGCTAAGGTTGATTTGATGGAGTCTGTGCTTACAAAGCACTTTTCGGTAAAGGTTTCCAACTAACCTTTGTAGAGAAGCAAGAACGAGTGAAGGGACGAAGGGTGAGAAGATAGGAGAGTAGTTTTGTCCTCTCCATTTACTCTAGAGGTTTAGGGTTCCTTGACATCAGTCTTCTACCAGGCATGTTGAAGCATTTATCTCCATGGACCCTACTTCAACATGGAAGGGAGGCCCCCACCATTGTACTGTTCATCTGGGATATGTGTAGAACCTGAGGAATGTTCTCGATAAGCAGGACACATATTTTTCCTTAACTCAGCAGCATCTTCACTGACTTCTGCATTTTTAATATCATGATAAAATATTTTAAAAATGAAATAACTTTACATATTATATAATAAGAAAAAACAGAGCCATTCAAAAAAGCAAATGAACACTATCATGTGAACCGGAAGAAATAACCAGTTATATTTTGCTGAATTTTGTATCACGATTTTTTTAATATAAATCCAATTTCATGCATATATTATTCATAAGATTCTTTTTTGCTTATGTTGTTTGGGGCTTACTTTTTAAATATAACCTGATCATTTTTCAATAAGATGAATAATTCTTCTATAATATTTCCTTTAATAGATGCTGTGTAATTTTAATACATGGTCACTCCATCAATTCTGGATGCCGTTATCCACTAGCATGCATTTATGTTGTTACCAACATTTTACTGTTAGATACAATGCTGAAATGAATATCTGGATGTATAAATCTTTGTGTACATGCATGAATAATTCTTAATGAATTTCTAAAATAGAATTCATGGCTCAAAGGTCAGGGAAATCTTTAAATCTTTTTGTTCTTCCCATCCAAACTCCCTTTTAAAATGTTTGAACTACTTTATATGCATAATAGCTGCGTACTATAGAACACATTTCTCCATTCTGGATCAGCCTATTTAATTGTAATTGGTCCTAGAGCTGTCTCTAGACTTTTCCATCATTGAAATCAGCAATAATATGAAGCCATCTTAATACCTACATATCTAGCAGACCTGAGTGACTTTACTCCCTCCTGCCAGTTTGTCAACTACTCATTACCTTGCTGGACAATTTCTGTCTACAGTTTCCAGATGTCTCTGAGTTCTTGCCAATGCTATAATGTGCAAGTGCTACCTATCACCTACCTCACACCTGTTTGATATGGCCCACCCACCTTCTCGAAAAATAAGGTTCACCCCCCAGTGACTGCAATGACCCTTCTGAAATTTTATGTTGGCTTCACTGCTTCTGGAAACAGCTCCCTGCTATTCCAGATCAGCTCAACAGAGACCACAAACTTTCTCAGTCACTCCTGAAATCAAGACTAGGCTGCAGGAGAAAGAGTAGAGGGCTGGCTGGGAACCCAGGGAACTGGACTCCAAGTGTGATTCAGAAATAATTTTTGATTGTTCTTAATTACTTTTCTCTGCCTTTCTGGAAATCAGTTTTTGATCTTGAAATGTAGGGACTCTATTACGTACTGTTTAACTCTCTTTTTACACCTGCCTGAAATTCTGTAGCTTAATGACGTGCTCTCTAACTGACAAATTTGTTGCTAATAATTCACGTAAATTGGATCAAGCACTCCTTCTCCTTGTAATCCCTGTTTAAACTGATCTCCTTTTAAAAATCACTTAATAGATTTCTGAGGGTTATTTTGGAACACCGCTGGGAGTGTGTGTGTGTGTGTGTATGTATGTATGGTTGTGTACTCATTTGTATTAGAAGGGTGCAAATATCCTAACTCGTAAACAAGACTGCAAATTCTACAAGGGAGGCACTGTGTATCCTCCTCTCTCTCTCGCTGGTCCGTCTTTAGGGATCTCTGCACATAAGAGTTGCTTAGAAAAAATAACACTGTCTGAGCTAGAGGGGGTAGAGCTTGTGTGAGTGATTATGTGAGTGTGTGGCTATTTACAATGAATGTGCCTCTTTGTGAATGACTGTGTGTGTGTGTGTGTGTCTGTGTGTGTCTGTGTGTGTGTGTGGTGGGGTATCTAGAAGGTAAAACAAATGAAGAAAAATAGACTATCAAGTCAAAATACGTAGGAGTAAAGTTTTCTTGGAACAGACAGGAGATTTGTTGTCACGATACTGAGGATCAAAGGTGTCTTGGAACAGGTGGCTTGGAGTCAGGCATGACTCAGTCCAGTGCAAGAGGAGAGCCTGTGGCTGCCCAAAGTGACAATCTCTGTGCACCATCACACAATGCCCATTTCCATTCCAGGGTCACTCAAGTGTACCCCCACACACCCATAGAAACAAACAGTACTGGGGTTAGATAGATGACTTCTACACCAACTCCTCTCTGTCTACAGGTCCTGACTCACAATGGGGAAACAAGGAAGGAGGAAGATTCCGCCAATGACACACACAGCCAAGACTGGAATTAAAAGCGATTTAATGAGGGCAGAGCAGGAAACATGCATTTCTTTTCATTCGAATCTTCAAATGAACCCTGAGCAGCTGAAGACCAGAAAAGCCACTAATACTTTCTGCTTAATTCAAGGGCTTACAGGATTCTTCAGAGTGTGTGCAAGCAAAAGCTTCATAGTACATATTTTTAGGGTACAAGTAAGAGAGAGACTATGACTCGGGGTGACAATGTACTGATTACAAGGTCTACAGACAATTAAGACACAGAAGCAGATGGGAAGAGGGTGTCCAGCATCTGGTGGTCGGCTTCTCAAAGGCTTGTCTGTGCACCACATTACTTCTGCTTGGTCTTCTGCTGAGCTGGGCCTGGAGTGACCGTTGAAGGATGAGGCTCTGGTACCTTTGTGTAGCCTGGCTCAGGAACTTTGGTGTAACCTTGCTCAGGGATTTTAATGGCGCCTGGCTCAGGAAAGTTGATGCAGCCTTTGTCAGGGACCTTGGTGCTGCCTGGCTCAGGGACCTTGGTGCTGCCTGGCTCAGGGACCTTGGTGCAGCCTTTGTCAGGGACCTTGGTGCTGCCTGGCTCAGGGACCTTGGTGCAGCCTTTGTCAGGGACCTTGGTGCTGCCTGGCTCAGGGTCCTTGGTGTAGCCTGGCTTAGGGACCTTGGTGCAATCTGGCTCTGGAATCTTTGTGTTTCCAGGTTGTGGAACCTTTGGGTGGCATGGCTCCTTGGTTATGGGAACAAATGGTTCCTGAGGTGGAGGCTGGCTGGGTTGTTTCACCTGCTGCTGTTGAAGCTGAGGTGGTGGGGTAAAGGTCTGCTTCTCCTGGTAAGAACTCATGCTTCAAAGGATGCTGGACCTAGAGACAAAACAGCTGATTCAGTGCTTTGATTAAATAGGAATGAAGCCCAGTTTAATGACAAATATCTCTCATTTCATTCTCCTTCAGAACCGAGAACCTCTTTTCTTTCTTTTTCCCTGAATTTGAGATCATGGGATGCTTTGATGATCCCTACATATCTTCCAGGGAATAAGGTAAAGTTGACTTCTTCCACATCCTTTAAGTGGAGCCTTTCTCTATGCTTCTTTTCTTCCTGTTACATCTCAAAACCTACGTACAACATGAAAACACATACAAATATGCAAATATATACTCTGAAGCTTTCGCTTACACACTCTTCGAAGAATCCTCTAAGCCCCTGAATTAAGCAGAAAGTCTTAGTGGCTTTTCTGGTCTTCAGCTGCTCAGGGTTCATCTGAGGAATCGAGTGAAAAGAAATTCATGTTTCTTGCTCTGCCCTGATTAAATCACTTTTAATACCACTCTTGGCTGTGTGTCATTGGCTGAAGATTGATGTGACACCTCAGTTTTTCAATGATTTGGAAAGATTGTAACGTCAGCAGTCTAGAATCTACTCACTCATGTCCTCCTCATAGAGTACCATAGTTCTCCCAGGAAAACTCCTATCTAAACTTCCCCCTTAGGCTCCAACAATCCACCTGGGAACCTCCGTTCACCCTGTGTCCACTGCACATGCTCTCTGGCAGGCTCTCCACATCATTGCTGCCTCCCCACACATGCCCATCTCTCATGGCCCTTCCTTATTTTGCCACAGCATGGTACCTGCTTTCCCTCTCTACTAATCACTCCCCATGTTTGCAAATTTTAGTCAAGTATATGTTTTCTGATGGATTATACATCCGTGGAATAAAGAAAAACTTATCTTTTGATCATCAAAATTGCCAATGTAATGCCCTCTAAGTTAAAAATTTCCAATACATGTTGACAGGAGAGTACTCTTGAAGTGGGTAGATTGTCTTGCTAACCTAACGAGCCTTTACAGAAATCACTCCCCTTTTCTGATCCCAAGTTCCACAGCTGTGATCTGAGTGGAAAGTCAAAATATGTATAAGGTCACCTTAAACAAAAGTTATTATTGCCTTTAAAATAAATATATTTATTGCATAGCAAAGAGGTCTCCATCAAAACAAAGAATCGATAGGAGAATATTAAGATGTTCCCAATGGGGAGACTCACCCACTGTGCAGAGAAGGTTGAGTTGTTCAGCCTCTGGGATCTGGTGAAGAGTCTCTTGTTAGCTGATATTTATATAGAAAATGAGCCCTGCCTTAAGAAAATTGGATTTTTTTAAAAGACTGCTCTACCTTCATTCCAACTTTTGTGATAAATATCTCTGGCTTAACATTTTTGTCACTTAAGCTCTGACAGTGATGTCACCTGGGCCTGACTCACTGTCCACCCTTTGTGGTGTGGTTGCTGTGGGCAGTGGGCTTCTTGAATGGCAATGTATTAAATTAGGAGGAAGTTCCATACTGCTAGGACCAGAAACAGCCATGCCTCTTGGCCTGGGGCCTAATCTTTAGCCAGATTAGTCCTATTGGACTTCTTCATGGTTGAAGTGGACACGGAAATAACGATAGGCATTTCTGGTTTTTCTGGGAGGCCGTGGGGATGGTGCAGAACAAGTGACTCATCTGATTTTCAATCTCTTAGTGGATTTGTACCTGGGAGGGGCAATGGAAGACAAAATGCCTGCCCTGGAAATAAGTTGCTTTCACTGTGAAGGTGCCATGTTGATCAGGGATAGCAGATGTCATTGAGATGAACAGGCAGGATTGACTGGATCTGTGTGACATTGTGGCTCAGCCCTGAAGACCCTGCCTCCAGTGGTATCTTTCTTCTCCAGGGGTGACATAGGAACAGGAGAGTGCTAATTCCCTGGGTTCATACACCAGCCATTTCCTCTGATCACTACAGGATGAACTAACTCAGAGTTACCCTCAATACACACTCTCTTACTAGGTGCGGCCCTTGGGAAATCTAGACATCCTTACATCTCAGACATGTGAATAGCTCCTTCTTTCCCAGTGCTCCACCACTCTGTTACTCCCCTGAACCTGATGCCCAGACAGTGCCTCCACCATCAGCTCCTTCTACCAGGTTCCCAAAGCCCCTTGTTCTACTTCAGCTTCACACAGTGCCTGGTTATCGTGGGTGTTAAGTCAATGGACAGTCATTGTTCTCCTGAATAGAGCTGTAGGTTCATGGAAGGGAGAAAGGAAGTGAGAAAGAAACAGAGATAGATAAAGAAGAAAGGAAAGGAAGGAAGGAAGGAAAGAAGGAAGGAAGGAAGGAAGGAAGGAAGGAAGGAAGAAGAAAGAAAGAAAGGAAGGAAGGAAGGAAGGAAGAAAGAAAGAAAGAAAGAAAGAAAGAAAGAAAGAAAGAAAGAAAGAAAGAAAGAAAGAAAGAGAAAGAAAGAGAGAGAGGGAGAGAGGGAGAGAGGGAGAGAGGGAGGGAGGGAGGGAGGAAGAGAAAGAGAAGAAAAGAAAAGAGGAAAGACAGGGAGGGAGGGAGAAAGGCAGGAAGCCACAAGGCAGCTTCTTGGGCATAATTCACTGTCCTGTGCCAGGCCTCCTGGTGTGAGCTGAGAATTCATGAAGGAGAAGAGGCTTCCCCTCCCTTCCACACCCATCTCCTTCCCTCTCTGTTAGCATTTGTTTGACCAGCCACCTCCCTCTGGGATGGGGCCAGGGCCACTGCCATGCCTAAACTCTGGGCTCTGGCATCACATTAGCTCTTTTTCACGGTTGGGTCCAAGTTTCTCTCCTCAGCAAATCCACCTCTCAGGAGCCACAGACCCAGGGGGCTTTGGCCAGACCCTGCTGCTCCACCTGGAATTTTCCTCCCCAGAGGGAGCTGCCTGCTGCTCCTCCATGAATCCCGGTCTCCCTCATTTTCCTCCTCGATTCTGCACCTTGGTTCTAGAGGAAATTCCTTTCTGATTTCCTGTGTCCCTTCCCTGGGCGGGCTCTCTCCTGCCCTTCTCTAACTCATACCTTATTCACCCTAACAAAAGCCTCTCTGCCATCAGCTTATTGAAGTTCTCGTTTTACCCCAACCCTGTTATTCCTGTTTAGTCAAACACACTCAGCACCTGAAAGTTAAGCCTCTTTCTGCCTTTCAGAGAAGCTTTGTCTTTTCATGAGCAGTGTTGGGTGTGCTGATAAGTCTGGCCTTGGTTTTAGAGAAGGTACATTGAGTGGCTTCTGAAGGCGAGTCCCACCTCCCCAGGTACCTTAGTCTTTCCCACTGGCTCCCTTCTCTGGTGGCAGAAGACTGTAAGTCATCCAACTGCACTGTTCTGGGACTTTCTTGGGACTTGTGTGTGGATGGTACTGGGTGCCTCTTTGGTACTCTCCAAATCTGCCGGACCTTGCTCTTGTTTTCTACCTTGGCTATGTGGACCACTCACACACATTGCCTAGAGTTCTGCCTCTCCTCTCCTGATCTGAGGGCCTCTGATGACCCAGCAGGAGCTGTCTGTAGGAATCTGTAATGCACTTGTGGATATGCAAGCTTGAAGTTCACTGTTAGCATCCGGCGGCCACACTTCACCAGTGGAGGACACGAGCTGGTAGATAATGCTTTCCTCTTTCATTTCTAGGGGAAACCCTTCTGTGACATAATTCTCTGTCAGCTCAGATCCTGGGGATCAAGTTTCAGTTACCCTTACTGGTTGCCTGCTTAGTAACATACACTTTGTAATATATTGATTTTTCCTTTTGCCTAGCCTCACCCTGTTTATTTCATATTCCCCTTTTCTATGATTACATTCTCAAAGAAACTAGCTCCACATAAGATATCGTCTTAGGCTCAGTTTTGGGGGAACCCAGGCTAGGGTATATAATGAAATGCATGCCCCATTTAAAATACAGAAAAAGAAACACATTGCCCAGTGATGGAAATCAGTGCTTAGGCCAAGGTCAGAGGAATCATCTGGCGGGGAAATGTAAGAAATTTGGAACTGATGTAAGGCCTGTGTTTGGAGACTGTGGAACTGAGCTGTCCAATAAAGTAGGCACTAGTCATATGTAAATATTTAAGTGTAAATGTATTAATAGATATTTGGGATCTGGATTGTGGAAGAACAGTGTGGCCACGCTGAGCAATTGGAACTCTGGTGTAGATCCTGTTATCAGATATTTATGTATATTCCTCTAAACAGGATTTTCTGATCTTGATTTGTTTTTGTGGAGTTCAAAACCCTGGAGCTGACCTGGTAAAAGTAGTGCAAGTTAACATCATGATTTAAAGGAGATAAGTGCACTGGCAACTTTAGGTCTGGGTTATGTGCAGATGCCCCAGGCATGAGGCTGGCTCAGGGAGCTAGGCCTTGGTTCTCTGTCTCCGAAGCATGCGCTCTGTGATCTAGTATCACTATCTCTGTTACCATCAGAATCTTGCTACTGTTCTTAGTGAAAACGGCTCCCACCACCCAGCAGGATTCCGATCATCAGTGCGTGGCTGCCCAGCAATGATAGATGCACAACCGTCATAAGGTGATATGTCCACCAGGATCCCATGTTTCAGAAGTCAGTGGAAACTGAACAGCATCTGATAACAAAGCGGATTATACAGAAAATCTTTTTTTTTTTTTTTTTTTTTTTTTGAGGCAGAGTCTCACTGGAGTACAGTGGCATGATCTCGGCTCACTGCAGCCTCTGCCTTCTGGGTTCAAGTGATTCTTATGTCTCAGCCTCTCGAATAGCTGGGATTACATGCATCTGCCACCATGCCCAGCTAATTTTTGTATTTTTAGTAGAGATGGGGTTTTGCCATGTTTGCCAGGCTGGTCTTGAACTCCTGACCTTAACTGATCCACCAGCCTCAGGCTCCCAAACTGCTGGGATTATAGGTGTGAGCCACCGCGCCCTGCCTGTACCAATAACTTGAATGCTTCCTGCACTGCTTACTCCTTAGGACTTGTAAATCAGATGTAGATAAAATAACGCCCTGCATTGTTTACTAGTACAGTTTCGTGTTACTGCCTTGGTTCTTGCTAAAGTGCCAGATATTTGACTCCTTTCTCCCATTTTTATGGAGCCATCTGTGCTAAATGAGTGAAGTAAAAAGACAGATTGTCTTATTGTTATCCTGTTATCAGTCTTGACATCACAGCCTCCCTGATAGGATCTCAAGGATTCCTGAAAGCCTGCAGACCACACTTTGAGAAACACTGATCTAGCATAACAGTATCAAGGTGCCTAGATCTGTAGAATGAAGGCAATTCCCATTATTGGCCCAGCCACACTAGACCCTGAGGCAAGGTAACATACAAAATCTTGAGATGGGGAACACCTAGAAACTATACAGTTACAGTCTCAATAAAGTATCCTGCCAGGTGTATTACTCTAGAGAAGGATTAGTTGGAAGGAGGACTAAAATGACTACTGAGGATTTGAGAAATAAGACCAAATTACAAATAGAAAAAAGCTCATCTTATTATCCACTTACATGCCCTGTCCTCACAGATATTAAAAATTGGTTATTTGTCATTTTGGAATGCAGAAATCGGATATTTACAAAAAAGCTCATATCCTCAAATAGGCACAGCAGCCTCAAAAAAGTATTGAATCTGAGAACCATAGAGACCCTCATTATGCAGATCACTTGCCCTGTTCAATCTTCCTGTTTGAATAAAAGTCATTAAAAAAAATCTTCACCCTTTAGAAATGATTTGTTATCAAATGGGAAATACACGTAAAGTTATTTTGCTGCATTTCAAAGTACAATAGCTGTCTCTAGAAAAAACATTTGTGAGACTGAATTTTGATCTGAACTAGCTGTTTTTTATAAAACAAAATTTTTACGTGAAAGAACAACTGCCGGGCAAACTGTTTACTCAGACTTGGGTATTTGACAGACATTGGCTTGAAAACGAACTGAATGAGCCTTTCGCTTCGAGGAAAACAACGAACAGTATTTGTGGCAGTAAGACCTTAAGGGAACCCCAGTGGCCTCCTTCCTGGCATTTATGCCTTTATATAATTCTGTGTGTGACATAGAATTTTTTTTTTTTTTTTTTTTCAGACAGGATCTTGCTCTGTTACCCAGGCTGGCATGCCGTGGCACAACCACAGCTCACTGCAGCCTCAAACTTCTGGGCTCAGGTTGCCCTCTAGCCTCAGGCTCCCAAAGCACTAGGATTACAGGCATGAGCCACTGAGATTGGCCTCCTTCTAATCAATAGGCTGTAACAAATGTGACAGGATATCATTCCATGATTATGTGACCTAGGCAAGACTGACAGCAGGCAGGCTGGAGGAAGGGACTCTCCTTGCAGGCTTGATGATATAAGAGCCCATAGAGGGGATGTTTGCTTCACAAGAATTGTGGGCTGCCTGTAGGCACCACAGGTGCATTCTGAAACTAGAGGGAGGACTTCAGTGGGAAGCCTGCAAAAAGTTGGAGCCCTTGGTCATGGAGCTGCAAGGGAATGAATTCGGCCAACAGCTTGAATTAGCTTGGAAGTGGATTCTTCCCTAGTGAAGGCTCCAGATGAGAATGCAGCCAGGCTGACACCTTTATTGCAGCCTTGTTCTATAAACTGAGCCCTTGACCATGGAAACTATGAAATAATATGTGTTGTTTTAAGATGCTAAATTTGTGGTAATTCATTATACAATAATAGAAAACTGGTACAGTATTTATTGCCAGTGAGAAAATGTGCACTTTTAAACAAAAGTTATAATATTGAAAGACTCGATTAGTTCATTGCAATGTCTCAATTAGTTCATTACCAGTTTCACAGCTTCCCAATACGGAATTAATTTTCTCATGAGATTGGTGGTGGGTTAATGAATGCAATCTTTTTCTGTTGTATAAAGAAATATGTCAATATTTGTAAGATCTGTATAATTCAGTGAACCAATATTTTCAAAATGACCAATTTGTGAAGCTACCAAATCAGGTACAGATGATAGGTAAGAATGCAATATGAGCAATTAATTTAAAAAAAACTGCAAACATTTTATTTTGAAGTTTCATATCATTTCCACATGTAATACTTTCTCTAATACTTTGTAATCAATTTATTCAATTGTTTTCCATTTCTGCAGATCTTATCAATATTTTGCTAGATTCTTATGTCAGTTTCTGCATTCAATCTGTTGCTAAAAGTATTTACTTTTAATTTTGAAGTAATTGTAGATTCACAAGAACATACAAGAGACGTACACCTTCACCCAGCCTACTCCAATGTTAACATCTTGCATAAGTGTAGAACAACATCAAACCCAGAAAATTAACATTGGTACAATCCGTTGAGCTAACTCAGATTTCACCAGTTATATATGCACTCATTTGTGTGTGTGTGTATGGCTCTGTTAAATTTTGTCACATATGTAGCTTTGTGTAACCACCACCTTCATCAAGAGACAAGACTTTATCATCACCTCTAGACTCCCTCATTTACCCTTTCACAACCAAACTCTCCCTTCTCCCCGGGTATCTCAAACCACTAGTAACTAACAATCTGTTTGTCATTTCTATACTTATGTTATTTTATGAATATTATATACATGGAAACTTGCAGTTTGTATCTTTTTGAAATTGGTATTTTTCTCCACTCAGCATAATTTTCTGAACGTTTATTCAGGCAATCAGTTCTATCAATAGTTTGCTCTTTTTTGTTGTTAAATAGTATTCCATGGTATAGATGTACCACAGTATGTTTAACCATTTCTCCTTTGAAGAACATTTGGCAGTATCCAATTATTTCTTTCTTTTTCTTTTCTTTTTGACAGGGTCTCACTCTGTTACCCGGGCTGGAGATGCCATGGTATGATCTTGGCTTACTGCAGACCTTCTGGACTCAAATGAGCTTCTTGTCACAGACTCCCGAGTAGCTGGGACCACATATATGTACCACTACACCCGGCTAATTTTTTTGTTTTATAGAAATAAAGTCTCATTACGTTGCTCAGGCTGGTCTCAAACTCCTGGGCTCAAATGATCCTCCCACCTAGGCCTCCTAAAGTGCTGGGTTTATAGGCATGAACCATTATGCCTGGACTGGTTTTGGGTTATTTCTAATAAAACTGCTTTGGACATTCATGTACAATCTTGTATCTGGTAACAAAAAAATTTTATTTCTTTGAGATATATGCCCAAGAGTGTAATTAATGGGTCCTATACTCAATCCACCATAATTTTAAAAGAAACTACAACATTATTTTCCAGAGAGGTTGTACTATTTTACATCCCACAAGCAATGTCTGAAAGATTCAGTTTTTCATGTCCTCACCATAATGATGCATCGTTGTGGTTGTAACGTATGATTTTTAATGGCTGAGGATGTTGAACGTCTTTCTGTGTGTTTATATGCTATCTGTATGTCTTTCATGAAATGTCTGCTCATGACATTTGTACATTTTCTAATGGGATTTTTTAGTGTTAAGTTTTGAGAGCATTTTATGTATTCTATATATAAGTCCTTTGTTGAATATGTAATCTGGAAATATTTTCTACCTGTCTATAATTTTTCTTTCTATTGTCTTAACAGGGTCTTTTACAAAGCAAAAGTTATTTAATTTTGGTAGATTCCAACTCATCATTTTTTTTTTCTTTTTGGAATTATGCTTTTGGTGCCAAGTCTAAAAACTCTTTACTTAGTCCTAAGTCTCAAAGATTTTTCCTGTTTGTAAAAAATATAGTTTTATGTTTTTAATTAAGCCCATTGTCCATTTTGAGTTGTTAATTTTTGTGTAAGGAGTAATGTTTAGATTAAAGTTAAATATTTTACCTATGGCAGTCCAATTGTTCTAACACCATTTATTTATTGAAAAAGTGGCCTCTCCTTCATTGTATAGCTTTAACCTTGTATTAAAAAAAATTGGAATATTTGTGTGGATTTCAGAGTGCATATTCTGCTTCATTGATCTGTGTGTCTGTCCTTTCCCTAGTGCTGTGCCACCTTGATTAATGGAGGTATAGAGTAGTCCTTAATATTGGAAAGAATGAATCTATTCTATTCTTGCTTTTAATTTTTTGGCTATTCTAGGACATTTTAATTTTTCATAAGAATTGTACTAAAGCTATAGATCAATTTTAAAAGTATTTGACATCTTTACCATGTGGAGTCATCGAACAGATAAGCACCGTGTGTCCTTACAATTAGATGTTCTTCACGTTCTTTTACCCATTTAGTTTATATTCACCATATAACTCTTGTACATATTTAAAAATGTATAGTGTTTAACTTTCTATAGAGAAATTTTAAATAAGCATTTTTTTCAGTTTTTAGTTCTTTATCATATGCATGTAGAAATGCAATTGATTTTTTGTGTTAATCTTGTAACCTGTGACATGCTGAACTCACTTTTTAGTTCTAAGAAGTTAGAAAATCTCTTGGCATTGGCTATATAGCAAATCGCATTTTCTGTAGAGATTATTTTGTTTTTTATTTTCTGACAAATGGATTTTAATGTAACAAACTACGAACTATTAGTTAATGTGGTTTGAGATTCCATGTTGCAACTAATCTTTAAGAAAGTATGTACTACTTGCTGAATTTGGCAGAGTGTCAAAGAATATCCATAATTATGTAAAAAGTTATTAATCCATTTTTCAAACTACATTTTTATGAGACCAGATTGTCTTTGTATACTTCAGCCAAAATAACATAATACAACAGATTGGATGCAGAAGAAAATATAAAAATCCAACTATTGTAACCTAAGGATAATGCCACCTCAAGTCATAACAGGCTTTGAAGAAAATGTGTTCATTTGGAACTCCCCCAAAGGAAAGCACCATTTCTGTGTGTTGTGTTTTAGTCCTGCAAGCTTTTGAGGCTTTTCTCGCTTTTTGGAGGACGGCTAGGCAGACGGAGGTGCCTTCCCACAGGCTGGTGCTGTGGCGGTGGGTACTGCTGGGTGAACACTGTGCGGCGGACAGTGGGGAGGTGGGTTCTTCAGAGTCGGGCACTCCATAGGTGGACGCTGAATGAACAAGTCCTGACAGTGGCGAGGTGAGCTCAGTGGAGGTGTGTAAGGTACTGGGCACTTTGGGTCCACGTCTCTACGCATTGGAGGGGACCATGTAGGTAGAATTACAGGTGGCAGTAGAAAAGACTGCGCTGCCCTTGCTTTTACTGGAACTCAGGTGAGTCTAAAGGAAATAGGTAAAGGCGTTAGTAGAGGTAAGATAAATCAACGCTTATGTAACACTGGGAAATTCTCTAATCTGAGAAGATAGTCTCTAATCATCTAAATCTATAATTATGATAATAAATGACTTCTGACTTCTTATTTGGCATTTTTTCCCTTTTTTTCACCATTTTCATTTTTTTCACCATTCTTATCCATCATTCAAAGGAAATTCTGCTTCCTTGAAACAACAAATGTTGGTTCAAACTCTGAATTGTGTTCAGAATAATTATCATCATTACATACCATGAAACTAAAGTGCTCTAGAAAATGATCCAGATGCTGCCACAGAAGAACTTTCATATCTCATATTCTGACATTTTTGGTATGTTTTCTTGAAAAAAAAGAAAGACATGGGCTGGGTGTGGTGGCTCACACCTGTAATCCCAGCACTTTGGCCAAGGCAAGTGGATCACTTGAGGCCAGGAGCTTGAGACCAGCCTGGGCAACATGGTGGAACTGCATCTTTACTAAAAATACAAAAATTAGTTGGGTGTGGTGGCACATGCTTGTAATCTCAGCCTACTTGGGAGGCTGAGGTGGGAGCCCTGGAGGTGGAGGTTGCAGTGAGCGGAGATCATGCCACTGCACTCCAGTCTGAGTGACAGAGTAAAACTTGGTCTCAAAAAGCAAACAAACAAACAAACAAACAAAAAATTAAAAAAAGACATGAATACCAAGTTCTGACTTACTTGGCTTCTCTAATACGGACCTAGAATCTAATTTTAAGAGTGGTAGCTATGAAGAATATCCAGTTATACGGTCAGGCAGCCCAAGTCATAAAGAAGTGGAATAGCCTATACTAGGCTGGGCTGTGATTTCCCACCTAACACAAAAACCCTCTGGAATTCCTAAACGGATCAGGCAGTTGTGTTGCTACACTGGGGCAAAGGCTTAAGATTGGAGGTCCCGCTTCACCTGGCAGTTTGAATGACTGTAGCAACTGGACAATTAGAGAATTCTTTAATTTTAGGTCAGTGAAGCTCACTCTTTTATGTGTTCATTCATAAAATTTTCTGCACACCCACAGTGTCCCACTAATTGGAACACATGAGTGAAGAAAAATGACATTCCTTTTCCTCCTGGAGCTTACATGCTAGTGGTAATGATTAGAGGTTGAACAGCAATAAATAATACATAGAATTATAAAGCAAAAAATATGTATTACTGCTAAGGAAAGTAAAGCAGTGTGAGTAACTGCAAGAATGAGAATGGGTGGACTGGGTTGTTATGACTTGAATGTACTGCCAACTTAGTCCTCATTGAGAAGCTGACATTTTGGCAGAGAAAGGAGGTGAGGGAGTTGAGACATATGGATGTCTGGAAAAATAAATAGTTAGGCAAAGAGAATTTCTAATAAAACAACCTGAAGACAGCCGGGCGCGGTGGTTCACACCTGTAATCCCAGCACTTTGGGAGGCCTAGGCTGGTGGATCACGAGGTCAGGAGATTGAGACCATCCTGGCTAACACAGTGAAACCCTGTCTCCACTAAAAATACAAAAAATTAGCCTGGCGTGGTGGCTGGCGCCTGTAGTCCCAGCTACTGGGGAGGCTGAGGCAGGAGAATGGCATGAACCCTGGAGGCGGAGCTTGCAGTGAGCCGAGATCGCGCCACTGCACTCCAGCCTGGGCGACAGAGCGAGACTCCGTCTCAAACAACAACCACCACCACCACCACCACCACCACCACCACCACCACCACCATCACCACCACCACCAACACCACCACCACTTGAAGACAGAAGCATGCCCAGTGTGTATGGAGGTCAGAGTGGAGAGACAGGAATGAGTGAAGGAGTGAAACGGCTGGGAAGAATTCTGGGGGTTTACTCTGGAGGCTGAGGGTTCTGCGGTATCTGCCTGGCACAGGGAATATTCAATGATATCTCTCCTATGGACTCTACTTTGAGCTGCCTAGTCTGCAGAAGCAATTAAAGTACACTAAAGAATATCTCTTCAGTGCTCAAATGTTCCTACGATCTTCAGATATTTCTATTTTTGAGAGCTCTGCCCTACAGAGGAAGAGTTACCACATAAGGGTTGATTAAAGTCATGTATAAATGTCTTTTGAGAATAGGAAAAGTATTTATCCAGAATATTTTCCCTTAGCAGACATCAGTTCTTATGTAGACTATAGCAATTAAACATGTTATTATTTGTCAACTAAGAATAGTCTGAGTCTTTATTTGATTCCATATCTTGGCTATTGTGGGTAGTGCTGCTATAAATAACTAAGACCATTCTTAGTTGATAAATAATAACATGTTTAATTGCTGTTATAATACATATTTTAATCAATCTATATTAAAATAACTTATAACTTGCATATTGATGCTATTATTTTATAGTAATTTTTAACGTAAGGCCAGTCTAATTTTTTCATCAGTTCTTACCAGTTTTGATAAAGCAAAATACAAACTAATTATGAGGTATATGTGCATTGGGACAATGCACAAATACAGATGCTAAAGTTTGGGAAACAGTACTCTGCTAATATGCTTTATAGCACCCACAAAAGAGCTTCATTTTCACCTGTTCAAGATACACAATCTTCTCAATCAGGTTCTTATGTAACTCTTCCTGTTCCAGAAAACTATGATATTAAAAGACCCACTATCTTCACCCACAGCCCCTACCCAACATGCGAGAGTAGAGAAAGTCAGGAAAGACTCAGTAAAAACTTTCAAATTTTTGTAAATTCTGTAAAGTAAATTCTGTCCAAGGATTCTCTTAAGATATATAAGCATTTACAAGCATGGCCATGGTTGTTAATGAGCACAGAAGATGCTGTAGACATATGGCACAGAGAACAATAGACCAGGGAGTGCCTTCCAGACAGCAGACTCAAGGGGTGGAGGGGCTTGACATCCATGTTAGGTAGGATTTCAGATTCACTGCAGATCATGATTCCCATTCTTCATCTTTCACATGGAAGTTTTGATTGAAGCTTTTCAGCCCTGTTTCACGATGGCATGTTGCGTTGGAGATAGGGGTAGAGATAGTTTGCCTTTTAAAAAATTTTTATTTTTAATTGATATAACTGTACATATTTATTGGATACAGTGTGGTATTGTGATACATGTATGCAATATATAATGATAAAATCTGAATAATTAGCATCTGCATCACCTCAAACATCATTTCTTTGTGTGGAGAACATTCAAAATCCTCTCTTCTAGCTATTTGAAAATATAGAATAAACAATTGTCAACTATAGTTGCCCTTCAGTGCTACAGGACAATCAAACTTATCCTTCAATTTAGCTATATTTTTGAATCTATTAGCCAACATCCCCCTATCCTCCCTCTCCCCCACCCTTCCCAGCCTCTAGTTACCACTATTCTAGTCTCTACTTCTGAGATAAACTTATTTAGCTTCCACCTATGAGTGAGAACATGTGGTATATATCTTTCTGTGCCTGGCTTATTCAGTAAAGGTAATGTCCTCCAGGCTCAACCATTTTGTTTCAAATGACAGGATTTAAGTATTTTTTTTGTGGTTGAATAATGCTCCGTTGTGTATACATGCAGTATTTTATTTATACATTCATCTGTTGATGGACACTTAGGTTGATTCCATATCTTTGCTATTGTGGGTAGTGTTGCTATAAACAAGGGAGTGCAGAGACCTCTTCAATATGCTGATTTCCTTTCTTTTGGATGTATACCCACAAGTGGGTATGGTAGTTTTATTTTTAGTGTTTTGAGGACCTGCCATATTGTTTTCCGTAGCGGCTATTCAAATTTACATTCCACCAACAGTGTACAAGTGCTCCTCTTTATGTTCATCATCAGAAGCATTTTTTTTTTGTCTTTTTGATAATAGCCATTCTAACTGGGCTGAAATAATATCTCATTGTGGTTTTGATTTGCATTTCCCTGATGATTAGTGATACTGAGCATTTTTAAATATACCTTTTGGACCATTTGTATGTCTTCCTTTATGAAATGTCTGCTCATGTCTTTTGCCCAAATCAATTTTTTTTGCTAACAAATAGTATTCTGGTTATTAATCTCTTGTTGGGTGGATAGTGTGCAAATATTTTCTCCCATTCTGTAGGTTGACTATTCATTTTGTTAATTGCTTTCTTTGCTGTGCAAAAGCCTTTTAGCTTGATGTAATTCCATTTGCCTATTTTTGCTTTTGTTGCCTATGCTTTTGAGTTCTTCTCCAAAAATCTTTGTCCACACCAATGTCTTGTAGCATTTCCCCAATGTTTTCTTCTTGTAGTTTCATAGTTTCAGAGATTCTATTTAAATTTTTAATCCATCTTGAGTTGATTTTTGTATATGATGAAAGACAGGAATCTATTTTCATCCCTCTGCATATGGACGTCCATTTTCTCAGAACTATTTATTGAAGAGGTTGTCTTTTCCCCAGTTTATGTTCTTGGGGCCATTTTTGAAAGCCAGTTGGATGTGACTATGTGGATTTATTTATGAGGGCTTTATCTGTTACATTGGTTTTTGTGGGGTTTTTTTTTTTTCTGCCAATACCATGCTTTTTTTGTTATTATAGCTTTGTAGCATATTTTGAAGTAAGGTAGTGTGATGCTTCCAGATTTGTTCTTTTTGTTCAATATTGCTTTGACAATTCTGGGTCTTTTGTGATTCCATGTGAATTTAATGATTGTTTTTTCTATTTCTTTGAAAATGTCATGGACTTTTGAGAAGGATTGCATTGAATCTATCGATTGCTCTGGGTGGTAGGGTCATTTTAACAGTATTAATTCTTCCAGTCCATGAACATAAGATATCTTTCCATTTTTCTGTATCCTCTCTCAGTTTTTTCATCAGAGTAATACAATTTTCATTTTCTAGACCTTTCACTTCCGTTGTTAAATTTATTCCTAGGAATTTTTTGTGTCTATTTTAAATGGGATTGTTTTCTTGATTTCTTTTCCATGTAGCTCAGTATTGATATATAGAAATGCTACTGATTTTTGCATGTTTATTTTGTATCCTGTGACTTTACTTGTTCATTTATTAGTTCATAGGGTGTTTTGGTGGAACCTTTAGGTTTTTCACTATATATGATCATGTCATCTTCAAACAAGGATAATCTGACTTCCTTCTTTCCATTTTGGATGGCTTTTATTTCTTTCTCTTACCTCAGTGCTCTATCTAGGACTTCCAGTATTACGTTGAATAGAAGTGGTGAGGGTGGGTATCCTTGTCTTGTTCCAGATCTTAGAGAAAAAGCTTTCAGCTTTTCCCCATTCTGTATGATGTTAGCTGTGGGTTTGTCACATATGGCCGTTATTGCATTGAGGTATGTACCTTCTATACCTAATTTGTTGAGAATTTTCACTATTAAAGTATGCTGGATTTTGTGAAATTTTTTTTCTGTGTCTATTGAAATGATCATAAGTTTTTTGTCTTTCTTTCTGTTAATGTGATGTATTATATTTATTGCTTTGCATATGTTGAACTATCCTTGCATCCCTGGAATGAATCTCACTTGATCGTAGTAGATGATCTTTTTAGTGTGCTGTTGAATTTGGTTTGCTAGCATTTTTAAGGACTTTTGCACCTATGTTCATTAGGGATTTTGGCCTGTAGTTTTCTCTTTTATTCATGTTCTAGTCTTGTTTTCATATTAGTATAATGCTAGCCTTATGGAGTGATTTTGAAATAATTCTCTCTTCAATTTTCTGAAATAGTTTGAGAAAAATTAGTATTAGTTCTTCTTTAAGTATTTGGTAGAATTAATCAGTACTTCCATCTAGCACTGGGCTTTTCTTTGTTGGGAAACTTTTTAAAACTGCTTCAATCTCATTACTTGCGATTGGTCTATTCAGGGTTTCTGTTTGATCTTGGTTCAATCTTGGTATGTTGTATGTGTCCAGGAATTTATTCATTTCCTCTAGGTTTTTCATTTGTTTGTTTATTGTTGTTTATGATACCAGTTGTAATGTCTCTTTTATCCATTTTGATTTTATTTATTTGAATCTTCTCTCAAAAAATCCACTTTTTGTTTCATTAATCTTTTGTAAAGCTTTTTGGTTTTTATTTTATTTGTTTCTGTGCTATCTTTATTATTTTTGGGGGCTTTGGTTTGTTCTTGCTTTGCTAGTTCTTTGGGATACATATTAAGTTCTTCATTTAAAGTTTTTTTTTCTTTTTTTGATGTAAGCATTTATTACTAAAAAAACCTTTCCTCTTAGTATTGATTTTGCTATGTTCTATAGCTTTTGGTATCTTGTATTTCTATTTGTTTCAAAACATTTTTATTTTTTTAATTTTAATTATTTTTATTTCTTCATTGACCCATTGATCATTCAGGAGCATATTGTTTAATTTCCATATGTTTGCACAGATTCTAAAGTTTTTCTTATTATTTATTGATTTCTAGTTTTATTTTATTGTTGTAAGAAAATATACTTGATATGGTTTTGATTTTTAAAATTTGTTGAGATTTGTGGTCTAACATGTGGTCTGTAATATTTTATGTGCTGATGAGACAAATGTGTGTATTCTGCAGTTGTTGGATAAAATATTCAACTTTTACGTTTTACTTACAGAAGTACGGTGTGTGCATGCTCATGCATGTGTGTGTGGAGAGAGGAGCATGTGTGTCAGCTTATGTTTGTATGGGAAGGGGGCTGAAGATCACCTCTCTTAGGGTTCTGCTAGGGCAGGTGGTGTGGATTCGAATCTCCTTCTTCCTGCTGCAGCATCAGATATCTTCACAGTAGGCACTCGAAAAAAAAAAAAAAATAGGACTAAGGTGATTAAGTTAGAGACAGAGGGGGAGAGAGAGGCAGAGAGAAGTGTGTGTGTGTGTGTGTGTATGTCAGTGTTGGGTGGTTTGGGAGATCCAAGTGTGTGAAGGGGTGTGTGTGTGTGAGTGTCGGGATTTTGGAGATCTGTGTGTGTGTGTCTTTGTGTGTTTGAATGTCTGTGTATGGGAGTATATCCTTGTGTGAGAGTGTGGGGCTGGATATGTGTTTGTGGGTGTGGTGTGAGTGTTCAAGTGCTTGGCTCCAGGTGTTGGGGGCATCAGAAAAGGAAGATGAGTGCAGAACAGATCATTAGGCTAGACTATGCACAAGCACTATTTCTTTGGAAAAAATTTTAAAAAGGAATCAACTAAACACAGATGATGATGGCTTGAAGCAGGCACCATCTACACTCACGTGCGACTCACTGCAAGTCATTAAGATATAAACATTAAGGTGAAAGGAAAAAGCCTTATTCTAGCTGTGCCTACCCAAAGTAACAGGTTGGGTGGGTGGCCCTGAGCACACTACCATTGCCAGCCCAGCAGTGTCCTGTGTGTACAGCAGCCATACACATTCACATACATTCTCAGTGTCAGGATCGGGCACCTTCTGACTACAGACCTCACGACCAGCCCTCATAGTGTTAGTTCCTGCTTCACGCTGAGAAGGCAACAGAGATTTAATCAGCCAGTGACACACACACAGCCACATGTGGAGTTAAAAGTTATTTATTGAGGGAAGACCAGGGATGGTTCACTTGATCCCTCCCCAAATCCCTCCTCAGATGCACCCTGAGCAACAAGAAGACTAGTTCAGTCAGTGAGACTTTCAGCCTTACTCAGAGGCACAGGAGCCCTCCAGAGTGAGGGAAAGGAATATCTTTTTAGAGGTGCAAAGGAGGGATTATGATTCAGGGTGACAGCATGCTAACCGCAGGGTCAATAGGCAAATGGTATTCATAAGCAGAATGGGGTAAGGTGTTCAGTATCCAGTGGCTGGCTCCTCAAGGGCATGGCTGTGGACCACATTACTTCTGCTTGGTCTTCTGCTGGGCTGGTGCTGGTGTGACTGTTGAAGGGCAGGGCTCAGGCACCTTGGGGTGGCAGGGCTCAGGCACCTTGGGGTGGCAGGGCTCTGGAAACTTGGGGTGGCAGGGCTCAGGCACCTTGGGGAGGCAGGGCTCCTTGGTTTTGGGGATGCATGGTTCCTGGGGTGGAGGCTGGCAAGGCTGTTTCACCTGCTGCTGCTGCTGAGGCTGAGGGGGTAGGGTGCAGGGCTGCTTCTGTTGCTGGGAATTCATGCTTCAAATGTGTTTTTTTTCTGGAGACAGAAAGCTGACACAGTGATTCAATTAAAGAAAGATGGATACAAATTCAATGCCAAATAGATTTTATTTTGGGACCCTTTAGAAGAGAAAGCCTTTCATCTCCTCTAGCCGCCCCCCCCCAATACATTTAAAAATGAAATAAACTTGGATAATTTTCAGGTCCTTTTAAGAGGAGGAGCTAAAAGGCAATTTCTTCTGCTCCATTTTATTGGAGTTCTTTTCTTGGCTCCCTTCCTACCCAAGACATCTTATATCTGTTCTAGAAAAATGCCCTAAGAAAGCTGGCTTCTGAGGGACATGAGGCCCGCACATTAGGTCTTTTGGAAAGTGGCATCAGGCCACTGCAGTCTATCCTCTCCCAGTACCATGTAGAAAGCCTGTGACTTATAGGATGGCTTTATATTCATCTAAGCCCCTACGGTTTTGCTTCTGGTCTGTGCTTACACGGTCCCTTCCAAATGCTTTTCTTCCCATCTCTGCTTGTCCAAATACTCCTCCATCATAGCTCACATCACTTGACACCTCCAGGAGGGTCTCCTTGAGCAAGGTTTCCCAAAACTGCACAGCCCTTCCCTGCCCCTCTCCCTCATGCCAATTACTATCTACTTTGCATTTCATTTATTTATATGTATGTATTACCTTCCTGCTAGGTTTTATGTTTGTTAAGTAAGTACGTTAGGCATTGATTTGTCCAAAGTGCCTAGCATACTGTCTTAAATGGAATAAATGCTCATTAGAGATCCATCTAATAAATTTAAATTTCTGTAAATATCTTAGGGGGAAATTGCAGTGTTACTGAGAGTGCTCTGGGCCTGAGCCCTAGTTCTGCTATGAACTTCCCATGGGCACTTGAACAGTCTCCTCCAGGACTCCCAGTTCAATGACTATCTACTGAAGTGGGAGCCCTAACCATCTCTAAGGTCCTTTCAAATCTAGATTGTAATTTAACTTAAAATAAAGATATTCCACTATTCTCTAACTCCCACTGAAACCCTGGATTAACCTTCTTACACATATTTGCCTTTGGCTAATTTCTAATAATGAAAAAATAAACAAGAATTCCTTTTGTTGCAATCAGAGACTTACCTGGTATATGGAGCAGAATGGGCTGTGTGGTCCCTTGGGTTTGGTGTGAAGGCAATGGCCAGCTGACTTTTATAAGATGAACGAGCCCTGCCTCAAGGAAATAGAAGCTCTCAGGTGCTCTGTTTTCATTCCTCACCTGTCACACATGACTCACACTACCATCCTTATCACCATTTGGCTCAGCTTTTGTGATGAACGCCATCTGATATTTTTTGCCACTGGCTGACAATGATGCCACTGGCCTAATTTTCACTGCCACCCTCGTCCTCAGACCCAGGTGCAGGGCTTGCCTTGAGGGAGGGCTGAGCAGCAGGCTTCATGGAGAGTTTTATTAGTTAACCCTGGGGGGAGACCTGAGTCCTGTTGAGGCCTTGTCACCTGCTGTCCTTGTCATTGAGACGGTTCTGTGGGACAGAGCAGTCTTGCACACATGAATGGGTGGGAAAGGGAGGGGGAGCAGAGGAACTGAGGCAGGCACTCCTTGTCTGCCTTGGTGAAGGTGGAAGCTAGAAATAATGAAATGGTCTGATTATAGACCCCTTGTCTCAGAGTCCAAGACCCTTCCATCCATTTCCCCCATCTTTTTCCCAATTCCATTAAATTACACACATTCAGAATAATTTACTGATGGCTCTCCTACCCACCCCTCCCTCTCCCTGACTGGTTGCTAATGTGGGAAAACCTGCTTTCCTTCACCAACCACACCTTTATCCTTCTCCTACTTCAGGAAATTTCAGGGGCTAATCCTTCTGGGATGACCTTTTCCCTCCACTCCACCCAGACATCTGGCCCTGGCCTTTTCCTCCTTTCTAATCAGGCTAGACTGCCCCCAACCTGAAAACCCAAAAGCCTTTTCTACCTGCCTCCCCGCAGCCCATCCATGGGGTCCTTAATGATGAATCCGTCTCAACTTTTGCCCACTTCCAGCTCCAGCCCCAATACCTAGAGATCCTGCTGGCTACGAGGTTTTCCTCCTCCCTCTGGGTCTGTATCTCCAGGGGGCTTTCTGAGGGTCAGAGCTGTTCCTGTTCAAACCAACGGTGTCCCCACCACAGTGTTTGTTTCCTCATTTATTCAACAAATCTCAGTGGGGAGCCTAACATATACCCATCATGCCTGTCATTCTTTGATGAGGAAGCCCACTTTCCCCCTACAGACCGTGAACTCCCCAGGGTAAGAGACAGAGCACAGTTCAGAGCCACTGAGATTATGGATCTCAGAGAGCCTTTAGTCCACACTCCTCAAGGGATGATTGGGGAACCTCAGGTCACAAGAGGTGAAATAACTCATCAAGGTCAAAAAAACAAACCCCAGGAGGAAGAGAATTATACACATAAATCCTGTGTTCTCCTTTGTTTTGATTCCTTATGACTCCCTAATGTCTAAGGAGGAAATTAAGCCCAGGTGGAAAATTGATTAGAGGTGGAAAGGGGAGCCCTTCCTGGCTGAGAGCTGGACCACTCGTAGTTCTGGAAAGTTTCAGGAGTGGCAGTGTGAGGACACAGAAAAAGCCTTGCCTTGTGGGCGAGCCTTAATCAGTGCTAAGATAAATCCCTTTAAGTAGAAATAAAGATGCTTAATATTTGAGTGGCTCTGAACAGTGGGTGTTTCTAGCTCTGCTAAAGTAGGAAGGGCATGAATTAGAATAGGTGGAAATAAGGTTCAGTTTATCATCACTCAGGGCACCAGGGTCGGAGAGAGGAAGGGAAAAGCCAAAATTAAAAGTCAAAAACGACACAGCTGAGGTGAAGGCACTGGGGCAGGCAGTAGGTGATCAGCCCCTGAGTGCCTGCACACACTTGCCTTCACTCCATGATGGTCAGATTCTGAAGAGTCTCCCTGCCAAGGAACTTCTCTTTCCTGGGGACACAAGAACAGGGATTCCCTCAGTCCTTCCATAGGCAATTCCCGTAAAACTGATGTCTCTGGTTCAGAGCTGCACTTGAAACACAAACTGTTACTAGGTGTGGCCTTTGGAAAATCCAAATCATCCTTAAAACTTAGGTGTGCAGATAGTTCCTCCTCCTCATCTAACCCCTCCTTTACCCAAACACACACCTAAATGTTTGTGGAGCACCTGCTGGCTCCACAGCTGGTGAGCTTGAGGCCAAGGTCAGCCTCCCACTGTGTCCATGCGGCCATAGGTCCCTATTCATCTCCATCCTCACACAGTGCCTGGCGTGCAGAAGCTGCTCGGCAATTATAGACTGGCAATTATAGACTGACTGCCTGGCTGGCTGGCTGGCTGACTGAATAAATGAATGAATGACTGAATGGTGTTATTTGTGAAGACAGGTTCAGAGTCTACTTTGAGAATTACCTAGAAGCTCTGGTACAGAGTCTACCCACTGCTCTTCCCACCCACCTGCTTCATTGTCAGACAGTTTAATGCCCCACCTTGCTCCGGGCTGGTGCCAGCCCCATTGGTACACCCAAGCTCCAAGCCTCTTGCCTCACTTTGTTCTCTCCTAGGTCTGTGCCCAGGTCCCCTTGTTCACCAAATCCCCACCCACGAGCCCTGACAGCAGGGGCTGCTGGAACCTGTTGCTATGTCTGGTAGGATTCTCAGCCCTGCAGGAACCTGCTGCCTTGTCCTCTGTCCTCTGGTATCACCCAGCTTGTCTCAGGCCCTGGATGATCTGAAGCCAGCTCCGATGCTGTCGTGCTCTCATGCCCTCCCTGGACCTTAGCCTTGGATGCAAAGGAATTTCCCTCTCCCTGGTTATCAGTCCTGACTAGACAGTCCTGCCTGCCTCAACATGTGCTTCCTTCACCCCACCCAAGCCTGCGTGGGCTGCAGACTCTGGAATTTTCTCTTGGTCTCTGACATTCTTCTCCCTGTGTATCTGAAGCTTCCACAGTGACTTGTGTTAATCTTCCCTTAGAAGAAACTTCGTTTCTCTGCCACTAGGGTTGAGTGAGCTGTTGAATCGGCCCCACAAACTCCCACATAAAGACAGGGGGAAACTGGGTGGCTGCCAACAGTAAATACAGCTCCCCAGATTTCTCAGCCTTGCACAGGATCCCCCACCTAGGACACAGGAGCTGCTGCTCTTCTGACATCGAAAACTGGCTCTCATTTGTCCCTGGAACTTCCATTGACTCTGAGCAGTGCCTCAGGTTCATCAGTCATTCCCAGAGCAGGGAAGATGGATGGCCCTAAGTCTAATCAGTGATCAGGCTTTTCCCAGCATAGATTACTCTCTCCTCCCCACTACCCTAAAGTCCAGACCCTACAAGAAGGTCATGCAGAATTTGAACTCCAGGCCTTTTCCTGTGGGGACTGCATATCTAAAGCATGGTAACATTTAAAAATATGCAGTATTAAGACTTTTACCCCCCACCCTTTCTCTGATCACCTTGAGAAGCTAGGGAGACCGCAAGAGTGTCAGCTGCTCCACTCAGGCCATGGTAATTTAAAAAATGTCTCTATAACACACAAGGTCTTCATCTGAGAAAGGGCAGGAAAAGGAGAAACACCAGATCCCAGGTGTTAGGAGCCTCCTGAACACTTTGGCCCAGCAGGAGGAAAAGCTAAGTTTGCAAATGTGGGTGCAGAGGTGGAGGGAGGACATGAAATAGCACCCGAGAAACTCTCCTCAACCCCTCATCCTATAGACAAGGAATGATCTGGTGTGGTGGGGAAAGGAACTCATTCCAACCTTCACAGCCTCTTTAGTGGCAGAATCAGACCAAAACCTGGGATGCCCAATT
Source organism: Macaca mulatta (assembly GCF_049350105.2). Classification (NCBI taxonomy): domain Eukaryota; kingdom Metazoa; phylum Chordata; class Mammalia; order Primates; family Cercopithecidae; genus Macaca; species Macaca mulatta. The sequence goes on from NC_133406.1 coordinate 114,070,224, forward strand.
TCCTTTCCTTTCTACCATCTCTTTAAGAACAGAGCATGCCCCTCACCCTCACTGTTTTTATTTCCAGTCCTTGAAGGGATGGACAAAAAATTAAACTTGGCTTCTCTAGCTTGAGGGATATAGAAATAAAAGGACCCAGGCTTAATGTCTGGCCCAGCTGTTTCAAAGCTTTGCCATGCCCTTATTAGTTGGATGACCTTGAGCAAGTTGCCTAACCTTTCTGTAAGCTATTGTCCTTATCTTTAAAAGGATAACTTTAAATTCTACTTCACAAAGTTGCTATAAAGATTAAATGCAATGATGCTTCTAACACTTTAAGATGAATGAGCTAAATACATCTAGCATGATAATTCTTGCTAGTTTGTCTCATTCTTTCCTCTCCTTCCACTTGAAATCAGATGAAACTTCTTCCTTTTGACTGCAAGTTTCCTTTTTTCCTTTTCACTCTGTGTGTGTGTGTGTGTATGTGTGTGTGTGTGTGTGTGTGAGAGAGAGAGAGAGAGAGAGAACAGAGAGCGAGCGCCCAAGTACAGGGCATACTTCTTCAGTGGAGCAACATTCTTGGCCTTTGTGATTGATTTATCTCCCCTCATTTTTTTTTACGTTCGATTTCAGGTTTACATGTTTACCAAATTGTATCTTGAGTTATTGAACAGTGACAATGACTGCATGGTTCATGTTTTCTAGGAGTTGGGGCGTGGGAAGTAGCTAAAATTATTGGTGATTATACAAAAACCTGGACAAACCTTAGATAAGGCAACTTAGGCAGAAAATGTTGAGTGACTCTCCCAACATGTCATAAAGGTCTGGTGTGCTAGGGTACAGTCCCTTGAGAACTATGTTGTATTGCTTCTCAAGACTAGTGGGCCACTCTATAAACCAGAGGGTGACTCTTAGAAGAGACACTGACTGGATCCCTGTAGTCTCACACATCTGAGCTGATCGACTGCCTATCTTCCACTAGAGGTAAAGCTTCTCCTGGTATGGATGATCAAAAGACACAGACATATTTTAAAATGAAAAGTATTAGAATCTGGGATGGTTCAGACTGATGTGCTATCCCTCCTATTAGTCATTGTCTCCTGGGCTGTAGAGGGGGGCAAAGGAACAACTGCATGGCTAAAAATTTTCTGCAGAGAATCTAAACCCCATTGGTAGTGGCTGCTGTTTGTGTTGTTGCTGGTCCCTTCTGTTTGCTCAGTTATGCCTGCTTTGTCCCTGATCCTCCTCTGAAAACACCTTCTCGAGAGTGCAGAGTGATCTCCACAGATTACAGGTTTGGAAACATGAAGTCCTGGATTCAAATCCTGAGTCTGATACTTACTAGCTATGTGTGTGATATCAGGAAAGTTTTCTAATAATAAAAACAGCTACCATTTCATTAGCTTCTACAAAGTGGCAGACCGTGTTCTAGGTGTGACACTAATTCTCACAATAGCAGTGCAAGGACCAGTTCTTTAAATGTAGCCTATAGATGTGGAAGCTGAAGCACAAAGAATAAGTCATTTGTTCAAGTTTACGTGGCCAATAATGTGGCAGAGCCAAGATGCAAATCCAGTACCATAACTCTTAAGGCTTTGTGAATCTCAGCGTATCTTACCCATAAAATTTGTCTTTAGACCTGTTATTAAATGAGATTATATATGCAAAACAACTACTGTAGTGACTAGAACATAGTAGATGGATCATATATGACAAGTGCATTTCTTCTCCTTAGGGTCTGAACTACAACGGTTATTAGAAATTAATCTTCCATGTCTCAGAAAAATCTAATCATTTCCTTCATTTTTAAAGTAGCCAATCAGTCATTCATTTAACACATATTTGCTGAATGAGAGTCAAATGTCAAGCATGAAGTCCCAGGTTCATGAAGTCTAGTAGGGAAGTAGGCAACATTCTTTGAGCTTCTGGGATCCAAATCTCATCAGTGAGGAGGGTTTACCAACTGACTTAAGCATAAGCATGACTTAGGATGCTCCTTCCAGTGAAATAGAAATACCTAAGGGAAGGACCTGGGGACCCGTATTTCTCAAGTGCATCAGGCGGTTTTTTAAAATCAAACCAGTTGGGAAACAGTAGACTCTAAACACAAGGACTTTTCTACCTTGATTGCAATTGACATCATCTGGTATCTTTAAAAAACTATTCATGTCTAGGCTCCACTTCAAAGTTTCATTTAATCAGTTCATTTTTTTTTTATTGTCACATAAAACCAGGATTGAAAAATCACTGCTCTGCCAGAATATCTCAACTTCTAGGACCTGAATCCAACTGGAGAGTCCCAGTCCTATGAATAGGTGGAAGGAGGTGCAGGTGGGTGCTAAGATACCTGGGCAGATATTGATGTTGATGCAACTAGATGCTGATGAATGTGGGTGTTTGGCCTGAGGATATTGGGAGCCTTGGGAAGTAATTAAGTCCCATCTGAGGAAGGCAAAGTACACACACCCTTGAATGTCACTCTTCCAAGCAGGGAATCATCAAAGCGCAAGCTCAAGCTGGCGTGGCAGGCTGGTTCTGGGGCCAGGAGATGATCCCGGGTCACCTTCCTGGACATCATCATGCACATGGTATGGAGACCTTCTGGTGGGTTAAAGGCTCATGCTTCCTTCCTCCAGAACATCCTGGCAGGGCCAAATTATGACTTTTGGGGGCACAAAGTACCAACCAAGTATACTGCTGCTGAGGAGAGAAAAACTTTTTGTCTATCGTCTTAGGTTCAGTAATGGGGGCCTGCAAATGTGACTGACAGAAGACAGATTAATAGGAGAAAAGGCATATGATTTATATTGATATCAATATTTTTTACATGCATAGGTATTTCACAGAAAAGAAGTGAAACCCCAAAGAAGTGGTTAGGTTTGGGAGCCTGTATATTCTTCCTAAGAAAGAAAAAGGGGTTGAGCTTCAAGAGATAATACATTGTGGAAGATGACTAGGGATTATACGGGGAAACTTCTGAAATATAAGGGCTACTTTAGCAAGGTTTGTTCATGCAGACTCATCTCAGTGCCGGCTCTCCATCTCCAGTAATAAGAATTGGTTCTCTCATGCTGCTCAAGAGAGGGGATAAATTTGTGCTCTGCCTTTAGGCAGATAGGAGGAAGGCAGAAAACTATGTCCTTGTTGACCCTCAACTGCCTTCAGGTCAAAAGAATACTTGTGCCAAGTGGGACATTTTAGGGTGGCATATTCTGTTCCTCGTTACTGCCCTTCAATCCTCCTCTGCCCATCTATATAAGATAAATCTTTATTTTTCAAAATTACCTTAAATTCCTAGTTGCCACTTGTTTTTAAATTTTCTAGTTACCATAGCCTGAAATTGTTCATGGAATCTGATCTTCATTCATTCATTTACTTACTCTCTTATTTTTTGAGCTCTGCTCCTGCCCCAAACCCATGTATGTACTCTGCTTATTAGAAAACCACCAGATCCACCCTGATGGGGTTAGAGAGGGTGGGGTAGGGAACACAAACCATACACATGCAAAAACTCAAAAGAATTAATAGATCGACCTAATTTTAAGGCATCCAACCCAACCTCTCATCTTATGGATAAAGGACTGAGGTTAAGGAACTTGTTCTAGGTCACAGATTTATTCAATAGCAGACCCAAAACTAGAATCTAAGTCTCCTCTTTTCTAGCCTGGAGCCTTCCCAGGCTGGGAAACAGATAACAATTACTTATTAGCATAGACTCCTGAGCTAGAGTAAAAAGACTTCCATATGGCCACCTTCTACTTCTAGGCAGAGGAGTATCCTTAGCTCACGCTTTGATAGCCACCTTCCCCAGCTGTAGATGAAAATAAAATCAATCATTTAATGAGCATATGCTATATGCAGCCACTTTCTGGATATTATCACCAATCCTCCCCAAAATGCTGCAAATAGTTGTTTGACCCTGACACCTTTTCACATATGAGAAAACGGGCTTTGGCTCTAAGTGACAGAATGCAATCACACAGCCAGGAAATGGAGAAGCTGAGATTCAATTCTGTTCAGTCTGAAAGCCCCTACTCCTTTTGCAAAAAGAAATGGAATGTCAGAACAGCTCCAATGCAGATGCCCAGGCCTGTTCACTTTGCCTCTGAGGGGCTCCTGGCCAGAACAGGAGGTGGCTGGGAATTTGAGCCTGCTGCTGAGTGTTTGTGACAGATAGATCAGGTAGGGCATTGTTCTGTTTCTGGGGTAGACAGAATTTTCTAGGTAATAAAATAGTGAGAAGGAAGAATACTGGGAGGAGGGTGTATTGAGCTATCCCTTCTCCCCTGGCAGTGTTTGGAGGTTTTGTAAATATAGTCTCCTTTCCTCAGAAGAACAGACATGTTTTAATTTTGTTGACATGTTGCGGATGGGCTTTGAAGATACAATGGGGTAGAAAATGGGTAAAGTATGCACACAAATAGTGAGAAAAATAATGGTTTAAGCCAATCAGGATTGAAATATTGCCGAAGTACTTTTTTAAATTTATATAACTCTTTTTTAAGAAAAGGAAATATAATATTATTATACAGGAAAATGTACACAGCTCAATGCATTTGTGTGACTACATCTGTCTAATCAGTTCCCAGGTAAAGACACAAAACTTTGCCAGATCCTCGTAAAGCTTACCTTCTAGTCATTCTGACTTCATAAAAACAGATGGAATTATACAACATATGCTTTTAATATCTGCTTTCTTTCCCTCAAGACTATGTTTGAAGGATTCATCCATGTTATGGGTAGAGCTTGTCTGATGTCATTGTGTTGTGGTATGCCATTGTATGAAAATTCACAATTAATTTATCCATTCTACTTTTAATGGATATTTGGAATATTTTTAATTGGAGCTATTACAAATACTGCTATTATAACTGTTTTCATACATGTGTTTTAGCAATTCTATGTACACATTTCTGTTGTGTATACAATAAAGAGTGAAATTGTTGGGATGGGGATGCATATGATCAACTTTAGAAATACTGCCCAATTGTTCTCTGAAATGGTTGTCCAATTTACACTACCTTCAGCAGTTTATAAAAGCTTCTGTTTATCCATATTCTCACCAACACCTGGTATTATCTTTTTAGTTTTAGCCAATATGTTGCATTGTGTAGCAGTATCACACTTTCATTCTAATTTATGTATCTTAGATCAAATTAAGGATAATAGACATCTCTACAAAATAGTCTTCTAATACATGAACATGAAACATCTCCAAATTTGTGAGTTCTGTCTTAGTTTCTCTCAATAATGTTTTGTATTTTTAGTATAAATGTCTTATCTTTCATTACACTTATTGATGCTATTTTAATGATATTTCTATTTTATTGAGGTTAAACTAACAAAAAGAAAAATGCACAAATCAGTTGAGTGTATGTTTTGATACATGTATGAACCCAGGTAACTGTCACCCACTAGACTGAGAACTTATCCAGAATCTCAGAAAACTTCATGATATCCCCTTCCAATTGGTACTCTCCCCAGTGATGGCCATGATTTTGACTTCTATCCAACAGACTAGAATTACCCTTGGCCTTTCAGTTTTTAACTCTCTATCTGGTGTGTTTGCCAGAGGCCCTCCACCTGGAAGGTTGCAAACTCCATTCATTGTTTCATAAACCTACTAAAAACTCCACTCGACTTTTCAAAGACTTTCTGCTTAGGTATTTAATATCCTGACCTGACCATTCCTAGAATTCATTAAATGTTCCAAGTGGAATGTCAACCACTTGCTTAAAGACCGCCCCCGAGAGCACCCATAAATTCTCTTGGTCTCTCTGTCCCTAGCAATGGTCCTCCACAGTAGAAAGCTTTGGTTTTCATTCTTCTGCTCTTGCCTAGAATCCACAGATTATCCCAGGTAAACATTTGTTGGCTCACCTCTCTGAGGCTGTCCTATCTCTGGAGTTGTAGGGTCCCCGGGTGGGTACAGATAGTTTGTAATTTGGTCTAGATATACACTAGGCTGCTGGCTTGCCACAGGCTGTCCTGTTCCACCTGGAAACAGTTCTTTCTTCTGTACTTTTGAAAAGCTAGTCATTGCACATTTGGTGATAGTGAGCTAAACAAGACTCCTGTGCTTTAAGGGCTCATAATTTAACTTTTATGTGTTTAATTATGGCTGCGATTTTGACATAAGCCAATGTTGTTTTGTGAACTTCTGAAGGGTGGAATTACATAAAATAATTTCTTCGTAAGGGGGAATGGATGCCCACCTAGTCATGCAGAGATGGGACTTTAAACATGGGTATCTCCCCTTCCTCACTGAGTTAATAACTGAGACACAGATCACAGCAGAAATATTCATTGTTTCAATCACCCCTATCTGTCCAATTAGCTGAAGACCATGCAAATCTATCAGCCTGGAACTCAAAAGTCTGTGGGAAGACTTGCCAGGGCCTTCCTGGGAGACATGAAAATGACATGAAACACCTGAAAAATAGTGTGTCCAAGAAACTGAATAGGGCTTAGATGGAAGGAAGCCAGGAAGGGGACTGCTAAGACAGACCAGCCTTTGTACTTGACAGAGGGGAGTTATTTTAGGATGCAGGGATTGGGGCAAAGAAAGGCTGTTAATGAATTCCTAGGGCTAGAAGCATTCTTTTTGAATCTTAATTGTTTTTACAATACTTTGACTTTCCTAGTTAATGTCGGTACCCACTAAGTTTTAAGTAACTACTACTTGGAAATATCAGCCATGGATAGCCACTTTAAGGGAAAGTAGAGAAGGTGGTCATTTGTTCCTTTTTAGGCTAGTGTGTTAAGTGAGAAAGCAACTTATGCTTGATGGTGGCAACTGAAACTGAGTGACCAAATCCCAGGAAAAGAATAAAGCTCAAGGGGAGAAAATCTGGCTCTGTGTTCAACTACTCCTTCCTACTCAGGGTCTCTTCTTCAAATACTTTTCTTTCTTTATGTCTGGGAGGTATGCCGCTTCTTTCCAATACAGGCCGCTGGTCTCACACATGGGTTAGGAGGGTCAGGAAGCCAGTTGTAAAAACAGGTTTCTTTCATAAGCTGTGTAAAGTCAGACTAACTGACAAAACCAGGCCCTGTGTACTTTGTACAAACTCTCTGTACGTGGCCATCCCTGGAACAACATTTCCATGTGTAAGGAAACGACTTTGACTTCCAAAGAGTACACTGAGACACAGGATAAACTGACTCTGGATAGCTCTGGAAATCCAGCATGGCAGAGTGGAAAACTAAGGTCATTCTAGAACTTGCTACATATCAGATGAGTGAGTATGAATAAGTAAGTGAATGAGCGTGAGTTAATGAATGAATAAAAACATAAACAAATATGTGAAAAAGTCATTTGCACATGTTTGTAGAAATGTTTTGCAGGATTCAGGCCATTTACGTATGCTTTGTGTGTTTTTTCGGAATGACAATTTCCAAGAGGAAAAAACTGCATTCATCAGGTGGGCTGGGCTTCTAATGATAGGAGCTAAATTTTCCTCCTTTTTGATCTTCCCTAGATGGGATTAGTTATGCAAGACTCTATTAAACTTTTGTCAATGAGTTGCTGGGCTTGTTTTCTGTCCTCCTTTACCTGAGATATGTCTGGATATGTTTCCCCATGGTTGGTTACCAGAGAGTAACTGTGTCCGTAAGAGTGACTTCCTGAACTCCCAGGCATGTGTGTACTTGCACCTTCACTTCCCTAAAATGTTCCCTCTCTGAATGAATGAATGAATCACAGAATGGGACTGGGAGTGGACAATTAGCCCAGGAAGCAGACACATTTATTACATGAAGCACATTATTTTATTGGGGAAAACAGGAGAGAAGCCCAGATTAGGGGGCATCAGGGAAAGGAATGAGGCAGAAACTGTGCGCCAGTCTCTGTGACCCTGCTTGTCAGGGTGGAACCCCAGAAAAAGCCCAGACACTTTCCTCAGTTTGGGGAATGGATGGGCCTTAGCTGTGGCCATGCTGGAGCCTGGAGAGGATGAGGTCTCTCTCATGCCTACCTGGGAGGGCATCAGGGTGGGATATGGAAGAAGCCAAGGTGGTATGTGTGGGGAGGGGTATGATAGGAAGAAATCCTTACAGTGCTTCCTTACATCTTGGGCAGGAGGAGATGGGAGAGGAGGGTAGGCTCAAGAGCTGGAGGGAAGGAGAGAAGGAAGAAGAGAAGGTTCCATCTGATAGCCAGGATGGTGGAATATGTTAATATCCAGTCCATCCTTACTTCTGTTTACTCTTGGGGGCTTGCTGGGCTGAGGGACACTTCTGCTGGGCTGGAATGACGGTGCCCTTCGGTGGGCATTGCTTCTTGACCTGGGGAGCACATGGATCCTTGGTTTTGGGTGCACATGTCTCTTGACATTTAACAGGGGGTGGCTGACAAGGTTGCTTCACTTGCTGCTGCTGGGCCCTCTGGGGTGGGCAGTGCTGCTGCTGCTGCTGCTGCTGCTGCTGCTGGGAAGACATTGCTCTAGGAACAGGTGAGCCTAAAGGAAACCGGGCAGGGACACCATGAGAAGCATGTCTGATGATTAAAAAGTATCCCAGACATTTTACAAGGTCAAAGCATGCCATCTTAGCTGACAGATCTGGACAATGTCAACTGGCTCCCTTGGATAATGCAGACAATAAGAATGGGCAAGGATGTAGGGGTGTGAGGAGAGAACAAGAACAGTCTCTGTCTTACAGGGAAGCATCATGGTGTGTGTGTGTGTGTGTGTGTGAGAGAGAGAGAGAGAGAGAGAGAGGGAGAGAGAGATTGGGCTGGACAAGGGGTATACCAAGATTGCAGAGGCCTGATCTCTAATCCCTGCTCCACCCCTGACTCACCACGGAAGGCTAAGGCAAGTCCTATATGGCTATAGGATAGTGGTTCCAGCCTTCTACAAAGAACTGGGAAGCTTAAGGGCCAGCCAAATAGATCACTGGAGCCATAGGATGATAGGAGGATGTTCAAAGGAAAGAGCACTAGCCAAGAAGGCTCAGGCTTGGGTTCTAGGTCCATCCTGCCATTCACTGCATGGGCAACCTGCCTTCTCTGGGCCTCAGCACCTTTATTAGAAGGATGCTGGTCAGGAAGTTCCCTGAAGCCTTCCCAGCTCTGATGAGTGTCTCTGGCTATCTTTGTAGGCAGTGTTCCTTATGGTCTAAGTTAATGATTATAGATGGGAAGTGCAGGCCTCAGAAAGTAAAGAGGTGGCAATCAGAATAGGGAAGAATGGGAGCTGCATAGGATTGAAGACACTGTTTAATATACCTGTTTCCATACACCTGGAAGAAAAGTTTAAAGCTTACTGGTAAGGAAAATGCAGAATAGGGTGTGAGAAAGCTTTAAACAGGGCTCAGAATTGCCACAAAATTCTATAGCTCTAAATATCTCTTCCTTCAACAAGAAAAATCTTCTTGCTGGGGAGTCAAACCACGATCAGGAAAGAAGTCATACCAAGCGAGCAATGGTGTGGAATGGAGATTAAACTTTCTAAGTAATGATTAGTGTGCCCTGTCTGCAATTGTCAGGAGACTTGTGTCACTTCCCTGATTACCCAAGGATAGTAGAGGATCTTGGCCTAGTGGCTCAAAGGAGTTAAAGGAGAAGGAAAGAGCCCCACAAATCCCAGGAGAACAGATGTGTTCCCACTTACCAGAGGCGGCAAACTGGACCCCAGGAGAGGAGGCTGAGCCCTGTTCCATAGGCAGCCACTCCAAGAGCCTTTATAGGGCCCCCAACCTGCCCAGGGCACTTGGTGTGGTCCTGATTACCACCTCCCAGAGAATTCCTCACCCACTTCTCCCACCTGCACTTCCTCCAGGGACTTGCTTTGCTGAGCTGTTTTGATGAAAGCCACCCACCACATATTTTCAGCACTCCAAGTCCCTGCACCTGAGCTGATTTAACCCACCAAAGGTGTTTGCTCAAACTCGGGGAATCAAGGTCTTTTTAATATAGATCAATTATATAGATAATATAGATAGTATACAATTACATAGATAATATAGAACAAATTGAAGGAGCTGTTTGCAGGCAGACAGTTATAAGAAACATTGAAGCAAAAAGAGGAAGAGGGAGAGGATGGAGTTTGGGGCAATTCTGACAAAAATGTGAACATCCCCTTTGCTGCAAATTGCTGCCGTTTCTCGAGCACTCACTGCGAGGCTAGCACCAGCACCACCTGTCATGCTTATTATTTCATTTCATCTTCATAGCCCCTCTAGGGAAAGTGTCATCGTTACCATTTTGCAGATGAGAAAAGTGAGGCTGAGGAAGATTAAACAGGTAGTAACAGCAGAGATGGGATTTGAATTCAGATCTGGATGATTCAATCCCGAGCCCCAGGTACCACTCATCCCCCTTCCTCAATTCACAGTGCAAGTGTCCTTCCTAATCCAGGGAGACAGTCCACGTAGTGTTCTGTGGGGCTTCTCTGGGGCACAGGTAGAAGATGATGTGAATGGTGCCCCAGCACACGGTGGTGCTGTCCCTACCTGCCCATTGGGAGTTGGGGTGCTGAGGAGTAATCGTGTTGGTCACAGAATGTGGGATAGAATTGGTCTCCGTGGTAGACTTGCCACATAAAATATAGGACATTCAGTTAAATTTGAATCTCAGATAACAGAATATTTTGAAAGTATAAGTATATTCCAAATATTGCAGGAAACATACTAAAAAATTACTTGTAGTTTATATGAAATTCAAATTTAACTGGGCAGGCTCTATTTTTATTTGCTAAATCCAGCAATCCTACTCAGGGCCTTATCTAGGTGGGAGGAAGGAGCCTTGGTCCTTCATATAGCCTCCTAGGCCCTGGGATGGGGAAAGGCAGGTCCTCGGGGAAGCTGGTCCACCTCTAGCCTTCTACCCCAAAGATGGATGTCAGGATGCTGCCCAAGAGGCCATGCAAGGGTTCACTGCTGCCATTACCAGAGGAAGGGGTAAGATGGCCTGAGAAATGACAGGAATACATTAATGTACTTTCCAAAGCATTTTTCAAATCCCTTGCCTCATTTAATCCTCATAACAATTTTACTGACAGTTTAAAGAGGCAGGCCCAAAGAAGTTAAAGGACCTGCATGCCCAACCACATGCAGCTGCTCGGGGTGGAGTTGGGTGGGGGCCTGGCCTGGGGCACATTTCCACTCCATCACCGCGGCCAGCATCTCCATGGTGGACAAGTCACTGTCACTGGGTGGGGACCATGACTAATAATGTCTCCTGAGCTTTCTGTCGTATGTGGATGGAAAACTGTTCGTTTTTCAGGGTCATCCTCACTTTAATCAGCCCCTTAATTTTCTCCTCCAGGCCGGACCTCCCCCACTTCCTCCTCCCAAGCCTAGCCACACGAAGAATGTGATATTCTGGGTTCCAGATTCCAGTTCTGCATTCCACCTCCAAGAAGAACACCATCTGCACCTGCAGCCCTCACTTCCACACACTCCCAGTCCTCTGTGCTCTTGCTGATATGGACTCCCCACAAGGAAACGATGCAGCAAGACAGATTTGCATGGACATAGACCAGGGCTTTTCACATGCCTGGTGCCTCGAAGGCACCGGTATGTGTGTATTGCCTGTGAACAGATGGACAGCTCCATTCCTCATGTCCCAGTCACCCATGTGGGTTTACTGCAATGAATTTTACTCCTATTTTCCCCAATTTGATCACTGCCCTTTTATTTTATTAATAAAGAACTCCTGCTTAGTTTTGAAACATTCTGTCATGCGATAAAGTTCGGCTTCTAAAGCAGCTATCATCTCAGAGGATACCCTAGGGGTGGCCAGGATAGAGACCTAAATATGGCTGGCCTTAAAGGGACCACGTGCCATAGATCATAAACACTCAAGACCCAGTCAACCTCACGTGCATTCAACATGTTACACCTTTCAAAACTTCCACACTCAACTTCCCTGTCAGCTACATTATTCCCATTTTACAGAGAGGGAAACTGAGACTTGGAATGAGGCAGGCCTAGTGCAAGATCACATGAGGGCTAATGTCACATCCAGGGTTGAACTGTAAGTCTCCTGACATCACAGTTCCTCTCAGTCAGCCGACAGGAGTGAAATACTGGGTAGCTTCTTAGCAGAGGCTGCATTGATGACAAATTAGGAAGTTGCTTGTGGTGGTCTCCACCTCTTCTTGCCCCAGTCTTCCTCCTGCTTTCCTTCCTGGGAGCCAGGTACTCTTTTCCCTGCTAGCGCTATCATGTCCTCCCTCCCTCCTCTAAGAGATCTTCACTGATCCCTGTCTCACACTGCCAGGTACAGGTGCTTTTTTATTAGTTATTAAACCTTATCAAACACTTCCATATGCAGTTTTCACAATACACTATGAAGAAAGCTAATTGTATTATACATTTTATAGGCGAGAAAACTAGCTCTGATGGTCCCTGGATCCAGAATCCAGGAGGGAGGGTTCACCCAACTCTCTTAAATGGGTAATAGCTGATTTCCAAACACCCTGGCTGGCTAGGGCAGTGGATTATGCTTTCAAAGGAGAGAGGAGACTTCCTGGCACCCCTCAAATCAGCCCCTCCAGATAAGGCGGGCCCTGGGAAGCTATGTGGAATGGTGACTCTGCCATCACCCCTCCCAGCCCCACTGCCCCAGCCTAGCCATGGGACTGTGTTCTGGCCAATCTGGAGTTCTGCATCTGCTCTCTCATCTTCAAAGGACCATGCTGTATTAAAAACCAGAAAGCCAGGCTCTGCATCTTCCCGTGCAGGGGAGCAGGCACCTGAGAGCAGGTGCGTGCCTGTGACTCCATCAGGGAAGGGAGGGTGCAGGCAAGACTCATTTCTGAAGCTGAGTCAAAGCTTGAGAAACCCAGCTCCACCCTGCAGGCAAACAATGGGGTGACTGGCAGAGGCCTGAGCACTGGGAGGGGACCTACCAGAGACAGTGTAAATAATTTAACTCTTAATCCAGACACATCTTTCTATTTGTCTCTGGATTTTGGAGAAAAGAAAGGTTGTTAATGACTCCATCTGGAGACAAATGGAACACATTTATTACGCCATTTCCAGGAATGAAAGAAGAAAAGACAAAAAGGAGCATCCTGGGTGAATCATGAGAGAGTTTTAGGGGAGGAGGACCAAGCTTAGTGGAGAAGACAGTGGAGGTTTGGGGCCAGGGTTCCTGAATTTTAGCTGCTTGTCTTGTAAAGTGAAAATTCAAAGTGAGCAAGTAGCATCTCATTTTAAAAATTAGATTTAACTGGGCATGATTGCTCACGCCTGTAATTCCAGCACTTTGGGAGACCCAGGCAGACAGATGGCTTGAGGCTAGGAGTTTGAGACCAGCCTGGGCAACATGGAGAGATCCTGTCCCTACAAAATAAATTTAAAAATTAGTCAGACATAGTGGCACATGTCTGTCATCCCACCTGATCAAAAGGCTGATGCAGGAGGATCACTTAAGCCCGGGAGGTCGAGGCTGCAGTGAACCGTGATCGAGCCACTGCACTCCAGCCTGGGTGACCGAATGAGACCCTGTCTCAAAATATAAAATAAAATAAAATAAAATCAGAATAATGTAATATTTGATTTATCTTAATTTTGGGTTGATATTTAACCAGCAATCATGGCTTAGAAAATTTTAGTTCCGCGTTTCTCCCTTCACTGATTACTTAACAATCTGTCAACAGACACTTTGGAAGATGCTACTTAAGGAGACCTTGCAACTTTTTTGTTTTTTAATGTAGGAAGTCCATTTACAACGTGAATCATTTCACCCTCTAATTTATCTGTTTGCGTAGAAGATGTTTTGATACTAATGTTAGGTATTCTGTATGATAATATTAAAGGAAGTCCCTTTCACAGAAGGACTTCTTTGGAGGGAGAACAGTCAGAAGGTGAATCTCTAGAAATATGTGGTTAATTTATCTCTTCGCTCCACCTCTCATCCCACTATGAAACATTTCTAGAAGACCCTGGGCAGCACTAGAAGTTTAGGGAGAAACCAGCCCTGAACCTTGTGTGAGACACTAGTCTTCATGGAGCATCCACAGACCATGCATTGTGGAAGCTGAACACTGGCAGTGGAAGGGTGGGGATGAATAGCCAAATCGCCCATCTGGGAAGCATGCCAGGATATGCCTCATGGAAGCCAAGTGGAGCTGAAGCACTAGTCCCCCTTTCCTGTGACGTGACATGGTTGCAGTTAGAGACACAGGGTGGGAGCCCAGGGAGGAGGGAGTTAGCTCTGGGAATACTCGCTCCTCACTGGCTGTGAAATCTTGGGTACATCCCCTAACTTTCCTGGGCTTCAATTTTCCTGGTTTCCAATGTGAAGAGATTGGCCAACATTATTGCTAAGGTTCCATTGAGGGCTAAGAGTCTGTAAATGTATGATTAGGTCAGGGAAGGCAGCCTTGTTTCATCCCGGTGGAACTGACAGTGAATTGAGGGTGTTGAGGTTGATTTCAGGATCAGTGGGTAAAGTGCCTTCCTTGGTGAATGGTGTCTGCTATGAGAGAGGTGAGTGGTCACATGCATGCAGGTAGCCACCATTCCTAATTCAGTCTAACGCAGGGAGCGGTGTGCTAGAGTGTATGTGTAAGAGTCCTTCATGCACTTGAAGAAGGGGAGGGAATACAAACTGTTTAAAGATCTTGCATAAGCTGCCACCACCTATAATTCCTGTTTTAGCTTCCTTAAGACAGTTCCAGACAAAATTATTCCTGTTTCCGGAACTTGCCTGATACTTTCCTGCCTCAAATCATTCAATCTGTGATGATGCCCTACTCCCAGATTTCCCAGTGAAATTCAGTCTTTAGGAACCATCTTAAACACCACTTTCCTCACGGCCCCTTTCCCCAGTCTTTCCCAAAAGATGTGTTTCCCTCCTTTGCTCAATATCCACAACTTTTAATTTATGCTATTTGGGTGTTTCTCCTCTACCCCTCACACTAACCAAGCACATATTAAATCCACTTTATACATGTGAGCCAGCAAATGGACACATGAATAAATGGGCAGATGATATACAAATGAATAAGCGGAGAGTTTGACCTTACAGGCAGAACTAATGAAGTCCTAGCATGTGTTTTGGACTAATTTATCTTTTCAGATTCAGGCCAATGCTTAAGTAGCAATCCCTGTTTATCCTAACCATACACATAGCCATTCCCTTCCCTTCTTCTACCTAGAAGATCTATGCTGCAATCATCTGTCACCTGTAAGAGGCCTCGTGCCTGGATGTTAATACACTGATGTGTGTGTGGTGTGTGTGGAGGGACTCTTTATATCCACCCAGAGTGCAAGGTCCTTAAGGGCAGGAAGGATGCTCAAGACAGAACTTACACCCTAGTAAAAACGGGTGCATAACCAGATGATAGACTAGCTAGTTGGTGAGTGGGTGTCCAATGACTAAAGGATGCTGCTGAGTGAGTGAGTCTGTGAGTGAGCAAGTGAAAGATGGAGGGAGGGAGGAGGTGGGTGCATAAGTAAGAAATGAGCTGATAGACTAGCTGCCTAACTGGCCAGTACACTGAACAACTGACTAGCTGGCTGATTGAGTGGTTGATCAACTGATATATTGGCTGTTTGGTTGACTGGCTGATGACTAATTTAGAAAAGCAGGTGCTGGTATAGTAGAAGAAAGAAAGTCCTGTAGAAGAAGGGGTAGGGGCTAAGGGCAGAAAGCAAAACAAAAAAATGCTCTGCAAACGAGACCCTGAGAAGTGTATCGTGTGAGCTGAATAGTTATTTCCTTTTTTTTTTTGAGGTGGAGTCTTGCTCTGTAGCCCAGGTTGGAGTGTAGCGTTGTGATCTTGGCTCACTGCAAGCCCCACCTCCCAGGTTCAAGCGATTCTCCTGCCTCAGCTTCCTGAATAGCTGGGACCACACGTGTGCACCCCCACACCCAGTTAATTTTTGTATTTTTAGTAGACATGGGGTTTTGCCATGTTGCCCAGGCTGGTCTCAAACTCCTGACCTCAAGTGATCCACCCACCTCAGCCTCCCCAAATGCTGGGATTACAGGAGTGAGCCACCGCGCCTGGCATGGACAATATTTCTTAATTTTCTTTCTTTCTTTCTCTTAGGAGCTCCCTGTGATTTTCATTTCTAGTGTCAAAGAAAAAACATTTCAATGACACTTGTTGCATGTGTTGAGGAAAGACTTTATTCAGGACCATTGTGATAGATATAGGAACCATTGCAATGGGATTTTTTCAGCAGAGGGGAGTTTGAGCTCAGCTCTAAATACATCGTGGGCAAATAAGAATCTACAGCCAAGGAGCATGTTGGAGTCAGTGGTTGAAAAGTGACTGAGAGGAAATAGCAGAGTTAAGAGGAATTGTGGCTAAACCAACCCAACAGGATTCTTGATGAAGATAAGCCAGGGTGATCAGACTTCATGTGGGGGATGGAGGAGGTCAAGGAACCTGATTAGATATCAAGGGTAATCAGACATTGAGGGTGGGTGGTTCTTGGTAAGCTTAGTAAGGCTGGTTCTTGGCTAAAACTGAATTTACAAGCAAGTACACAGGTGAGCCTAGAAGAAGGTTCAGGAGCCTGACTAAAGTGTGGTCAAGCAAAGAACCTTTGTCGCTGTTCAATCAAGCTCAGCAGATGTAATGTCAACTAAAGACCAGCCACAGCAGCCATGGAGGAAGAGTAGCTCTCTTCCTGGAAGAAGATGGTTGGGGCAATAGGACATTTCTGCCGATGGCACTAACCCGTGGGGAGCCTGATTATTCCCCAGGCTTTGGGCCCCGGGAATGAAGAGCTGGGGCTCTGATTGTCCCTCAGGTCAGTGATGGTGGCTGAGATAGGGAACCAAATCAAACAGACAAATTAGCTGATACCACAAGCTTGGCCAGTCTGTCAAGTCAGTGACCTGACCTCTGGCCAGGAGACCTTCTGGGGAATCAGCTGCATCGAGCAAAGGCTGCCAGAATCAGTTTCAGACAGCGCCATGTATGAGAACCGAGGCACTGAGTTCAGGACTAGGACCTGGAGATCTGCACAGCTGCTACCGGGCATTGAGATTGGTCTTGTGTGTAGTCAGTAGGCTGAAATACAAATAGACTATGTGGCATATTCATCCCTCCTGAGCTGGATGAGAAGGGAAGAGGCAGGACTATACCTCGTATCCATGGTAAACAAGCCACTCCAAGCCTAAACCCATCAGTGACTCCTTCAAAAAAGTCCACAGTTTTTGACATGGTATAAAAGGCCCTTCATACATGGCCCCACTCTGAGAAGACTCACAATTTAAATCATCATAAAAAAAAAGAAGAATAGGGTCGGGGTGGTGTTTCGCCTGTAATCCCAGCACTTTGGGAGGGTGAGGCAGGCCGATCATGAGGTCAGGAGATCAAGACCATCCTGGCTAACACGGTGAAACTTTGTATCTACTAAAAATACAAAAAATTAGCTGGGCGTGGTGGCATGCACCTGTAGTCCTAGCTACTTGGGAGGATGAGGCAGGAGAATTGCTTGAATCCTGGAGGCGGAGGTCGCAGTGAGCCGAGATCATTTCATTACACTCTGCTCTGGGTGACAGAGTGAGACTCTGCCCCCGCCCGCAGAAGAAGAAAGAAGAAGAAGAAGAAGAAGAAGAAGAAGAAGAAGAAGAAGAAGAAGAAGAAGAAGAAGAAGAAGAAGAAGAAGAAGAAGAAGAAGAAGAAGAAGAAGAAGAAAAAAGAAAGAAAGAAAGAAAGAAAGAAAGAAAGAAAGAAAGAAAGAAAGAAAGAAAGAAAGAAAGGAAGAAAGGAAGGAAGGAAGGAAGGAAGGAAGGAAGGAAGGAAGGAAGGAAGGAAGGAAGGAAGGAAACTATAGTTTCCCTCCAACAAGTCTTTCCCTCTCCCTGGACTGTGTCTCTAATCTGTGCCTGACTAATCCTCTTAGCACTTCAGAAGTGGGATCATTTCTTCTCTGAACATTTCCCATTCTGTGTTACCCAGGTGCCCATCTCTGTTCAGGAAGCTCCTGCCCTAGTGCTGATTGCGCTGTTTTAGAATAAAATATCCCCTGTTCTATCCCTCTGTTAACTATGAGCTCCTTGAAGGTAGG
The DNA here is from genome assembly GCF_049350105.2 of Macaca mulatta. NCBI lineage: Eukaryota > Metazoa > Chordata > Mammalia > Primates > Cercopithecidae > Macaca > Macaca mulatta. The sequence goes on from NC_133406.1 coordinate 114,088,191, forward strand.
TATGTTCCCTAGTTTCCATTGACTCCTATGTGTAGTGTAAGTACCTGACCCATAAGAGATACACAATGAATATGTGTTTGAAAAATCAAATATGTAGTAAGTCCAGAGAGTACAGATAAGTGTAGACTCTCCTACGACATGGTTGTAAAGGAGAACTTACACCTGCTAGCTGATGTGGAACAACGCAGTTTCCTACACACCCCAGTGGCCCATGGCAAACATGCCTCTAATATGTTTCATTTTCAGTCTGAGCTTCTCTTCCTTACTCAGTGGTGAGCCTGTGAAAGGCAGGGGCCTTTCTCACTCTTGGTTCCCTCCCTCCACTCAGTGCCTTAGAGCCGCTGGCACATAGAGCTGCTGGCACACAGAAGTTGACAAAACTTGCTTGGGTTGGGTAGGATGACACCCACAGATGGAAAAAAGGCAATGCTGGAATCGATAATTCCAAGGGGCAGATAATGCAGAAATCTCTGGGGTGGGTGAGGTAAACTGTCGTGTCGTTCATAAACAGTTTGCTGCCTGTGCCCCTCTTCCCCGGGGAGCACATTTCCCTGCCGCATTAATGATGGCAGCCTTGGCTATGTGACTTGATTTGTCCGTAAGATGTAAACCCTAAGAGCCATGGTTCACTATGCTCTCTTTCCTCTCTGCTAGGAGGAGTGACCACGTTCCAGACCCGGGCTGCTCTGTCCGTCTAGATTCTGAAATCTAATTAATGTGCAGCAGGGCTGCAGCCAACCCTCAGGGGACATGCAGGATAAAAACAAAGGTGATAAATAAGCCTCTGTTTTAAGCCCCTGGGATTTGTGGTTCATTGGTTATTGAGGTATAACTTAGCCTATCCTGACTGACGTACTGGCACATACAAGCACTGACTTTTTTCTCCCAAGATTTCCCTTGCTTGACACTGGCCAAAGGGAAGACAAGTGCTTAATTCCAGTGTATGCGACCGGCAGTTAAGACAGTCACTCAGGTGTGTGTATGCGCCCACGTGCATGTGTGTGTGTGCACATATGCCTATGTGACTGTGTGTGTACAGGTGGGGGATATAAGAGGAGAGAGAGGGGAACGGAAAATGGAGAAGCCAGCCTGGGCATACACAGTACATGATAAAAACTATTTGTGGGCAGCTGACAGTTTTCTACTAACAACTTTTTGTCTGTGGTTGGGAAGCTAAATAAACCATCTCCTTCTTCACTCTGACCGCAGGAAACCTTGCGCCAAACTCTAAGTCAGCCCTTCAGGCGCAGAGCGCCACCTTCTGGGCAGGCTAAGCCGGTGCACCTGCTTCTAATTTCAGCGGAGTTCTTGCCGCAGACAACGCAGGCCGTTGTCTGACCCAGAGGACCTGGGACCCTCGGACCCAGCTGAGACCTTAGTGATCTCTGTACCTCACTGTATAGGCAGCGAAACGTAGGGCCATAGAGCCCTCAGCTGACACTCCTCCTATTCCCACAGTCTTTCAAGCTGGACTACACTCCTCTCGGAGGAGGCACCAGTAACCTCCCCATTGGAACCAGTGCCTTGGTCCCTTTGTCAGGTACAGGTGTCGTTGGGACTCGATGTAGACGGGTTGGCTTCAGTCATTGCAAGGGGTGGGGAATGAGGAAGGGTTTGGTGGAGTTCAGGAAAGTCAACCTGGGTGGAGAGCAGGAGCTCTCCCTGCAATGGCTTCCATTTACTAAACAACTGCTACATAAAATGCAAGGCTCTCTACATTGTGGCCCCGGTCTCTGTAGGAAGAGAAGCACCACCTCTGTTTAGTAAATAAGAAAACTGAAGCCCGGAGACAGTAACTTGCCCCGAGTTGTGTAGCTGGTAAATGAATCAAGCTCGAGTCAGTTTGGCTCAAAGAACTTAGACTGAGTCACAGTTTCTCTCGGGAACCATAAGCTCTCCACTCCTGTTGACGGCACCTCCCAGCACAGGGCTTGAGGACAGGCAGCGCTCAGGAGGCACAGGCCACACAATGCCATGCATCAGGGAGTGAATGAGATGGTAGAGTGCAGAAGGAGGGGGTTGCTGTACAGACAAATTGTGTGTACAGAGGCTGTGTTGGGGAAAGCAGCTACCCCCAAGCTAGGGTGAGGCCACTTCCTCCGAACCCGGCGGTAGTTTGAACAATCAGGTTCTCCATCAGTGCACCTGTAAGGACCTCTAAGTGTCACTCCCTGTGTTTGGGGAACAAACAGGTGGTGATTGGGACAAGGAGACAAGTGACTAAGTGATTGACAGAGTATGATAATTCCTGGCCAGCTAAGTGCGGCTTACCACTAGACATCACCCAGGGAAGTCTATAGGACACTTAAATCTCCTCTGGGCTTCTGGACAAGGCGATACCTGAGCAAAGACCTCTGCCGTATTTTCCCTTTAAGAACCACCACCATCACTAACCACTGTTGTTGAAGAAGCAGGGAGAAGTATGAAGTGCTGTTCTAGCTTTGGAAGGCCGGGAGATGCTTGAGTGTGCTCCTGGGTTGTGAGGATATGGTGGCTTTGGCCTCGTGAAGGCAGAACAGGGGCTGCCAGGAAGACACCCTTGCAATGAAGCCTGTGCTGAAAATGAGTAAACCATGCTTATTGACCAGATAATCTTGCCACATGTCACCTCTATGTCCACTGACCTTTGGTTGTGACTGAGCCTTTAGTATGTTTTTTGTTTGAAGGCTACTCTGGCTTCATTTTAGCTCTGAAGCAATGCCTTTTAAAAAAAGAAACCACAGTTAGCAAGAAATCTCCACGTGGAGGGTGACTCCTGAGAAGCATGAATTGTGCTGAAGGCCCAGAAATCCTGTCTCAGGGGTGATTTCCATTGCCAACCTCAGAGGATTATCTTTAAATTATTTAAGGTAGTGGAGAATTCTCATAGAGACCTCTCTAATTACCACTCAGACTCTAGTTGTCTTCTTCTTGCAAAGCCTCCTCTGGCTTCTAGCCCTGGGCCAGAGAGCCCCTCTTGGCCCAATCTGGAGATAGAAGGAGCTTGTTATCAGCCCTTGTGAGCTGCAGGTGATCTTCTATCGGCATCTGCAGGTGAGTCATGAGACTCTACCTGGCCTTGGTACACCTTTTTACTAAGTGCTGGTGTTAACAGGAAAGGGACCCCGATCCAGACCCCAAGAAAGGGTTATTGGATCCTGTGCAAGAAAGAATTCAGGGTGAGTCCTTAGAGTAAAGTGAAAGCAAGTTTACCAAGAAAGTAGAGGAATAAAAGAATGGCTACTCCATAGACAGAGCAGCGCTGAGAGCTCCTGGTTGCCAATTTTTATGGTTATTTTTTTATTATAATGCTGAACAAGGGGTGGATGTTCATACTTCCTCCTTTTAGACCATGTTGGGTAACTTCTTAACATTACCATGCATTTGTAACTGTCAAGACACTGGTGGGAGTGCAGCAGTGAGGACGACTGGAGGTCACTGTCATGGCCATCTTGGTTTTGGTGGGTTTTAGCTGGCTTGTTTACTGCAAGGTGTTTTATCAGCACGGTCTTAATGACCTGTATCTTGTGCTCACCTCCTAGCTCATCCTGTGACTTAGAATGCCTTAACTATCTGGGAATGTAGCCCAGTAGGTTTCAGCCTCATTTTACCCAGCTCCTATTCAAGATGGAGTTGCTCTAGTTCATACGCCTCTGACGCTGGTGCCTGCTGTTTTATTTGGTCTCTCCTACTTTACCCACTGTTCTCTGCTACCTGCCCTACAACCATGGGTCACCTGCCCCTAGGATGGCAAAGCCAGCGCTATTCTATTGACTGCTCCCAGTCTATACTAAGGAGAATCAAAATGACCATCTTAAAAAACAAACAAAAAACCCCCAAGATTCTAATTTAACAACTCTCCTCACAGGGGGCCCCAGTGATAACAGGGCACGATGGAAGACCAATGGGAAACTACTAAGATTATGGTCACTGGCGACACTTTCCTGATTATTCACAAAGACAATGGCACGCACATATGCATGTGTACACGCAGATGAACACATGTACAGGCATGCATACATGCTTGCACACACACACACGTATGCAAACACACACACTTTGCTCTCAGGGTACCAAGGCAAAGGCCACCACCCAAATCTGGTCTCATGCTAAGAATGGAATAGGGACATTCAATGAAGACAAAGGGAATGTGGCTTACTGCTTCCTATCACTCTTAAAAATCACTGACCTCTTACCCTTTCCCATCAGAGAAACCCTGGCATGCACACTTGTTTCACCATTTATATTTTATTTCCTCCAGGCTATGAGGAGCAAGATAAAGCGCTTCTGGCCAGCTCCAAAGAGGCCATAACCTGCATCTAGGCATTGCATTAGACATACCCAGAGTTCTCTTTCAACTACTGCAATGAAATATAGAGGAGAAAAACCTCAGTCCTGCCTGCCGTGGAAAATATTCAGTTTAGCCATGGGAACCATAGTCAAAAGGATGGGGCTGTGTGAAAGACAGATCTATATTTGTTTGTTGTTCTTAACACATTTTTTATTTTGAGGTAATTTTAGGTTTACAGAAAAATTGCAAAATAGTACAAAGCGGTTTTGTATATCCTTCTTCCAGTTTCTCTAATGTTGACTTTTTTTCTTCTTTTTAAGTTTTTAAAGGAATTTTATTTAATTTATTTTTAATTGACAAATAAATGTGGTATATCTTTATTGTGTACAACAGAACGTTTTGAAATATGTATAAATTGTGGAATGGCTAAATTGAGCTAATTAACATATGTGTACCTTCACATACCATTTTTTTGTGTGTGTGTGAGGAGGACACAAAATCTACTCTTAGTGATTTTCAAGTATATAATACATTATTAACTGTAGTCATCACTTGTAGGATAGATCTCTTGAACTTATTCCTCCTATCGAACTGAAATTTTATACCGCTTTGACCAATATCTCCCCAATCCTTCCCCAATGCCCAGCCTCTGGTAACCACCCTTCTACTTTCTGCTCCCATGAGTTTGACTTTCTAGTTCCCGCCTATAAGTAAATCACGTGGTATTTGTCTTTCTGTACCAAGAATGATCTGTATTTGACTCTCAGCTCTTTCAGCTGGCAAAGTTTATAACCTCCTTGGTTCCTGCTTCCCTCATTTGCAAAATTAAATTTTTTACTTATGTGGTAGTAATGTATATTATAGAAGATAAGTATTAAGATCCCAGTATAGTGCCTTGCTTATAGGAAGTAGTAAATTGCTGCTTACACATACACACATACACACACACACACCTGGCCCCAGACTGTGGATGTGTTGGTTCCCTGGAGGGAGGAAAGTTAGTCCTAAGCCCGGGCGCTCTTCAAATACAGGTGCATGTTTTAGCTAAGCTTTCTCTGCGCCTCCATGCAGAAGCACCTGGGTGGCCTCAACCCCAAACTTACCTCTTTTAGGGTTTTCCATGATGATGACTCATTAGGCGAAGAGATAAAACACAAAGATTAGCGTGAGTCACCTCATACAGGCAGAACTGAAGGAAGCTTATAAATAGTTCAGGAAGTCCAACACTGCCGTGTATGGATGAGGACACTGTGAAAAGGGAATGACTAGTCCAGGGTCCCGCAGGAGAACAGTGGAATAGTGAAGACAATACTCAGCTCTCATATACTCTGTCCAGTGCTCCAATGTCTCCTAAGTCCACTGAAGATGAACATTCATGTCACACATATCATCAGCCCTTGGGACAGAGGAGACTTGAGCCAAAGGGCTGCCTGGAGAGCCCAGGACAGAGAAAATGGTTCCCTTTTTATTTTATTTAAGAGTGAGATGGAAGCTGCATAGTCTAATTCCTGAGAGCTGACATAAAAATTCTGGAAGACAGAGGACTAAATATCAAGGGTCAGGAGTCTGGGGTAAAACAGTGACTGTTCTCTGCATATGAACAAGACCCCCAGACAACCACAGCACATGTAAACATGGCATGCCGAACTGGTAGCCCCAAAGTGACTGGGAGGAGTTTCAGCATAGCTGGGTATAAGCCACGCCCAGGGCGTCTTCAGTGCCAGGCGTCTGTGATTCCCCCAGGAATGCCAGATTGCCAGGGCACATGTACAAACCTGCAGGAGATGGTGGAGCGCACTGAAGCTGGCCGCACCCACACGCAGGGCTTCCTTCAAAGGATGACCGCCTGACGAATGCTGAAGCTTCATTGCAGAAATCCATTACCAGCTGGGGTCCCACTGCTCCCCACGCCCTGGGCATACATGGCAGGATGTGCACCTAGCAGTGGGGCTCCCTTTGCTTGGGGCTCGTGGAGGAGGGCATGAGGGAAGGATAGACCACCACTGCTGTCAGAAACTCTGAGCTTCACATTTAGGACTTGAAGTTCGAGTTATTCTCGTTTTATAGCTTAGAAAGGTTAAGTTGGCCAAGATTAATACAAAAGTAAGGAAGAGGAGATTTGAGCCCAGGTCTGTCACACTCCAAGATACATAGGTGCTCTCTTTCCTGCACCCTACCATGCCATCTTCCATGGAATTTCTTTGTTTGGAGCGGAATAAAGAGAATATGTACACAAGCACTTCTCTGATGAAGGCACACTCCCTTCCAAGCCCTCAGCATCACACCCTTCATCCTGAGACCTCTGTTCTGTGGAAATTTCACTCAAGCCAGATGGTGAGACACCCTTGCTGGAATATGGCAGAGATCTGCAGAAAGGGGAGAGGACAAGTCACTAGGTCACGGGAATAGAGTTGGACTTGATGTTCTCGGGCCATGCTCAACAGTGGGAATGACAGTGTGAGTACGTGTGTGCATCTGGGTGTCTGTGAATGTGTGTCAGTGGGTGTAATCATATTTGAGTGTGATCGACAGGATGTGAGTGTGTGTCGGTGTGTGGTGAGCCCTCATGTGAGGGTATATTTGTGGGAATATGAGTGTGTGTGGGCAAACATGTGAATGTGCAAGAGTGTGCACAGGGCTGATATTCAGAAGTTACATGCTGGTCTGCGAGTATAGATGGGTTATAATGGGCTGATGGGCATAAATGCTGGGCAACTTCCCTGTCGGTCAAGTCCCTGCTCCTGTAGGTGCTTCCTTGGCTTGTCAACCTCAGCATGCCCTTCCTTTCATGTGTTCTCCTGGTGGGGCATCATCTCCTCTTGCTTATGTGTTGCATCCTTATTTTTCTTTGAATGCCGAGTGCATCTGTGCTGCAGAAGTCCCCCACATCTTACCCTGGTGGGAGCCTTGTAAATGTCTGCTTATCTCAAAAGGCTCCAGGGAACATAGCCTGCCTCAAAAAGACACAGCTCACTTTACGAAGCAACAGGTAAAAGTCACCATGAGCCAGGGTCACCCAGGACTGCCTTGAGGACAGGATTCATTGTGGGCAGGTGTCACGAAGGGGAAGATTCTGGAAGAGAAGGGCAACCACCAAATGCACCAAATGGGGTACTTATACTCTAGACTAAATCTTGTTTCCCCATGAACACCTGCTCAGACCCTTTGGTCCACTTAACTGATCCTTGGCCCTTCCCTCAATATGTGCTGTGCTCCCTCACACCTTTGTGTCACTGAAGATCTGGAGCCCATGTCCTGAGGTTGGTGGGATAAGGGGAGGGTGCCATCTGCAGGCTTGCTGCTTGATCAGGACCTGGAGAACAGTCATCAAAGCGATAGCTGAAATCTATCCAACACCTGCTAGGGTCATGCTATGCTTTCTTCTTCATTTCCATTGTCTCATTGAACACTCTCCACCCCCATCAGCCCCAAGAGGCAGTTGTTTTCCCACTATACAGATGAGAAAAGTGAGACATAGAAAAGTTATGTGATTCGTTGCAGGTCACATGCAAAAGAAGGGTGGCTCTGGAATCCAAACCCAGTGTGACAGGATTCAAAGAAGAATCAGCAAGGTCACATACTTGTAGTCTTTTTCTCATCTGAGGGCATTTCTAGATTATGGCTTGCTCACTCTCGTAGCATGTGTGCATACACGGGTGTATGCATGCACATGTGCATACCTGGAGATTATGATAATTAGTAGAGGAGAAAATTAAATGAAGCCTAGAGAGGAAAACAGAACCTCGTGTTAAGTTGCTGAATCAAGTAGGGTAAGAGTCTACACGAGCAAAATCTGGGAAAGATATCATATAGGACTAGAGCAAAGAGAGATTTGGAGACTGCTTAATGATATATTTGAATGTGGGGAAATGTTTAAAACTTTACATCATGTCTTGGAAGTTCAGTTAAGATTTACTTAACTTTTCACTGCTTTTCTGTATCTAAGACTTGAGTTTCTGTTGAATGCAATATCTTGGGAAAAGAGTTAGGAGCAATATGTCACAAAACTGGAGCCATCCCCCAAATTTCTGTGGTTTACAGCAGATATGAGCAGCCATGCTTTCCAACCACTCAGTCTTGGGGCTTAGATATGTACCAGAGGGCTGGCCCTCCTGAGCACACCTGGATCTCACAGCACTGGCTCCTGCTGTATCCAGTTCTGGGATGCTGTCTGTCCTAGCCAAATCCTACTGTCCTTCCACTAGAAACTGCACCTTCTCCAGGTATTCATCACTGAACAGGCAAGTTCCTGGGAGCTCTGTGGTAAGTGCTATGACTACAGAGAAGACCAAGTTCTCCTTCCTCCCCTCAACAGCTCTTATTTTTTCTCACTCTGTCTGTCTCCTCTGAATTCTGAGGGCGTAAGTGAGGTATTATACCATCCATCATCCCTTCAGTAGATGCTTCCTTGTCTAATCGTTCTTTATAATCTTGGGTGAGACCCAGAACCCTGTGCTGTGTGTCTGTATCTTCACAGTGTCCACCACATTATGAGCAAACAAGAGAGGGTGCTTAATATGGGGTGCATTGATGCATGGTGCATGATGGATAAATGGATGGATGGATGGGTGAATAGATGAGACCTGAAAGGTGTAGAAAGAGGTATGATGGAGGAAGAAGATCTCACCTGTCTGGGAAGCAATGTTAAAAGTTCTGGTTTTTAACTTTGCATTCCCTAGGGTCTATAACATATGTTGGGATAATCTAGATTTTTATTTTATATTATTGTCTTCTCTGGTTTCCTTTGGGTACTTCTGCTGGTTATCAGTGACTTCCCTGGTGCCCAGAGGCATGAAAGGGGAGGCAGGTATAGGAGAAGATTCCAATATATCAATCTGTGGACTATTTTTTAAGAGAGGGGTCTAGTGGAGAAACTTGGGAGTGGGTATTTGAAATAGTAGAAACCAGAAGTTTGGATTCCCTGTGGGTCTGCATTATTTGGTCACTTCAATCCCCCAGGAATTTAGATAATTGAAAGCAGAATGGCAGTGGGGGGAAATTGCTCAAGAGAATCCCCAAACAGAAATAATGGGAGCTGATATTTTGATCAAATATTTACTGTCAGGTGTGTGTGTTGGGTATGCAGTGTTTGCATAGACTGTCTCCTGTTTACTACACCTTTGGTTAGCTTGAAGAAACTTTGGCTTTTTCTTTTACCTATGGGAGAATTTTTAAGGCCTTATCTCAACTCTTTTCAGCCCTTGGAGTGTGCTCTCCGAGTTAGAACTTACCTGCCTCAATCCTTTTCCTCTACTGTGTTGGTTTTTTTTGGCAGGCTCTCTTGCTCTGTCTTGGCCTAGAAGAATGGATTTCCCTTGCACATGTTCTCTGGGTGGGCACTGTCTCCCCCTGGTTCTTTGTTGCATCCTCATTTTCTGTGAACGTGGTGTACATCTGTGTTGCAGAAGTCCTCACCTCTTCTTCTGATAGAAGACTTGTAAATGTCTGGGCATCTCAGAAGGCTCCTCCCTATGCCTTCTCCTGCACCTGCATCCCATACTTGGCTCTGTTTGGGCGTTGGGTTGGGAGCAGAATAAAAAATCTACAGAAATGCAGCCAGGCGCGTTGGCTTATGCCTGTAATCCCAGCACTTTGGGAGGCCGAGGTGGGCAGATCATGAGGTCAGGAGATCGAGACCATCCTGGTTAACACTGTGAAACCCCTTCTCTACTAAAAATACAAAAAAAAAAAAAAAAAAATAGCTGGGCATGGTGGCGGGTGCCTGTAGTCCCAGTTACTTGGGAGTCTGAGGCAGGAGAATGGTGTGAACCCCGGAGGCGAAGCTTGCAGTGAGCTGAGATCGTGCCACTGCACTCCAGCCTGAGCCTAGGCGACAGAGCGAGACTCCGTCTAAAAAAAAAAATACAAAAAAAAAAAACTAGCCGGGCGAGGTGGCAGGCGCCTGTAGTCCCAGCTACTCGGGAGGCTGAGGCAGGAGAATGGCGTGAACCCAGGAGGCGGAGCTTGCAGTGAGCCGAGATCGGGCCACTGCACTCCAGTATGGGCAAGAGTGCCAGACTCCGCCTCAAAAAAAAAAAAAAAAAAAAAAAAATCTGCAGAAATGCTACATTTTCAAATGACAAAAAAATGACAAAATCATCAGACCAAGACACTCATGCCAGAGGAATTCTATTTTAATTGTTTGAAAACAGGAGCTGAGGAGAAGCGTGGTAGGAGAAGATGTCTGGGCATGCCGCTCATGTTTCCAGCAGGGCAATGTAGATGCATGTCAGGAAAGATGATTAGATAGTTTAGAACCAGATCCTTGTCTGAGATGGAAACTGCAGCTGCTAATTAAGAAGAGTAGAGCTCGATGAAGCCGCCGGCCTGGTGCTGCCTCTCCCCCAGGTGTGAAGTGTGACTGCATCCAGAAGCACTGGTGAGCAGGGCTTTGCTTGGCTTGTGGAGTGTAAGATGCTGGCCCAGAGGAACTTCATGCTCTATTTTTCCTCGGGGTTCGCCTCTGATCACATGCCCAGAGTTTACTTCTGCTTGGACTTCTGGCACTGCTGAGGGGGTGGGCACTTGGGGGCACAGGGCTCCTGGCACTTGGGTGGGGGCTGGCAAGGCTGCTTGGTCTGCTGGGGAGGTGGGCAGCACTGCTGGGGAGGGGGACAGCACTGTTGAGGTGGGGGGCAGCACTGCTTGGGTGGAGGGCAGCACTGCTGGGGTGGGGGGCAGCACTGCTGTGGGGGAGCACACTGCTTCTGCTTCTGCTGAGACATTCTGGGCTGGACTTGCAACTGGAAACAAAAAGACACAGAAATGAGGAACACTTGAGCCACAGAGAGACCCTAAGCCCAGGTGAACCCCCTGCCACATTCATGTCCTGCTCTACTTTTACCTTGCCCTGATCCCTTCATAGATTTAAGAGGAGTGTGCATGTGTGTGTGTGTGCATGTGTAAACTTTGAGTGTTTACAAGCTATTTCAACTCTTTTCAAGATGAACAAAGAAACATGGAAGGAAGGAAAGATAGGAAAAGAGGAAGGGAGGGAGGGAAAACAGAAATGATAGGAGGGGAAGAAAAGAAAGAAAAACATTAAAAAAGGGGAAGAAAAGGGAGAGAGAGGAAAAGAAAGAGTAAGAATGAAAGCGCAAACTGTTGCATCCTGTTATAGCAAAACCTGTGGCATCTGGAATAAATTGCCTGGGATCTGAGTTCTGGCTAAATCATTTATTAACTATATGATTTTGAGCAACTTACTAAGGTTTTCCATACTTACCTCTCTTAGAGTTAGCGCAAAAATTAAATGAGTGTATAAAAGCACATACTTAAATCTATGCATGCTTACATAAACGCATGTGTAGGTTTGTATGTACCGATACACACATGCAGAATACTAGCACATCATGAGCATGATATAAGAATTGTCATTTATTAAATAAATTCATAAAAAATGTAAAAGGAGCATCTTAAATACTCTAAAGCAGTTTATAAAGCGAAAACTCTAGAGATAGATGAGATGGACCATCTAGCTTGCCTCTGTCAATTAGAGTTAGGGAAAGCAGACCTCACAGAGGGAAGGAATGGCTTCACAACAACTTGGCACAAATGGTGGGAAAAGAGGTCTCCTGATTCCCAGAGCAGAGCCTTCCGTGGAGCCACATCATCTTGTCCCTGCTGCCTTTTGCTCCATGGGCCTCCACACCTCTGTTGTCCCGAAGGAGTCTGTTCTCTTTCTTCCCTACATTCTCTTTTCTCTGAAAGGACAGCCCTTCCAGTTGCTCTGCCCAGAGCTGATCTCTCCTCTCCTACTGATTCCCTCTTAGCACCTGACAAGATGCAACACCCACACCATGCCAGCAGCATCCTTGAGATACTGACCCTCTGGTAGACACCCCCCTCCCCTTCTTGCTGCTCAGCCCAGCCTCCCACACTTCTCTGGTGGATAACTTGCTGGACTCAAGACAGGTTTGTCACAAATGATATGGAAAAAAGAAGTGCCCCAAAGAGGCCATCCTTTCTGACCACCACCAAGAGAATCAGCCCAGTCCATAGTTGGTTAGGGATGCAGGCAAGGCGAGGCTGCTGTGAGAGGTACTACCTTTCGAGACTTACCGAGGTTCACCAGCGACTGGAGCAGATAGGTGCGGAGGGGTTTGGGGTGCTCTGACCCTGTCTACCTATTATATACCTCTCATCCCTGCCTGAGGCCATGAGGTGGCCCAGGATTGGGGTGTCCTAATCAGTCCCTAGTCACAATAGGATCCACCTGTCCTTCCTCAAATTTTAGGTTTTACTCACCCCCAGGGCTGGCATGGCGGGATTTGGAGATGACAGTGCCTTCACCCTCCCCTTGCCCCACTTCCCCATCATTTTACGAGGACTGGCTTCCTTGGATTTCCAAACCCACTCATGACTTTTGACTTAGATCCCTGGCATCTAGGATGGTCCCAAGCAAGCATTCCGACCATGCTGGGTGTAGGGGTGTGAGGGCAGTGTTTCGGGATGTTCTGGTTGGCAGAGAGGAGGTGGTGGGATGGGCGGCTTATGCGGATAACGTAAGAAAAACAGCTGAGGGGGCAAATGGCTCTCTTGGAAACCCACCACACTCAGCAAAGTTATGACTTTGACTTAACCTAGGCTCAGAGTCACATTCAGCTTGAACTGGTGGGAAGACAAGGCAAGGTCTTTTACCTATTGTTATTTATACAAGAAATGGCAGTTGCCACTCTCTGTCTGCTCTGCTATTGGGAAAATCATTAGGCCCCATTTGGGGAAACTGGGTGGTTGCAGTAGACAGTGCTTATCTCTATATCTCCCAATATAGATCACATATACATATGACTCCAGGGTTCCCAGGGAAATGATTATCATAAGGTGGAGGGGGTGGGGCAAACCAAGAAGCATTGCATTAGAGTGAGCTCATGGAGGAGTCACAGTGACTGGTTTCTGGGTTCTGAGCTCCCAGGGCCCCAGTCCTGGTTCTTCCTCCTCACTTCTGTTAGAAGTTCCAGGACAAAGAAGGGAGGCACGGGATACAGAGTTGGATGCTTCCCATACCTGGCAAAGGATGGAGCTCATCTCTAAAAATCTCCCAGGTGGTGCTCAGACTGAGGCTCTGCCTTTTACCAGTTGGGTGACCTTGACAACCAAATGTTTTTGCACTTCAATTTTCTCACCTGTTAAAGAGGGTAACAGCACCATTCTTCATGTCAGTTGTAAGGATTAAAATGGACAACTTATTTAAAGTATGTGCAAGTGTTTGGCACAAAATGAATGGTCAACAGTCATCGGGTGCTCCATGGAGATGGGCTTTGAATACTAGGGCAAGACACATTCTTAGAAATATGGAATAGGAAGTTGCAAAAAGTTGAAGGCAAGTAGTGGCACTTGCCACCCAGTGTTGTAAGCTCTTGGTTGAAAGAGACAGGAGGAATACGTCCAAGGGATCCACTGGACATCATGTTGACTATAGTTAATAACAATATGTGACATGAAAATTGCTAAAAGAGTAAATTTTAAATGTTTTTGCCACACAAAAATGACACATATATGAGGTAATACATATATTAAATGGCTTGATTTAGCCATCCCACAATATATTCATATATCAAAACATCATGTTGTAAGCCATACATATATATAATTTTTACTTTTCCCTGAAAAATACATTAAAAAAGACTTTGAGTGAGAGAAATGGAAATAGGCAAGCTAGTCCTGAGGATGGCACATTTTAAATTTCAGCTGTGAAATTTAGCCATGGTTCTACTACTTAATAAAAGTCTTAGAACATCCCAAGACCTTGGGGAGACACGCTGCAACACTAGAAGACACAGGTGTGGAAACCAATGTTCTCTCCCTTAAACCATGGTCCTGACTCTCTGGGATCACAGGCTGCACATGGGCTAGTCACTAAGGAGGGCCAGAGAGTCCAGCCCTTCCCAGGAGGAGAATCCCTTTAAGCTGATATCACTCAGACAGAAGCAACCCCAGAGAGCCTGAGAAAGAGATTTCAGGATTTCAGCTCAGGTCCCTAATAGCAGAGAAGAAAGACTATGTGGAGTGGTTATCCTGGGCTAACCATTTATTCATTAAGATGCAACTGATCCATGTGCCAGGCACTATGTCCATGGTGGGGACGCAGCAGGAAGCAAGGATGGCCAGGCCCTTGCTGTTTCCAAGGCAACACGACAGAGGGAAGCCTGGTTTGGCAAGTCTGTCCTTGTGAAGCAGGCCTTTGTAGATGGTAAGGGGCACTAAAACTGGGTCACATTCTCTTAGCCTCTTACTTCCAACTCTTACAGATACTTTCCAATTGTTAGGTTTGTATTAGCCAAAGAAATCAAACCCACATGTCACTGGAATGATGCCTAAATGGCTGGAGAAAATGTGAACATCAGCTAATTTGTGGGGCTTGGGGTGTTAAATCCTGTTAATTATTTGTTGCATGTGCCCCAATCACGTAGGACAGGTGTCTTTTTTTTTTTTTTTTTGTGGTGGAGTCAGCTACCTCAGGAATGCATAACACAGAATTGCTTCTGCCACCAGAGGACAGAAAATGAATGGGTAATCTAGAAGCCACTAATAAACCCAAGTACTTATCCTAGGTTTTGGAATGGTGTTAACCACTGCCCTTCATTAGCATCGCTCTCTGTCTCTCTTTCTTCAATCCTGACTCTCACACACATGCATGCACATTTACGTATAAACACAGGGGTCTTTCCTATGCTCTGGCCCCAAGTATTTATGGGGGGCATAAGGCCAGCGTGCAGTAAAGTTGATGAGATGGAAGGTGGTATCTTCTACCATTTTTTTTTTTTTGAGACAGAGTCTCACTCTGTTGCCCAGGTTGGAGTGCAGCGGCATGATCTTGGCTCACTGCACCCTCTGCCTCCTGAGTTCAAGCAATTCTCCTGCCTCAGCCTCCCAAGTAGCTGGGATTACAGGTGTGCACCACCATGCCTGACGCACCCGGCTAATTTTTGCATTTTTAGTAGAGATGAGGGTTCGCAATGTTGGCCAGGTTGCAATGGCCATCATTGGAGGTTCGCAATCCTGACCTCCAATGATCTGCCTGCCTCGGCCTCAAAGTGCTGGGATCACAGGCATGAGCCACCATGCCTAGCCTCTTCTGTCAATTTTCAAAACATGTGAACATACCACCTACCATAGGTCCCTACCTGCCAGGCAATGACTTCCCACATCTGCATTGCTCCCATATGGCTAAGGCACGACATGACTCTTGAGGACATCATTTTCCTCTTCAGATTTTCTTAGGAGTTCACCTCCTCCTTATTTCACTTTCATAAACATGAACTTGATGGTGAGGTGGCCGGGATGGAGGTGTGTACTAGGGGCAGGGGGTGGGTGGCCCTACTCCCCAGGATGCCTCTGACTTGTGAATGGACACCCACTTGCTTGTCTTCTAGTTCTGGGCACCTGCAGCATATCCAACCTGAGAAAGACCAGGACCTATCTGGGCAGAGGTTAAGGGCAAGAGCTTAGCAGTGTTCCAGTCAGTCAGCACATGTGCAAGAGGCAGACCCCACGCCAAGTCCTGTGGGGGATGGGGAGCTGTGTGACACATAGAGCCAACCCTCTCAGAGCTCATGATCTTCTTGGGGAGATAAGGCCAGCCCAGCTATGACAGAGGAGCTGGTGCTGGCAGCCAGCACTGTGAGTCAGGACCTGAGGGGTGATATGAAACAAGGGTGGCGAAGGAGCTCAGGGGAGAGGTCAGCCTCTGAGATGGGCCTGGTGTTGGCAGAAAGGCACTGGGGAAAACAGAAAACGACCCTTCACTCTGGGCCTTTCTGGGCAGAAACACTGACTCCATCTTTGTATCCTAGCACCTAGCAAAACTATGGTTCAGAATTGAAGCTAAATTATTTTCTGTGAAATGAATGAAAGAATGGTCGGGGAAATGGTTTGATGGTAGAAAGATGCTTTGTGTGTCTGGGAAAAAGAAGAGGTTGACATGAGTGTAGTGGCTGAGCAGTGGTGATGAGCAGGTGGCAGTGGACATGAGACCAGACCCCAGCGAAGGTCTTGCACTCTAGACTAGCCAGGAGAGCTGAAATTTCAGGGAGGGAGGCTGGTCCCTGGTTCTAAACAGTGCAGAGATGACCTTTAGGGTGGAATCTTCTACCAATGTTATAATGTATAGTATAACGCATAGTTTTCAAAATTCTATTGATTATGATAGGGAGGCGGAAAGGCACTGATATATATTTAGAAGGCCTGGATATTCTAGTTTGGCCAGTGATTGTGTACTTTTGGATGGCTGGCTTCCACTCTCCGGGGCTCAGGTTTTCTACTCTGTAAGCAGAGTAGAAAAATCATCCATAAGGTCTGTGCCAGGTTTGAGCAGAGTATAATTTTCCCAAAGGAAGGACAAGACTGGAGGTATTCTGGGGACAGATTTGACAGTGGCACTCAGGGTGAGGTGGGGTAGGGGTGAGGATGCATGAGATGGAGGCAGGGAGACCAGTTGGGAGGGAAGAAATGATAGGGCGCTCACCTAGGATGGCAGCAATGGAAGTGGGGAGGGAATACAGGCTTAAGAATGACTTGAAATGAGAATACCCAGGACTGGAGGACTCAGAGGAGGGAAGAAGAGGAAAGGAGGAGGCAAGGGGTCCTCATGATTCTAAGTGACAAAAATGGGGCATACAGAGATTAGGCCTGAGAGAAGGAAGAAGAAAGACATTTGCTCACACACATTGTGTCTGACAGAGAAGAATACCTGGAGAAGCAGCAGGGCAGCTGGAGAAGAGGGACTGATGTCAGGGATGTCACCTGCTGGGCACCAGATTTGTGCCAAGCACTAGAAAATAAATGACAGAACCCTAAGCAAAGAAGCTTTAGACCCCAGAAGGTCCAGTCCTCTGCCCTGGTAGCAGGTCTCGGTCAAGGACCACAGAGTGTCCTGGGCTAACAGGTGCCAGAGCTGGAAGGAGCCCAGTAATCAGGAAAAAAACATTCCCAACTCGCAGCCAAGCACTGTGCCAACACTGGATGACATTTTCAACAAGCCACAGATCAATGAGAAATGCTTCTGCCCACAGGGGTCCACGGTCTAGGGGCCTTTCCTGTCTTCCCCAGTGCCTTGTTGCCAACACCAGCCCCATCTCAGAGGCTGACCTCTCCTCTGAGCAGTTGGTATAAGGTTATTTTATAGCAGTTGGTATAAGATTAGTGGCTTTTATTTCTTTGGAAGGTCTTTTGTTTATTTTTTGAGGCTATATTCTTTTCATAGTAACTAGTACTAAAATTATCTTTATTTTGTAAAGTGATGGTAGTTATAAAGGGCCTTTGCCCAAAATAAAGAGTTGTTCCTTATTGACTACTTTTTTTTTTAAATTTAGGTTTAGTGAAACCCAAACACCTAAGAACCACTAATGTGGTCTCTCAAGCCTAATCACTAACAAATATGGAAAAGGTGAATGAAAAACGAGAAAGGACTTACTTGAGGGCACATTTTATAAGATGTCATAGAGAGGGCTTGACCGAAACCCAAAACCAACCAACCAAGCAAACAAATGAGGACTTTGGGTGATGTCAGAATCTCAGCTGGAAAGTCTCCCCTCCTGGCATCTCCATTCCTCAAAGCCAGGCCTTTGCAGAGGTGGCAGGACCAGGCTTGTCATAGCAGCCACACCCCATCCCTCCAGACGCCTCCCAGACTCTCCAGGACACAGTGCGAAGCTCTGGTCCATCCCTCTCGGCCTGGGAGACATGCTGTGGCCTGCATGGTGACTTCACTGAGACAGAACCCAGAACCCAGTCCGGCTTATGCCTCCTCTGCCTTTGCCCAGCCTCTCAGATCCCAGAGGATTAACTCTTTCATATCACCCACTCTCTTACCGACTCCTAGGGAGCCTTTAGTTGTGAGTCAGGAGCAGTTCATCTCCACGGCCCCCACAGCCACCTGGCTTTACCATGCCCAGACCCAGTGCCCTGACCATCGTGATAGAGGAGTACCGGGGTACTTTGATGCTTCAGCAGACCAAGACGTACCCTCATCCTGTATGGCCTCAGACTGTGGAATGAAGTCCCTGAGGGACTGACATTCTGCAGTTCTGCCTCCAGGAGGCTCCTGCTCTTCTTGGTGATCTTGTTCATGCCCATGGTTCGAATTACCACCATTCCACGAAGGACCAGCAAATTTTTATCCCTAGATCCCTCGGCCGGGTCTCTATCTTGTCCTCCAGATCCACCATATATCCAGTTGCTGCCTCAACATCTCCGTTTAGGGCACAATGATGTTTTGATCTATGTAAACATATATCATACCCCATATATCATATGTATTTAATTATTTGTCAATTTAAAAATAAATACATTTATTTAAAAAACCTTCATCTAGCTGTTTCAAAAGCTCCTTTATTTTAGCATGTCCAGGACTGAACTTGTCATCCCTTCCCCTTGCTCTCACTGTCCACCTCAGTGAACAGCCCCGCACCTACCATCCTCCTGGCAGCCCTGGCAGCAACTGGGAACTACCTCTAACTACATCCACTTGCCAAGTCCCATTGACCCATCTCTAGGTCAGTGCCCTGGCCTGTCCTGGCTTTCCCAGCTCTTGCCTTCACTGCTGAAGAGGTCTCCTGCCTATTCCCTTGTCTATAGCCTCTCTCTCTCTGCAAACTGTCTTCTACGTAGAAGCCAAAATGATTGCTTTAAAGGCAAACAAGATAATTTCTTGTTTTTAGGAAATATATACTAAAATATTTAGGGGCAAAGGGGCATCATACCTGTAATTTACTCTCAAAATGTTCAGGAAAAGAAAAGAAAACATATATATATAAAATCTACATTACATGTGTTTGATATACACATGATACATACATGTATCTGTACATGTAAATTCGTATACAGAGGGGGAGAGAGAGAAAGATCAACACTTAGGAGTCTGACTGAATCTGTGTGAAAGGTGTTAAAGAATCTTTATATTAGTCTTGAAACTTTTCTCTAAGACTGAAATGTCAAAGTCAACAATTTTCAAATGTAAATGAGACCATGTCATTCTCCAACACAGAATCTCTCAGAGGCCCTTCATTTCCTCTACCTACAGAATAGAGCCTGGATTCTTTTAGGATATGGCTTGCCTACCTCTCTTGCCTGATCTTAGCACTCCCCAGTTCAGGCTTTATGCCCCATCAATAAGGACCTGCTTGTCATTCCCAACAGGTAGTCTGAATTCTTTGCTCACATAATCTTGCTGCTGGGCATCCCTGAAAGCCCAGCTGGGCCTTGCTGGCCACTGGATGAGAAGCCAGAGGATGCAAACATAGAATGATCGAAAGAGCTAGATGAACTTCCAGTTTCTCCAAAACCTTTTCCTTCTAGATGGTTATGGTTGTTTCCCTTTTTGTTATGAGTGGCTCCCCTATCCCTGGAATACAGACACATGGGTTTCTGAGGAGAAGTCTATGATTCTAAATGGGAGAAAGACAGGTGCAGAGAACATAAGGAGTGTCTTTGGTGACATCAGATCTCCCAATAAGACCACTGACCCTTTGGTTTTATGTTTTGCCACTCAAAGGACAGGATAGTCATCATCTAGTCTGGCCCTGCTCCTCTCCCAATTTCCTTAAAAGAGATAACTTAGCCTCCTGTGAGTCTCCTTTGAAGAGGGAGCAATAAACCCTTAGACTTCAGTGCATCAGGTTAGTTTAAGCTGGAGGCCAAAGGCATTTGAGCGCTTGTACTTGTGAGTGTCCAGGGTGGGGAACAGGAGTAAGAGTCAGATGAGCTGCACCTGCCTTCTTCCTCTAGGACTCCACCCTTCACCCCAACTCTGAGGCTGCCAACTAGTTACTTATCTTAAAAAGTATTTATGAGACATCTCCTCCAATCAAGAGGACATTCTGCTAAACTCCAATGACAGAGGAGGAAGGATATTCACTGGCCTGGAAAGAGTCACAGTCATAGATAAGTCCAAAATGATAGCATATATAGATCTATAGGATGTTCTATAGATGTCCTATAGGGCATCTTCCTGTATATTCTCTGATCTGGGAGAGACCAATTGAGCTCAGGTCTGTTTCCTCAGGAGCATTGGGGAGGACCACATACGTTCTGCTAGATTTAGGTCTGATGACTTAAAATGCATCCTTACAATGTTAAAATATAGTCTTGCTTCTTGGTTCTTGAGAAAACTAAAGAGCGATGCATGAAATAAGCAATTTGAAATACAGTTCCATTTTGGGCAGTAACTAGTCAGACATAAGGGCTGGGGTTTGGTCTTTCACAGGCATGAAACAAGACAATGCTACTAAGCATGGGAGAGAGGATCCCAGGTGTGGGCCCCAGGAGCCTTTGGTCCCACTACCCTTGGCTCCTGGCCTCTGGCTAACTTCTATCTGCTCTTAGCAGTGAAGCTGGGGCTGAGTAGAAGGAGGCAGTGGTGGCCCACTCCCTGTTTCCTCCTTCTTTTCCATGCACACCCTTCAGCAAGGACAATACAGGCAAGTGGGTGGGTGCAACCCAGACAAGCAGGTATCATGTTGGCTTCCAGGAAGAGAGATTAGGCTCTGTGTCTGAAATTCTGGGTCATACCAAGGTTCTGTGAGGGTGGGTCTCTCTATAGTCAGCTACACACCTACACACACACACACACACACACACACTCAGTTTGTCTCTACTACTATCTTCTGTGAAGGGGGCTTTCTTCATGTGCCATGTCCTTTGCTAGGCACTGGGGGAAAGACAAATAAAATGCACCTCCTGGGTATTTGTTGAGCACCTGCCATGTATCTAAGCACAGAATCTAGTGCTATGACAAATGGAAGCCATGTAAAAAGATCCTGTCCTCAAGCTGCTGGGATCTAGCTAAATAAAATGAAAGCAAACCAATGGGAGAGCTCATTTTTTATGGAAATAGAGAATCCTAAGTTTCTATTGAGAATCATGTTACAGGCAGAGGAATAGTACTCTCTGAGAAGAGGAAGAGATCTCAAAAATCTGCTCACAAAAGAATGGAATTCTGGGAAGTTGGAGTGAATGAACTGGGGATAGCCAGGGTTGCACCCACAAATTGTTCTGTTTTCTTCCATCATCACTGTAGGTCCAGGAGGAAGAGAGTAGGGCTGACCTCTGGCTGAGGACCTCAGGCTGAGGACCTTAAGGAGGTCGATAAGAAGGCCCGACTAGCGATGAGAGCAGCAGGGAGGTCATTTGGATATGGTCTAGGGTGGGAAGGATGTGAGTGGAGGAAACTTCACAGACCGGAACAGGGCTGTGTTTGGAGTTTCCCAGAGGCAGCAGAGCCTAGAGGGATGGACAAAGAGCAAACGGGAGTACTGTCTGGCCAGGAGGTCAAAGATAAGTTAAGAGACACATTAGTGCTCTTGGAAATGAAGTGTAGTTGCCAGAGGAAGGAGTGGGGACATAATGAGATGCCAGATACCTCCATTTTAAATGAATAGCTTATGATATTCTGAGTTTCTCACAGATTCAAAAAGAAAAAAAAATGATACTGAAAGACAAAATCAAGCAGCATATTCTCCATGAAGCTTTTCTCATCCGCAAGGACTGTATCTGCCTAAATAGAGACTCTCTCACTTCCATAGCCTTTCCCAGATCTATTGGTATATGTAGAGTATTCTTGGTTCTTGAGACATTTGAGTATACGATTTGTTAACCCCAATAGTGTTAAACCCTTGAGGACAGACCACAGATGTCCTTCCCAAGACTAACACAGAGCCAGGCTCAAACAAGGTCCCAGAACTGTTCCAGAAGTCAAAGTCATGCTAATCTCAATGAATGAGACCAGCGGCTGAGGGGAATTTTGCTTTTGGGAAGGTGAAACAGTAGTGTTTATTACCAGGGCAACTAAACACCAATTTTTCAAAGCTATCTACCAGCAAGCTCAAACTAACATGGGGCTAAACATGATCAATATTTGTTGAATGAATGGTCCATATGGAAGTTTATGGGAGGCTGCGGTGAGGGAGATAGCCATATAGGCAACAACTTCTTTACTGTCTATCCCAGAAGAGGTGCACACATGCACACACACACACCACATACTATACACACATACATCACACACGCATGCCACAAACATATATGCAAAACACACACACACGCACACACCCACACACCCACACCAGCCCCCTCACATGCATACTTACAGGCTTGGGTGTGTGAAGACTTTTCTGTGTTTACAGATAAGTCTGTTTCTCTTCAAGGAAGGGTATAAATAGAATACTACCTTAATGACTCAAGTCCCAGAGTTACCTCTCTGGGCTCCTCCTTTGGTTGTGTGGCTACTCGAGAACTTGTTCTCACAGCTGGACCATGGGTCTATGCAGGGGTGTGGTCTTGAATGCCAACAACATAGAATGGCTATTTGCATGGTAAGTCCACTTCAGGACTGTGGGAAAGGAGTGATATGGAAATGCAGGGCTCAGCTAGATGTACTTCAAAAAATCAATTCACTCAACAAGTAGTGAGATCTGCTATGTTTCAGGCACTGAACTAAGGACTGAAAATTCAGAGATACATAAGACTTAAGCTTTTACTCTATAAGTCAGAATCTAAAGTAGATAACAGACTAAGCAAATGATTTCAATCATATATAGTAAATGCTATGATAGAGTAATTTAGAGGTTGTTATAGCAGGTAGGGGATATAAACCAGCTAGGTGACATTGCCAAAGGCTACCTAGAGGGGGTAACTCCTGCTAAATCTTGTCTCCTCAATGGTGACGTGGTGAGTTGAAGTCAAGGACACCCTCCCTTTTTCCCTAAGTGTTCCTTGATTTGGGGCATGACTTTACCCATCCTTCTGCCTCAGAAAAGTCTTTTCTTTCCACACGTTGCTCTCCACCCCTACCTAAAGCTCTAGCAAACCATTCCATCATTTCATCATCATCCAAAAAAGGCTGAGAATTTGGCATCAGTGGGGAGTGCCCAGAAATTGGTCTAAGGCACTGACTGATTTCTAGGTTCATAAACTGCAGAATGGGGCCTGGTCCTCTTGCTACATCTCAAAGGTCTTTGTGAGGCCAGTCAGGTGGGGAGAAGTGAGAGCTACAAGCACACATGACATGTGGAAAACTCAGTTCACAGAGAGTTGGTGTATTAGTTAGCAACGAATGCTGATTGAGTGCCTACCATGCACTGGCCACCTTCTTTTTTCTTTCATTGAGGTAAGATTACTTAACATGAGATCTACCCTTTTAACAATTTTTCAAGTACGCAATGTACTATTGTTAACCACAGACATTATGCTGTACAGTAGATTTCTAGCACTTGTTTGTCTTGCATAATTGAAACTTTATACCTGTTAAGCAGCAACTCCCACCCCAGCTCCTAGCAACCACCATTTCACTCTTTGTTTATATCGCGTCTATGAGCTTGACTATTTTAGATACTTTATTAAAGTGGAGTCATGCAATATTCGCCCTTCTGTGATTGGCTTATTTCACTTATAATGTCTTCAAGGTTCCTCTATGTTGTAATATATTACATGATTTCCTTCTTTTTTAAAGACTAAATAATACTCTATTGTAAGTTTATGCCACATTTTCTTTGTCCATTCATCTATTGATGGAAATTTTAGGTTGTTCCCACATTTGGCTATTGTTGAGTAATGCCACAATGAACATGGGAGTGCAGACATCTCTTTGAGATTTTGCCTTCAATTCTTGTCTATAAGCCCAGAAGGGGGATTGCTAGATCATATGCTGGTTTTATTTTTAATTTTTTGAGGAATCTTCATATTGTTTTATACAGTGGCTGCACCATTTTACATTTTTACCAATGGTGTAGAAGGGTTTCAAATTTTCTGCATTCTTGTCAACGCTTATCTTTTTTAAAAGAAAACAACCGGTGCTGGGTGATATTTCACTGTGGTTTTGATTTGCATTTTTCTGATGATTATTAATGTTGAACATCTTTTTGTATACCTATTGGCCATTTGCATGTCTACTCAGGCTCTTTACCAATTTTTAAATAAAGTTATTATTATTTTTGCTATTGAGTTGTAAGAGTTCCTGATATATTTTTGATATTAACCCCTTATCAGATACATTGTTTGCAATTTTTTTCTTATTCTGTAACTTGCCTTTTCTCTGTCGATTGTTTCCTTTGCTGTACTTAAGTTTTTGTATTTGATGAAATAAATAAAGTGCACAAAAATTAAGTGGAAAGACATCTATGTTCATGGACTCTAAGGAAATACTTTTAAAATGTTCATACTGCACAAGGCAATCTGTAGATTCATTGCAATACCTATCAACATCCCAATGGCATTTTTTACAGATATAGGAAAAAATAGTTCTAAAATTTATACGGAATCACAAAAGACCCCAACTAGCCAACACAATCCTAGGAAAAAAGAACAAAGTTGGAGGCATCACACTTCCTGACTTCAAAATACTTGACAAAGCTATTGTAATGAAGTGTGTTACTGGCATAAAAACAGACATATATATCAAAGAAACAGAATGGAGGGTTGAGAAATAAACCCACACATCTATGATCAACCAATCTTCAGCAAGGTTGTCAAGAATATATGATGGGGAAAGAATAGTCTCTTCAATAAATGTTATTGGGAGAGTTGGATATCCACATGGAGAAAATGAAAGTGGGCCTTTATCTTACACCATACACAAATCAACTCAAAATAGATTAAGGATTTATACGTAAGATCTGAAAGAGTAAAACTCCTGAAAGGAAACATAGGGGAAAGCTTCATGACATGGTCTTTGAAATTGTTTTTTGGATATGACACCAAAAACATAAGCAAGAAAAGTGAAAATAGACAAATGGAACTACATCATACTGAGCACTTTCTAGGCACAGAGAACACAAGGTACATGTTATAAGACCCACATGGTCTCTTTTCCCTCAGAGTTTACATCCTGGTGGGGGAAAAACAGATGATAAACACATACACGATCAAGTAACAAAAAACTAAATAACATAATTTCCGATGAATAATGAGGGTTATGAAAAAACTACAATGTGGTCATGTTTAACTAGGATGGTCAACAAGGACTCTGTGAGACAAAGACACAGAAGCAAGGCCTGAATGATGGGAAGATCGTCACAAAAAGGTCTGAGGACAGAGGCAGAGGAAGAGCGAGTGCAAAGGCCCTAAGACAGGCAGGTCTTGGTGTGTTCGGTGAGGACTGTATGACTACAGCAGGGTGGATGAAGAGCAGGGACTTCTGAAAGCTAAGCAGGGACCACTCCCCCGGGGCATGGGGGCTGTGGAGGGATCTGAGCTTGTAGTGACTTGATCTGAGTTTTGTTTGAGAAATGTCGCTCTGATTGCTCCTGGAAGTTAGGCTGAATCAAGGCAATTTTTGAGGCTCCTGTCTTCTCCCTTACCCGGGATCCTTATCAGAACCCAGCGAGGAGAGCAGGATGCATATGTATTTTATAAATTTTTATTCTAAACTTAGCCAAGAAGAAACCAATGTTTAGTAAGGTAGCGATGATCTACTTACTGATGACAAATGCAGATCTCTTTGTCATGTATTGTACATCATGGTTTTTCTGGAAAAGTGCATCAATTTAAAAAGTATGTTTTTGTCCATCTAAGCATATTCAATTCTGTCAGACCATAGAGGCCCATGTGAGGTCCAGAGGAG
Organism: Macaca mulatta; assembly: GCF_049350105.2. Classification (NCBI taxonomy): domain Eukaryota; kingdom Metazoa; phylum Chordata; class Mammalia; order Primates; family Cercopithecidae; genus Macaca; species Macaca mulatta. The sequence continues at coordinate 114,114,017 of NC_133406.1, forward strand.
AGGGCCACTGTAGCCACATGGCCTCTGGCCAGAAGGCTTTCTCCTGATGCCCGTCTCCCTAGCAGTGCTTCTGCCTCACACCAGCCCTACTGCATTTTAACATGAACTTCATCCTATTCTCCCGCTGCTGCCCCTCAGAGTTCTTGAACAATCTGGTGCTGCCCTGCTGTCCAGTAAGAGTAAGCATGAGGCTGGAAGGCTCTGTCTTTCCACATGGGCTGGAAATCATACCACTTATTTGATTTTCAGCTCCCTTATGCTTATTGCAGAAGAATTATGGAAGGATATAGTGGATCCAAAATAGTATCAAGGTCAGCCTGCATTTCTATTTTATCTCCCTTGGTTTCCTGAGCTCCAGCCAATCTATACCATTCATTCCAATCACACCTACAGTGTCCCTCCAACCCCATCTAGGCCTAGCTCAGGTAGTTCCCTGTGGGGCCCTGCTCCATCTTCTTTTGGTATTCATCTCCCAGTACCTATTCTTCAAAGCCCCGTTCTTGTATTATCTCCTTCTGAAAGGTGCATGAGTGTACCCTAAGCCTCTGTGGGATTTCCCACCTCAGTGCCCAAAGCATTGTATAGGCGTGAGCTCTGGATTCAGACAACTGGGTTTGAATTTCAGTGGCTAGTTGGGTGACCTTGATAAGCAACTTGTTCTCTCTGCAACTTAGTGTCCTTGTCTCTCAGATGAGGAGGATAATAGCACCAAATCATGGCATTGTTGTACCAGAAAGATGAGATCGTGAATGTAAAGCCTTTGACACTGACGTGTGGCAACACTCAATAAATGGGGTGCAGTTATTGTTAGTAAAGTCCTTTATGCATTTGTTTCATATCCTTGCTCTGTCTGAATCCTTCAGGGCACAAATTTCCTTATTCATCACTGTTTCCTTGGAGGTGTCTCACACAGACCCTAGATACCCAAGCTTTGCATGTAGGAGCCTCCCTCAGGTGAAGACCTTTTCTCTCGGTCCTGCAATTCCAGATCTCAGCCCTAGAGGGTAGCAAGAGATCACACATACATTGGAAGACTGGCAGGCATTTTGAGTGCTCTTCCTCTTGGCTAGCTTTTACCAGAGGTGAGCCACCCATTATAACTTCTTGCTCAAACTGTATTTTTATTCCTTTGTGCTAGAAACATCCCAAAAGCAACAAGCCAAAGCCTATCATTGTAGTCCTCTGGGGCAACCTCCTCACTTCCCCACAGACACAGTTTGCGTTAGCTGGTAAGTTAATCAAAATCAGTTAGGATTTCCTAGTACATGTTATGTGCCCTTTACTGGGTTTCATTTTAAGGGATTAAATGAGTCCAAGAATGTAAAATGCATTGAAAAATTCCTGCCACATAAGAAAGAAACAAAGCCTGTTTTCATGATCCAATTACACATGAGTAAAAGGCAAAGAGGAAAACAAAAGGAACTTCTGAAATCCCAGATACGCTGTGTGAACCATTGCTTCCATTTGCTGAGCCCTTTTCATGTGCTGGACACTAACCTAAGTACTTTGCAAGTGTTATTTAATAAAGAAACCAATGCTGAAGGTCAATATTTTTGTCTGCATTTTAATAATGAAGAAACAGATCAGGGATATGATGTAGCCTGCCCAGGATCACATAGAATGTAAGCAGAAGAGCTGGGTTCCATCTCAAGTGTGTGACTCCAGCGGGCATCCTTTTAACCTCCACAGCAGTGCCTCACCTAGTCAGCTTGTTTTATTTGCTTATAAATTATTTGTTATTTTTATTATTTCAATTATCTAGCCGAATAGTCCAAATGTTGATTTCCGAGGGATAAGAGCCAAGGCTGTCCTTCCTATGTGGGATATTGTGGCATTATCATAACTTTTACTCCTGGACAGGACTGTCTGGAGGAGATTTTTAAATGCTTGGAACTAAACAGTAACATAAATACTGTTTATTAGAACTCACTAGATATGCAGAAAAAGCAATAAAAATAAAGAGAATTAAGACTTTAAAAGTTTATGTAAAAATATGAAAGACTGAAAATTAATGATCTAATACAGGAAAGTGGAATTAAAAAATTAGATGCTAAAGAAAGTATATATAAGAAAATACTAAATATAAAACCAAAATTAATAAAATAAAAAACAAAGATATACTATATGACTTGACTAAGCCAAATTGATTCTTTGAAAAGGTGAAAAAAATAGTCAAGATTAAAAATGTTGACCAAGACAAAAAAGAGAAAAAAGTTAATATGGGAAGTTAAAAAGGGTTGTAACTATAATTAAAAAAGAAATTGCAAAAATAACCAAATTTATAATAAATCTTAAATGAGAAATAAAAAATATTAGGAAGATTAATCAGTTGCTGTTGAACTTTCTTACTATAGAGAGACTTTATTCAAAAGAATTATTGCAAGGAGGGAAAGGGACCATTGCAATAGGAAGACACTGTGACTATAAGGTCCATAAATATCTCCTGTCAAACTTTTTAGATGCCTACAGTCTAACATTTTTTATGACCCACCTCCTGTTTTCTCAGCTCACCATTTTGCCCAGGCTGTAGCTATGGCAACCACCTACGCTGAGGAGTATCCTGCAGCACCTCACTTCAGCTGCACTAGGTGTCTCTCATGTCTGCCCCAGGGCTCTTGACAGCCAGGCTGTGGAACACTCACAGCCGACTACTCAGTCATGCTGGTGGAAGCACAGGGTGGAAACGTGAGGAGGTTAACATTCTCCAGACAACCGCTGGTTACCAGACATAGGAGTACACAGAGAGCAAGCATTCTTTTCGGTATCTCCTGCAAACAGCTCTAATGTATGTTCTAGATGGCCCTTGGAAACTTCAGGGTGCGATTTAGCCTGTTACCCACAGGAATGTACAGCTCAACAGCACACCATTGGACTGACTTTCTCTCCTCTATTGTTTTATTCTTCCTAGTGGCCCTGACTTCTGCTACCTGGGGTCACATCTCAAAATAAACTACTTGTCCCCATTCACTTGTCTCAGACTGTGCTTCTTCAGGGAACCAAGCTAAGACATCTCTCTGGAATGTTTTAAAAGTTCTGCACTGCTCATTACACTTTTAAGTTGAAGTGTTAATTTTTTTTATTATATGTGTAGTTACAAAGGATGCGATTTTTTTATTGTATATATCAGTTTACTTCAATAAAATTATTATATTATTTTAAAGAACATTTTAATGGTAATTTAAAACATATAAATGAACAGATTAGTAGAATAAATCACATGTACATCAACTAGGTTTAATAATTGTCAAATTATGGACAATCTTGTTTATTTTATCTCTCTTATCACTTGCCTCCTACAGTGTTATTTTTAGCAAATCCCAGGATCATGTTATTTCATCTCTATGTATCTATAAGTACTTTTTTCTGTAGTTATGTTAAATATTATCACACCTTGAAAATACTAGCTAACATAGGCCGGTCGCGGTGGCTCAAGCCTGTAATCCCAGCACTTTGGGAGGCCGAGACGGGCGGATCACGAGGTCAGGAGATCGAGACCATCCTGGCTAACACGGTGAAACCCCGTCTCTACTAAAAAGTACAAAAAACTAGCCGGGAGAGGTGGCGGGCGCCTGTAGTCCCAGCTACTCAGGAGGCTGAGGCAGGAGAACGGCGGGAATCCGGGAGGCGGAGCTTGCAGTGAGCTGAGATCTGGCCACTGCACCCCAGCCTGGGCGACAGAGCGAGACTCTGTCTCAAAAAAAAAAAAAAAAAAAAGAAAATACTAGCTAACATCTTCGTACTATGAAATATCCACTCGGTGTTCACATTTCCAATTATGCTATAAATAATTAATTTACTACTGATTTATTTGAAAGGACATTAAAATAATGTAGATACATTGTTATTAATACATCTATATATCATTTAAGTTTATTTTGATCTATAGGTTCCCTGTTTATTTCTTTTGTCCCTTTGCAATTTTTTATTAAAGAAACCATAATATTTGTCACATGGAGTTTTTCAGTCTGGATTTTGCTGACTTCATTCTCATGGTGTTGTTCAACACCTCTTAGGTTTGGGTACACTTTTGCTTTCATTTGTTCCTATCTGATGCTTCTTCAGATGAATGTGTTTGACAACTGAATTTGCTATGTTCTCACATGCTCAAAGCCTGAAGTACCAGATATTTTATGTCTCCCTAGAGTGGCCCTTAGCCAATGACTTACAGGTATGAGAGTGTCACAGCCTAGCTTTCTTGCCTCATATCACTACAGCTTTTCTTTTACATTCCAGAGTTTTCTTGCAGAATCAGGATGAAGCTCCCTGCATACATGTTTGCCCGAAATCACAACCTGGTTTCCTCTCCTTCTCTGTCCTGCTACTCCTATGCCCTAACTACTTTCTCCTGGAAGTACTGCTTTAATAAATTATGTGCAAATAAATCCTCATCTCAGGATGTGCTTCTAGGGAACCCAGACAACGACAATTTGTAACTGCGGTTATAGGAAGATTCTAGTTGTGGGATTCTGGAGTTGGCTCCCCACAGAAGAAAACAAGAACCCCTTTGCTGGTGGTAAGTGGAGCAGTGATGGCCCTTGGCATGTTATAGTGTTGTAATTACAATCTCTTGTGGTGATTTAGGACAAGATGCAGCAAAAGGCAGTGCACTGACTTGATAAATAACTTTGACGTTTAAGAGATATGGAGGAAATGGACAAAGGACTTGGCTAATGTTTCCGGATGCTCTTGATGTTTTAAAGAGAAAAAACGGACAAACTCAAGTCATTCATTTACTATCTTAAGACATGATATGAAAGTCAGAAGGGCTTTAAGTGTTTAGCGTTTAAAGAGAACTTCATCTCCTGCAGAGGGAAGGTGGTGTTAAATGCCAGGCACAGGAACTAACACTAACCTTTACAGGAAGCTGATTTTCTAGCATCCTTTTTTATGCCAAAGGCATAGGGTCCTGATAGGGAAGGAATGGGACCTCAAGACTTGGGATGGGAATATATTCATGGATGTGCTTGATATACCTGATTTTTCTCAGCCTGTAGAAGTGGTCCTTCTTGGATAGAAGATATCAATCCCCACATCCCATTGGCTGAAGATTATGAAGAGGCCTCAGCTGAAACAGGTGCCTTGTGAGACAATACTTGTCTAGCTCAAGATCTGGCCCCACCTCCTTTCTCGGGTATTGGTTCAAGTCTTAGCAGAGCCAACTGGGTTAGTACTTGTCCTGCTAAGGGAGAGAATTATTCACTGAAGGATCTGCAGGGCCTGGATAATATGGACCAGCACAGGTTGGGATTCCCTAGGAGACGATCTTGAGTATGTTAAATCATAGGATGTGGGGTATGAGAATGATTAGGGGAATAATTACTGATATGGGGGCAATACATATAACTCAGTTTCCTTATATGCTTCCAGGATGCCTTTTGGAACTCAGAAAAAGTTATGGCCCATAGTAAATGAGACGGAGATTCCAGAACCATCTTGGCAGAATATTGAGATAAAGATTAAAAAGTTGAGAGGCAGGTGTATAAGAACAAATCTATTACATAATCCTGAAACTCAGAAATTGTGTATGTTTTTCAAGAGGTCGCAGAGGACACTTATTTCCTTAGAGTTATAAGAAATGTGCTGGTGATTGGGTGGAGGATACTATCATTATTGAGAGGCCCAGTTGTGGCTGTCCTTTATTGCCTTGGTCTGAGGTAGGAAATGTTGATTGAACTAGATTCCATAGTGTCAATGAGGATGAAAGGACGATAAGGGAATAACAGAGGGTAGACTGTGTTAATTAACCATCAGAGGCAAAGTAGATGTGACTACCGCCAACAAAATTGGAATGTTGGAATAATCACTCAGATGTCCTGACCCACAAGAGTCTAGAGCAATGGATAGTAGAATATGGTCTTCTTAGGGACAAAATAGGTGGGAAGTCATTAGGGACATTACACACATGTGCCACATACAGATGCTCCTCAATTTATGATGGGGTCATGTTCCCGATGAAACCATTGTAAGTTGAAAATATCACAACTTGAAAATGCATTGCATTTACCTAACCTACAAAACATTATAACTTAGTCTAGCTGCCCTTAAATGTGCTTAGAACAATTACATTAGCTTACAGTTGGGCAAAATCATCTAACACAACCCTATTTTATAACGAAGTGTTAAATATCTCATGTAATTAACTGAATGCTATGCTTAAAGTGAAAAAAAATGGTTGCATGAATACTTGAAGCACTTGTATGGTTTTCTACCAAATGCTTATTGCTTTCACACCATCAGAAAATCAAAGAATTGTAAGCTGAACCATCCAAAGTTGAGGAGCATCTGTATGTGTGTGTATATCTATATGTGGCTGATGTCAGCTGCCTCAAAGATCAGTCACAATTTCTTGCCCAATATCTAGTCCTGAGCCAGTTCTCAGATCCAGAACCCATTGTTTGAAAGAGATCAAGTTCATTGAGGAAGGACTGTAAAACACCATATTAAGTGTATAGAGTAGTGATTCAACCTTTTATTTCCTAAGCAACTGTACTTTGGAGAAAGGGAAGTACCCAGGTTCTTTGAGGGCTGTTGGATATATAATTTGAACTTACACTAACATCAGGGAACTCCAGGGATTACCTTGACCTGTCTATTAGAATAACAGTGTATTGGGGTTAGTGATAAAAAGAGTGATAAAAAGAGTCCTTTTCACTATGGGTTTAAGAAGTCAACGGTCCGGTGACTCACGCCTGTAATCCCAGCACTTTGGGAGGCCAAGGCGGGTGGATCACGAGGTCAGGAGATGGAGACCATCCTGACTAACACGGTGAAACCCTGCCTCTACTAAAAATACAAAAAATTAGCCAGGCGTGGTGGCGGGTGCCTGTAATCCCAGCTACTTGGGAGGCTGAGGCAGGAGAATGGCGAACCCGGGAGGCGGAGCTTGCAGTGAGGCGAGATCATGCCACCGCACTCCAGCCCGGGCGACAGAGCAAGACTCCGTCTCAGAAAAAAAAAAAAAAAGAAGAAGAAGAAGAAGTCAACGGGTCATATCCAGTGGCCATTTCCCCAGTTTCTTGGTGCATACTTACAGGACAAACATATTTAGTGCCTAAAAGTTTTCTCATACTTGTTTCTTGATCCATGGAGTAAGAGCTATCATAGTAGAAAGGTCAAGTTGAAACCCTTAAAACTGCACCCCTTTCCCAAATAGCCAAGACAGTAAATAGAAAACAATATATCATGGGCAGAATGGCAGAGATCAGTGCCACTCTTTTAGTAGTCCCCCTTATACATTCCTATTTAATTGACCACTATAGCTCTTGAAAGAAAAAAAAAAAAAAGGATCGTGGTGAATTATTGTAATGGCTAATTTTGTGTGTCAACTTAGAGCGTGATCATGGATAAGATTAACATTTTCTTTTCTCCTCTGACAGTGTATTTTCAAACAGACTGTCCGAGCTTACTGATTCCTTCCTCTGCTTGATCCATTCTGTTGCTGAGAGCATCTAACACAATTTTCAGTTCAGCAAATGTATTTCTCACTTCCAAGTGTTCTGTTTGATTTTTTAAAAATTATTTCAATCTTTTTGTTAAATTTCTTTCATAAATTTCCAAATTGTTTTTCTGTGTTATACTGGAGGGAGATCACTGAGTTTCCATAAAACTGTTATTTTGAATTTTTGGTCAGAGAGTTCACATATTGCCATTTTATTAGGGTCAGTCACTGGTTTCTTGCTTTATCCTCTTGGGAAGGCCATGGTTCCTTGTTTGCTAATGTTTCTTCTGAATTTATGTGTATGTGTTTGAATTGAAAGATAAGCTATTTATTCCAATTTTCTCTGTCCAGCTTGCTTTGTTTTTTATTGGATATGCTTGCTTAGAGATTTTTTGTAATTTACCTGTTGAGTTTTTCCCTTTTTTCCCCCTGCTATGTTGTTGCCTCCTTTTTGGTACTAGTTGATACCTAATCCCAGGTTTGTTTCAGCTCTAGCCAAGGATCAGAGCACTACTTATCTCAAATGGGGGAAGTCCTCAAGGGGATGTCCCAGTAGTGTGGAAAGGCTGGCTAAGAATTGTTCCCAGGGGGCCTGTGGAATGTACCTCTCACAGTGTGATGCTGCTGGACAGCCATCTGATTTGGCATCTCCTTTGGAAGAGTTACAGTGCAGAATTTCCAGGGCTGGGGATGGTAGTCTCACCCTCCCTCACCCCTTTGTTTCTGGTTGTCCTCAGGGATATGCCTCTCTTCAGGCATTTATGATATTTCCCATACGTTGAGACAGCGACAGTCCTCCTGCCAGAGAATTCGAGATTATGGGGAAGCTGATTGTCTACCTTGATCTCACTTTTTCTGCTGTAAAAACCATGAGTTGGGAGAAAAATTTTTACACTGGGTACCAGGCAAATTAAGCACGGGGGAGGTAGGGGGCATCATGGATACAGAAGTCCAATTCTCTTACCATCTGCTCAGAGATTTTTTACTTCTCTTTGGCCACAGGAACTGCTGTATCCTCCTATTTGATGCAACAGTTCTGGGATATTGCTGGTGATAATCTCTATGCTGTTTAGGTTTCTCTCTCCCTTCTCTCTTCTCCTCCCTCCTCCTCTCCTCCTCCTCCTGTTCCTCCTCCTCTGCCTTCTTCTTTCTTCTTTCCTCTTTCTTCTTTCTTCTTCTTCTTCTTCTTGCTTTTTCTTCTTTTGACAGAGTCTCAATGTATTGCCCAGGCTGGAGTGGAGTGGCACAATCTCAGCTCACTGTAACCTCCATCTCCTGGGTTCAAGTGATTCTCCTGTCTCAGTAGCTGGGATTTCAGGTGCCCGCCACCATGCCCAGTGAATTTTGGTATTTTTAGTTAAGACAAGGTTTCACCACTGTGGCCCAGGCCACCTTGAACTCTTTACCTCAGGTAATCTGCCCTCCTCGGCCTCCAAAGTGCTGGAATTACAGGCGTGAGCCACCATGCCTGGCCCCTTCCTTCCTTCCTTCCTTCCTTCCTTCCTTCCTTCCTTCCTTCCTTCCTTCCTTCCTCCTTCCCTCCCTCCCTCCCTCTCTCTCTCTCATTCTCTCTTTCTCTCTTTCTCTTCTTTCTTTTTTCCTTTTTAGTATTTTTTTAGAGAGTGAAGCCAGCTTTCTTCTATGCCATCAGTTTGGTGAGATTAATATGTAAATAAATGAAGTATAAGTAAGCAGATTGCCCTCCATAATATGTATGGGCCTCAATCAATCAGTCGAAGGCATAAATACAATGAAAAGGCCAGCCTCTCTGAGCAAAAGGAAATTCTCCAGTAGATTGCCTTGGAACTTCATTTGCACCATTAGTTCTCCTGGGTCTCCACCTACTGGCTTTCAGAATGTAACTACAACATTGGTTCTCCTGGGTCTTGAGCCTACCAGTCCACATCACAGATTTAGACTTGCCAACCTCCATAACTGCATGAGTGTGAGCCAATTCCTTATAATAAATATATTTATATATGTATGCATATATATAGTTGTGTGTGTATAATGTGTATATATACATATACTCACACACATACATACATACACACATACCCATACACACAATGTATTGGTTCTGCTTCTCAGGAGAATGCTGACTAACACAATAGTGGTAGACTTCCACAAACTTAACCAAGTGGTAGACTCAACTGCAACTCCTTTATAATATATAAAATTTTTAATAGAACAGATCAGTATAACTTCTAGTGTGTAATATGCAGCTGTATCTCTGATGAGTGTAGTCTGTTCAACACCTAGGAGGCAGGAGAATAAGAAGCGGTATATTCATCTAGGATGGGGAGCAATATGCATTTATGATCTTGCCTTAGAACTGTATTAACTCTCTTGCTGTCTGACACAGTAAGTATGGAAGGACATTGATCATCTGAACATTCCAGAAAACATCACGCTAATCTGCTATATTAATGACATCGTGTACTATAATATCATAAGTAGAAATTATCAAGTAATCAGGATGTCCTGGTAAGATATTTGTGTTCTACTCAGTGAATACATTCTTTATTATCATTTTAATATCTAAATAATCTGTAATGATCTTACCTCTTTTATTCATGATTTGGTCATTTGTGTGTTCTTTCTTTTATTCCCTTGATCACTCTAATAGGAAGTTTATCAATTGTGTTTGTGCAAATTCTATTTAAGGAGTTCTTAGGGACACCCAAATATAATAAAAGAGATAAAACCTAGGACACTAGGTTTAAAATAAATATTATTAGTATTATAAGGTATGTAATGGAAAAAGTGCAGTACATACAAGAATATCTGGGTAATGCAAGTAGAGAAATGGAAACTCTAGGATAGAGTCAAGGACTAGAAAAAAGAAAATTAACAGAAATGAAGATACCTTGGTGGGTTAATCAGTAGGGTCGACCCAGCTGAGATAAGAATCAGTGATCTTGAAGACATGTCAATAGAAACTTCACAAACTGAAGCGCAAAAAGAAAAAGAGAATTAAAAACAACAACAACAACATCAACAGCAGAGTTATCCAAGAATGTGGGACAATTTTGAAAGATGTAATGTACATGTAACAGCAATACCAGAGGAAATGAAATAGCAAATGGAGCAGATGAAATTTTTGAAGTACTAATTGGAGTTTTCCAAAATAGTGATACATTAAACAACAGATCCAGGAGGCTCAGAGAACACAAAGAAATCTACCCCTAGGCTTATTCTATTCAAACTGAAAAACAAACAAACAAAAAACAAAACAAAACAAAAGGCAAAGAGAAAATCTTGAAAATTCTGCAGAATAAAAAACCTTACATAGAGAGAAACAAGGGCAAGCATTATTTATACCAGACTTCCTGTCAGACACCATACAAGCAAAAAGAGAGTGAATAAAATATGCAAAGTGTTGAAAGGAAAAACTCTATACTTCTATATCCAGTGATACTATCCTTAATAATTGAAGGTAAAATAAATATTTTTTCAGACAAATGATGATCTGGGAATTCATTGCCAGAAGCTCTAATAACTGCAATAAATGTTAAAAGAGGAGGGAATAGTTTTAAAAATGTTAAAAGAAGGAAAATGGTGTGAGTCAGAAATGTGGATCCCTATAAAATAAGAGGGAGTATCAAAAAAGGTAAAATAACATGCTTATTTTTTTTATTCTTAATTGATCTAATAGCTATTCAAAGTAATAATGTATTGGATAATTATAGCAAATGGATACATGATATGAATGACAGCAAGAAGAGTTGAGAATACAGTTATGAGTTATCTGCACTACCTGTAAAGCAGTATAGTGTTACTTCAAAGTGGACTTATATTTGTTGTAAATGTATATTTTAAACTCCAGGGAAACCACTAATATTTAAAAGTAAACATAATTATTTATATAATTATATACTAACAAAGAAGATAAAATGAAAATAATAAAATCTCAATTAAAACTAGAGAAAGCAGAAAAACAGGAAAAGAACAAAAGTGCTATGAATAAAAAACAGCTCCAAACATGGTAGATAATAATCCAGTTATATCACAAATCTCTTCAAATGTGAACGGTCTAAATATATCAGTAAAATGACAAGGATTATAAGCATAGATAAAAACCAATATCTGACTATATGTTGCCTAGAAGAAACCCACTTTAAACATAAAAGCACTATGGAAATAATCTTTTCAACACATGGGAACTTGTGACCTGGGGACCTGGGAAATGTATCTCTCACAGTGCGATGCTGCTGAACAGCCAGTCTGATTGGGCAACTCCTTTGGCAGAGCTACAGTACAGAATTTCCAGGGCTGGGGATGGTAGCCCCACCCCCGACTTTGGTTCTGGCTGACCTCAGGGATATGTCTGCCTTCAGGCATTTATGATGTTTCCCATGGGCTGAAGTAGGGACAGGTCTCCTGCCAGGGAACCCAAGACGGTGGGGAAGCTGATTGTTCACCTTGATCTTTTTCCATTGTAAAAACCACGAGTTGGGAGAATTTTTTTTTTACCCTTGGTACCAGGCAGATTGAGTAAGGGGTCAAAGAGAGGTGTCGTGTGTTGAAACAACTGGATACCCAGATACAAAATAATGATTTCAGACCCATCAATTCATTATATCATAGTCCTAAATGAAGGATGTAAAATTAAAACTTCTATAGGATAATATGGGAGAAAATGTAAGTGATCTTGGGTTTGTTGATGAGTTTTTAGATACAATACCACAGTGTGATTCTTGAAAAAAATTGATAAGTTGGACTTCATTACAATTATAAACAAGTGCTTTGCAAAAGACATTGTTAACAGAACGAAAAGACAAGCTGCAGCCGCAGGCCAGGAGAAAATATTTGCCAAACAGATATCTGATAATCCCAATATATAAAATAATTTTAGAAACTCAACAGAAAGAAAATGAACAACTCAATTTAAAAAATGGGCAGAAGATCTGAACACCTCATAAAAGAAGATACGAAGATGGCAAAAAGCATATGAGTATATGCTTAACATGATGTCTAAGAAAATTGTAAATTGAAACAATGGAATATAACTATGCACCTATAAATATGGCTAAAATTCAAAAAGCTCACACCAAATGCTGGTGAAAATAACAGACAACAGGAAGAACTCATTGCTAGTTGGAATCTAAAACAGTACAGTCACTTCTGAATATGGAAAATGAATAATTAAGAAAATAGATGGCAATTGGGGGCCAGGTTTCTCACAGTTGGAGTGAGAATTTTCAGATAGGAAAGGGGAGGAGGCTAGGAAGATCCATGTAGTAATAAATTATAGTTGGAGACATTAGTATGAACTCTATTTAGCTTAATATAGATACAGGCCATTACTAGAAAACACACATATATGCCACACACACAGGATACTACACGCATATATACTTCCTTTGCCAGTTAAGAGGGCTTAAAGGAAATGATACCCCAGGAGTAATGGCCATACCCAGTTCCCAGTTCTTGGTTTCTAATACCATTCTCCAATAAAATGAAATGGGACTCCTTGAAGAAATTGTTAATTCTAGGACTGGGGCAGGAAATGTACAAGATGAGCCTGGAGTATCCTGTAGTGTCAGAAAGTAAGGAAGTATGCAAAAACAAAACAAAACAAAACAAATTGAACATACATACATAAAATAAAATTAAAAAACCCATATTGATGGGAGTATATTTTAAAGAACACAGGAGCCAATGAAAGAGCTCACAATGGCTAAAGTGGAACAATTTGAACAAACAAATAAATAAAGTACTATTGGGTTGTAGCCCATAGTACAAAATAACTAGTCATGAATCCTTACTACTATAAATAAATAGGGTGGGGACAAAATTCCAAATAACTTATGAACTTACGTAGACTCTCCGTCCTCAGTGATGGAAACTTTACACTCCACTTTTTAATGGTGAGCTTTGCATAGTGACTTCTTTCCAGAGTACAGTATAGAAGGGGGCATTGTGGGAGGGTGAGAATAACTTTACAGTGGAGAAACCTGACACACATTGTCTCAGCTAAGTGATCAAGTTTAACAGCAACTGTGATGAGTCATGTCTGATATACATATACTTTATGTGATGTGGTAAGAGTGAATAACACTTTACCTCTGTGGTCTTCCTCTGAAAAACCCATACCCCAATCTAATCATGAGAAAAACATCAAATATAATACAAATTGAGGGATATCCTACAAAATTTCTGACCAGCACCCCTCACAACTGTCAAGGTCATCAAAACAACACCAAAAATGTCTGAGGAACGGACTCTGTCAAGGGAGAAGCCTAAGGAGACAAGTACACACAACATGATATGCTGGACGGGATATTGAAAGAGCGAAAACATATTAGGTGAAACTAAGGACATCTGAATAAACCAGGAACTTCAGCTAATAATATCGTATTGAGTTGTGATAGTTTGTAGCAAATGTACCCTGCTCATGTAAAATATTAATAATAGGGGAAACTGTGTGTGAAATATATGAGAACTCTAGTATTTTCTTAACTTTTCTACAAATCTGATGCTGTCCTAAAAAATGTCTATTTTTAAAAAATCAACTAAGAAAATGTGACACACCCTGGGTGCTTCTGATTACTGTGCCTTCTGTCCCCAGTCTCCCTGCCCAGTCCTACCCAACCCTGCTGTTAGGAGGACTTGAGCCTGCCTTCTCATGGTCTAAGTTATGAGAACCCCTGACAAGTGCTAACCTAAGGAGGGATGTGGTTAGATTAGAATTTTAAGTGAACACCCTGTCCTCTGAGTGATGAGTGGATGGCAGGGTGGGGGGAGATAGAGAGCAAGAAAGACCAGCTGGAAGGGTGTTGCAACACTTCAGGTGAGAAACGACTTCAAGACTTGACTTGATCCTTGATGGGGGTAGGGAAGAGGAGGAAGAATGAGGAATGATTGTGAATACACACATGGCAATGGCAGTTTTCTGAACTCAATGAGAGAACACCTAAGGAGGAAACATGGTGAGTGTTGCTGGGGTTGGGTGGGAAGGAAGGAATGCTAAGTGCCATGCTGTGCAGATCGATTAAACTTGAGCGTCTCTGGACACTTCAGTAGGGAAGTCCCTGATATATCTTCGTGTGCCTGCAGTAAAATAGCTTTGAATAGCTTGATACAGCCTGCCTAAAATGTGGTGGTTAAATAGTTAAAAGTGAGCAATTTGAAGAATTAAAGGCAGTGCTTTTCCCAGGAAAGGAGAGTCCCAGGTCCTGATATGATTGATGGCAGTAAAGGCTATGGAAATGTCAGGGAGCCAGGTAGCAGGAGGGTGACACCTGCAGTGACTGGGTCTGTATTTCTCCAGCTTAGTCAGTAGTTTTGACTTCCATGACTGCTGCTGGCCCAACCTTTACTTCCTTTAATAACGCTGTCACTTTCCCTCAGAGATGATCTGGAACACCTCTTCTCTCCACCTTGCCCAATTCTACTGCTATTGCTTTTCTAAAGTCTTCCTCAGTCAAGCAGGCAGACCATAAGACTTTTGGAAATCATGAGATTTTCTAAGAGAGAAAACCCAAGCAGAAGAGCCTGGAAATGTTTCCAGGGAAGAGACTAGAACCCAGAAGGAGCCCCCAAGCTTTCCTAGCATCTTCCCAGTCCCTCTCCTGAGAGGAGCTGAGTCGGGAGCAGAAGTGTACAGTGGGCTCTGCCAGGGGTTGGGTGTGGTGTTGTGGTGGAAGGTAGTGTTGGACTGAGATGCAACCAGAACAACGTATCCCCTTTTCATGGCTGGTAAGTGTTGTTTTCAAGTGCATTAAGTGAAGCTGATTTTGTTTTTGTTTGATTTGGATTTTGTTTCTTTTTTAGGAACTGTTGGATCTATTGAGTGGTTTGGGGACCAAAATTTTAAAAGGGTCAAGATATCTGTCCTCCTTTAAGAATGGGCCATGGGAGTCTCTTGCAGCTATTGACCCATACACAGGTTTTTATGTGGTGAGAGAGAAGAAAAGGCTAAAGAGAATGTAGGATCCCAAGACTCCCAGGATTTATTATGAATCATTGTACACACTCACCGATTCAGCTTCAACACTGGGGAAATAAGGATTCCTATAGTGACAATAGTCCCTCAAGTAGAGGCTCTGCTCACCTGAGGTTGGGATTGGGCTCATTGGGGGTGGCACTGGACAATAATTACCTCTCTTCCACCCCCACCCCATTAAAGAGACATGTAGACGGACAGAGTCAAGTTCACAGATGAGACGGGCCACCTAGGGGACCCGAAATAAGTGGGGCCAGTGGTTCTCTCTTCCCTTGTATGAGACGATCTAAGGGCCTCTGGATTGCAGGTGGTTATTTATGTTTGAGTGGCCATTGCACCTCCTGCTTCTGCTGCTGTTGCTGCTCTACAGGAAGAAATACTTCTCCCTTTGTGGGCAGGGCTGGTTGGATGTCTTGGATCTGGCCTGGAGCTGGGGCAAACATGGGCTGCTCCAGCTGCCCCTCCTGCTGCTCCAGATGTTTTAGTTGTCCCTCCTGCTGCTCTGGGTGCTCTAGATGCTTTTCCTGTTGCTCCAGGTGCTTTGGCTGTGCTACCTGCTGCTCTGGGAGCTCCAGCTGTGCCTCCTGCTTCTCCAGGTGCTTCAGCTGCCCCTCTTTCTGCTCTGGGAGCTCCAGCTGCTTCTCCTTCTGCTCCAGGTGCTTTGGCTGCCCCACCTGCTGCTCTGGGAGCTCCAGTTGCCCCTCCTGCTGCTCCAGATGCTTCAACTGCCCCTTCTGCTCCTCTAGGTGCTTCAGCTGCCCCTCCTGCTGCTCCAGGTGCTCCACCTGCCCCTCCTGCTGTTCCAGGTGCTCCAGCTGCCCCTCTTGCTGCTCCAGCTGCCCCTTCTGCTGCTCCAGATGCTCCAGCTGCTCCTCCTGCTGCTCCAGGTGCTTCAGCTGCCCCACCTGCTGCTCTGGGAGCTCCAGTTGCCCCTCCTGCTGCTCCAGATGCTTCAACTGCCCCTTCTCCTCCTCTAAGTGCTTCAGCTGCCCCTCCTGCTGCTCCAGGTGCTCCACCTGCCCCTCCTGCTGCTCCAGGTGCTCCAGCTGCCCCTTCTGCTGCTCCAGATGCTCCAGCTGCCCCTTCTGCTGCTCCAGATGCTCCAGCTGCTCCTCCTGCTGCTCCAGGTGCTTCAGCTGCTCCACCTGCTGCTCCATATGCTTCAACTGCCCCACCTGTTGCTCTGGGAGGTCCAGCTGCACCTCCTGGTGTTCCAGATGCTTCAGCTGCCCCTCCTGCTGCTCCAGGTGCTTCAGCTGTCCCTCCTGCTGCTCTGGGAGCTCCAGCTGCCCCTCCTGGTGTTCCAGATGCTTCAGCTGCCCCTCCTGCTGCTCCAGGTGCTTCAGCTGTCCCTCCTGCTGCTCTGGGAGCTCCAGTTGCCCCTCCTGCTGCTCCAGGTGTTTCAGGTGCCCCTGCTGCTGCTCTGGGAGCTCCAACAGTTGCTCTTTCTTCATTCCCAGTTGCTCATCTCTCTTGACTAGCTCTTGATCCAGTTGCTTGTCTAAGAGCTTCTTCTCTTCTTCCAGCTGTTCCTTTAGCTGCTGATCCTTTTGTGCTTTCTCCTGCTTAAGCTGCTGCTCTGGGTTTTCTGCTTTCTGATGTTCCTCATGCTGTTCCCAGTGCTGTTGCTGCAGCTCCTGCTTCTGTGGCTCCTGCTGCTGCTGCTCACATTCTTGCTCAGGCACTCCCTTTACAATAGTCACGTGCTTTTCCTCTTGCTTTAATGGGACCTCCACTGGGAGCTCGACAGACACCTTCTGGCACGGGGGAGGCAGTGGAGTTGGCTGCTTCATTTGCTCCTGCTGGGTATTGACTGGAGGAGGAACAGTCTTGAGGAGCTCCTGACTGAGGGCAGGGGAGAGGGTCACTGGCAGTGTGTGTTGCTGGGACATCTTAGAAGCTGTTGTCAATCTGAAAGACAGAAGAGGTCTGATGCACAGGCTGAAGGCAAAGGAAGTAGATGAAACCTTGGAAATCTGCAGAAGTACATGATTTTTTAGCATCACCTCTTCCCTTGGGCAGGGTACTGTCCTACCACCTCTGGACTATCGTTTCCCAAAAGCAGCAGAGAGTGAAGGGTAGAAATAGGGAGGAGCAGGGAAAGGTCCTCCTAGGATTCTCCTTGTTCCCAGGTGAGAGCCAACAAGATCTCTCTGCAGGGCTGTTCTGCAAGGGTGGGCCAGGTGCCAGCTCACTGTCTGCTCTTGTCTAGTCCTTGTGTCCACCCTCATCGCTCCACTGACCAAGGAACAGAGATGTGTTCTGGGATTATGTCACAGTGAGGAGTAAGACCTTAGGGAACGAAACGTCTCTTAGAAAACACCAAGTCCTAGAAAACCAATAGGCTGTGCCAGAGAGGATCCAGGAGGTCATGGTGTGAGCTCCAGACTGGAGACACATGAAATACTGTGGACCTACATCTCCCATTGGAATGCTGTGTGTTTCTGGGCAAGTCACTTAGTCTCCTGGGACTTGGATTTCCCCTATGTAAAGCCAGCAGGTTGGCCTATTCAACCCCAGGGCTCCTTTCTCTCCTGACCTTCTGAAGTTTAGCTGCAGTCCTGGTGTCTGGGGTGGGGCTTGGGGGAGCTGGGAGGTTGCTGAGAATTGGAGCTTGTTCTTCCAAGACTTATACTTCTAAGTTGAGTTTTCCTGCCCCAGCTCTGCCTAGGTTTCTCCAAATAGAAAGGTTTCCATATCCTGCCAACCCTTCTGTGCAGCATAGCCAAAAGGTAGAAGCTTTTTCCTGAACCTCTCCCTCCATAAAGAAGGCAAAATGATGGTCAGTCAAAAACCCAAGAGATTTAGGAAAGAAATTGACTGCTACTCCCCTCCTTCCTTCCATATTTCTCTCTCACACACAACTCCAAAAATATGGTCACAAGAAAATATGGGACATAGGATGATTACTCTCTGTTCTGCACTTTTGTGCCAAGGCACTTTTCTCTCAGTACGCTGACCTGAGACCCCCTAGAATGAAAGTCCAGCTGAATCCAGCCCTAGATCAATGCCCACCCCCACCCAGGCTGCCCACTCCCACGTTGTATGCTGTTGGAGGTCCCAAGTCCCAACCCTGGTTCTACCATCCGACACTTACCAGACTCACAGTAAGGCTGAGGCAGAGGCTTTGGTGGAGTGCTGAGCTGAGCAGGAGTCAGGGCACTCTTTATATCATTCCCCAGCCTGGCCTCCCTCCAGGTTGAAGGTGATGGACAGGTTTCACCACTCTAGTTGGTCAACTTCCTCTAGCCCCTTCCTGACTCACCACAGGCATCTTAAGCAGCAAACCCTTCAGGGCCCCATTTCCCAGGGACACACAGCTCCTGCCTGGCCAGAGGATTCTGGGAGCTCAACTATTCCTGTGATGCTTTTATGACCTGGGCGCAGGGAGCTGAGTGAGGCATCCTACTGTTTTGTGACCTTAGTCAAACTTCTGCTCCAAATCTCAATTTTTCCACTTTCACAATGAGTTTGTTCTCATTATTAGGCCAAAAGATTCACTTTCAAGGGCATGAAATGGAAAGTTATGTGTCTTTCAGGGATGTCCAGGCTGGGTCATATGCTTTGAAGATAGAAAGAGTCACTTCCCATGAAGGGGTGGTATTTCTGGGGTGTTCGCTTGAGCCACAGCCCATCCTCTCTCAGAATATATTTTTAACTCAATTCTGTGTGGAAATAAACTCTGTCTTTGGTGGGGGAGTCTGACTTTAGGCCAAGTAGAGTCATGTAGAAGACTTCTAGGAGTCCTCTGCTGCTGCCACTTGCTGCCCAACCTCCATGCCCGAGACTGCAATTAGAGAAGTTCTCAGGAATGCCATGCTCACAAGAACTCCAAAGCATGGCCCACTCTAGGCAAGGAACAGGACTGAATATGCACAACATAAAAATAGGTATTGTTTTTATAATGACAAACCAAACAACTTTCTTAAGTACTTTTTTAAATGCATGAAGGTATAAAGATCAGAATCAAATCATTCATTTCCTGTTCTAAACCATACTCTAGAAATAGCTTAAGAAATCTTTCAGAGTGGGGATTTGAGCACATCTCTCCCCAGTCCCAACAGTGCGCCAGCACACTTGAAATAACATCCAAACTCATTGCTGTGGTTTAAAAGGCCCCGGGTACCTGGCTTCTGCCTTCCTCTGGGACCCCAATTCATGCCAATCTCTCCCTGAAGGGTATATTCCTGCCTCACTGAGGGCCTTTGATTCTTGAGATGAACCCAGAGCTCTCCACCTGGGTGCTTGGCACCTGCTCTCCTTCTGCCCACAGGCACCTCACCAGGTCTCTGGCTCTTTTATAACTTTCAGCTTCAGTGTCAATGTTGGGGTTTGTCAGAGATCCTTCTCTGTGTACCATATCTAAAGGATTCGTACTTCATTTCACTTATAACAGTCTAGAGTTATTTTATTTGCATTTGTTCATTTGCTTATTATCTATCTCTCCCACTGGAAAATAAGCTAAGAGCAGGGTATACCTGGTATGTTTTCCACTGTGCCCCTAGAATCTATCAAAACCACTGCATATAATATGTGCTCTACAAGCGTTCGGTGAAGAACAGTGAATCTTACCACCCGAAAATAATGACTATTAAACATTTCAGTGTTGATCAATGTTTATATGTGTGTGTCTGTATGTATGTGTAGAAATGAAACTGATTTATTTCTTCCCCTTCTTTTTAATGGTTGGTTAATAGTTTATTATATGGACATCATTCATTTAAACTCTCTTTTTTACAATCTAATCCAAAAAGAAGGAATTATAAAGACAATACTCAGCGGGGCTAATTTTGAGAAGTGTCTTGATTCCCCATAGTTTTCCTGACAGGCACCTTTCTCTTAACGCCAAGTAAATCTGTTTAAAGCGCTAATTTTGTCATATTCCTGGACCATGTCTAAAAAGACGGATGGAGGGCTCACAAGGGACCCTTGGTTTCTGCAATGCTATCATCTCCTCATGACCTCTCTGTTCCCTGAGCCCACCCTGGGATCTCATATTCTTTTTCCCATAGAACAGGGACTGTGCCATTTTCTGGGGCAGAGGAAGCACAACCCACTCTGCCTTAAAGAACTAATCAAGCATCCTTACTTCGGCACTGATGCCCTTGTGCTCTGCTGCTGACCTCATCTGGGGGGAATCTGCCTCTTCCCAGCCCATGACAGTCAGTCCAGGGCAGCAGACTCGGATCAAGGAAGTCACACCAGTCTTATGGGTTAGCAGGGCTCAGTATCTGCCAGATCTGCCTCCCGCCCTCTGACTCACGGCATAATAAGAGTCTTAAGGAGAAGATGGTATGTGTGAGCCTTTAACCGCTGGGCAAAGCTAGGGTGTGGGAAAGAGGTCAGTGGATAAAACTGCGGGAATGTTTGTGTGTGTATGTATGCAAAGGAGGGGTAGGGGAGACCTCAGCATTCTAGGGCTGAGAAGTCCCATATTCCGCCCACAGGTTGCCCATTTGGGAGACAGGCATTCATGTATATGGGGGAGGTTCTTTCACTGCCCGTCTGAATGACCTCATAAGCTCCAGGTCCACATGACAAGTCTGGGTAACTGTTCAATCCCCACCCAACATAATGAGGATGAGCTCATATCCCATGACACATGGAGAAGCTTTGGCCCCAGCTCTGCCCCAGCCAAAGGATGCCCTGGCTATTTCAGATTTGGAGGCAGAAACTGGCTGGTTTGTCTCTCTCCTGACTGAGGCAACCTATTTGAACTGTTGCTCAGTTGTAGGGGACAGAAGAAATTGGTCATGGTGATTCACTGTCCTGTGGGGAGGGATGCTGAGGACAGCTCCTAGCAGGTTGCCGTAGAAGTCGTGGCAGATGGTCCTGGAAAGTGACTTGGGCCAGAAAATCGTATATTCTTGTCTTGGATAGCCATGCCTCATCTGCTTCCTGGTATGGCACTGCCCCATGCTCTGAGGCTGCTAGCCTCCTCTCCCTCTCACAGGCCTCCTCCTCTCCCCAGGGCACTGTCTCCTACATCTGTGGCTCTCGGTCTGCAACATGCACTAGTTGCCTCCCCACACATAATTTTTTTTTTTTTTTTTGAGACAGAGTCTCGCTTTATCTCTCAGGCTTGAGTGCAGTTGTGCAATCTTGGCTCACTGCAACCTCTGCCTCCCCAATTCAAGCGATTCTCCTGCTTCAGTCTCCTGAGTAGCTGGGACTATAGGCATGCACCAATATGCCAGGCAAATTTTTGTATTTTTAGTAGAGATGGAGTTTCACTGTGTTGGCCAGGCTGGTCTCGAAATCCTGACCTCATGGTCCTCCTGCTTAGGCCTCCCAAAGTGTTGAGATTACAGGTGTGAGCCACCGTGCCTGGCCTTCCCCACAAACTTTGAATCCTCCTCGTCTTTGTCCATTGCTTCCTGGGACTGACCTTGGCTATTCTCTCACCTTTTGTGTCTGTCTGCTGTTCAAGGAAGGGAGAAGAGACCAAGAAGGGGCCAAGAGGGCTGACTCATCCTTCCTGGGCTTCTGGGTGGATCTGTCTGTCCTGACCTGCTTTCCTCTCTTACATCTTCTTATAGCTTTCTCTCTCTGGGCCTGTTGGATCACTGGATCTCAGTCACCAGTGCTGGCCTTTGCTCTTGGATCTGAGATCTGTGGAAGGACAGTCAGCTCTGCTCTTGGTGGCAGAAAGAGGAGCAGAGGCGTAAAGGCTGTCAGTAGTAGAGAAAAGAGACACTCAGTGTCCCCTTCTCCAACTAAAGGAAATTTCCTCCCCTTTGGGCTCATTGTTGGGGAAATCACATTTTGTATAGTTGATTCTCTGTGCCAGAAGACAGCAGAATGTCTGAGATGGAGGAATCCTCAGAGAATGCATGGGAAATGCCTTACACTGTGCCTGGTGCATAACAGCTTCTTTATTTATCTAATAATAACTAATAATAATAACTTAAATTCACAATATGCAAATTCATAGAAACAGAAAGCAAACTGATGGTTGTCAGGAAGTGAGGGGAGGAGAGAATGGGATGTAGCTGCTAAAGGGGATGATGAAAATGTTATAGAACCACATAGGGTTGGTGGTTGCATAATATATGAATGTACTAAACACCATCGAATTGTTTACTTTAAAATGGTAACTTTATGTTATATGAATTGTACCTCAATAAAAAAAGAAGTAATGCCTTTGCCTAATACCAGGTCACAAGGTAAAGTTGTTAATATAATTGATGCGTCCATTCAACTAACACTTACTGAGCCTCTACTATGTGCAAGGCACTGGAGATAGGGTTATGAATAGAAAACACACACAGTCCCTGCCTTCAAGTAGCTTAAAATGTAGGTGTTCCTTAATACATAGGAGCTTCTTAACACACATATGCCTACTTCCCACCATTGGGGCTCATCTGTATTCTGACAGGAATTGAAGTCTGGAGAGAACATGAGTTGCCCAAGAGCCTACAGCGAGGCTGTGATAGAGCTGGTCTGGAACCCATGTGTCCTGACCTCTGGTCAGGGTCTCTCCTCCCCATCAGGCTGCCTTGCTAGGTGCTTGAGTATCTGATGGCTGTGACAGGTTGCACCAGGTGACTTCAAAGACACATTCTAGCTCTGTGAGTCAGTCACTTACCCCAACATGGCCAGTTCTGGGTTTTCTGGAGGGAGTGCCAGTTTTCTCTGGCTCTCATTCAGCCAAAATGCCCTTGGGATGACCCTCTTTGGTCCTGGGAATAGGGAGCTCCACTTCCTGGCTGGGTCTGGTGTTTAAGCTTATTTCAGCCTAATCTAATCTGAAAGAATGTTACTGTTCAATGGTGGGCACTGACTTTGCCATCAGACAGGCCTAGGTTTGAATTGCACCTGCATGGCTTTTTATCTGGAGAAGACATTTCTTACCTCTGTGAATTTCAGTTTCCTTGTCTGTAAAATGGGGATACTAACAACTCCTTAGAATTCTGTGAGAATCTGGAGAGGCAATATATGTACATAGCACATAGGTTGTACTCAGAAAGTTGGCTATTTTATCGTTGGGGGCCATTGCAAAGGTTTGCTGATGGATTACAGTGTGTTACCTACATAAAGATAGTTTTAAGGGTATAAGTTAGTTAAAGTTCATCAACTTTAACTAACTCATTTTGCCCATGAAAAACACGAAGCCGCACAGTCACACAGTGCATGGGAGTAGCGTGGGGAGGGGAGCCAGGTCACCTGCCTTCCCATTTGCTGCTCCTTCCAGTCTGCTGCTGCTAGGCCTCAGGTGACGATTCAGCCCAGGATGTGAGACTCTGTCTTGTGCTTTGATGACAGCCTATGTGCACCGAGTGTGCTCACATGAGTGGGAATCATGGGGACATTAAGGTGGCTTTGCATTTCTAGAGGACGATAGTACATGGAGGGGCCTGGGATCTGCATGGGCAGAGGATAGACAGTGGTTTGGAACACAATTTTTATCTGGAAAAAGGAATATAGTAATAGAGTGAGGAGTGTACATACAGTCACAGCCTATCAAGTCAGAGATAGAAGGTAGGTTTCAGCCAAGCACATGGAATGGAGACGATAGGCAAATTACCATGCGGGGTAAGGCTTCACAGGGCTGTGTGAAAAAGAAGAAGGCAGGGCTGTGAGGAGCACAGCTTGGTTGGGGGCAGCCAGGAGTGGCAGGGCCCTTGGGTGCAGGGAATGGGGGAGGGACATTTCAGACGGGAGAAAGAGACAGTCACAGAACAAAAGGGGAGCACAGGGACCAAGTCCAGCCATGAAGCCTCCCTCCAAAGTGACCTCAAATGTCAGACAAGTAAATGTAAGGGATCAGGGATTTTCCAGGACTTTGCCCAGCTTCCTGATTTATCACTCCCCACTCCTTCTTTCTCCCTTGCTAATTAGAGAGTGGTGGGGGACACCTGATCCTGCATTAGCTGCCTCTTGAGAGGCATAATTGCTCTTACAATTACTCCTAAAAGCAGTTGCAGAGGCCACTCGGATGCATGTGTTTTAGCATGTGCATGCGTGTGTGTGTGTGTGTGGCTCGTGACTTTACCAACATGAGTGAGCTGCCCACATTTTCCTGCCTGGCATGGGCCCTGGTGAGTCGCCCATGAACTAGTCTGTATTTATGGACAGTTTGTCACAAAGCTGACTGCTCCAGGCCACTAGATGAGTTGGTCTGGTCCAAAGTAGAAAATAGTGCCTATCTCTCCCTCCCTAAGACACGTGTCCTCTGTTTACTGTCTCACATTAAATTAGGTACCAATGCTCAGCATCAGGGCATGTGCAGGTCTCTGGGACCTCAGCTGAGCCAGTGTTCTGGGGAGGGCCCTGGCCTATCCTCCCTGTCTGATGGGGAGATACAACCCCTGATCTCAGGATGCTCTAGATCCTGATTCTGCCCTCAGGGAACTCCTAACCTTACAGACAGGTGCAGAAACTGAGAGGTAGGTGCAATTCAGTGCCATGCCAAGTGAGCACTCAACTAACTTTTCATGGATGCAGGTATAAACAGAAACAGGGCTTGGGAAGTCTCCCTGGAGAGAATGCAGAGGAAAGTGCAAAGGGAACAGGTCTTCCAAACCTGCTGTTTTCTAGACACCGTGCATCAACCCCCCATTCACTCTCATGTAATAATCCTTTATGCTTTACAGAGGAGGAGCTGAAGCTCAGAGTAGTGTAGCAGCTGGCCAGTGCTCCCAAAGCCAGCACGTTGATCAAGCTCAAGTCCCTGTGCTTCCAAGCCACCCTCTCCACTGGGGGCAGAGATGTCCACTGAGTGTGATAGACACTGAATCCTGGTATGCCCCAGTAAGAGAGAGCCCAGGGCTTCCATAGGGCATGACAGGACAGCTGCAAGTCAGAAGACAGGTAAGCTGGAAATTGCTGGAGCAGCTGCAAAGTTATTTTCCTGCCACTCAGGTTTTACTAGAAAGCCTGCTTGGGGTGGAGTGGGCAGGAAGGGGAGAGAGCCCATTACCTCTCATAGGCTAGAACTTGCATGCTCAGCTCCAGCTACCTTTCCTTCGCCCCGTACCTCTCCTACCTCTGCCAGGAGCCCTAGGCCCAGTAACCCCAGGGCCACCTCTCTACCCTGCTTACAGTCCAAGTCCGGGGATACTAGTGCTGGAGGGGCCTTCAGGGCATGGAGAGTGTAACCCTCGCTTTACAGAGGATGACATAATCTCAAGAGGAGAACACAGAAAGGCAGGGCAGATCTCCAAGTCCCAGGTCTGTGGACCTTGTGCTTTCCATCGTTCCTGTCTGCTAGAAATGCCTTTCCTGCCTTCTTTCCTATTGGTTGATTTTTTATTCAACTGCTGTTTCCTGAGAGCTTCTTTGTGTGCCTGTGTTCTAGGACCTAGGGTATAGCATCCAACAAAACAGCAAAAATTCCTGCCCTGCTAGAGCTTTCATTCCAGCGGGGGTTGGAGGAGTTATGCAAAATAAACACACACCTGAAATATAAATCAAGGTATGCAAAATAAACACATACCTGAAATTTAAATTAAGTTAAATGTTCAGAAATTCTGTGTAGAAAAATGTAGCAAGGAAGAGATTTACCAAGTGCTGGAGGAGGGCGATGTCATTTATTTTAAATGGGGTAGCCAGGGAAGGCCTCACACAGGAACCTGGAGAAAACCAGGAGGCCAGCATGAGGATGAGTGCAGGCACAGGGCACAACATGGGCAGCATCCCGGAGGCAGGAGTGCTCTGGAACCAGTAAGGAGGCTGGTGTGGCTGGGGCTGAGTGAACAAGGGAAAGAGTTTTGAGAGACAAGGTTGGAGGCTTGGGTAGAGGTGAGTGGTGGGGAGAAATCATGTAGCAACTTTAGCTTTATAGTCAATGAGATGAGAAGCAGCAGATCAGTGACATTATCTGACTTAGTTTTAAAAGGCTCTCTCTGACAGGGGTGGAAGCAAGTTGAACTCTTAGAGGAACTGTAGGAAATTAGTGATGGCTTGGAAGTAGGGTGGTAGCAGTAGAGGCAGAGAGAGGTGAGCAGAATATAGATACGTTTGGATCCTAGAACCAATAAGACTTATATCTTACAAATAAAATAAGATAAAATATCAGTGGGAAACAACCTGAATGACCATAAGGATTCATTAACAGAGATGGGGAAGACCACAGGTGGGGCTGGTTTTGTTTTGTGGGTTTTTTTTTTTTTTTTTGAGGTGGAGTTTCACTTTTGTTGCCCAGGCTGGGGTGTAATGGCATCATCTCGGTTCACTGCAACCTCCGCCTCCCGGGTTCAAGCGATTCTCCCGCCTCAGCCTCCTGAGTAGCTGAGATTACTGGCGCACGCCACCACGCCTGGCTAAGTTTTGTATTTTTAGTAGAGACAGGGTTTCACCATGTTGGCCAGACTGGTCTCAAACTCCTGACCTCAGGTGATCCACCTGCCTTGGCCTCCCAAAGTGCTGGGATTACAGGCATGAGCCACTGTGTCTGGCTGAGGTGATGGTTTATGGAAAATGTCAGCAGTTTGACCTTTGAAACATGTTAAGCTTGAGACACCTATTAGACATCCAAGCAGAGTTGTCAAGTCAGCAGTTAGAGATACTAGTTGTGAATTCAGGAAGAGGTTTATGCTGTGGAAATACATTTGGAAATCATCAGTATATAAATGGCATTTGAAGACGTGAGCCAGGATGAAATCACCAAGGGAATGAATATGGAGAGGAAACACACGAGGCTCAAGCATGATCCCCTGAATCACTCCAGTGTTGAAAGATCACCGAGATATGAAGAAAAAGTTCAGGAAAATTGAGAAGGGAAAGAGCAGACAGAGAGTTAAGAAACACGGTAGGATAATATGGTGTTCTAGAAGACAAGTGGACACATTGCCAAGGAGGAGGGATGAACAGTGAGGCAAATGCTGTACAGATATGTGGAATCTAATAAAGTCAAATTTGTAGAAGCAGAGAGTAGAGCAGGGGTTTTCAGGAACTGGTGGGGGGAGCTGGGGAAATGGGGAGATGTTGGTCAAAGGGTACAAACTTTTAGTTATAAGATCAACAGTTCTGGGGATCTAAGGTACAGCCTGAGTCCTGATGGATGTGTTAATTCATTTAATTGTGGCAATTATTTCACAACGTGCACATATGGCAAAGCATCACATTGTACACCTTGAGTATATACAATCTTTGTCAATTAAACATGTTTTAAAAGATAAGGACTAAGAATGCCCATTGGATCGGGCAACACAGAGGCCATTAATGGTCTTGACACTGGCAGTCTAAGGCAGTGGTGAGGATGAAAGCCAGATTGGGGTGGATTCAAGAAAGAATGAGAAGAGAGGGCTTGGGAACAGCGAGGATAAGAGCATTGTTAAAAATATTGTTAAGAGAAGCAGATAAATGGGGCAATAGCCAGTGCTGACTCTATTTCTTCAGCTCCTTGTAAACTCTGCTCATTACCCCACCCTTCCTCCCCAATAAAGCTGTTACTGACACACCAAATCCCATGATGCCCCGACTGTTCCACAACCCCTGTTCATTTCCACCTCACCTCCCCACTCCTCAGCTCCTACTTGTGGAGGGTTTGGATCCAGCCTTGCAGTTTTCCACTTGTTCTCTGTTTCTGGAGAGCTCGGCTGCAAATATCCCAGTGAATTACTTCTTTATGTCATTCAGGTCTCTACCCAAATATCAATTTTCTGAGATGGCTCCTTTAGCCTCTCTAAAATATTAGGTTGGTATGAAAGTAAGTGGGGCTTTTGCGTTGTTGAAATTTGCCATTTTTTATCGGAATATATTCTTGAGTAAATGTGGTTCTGTTATACATCATTTTAATGCACACTTCTTACTTGATGTTTTTGCTAATGACTTATTACTTTCTGTTTATTTTATATTTATTTTAGACTATGGAAGTGATGTTAGGCAAAGGCAAATTCAAGCAATTTTCTTATTCAAGTTCAAAATGGGTCATAAAGCAGTGCAGACAACTTGCAACATCAACAGCACGTTTGGCCCAGAAACTGCTAACAGACGTACAGTGCAGTAGTGGTTCAAGAAGTTTTGCAAAGGAGACAAGAGCCTTGAAGATGAGGAGTGTAGTGGCTGGCCATAAGAAGTTGACTATGACCAGTTGAGAGGAATTATCCAAGCTGATTCTTTTTCAACTACACAAGAAGTTGCTGAATAATTCAACGTTGACCATTCTATGTTGTTCAGCATTTGAAGCAAATTAGAAAGGTGAAAAAGCTCGATAAGTGCGTCCCTCATGAGCTGAGCAGAAAAAAAAAACCTGTTGTTTTTCAAGCATCGTTTTATCTTATCTTATGCAACAACAACGAACCATTTCTTCATCGGATTGTGGCGTGTGAAGAAAAGTGGATTTTATATGACAACTGGTGACAGCCAGCTCAGTGATTGGACCTAGAAGAAGTTCCAAAGCACTTCCCAAAGCCAAACTTGCAAGAAAAAAAGGTCATGCTCACTGTTCGGTGGTCTGCTGCCGGTCTGGTACACTACAGCTGTCTGAATCTCAGCAAAACCATTACATCTGAGAAGTATGCTTAGCTAATTCATGAGATGCACCAAAAACTGCAACACCTGCAGCCAGCATTCATCAACAAAAAGGGCCCAATTCTTCTCTACAACAATGCCCAGCTGCTTGTCACACAACCAACGGTTCAAAAGTTGAACGAATTGGGCTACAAAGTTTTGCCTCATCTGCCATATTCACCTGACCTCTTGCCAACCGACTACCACTTCTTCAAGCATCTTGACATTTTGCAGGGAAAATGCTTCCACAACCAGCAGCATGCAGAAGATGCTTTCCAAGAGTTTGTCGAACCCTGAGTCATGATTTTAATGCTACAGGAAAGAGCAAACTTATTTCTTATTGGCAAAAATGTGTCGATTGTCATGGTTCCTATTTTGATTAATAAAGATGTATTTGAGCCTAGTTATAATAACTTGAAATTCACAATCCAAAACTGCAATTACATTTGATTCTCTACCCCATGCCCTTCTTCATCCCATTATAGCACTCACCACTATTGGAGCTTGTGTTATTTGTTGTGTTCTTGACTCCCTAGAATGTTAAGTTCATGAGAGCTGGGCCCTTAACTGTATTTGGCTTCTTGACTTCCCCAACACCTAGAACTGTGCTTGATGCATAGACTCTCCAATACATCTAATATGACACCTTTCTAAATGTTTGTTGAAGAAATGAATACTCTTGTCAAAAAGATATAAATGCATTTTCCCATAAATGAACTTAACTTCTAATATCCAGCCACTATCCTTGATTGCAGAAAACAACGTACTCAACTCCTAGTAAACTCAGTCAACTCTGGCTTTACCTCATGCAATGCAGAATCTCCTCTCCCGCTCCTTTTCCCCTTACCAGAGATTCATTTAAGACTGCTTTGTGGAGAGCATATACTTTTAGATCTCTGCAATATACCCCCAAAGCCTACTTAGAAACTTAAGAGTCTTTGTCCAGAGGATCCAGCTCTAGATCCTCCCCTGAGTAGTATGTGCTGCTGACTAGGTGGGATGGCTTCTGAGGAAGCTTCCTGTGAGAGAAAACATGGGCTTGCAGTATTCCAGAATTTCATCACCCTAAATAGTCTCTCCATTTTTTGGCAATAGTAATTATATGACTTTGTAAACATCCCTTTCTTCCCACTAATAACCCCAAGCTCCCAAGAACAAAGACAAGACCCAATTTTTTCCTGCTTCATCTGCCCTGGCACTTGGTTGGTGGGTTTCCTGTGCTTAGAGTTTCATCCCTTTATTCCTTTCCTCTGGTTCCGTGACATAAGAAATTACAGCCATTCCTTACTCCTGTTTCTAAGCAGCTCCGAGCAACTGACTAACTAGCCATGAGGCCAAACAGAAATGGGAAGTCTGCACGTAGGGATGAGGCAAGGAAAGGCAGGCCTGGCATTTCCACAGGCCCTGGATGGCTGATACAGCTAAGCCAGTCCAGCTCTCCTGAGAAGTCTGCCCTGTGCCCACCTCCAGGAGGTAGACAAAGGTGGAGGGGGAGGGGAGCTGCACCCAGGGGATTTGCAGTGTGATTTTACATGAGGAAGGAGGAACATTTTGTCAGGCCAAGGCTCAAGGACCCGATCTTCTGTGTTTGACCTGGTATTGCAGCTCTCTTGGCCTTGCACAACACAAATATCTCTGCTATGTGAATCATTATACTGGTATTTTAAAATAGAATTTATATTTTTGGTTTGAAATGAAACACAACCACTTCATCCAGTGCTTAACCAAGAAAAAATCAATTGATCCAGTGTTGAGTGCAGGAGGAACTAGTTGTGCTGGACTTCCCGAGACACTTTTGTAACTTGAGTTTTCTGTCATTGAAATTATTCCCCTTTATACAAAGTGCTTCTTTGGCTTTCCTTCCCTCACTGCCCACTGCATATAGCCTCTTAGAGTAGAGTGCATCACTGTCCTAATATTAGGGCTGCCGTCTTCTGTTTCAGAAGCAGTTTGGCAGCTTTGAAGCTCTGTATCTCAAGGATCATCCATCCCAAATTTCAGTATTTATTTCCACCACAGCATGGCTTCTCACTAGTATTTAGTGAAGGGTCAGAGAGCTTTCTTACCATGTATTTTAAAAGCCTCTAGCCCTATTCACAGCCTCCTGAGCCATTGCAGTTGCACCCAACCCACAACCCGATTTTGGTTGCTCCCAACCCACAACCAGATTCATATCCACTGCAGCCTCAGCAAAGTGTACCTGTCTTTAGTTTTCACTCCATGAGGATGCAGTCAGGGAGGAGTCCAAGGAGACTCCTGGAGAAAGGATATATGGGCAGGAAAGATTAGGTTGTTGGAGTTAGAAAAAAACGTGCTCCCCACCATCACAACACTTACACCTTTGTATCTGCTTTCCTGTCTTGCTGTGCGCTGTAAGCATCACAAAACAGACTTGATTTATTTATTTCCATGTCTGAAGTATATCACATAGAACCTTGCAGTTATGTGATGCTCAAACAAATAATTGGTAAAACAAAGTGAACTACCACTCCTGGTAAAGATAAAGTAAAAGGGGCCAGATTTACCCTTCCACCAAAAAAGAAAAAAATACCCGAGACAGTGGTTGTCAAGATACTAGACACACAAGGCAACGAAGGACAGTGAACCTTGACAGACAGATAAGGTGAGCCCTGATTGTTCCAGCTTACTCTCAGAGAGTTTGCAAGCTGCCGTGCAGAAGGGGAATCCAGACAGGGCCTGGCTATCTCCCTGAGTGGAGACAGAACTGGGAGGCTGGGATGCCAAGGCAGCTACTTTGCAGAACACCAGAGAGAAGAGAACTGTGCACAGAGAGAACTCTGTAGATCTGCAGAAGATTCTTCCTGAGTCTTCAATTGAGTACTATAGGCACATTCATGTGAAGAAATCACATGAGACAGGAGAAAGAATTACTTCAAAGAATTAAGAAGGAAAATCCCTGGAGCCCACAGGGCCAGAAATACTTTCTGTTTCTACTAGCCAGACTGGAAAAATGTGTAACTCACATGGTTTCAGATAGGGTACTCAGAAGGGTTATGCTTCAGTAGTGGGTACAATTTAGTTTCAGATTAAATGCTTTTCTGGTCTTAAAAAAGATCTGAAATAATCAAACTGCTGCCAAGTAACTTAACTGTATCTCAAAACAGAGCTTAAGTATATTTATTGGGACATAAAGATATTTAGCACCCAGAAAGACAAAATTCACAATGTCTGACTTCCAATTACAAATTGCCAGGCATGCAAAGAAATAGTAAAATGTCATCAATAATGATAGAAAAATAAAAGCAACCCAGAAAAGACATAGGATTTATAGACAAGAGCATTGAAACAATTATTATAAATTCATTCTGTATGTTTAATAAGCTAGATAAAGTATTGAACACATTCAGTAAGTATATGAAATATATATATTTTAAAATTAAATTTGTGGAGATGAAAACTACCATGTCTGAAATAAAAAATACCTTGGATGAGATTAATAGTATATTAGATACTACAGAAGAAAATATAGTGAACTTGAAGATGTCGCAATAGAAATTACCTAACACAAAACACAGAGAAGAGGAAAAAAGACAAAAAACAATCAAACAAAAAAACTCAAATAGGAAACATCAGTGAGGTGTGGAAAAATTTTGAGCAGCCTAATGTAAGAACAGTTGAAATCCTTGAATGTTGGGGTAGATGGGGAATTACCAAAATTTTTCAAAATTGGCAGGGTGCTGTAAATCCACAAATTCAAGAAACATGAAACATGAAGAAAATTATACCAAGGCACAAGGACAACACAATTGCTTCAAACATATGATAAAATAATCATAAAAATAGCCAGAGATAAATAGATATGTCACTGAGGAAAGTCACATCATGATGGGAAAAAGGAACAAATGACAACAAATTTCTTTCTAGAAACAATACAAGCCAGAAAACAGTGAAGTGGCATCCTTAATGTAATGAAAGAAAAAATACACAACAGAACAAACAATAACAAAAAACTGGAAAACTACATTTCTATATCCAGCAAAATATATTTTTAAAATGATATAAAGATTTTTTTCAGACATTTAAAAGCTGAAATAATTTCACACCAGCAGAGTATGAATTATACAAAATTTTAAAGGAAGTCTTCAGGATGAAGGAAAATAATATCAAATGGGACTATGGATCTATACAACAGAAGAACACCATAAATGGTAAATACCTGGATAAAACAAAAAAAAAAATTCTTACAATTGAAACCTACAGGAGGAATAAATAACTATTTAAAGTAAAATTGAGAGCAATGTATTATGAATATTTTTAATATATGTAAAATAAAAATGTGTTATAATAATATCACAAAGATCAGAAGGAGAAAAATGGAAGTATGTAGTTTATAGGTTCTGATACTGTAAGGAAAGCAGTATAACATAAAGGTGGACTATACAAAGTTAAAAATCTAAACAATAAAATCCTGATGCAACTACCAAAATAACACAAAAATGTTGCAGAGATTAAGTCAAAGAAGGAGATGAGATCAGATTGTATAAAAGGCTCAATTCAAAAAAATGAATAAGACAAAAGAAAACAAAAAATAAGTGAGACAGAGAAAACAAACAGCAAGATGGTAGATTTAAACACAACCATATTTACTAATCACATTAACACTATTGATCTTAGTACTCCAATTAAAAGCCATAAATTATCAGATCAAATAAAAAAGATTCACCTATATATTGCTTGGAAGGGACCCACTTTAAACATAAAGACATAAATAGGTTAAAAGCAAAATAATGGGGGAAATATCTTGTTAATACTAATCAAAAGAAAGCAAATGTGGATATATTGACTTCAAAGGAGATTTCAGAGCTAAGATATTACCAGGGATAAAGAAGGTAATTTTTTAATAATAGAGGCAATTCATGAAAAGGATACAATAAATCTTAAATCTTCATGCTTCTAATAAGAGAGCCTCAAAATACACAAAGCGAAAACTGCTAGAATTGAAAGAAACTATAGAATAATTCAAAATTATGGTCAGACATTTCAATGCTACACATTTAATACTTGATAAACAAGTAACCAGAAAATAAGTAGAGATGTAGAAGACTCAAATCACATAGTCAAACAAATTAGTCTAATTGACATTTACAGAACACTCCATCCTACAACAGTAGGATACACTTTCTCTTCAAGTGCACATGAAGCATTTACCAAGATAGAGCATATTCTGAGTCATCAAATAAATCTCAGTGAATTAAAAAAAATTCAAGTCATGTAAAGTATGTTATTTGACTGCAGAGGAATACAATTAGAAATCAAAAACAGAAATATCTCTTGGAAAATTTCACAGCATTTTGAAAATAAATAAAAACACTTCTAATTAACCCATGGATCACAGTAAATCAAAAGGGAAAACAAGAACTCCTTTGAACTAGAAATAGAAACAACGTTCCAAAATTTTCTGGTTGTAGCTAAAACAATACCTAAAGAAAATTTTCTAACATTAAATACCCATATTAAAAAAGAAAAGATTTCAATTAATAACCTCGACTTTCACCTTAATAAATTAGAAAAAAGAACAAATTACACTCCAAATAAGAAGAATGGAAATAATAAAGATCAGAGTAAAAATAAATGAAATAGAAAACCAGAAACCACATAAAAAACTATGAAACAAAAAGCCAGGGCTTTGAGAAGATTGATTAAATTGATGAAAATACTCTCTAAACTAAGTAGGAAATACAGAGAGAAGATGTAAATTATCAATACAGGAATGAAAGAGGTAAGCTTACTACAAATTCCACACACGTTAAAAATAATAAGGACATCTTATGAATAAATCTGTACCAATAAATTTTAAAACTTAGCTGAAATAGATGATTTTCTTGAAAGACAAAAAGTGGTAAAATTCACTTAAAAGTAAGTAGATAATTTGAAAAACTAAAATCAATTAAAGAAATTGTATTTTCTGTTAAAAACCTTCCCACACAGAAACCTCCAGACACAGATAATGACATCAGGGTTCCATCAAATGTCTAAGGAAGAAATCACACCAATTCTCCACAAACTGCTCCAGAAAATTGAAGAGAACACTTTTTATTTCCTAAGGACAGCATTATTTTGATACCAATATCAGACAAAAATATTACAAAAAAGAAAACTACCAACAAGTGCAATATCCCTTATTAACATACAGCCAAAGCTTCTTAGCAAAATTTTAGCAAACCAAATCCAAGAATATAAAAAAGATAATACAATGTGATCAAAGAGGGCTTATCTCCGGTATGCAAGGTTCTTTTAACATTCAAAAATCAATCAATGTAATTCACCACATTAGCAGACTAAAAATAAAAAAAAAACACAACCATATGATCATCTCAATAGATATAGAACTAGCAGTTTTCAAAATCCAACATTCACTTCTGTTATAAACTCTCAACAAAGTAGAAAAAGAAGGGACATCTTCAAGTGGCAAAACAGAATGATAAAATACGTCGGAAAGAAAGAAGTCAAATCTGTGCTTAGAAGGCATGATCATTTGTACAGAAAATCTTATGGCATTTACGTGAAAGCTGTAAAAACCAAAAAGCAGTACACAGGCCGGGCACAGTGGCTTATGCCTATAATTCCAGCACTTTGGGAGGCCAAGGCGGGCGGATCACCTGAGGTCAAGAGTCCAAGACCAGGTTGGCCAACATGGTGACATGATGTCTCTACTAAAAATACAAAAATGAGCTGGCATGGTGGCACGCGCCTGTAATCCCAGCTATTCGGGAGGCTGAGGTGGGAGAATAGCTTGAGTTTGGGAGGTGGAGGTTGTGGTGAGCCCAGATTGTGCCACTGCACTCCATCCTGGGTGACAGAGTGAGACGCCATTTCAGAAAAAAAGAAAGAAAAAAAGAAAGAAAAGCTATACACAAGTTTAATATATAAAAAGAATTGCATTTCTGTCTATTAACTGAATAATCAGAAACCAAAATAAAAATATCATTTATAATACAATCAAAGTATATCAAACACATATTACAAAATGCTTGCAAATTTTAGGGGAAATATGACAAAATGCATGCAAATTGTTCACCAAAAACTATAAAACTTTTAAAAATTAAAGAAGACATAAATAAATGGAGAGATAATCCATGTTCATGAATCAAAATACTCAATATGGTTAAGATGTTCATTTCCTCCCTCAAAATTTAATCTACAGATTTAAAAAATCCCAGTCAAAATCCCAGTATTGATTTTTAGAAATTGACAAGTTTAGTCTAAAATTAATATGAAAGTGCAAAGAACCTAGAATAGCTAAAACAACTTTGATAAACAACTAAATTAGAGGACTATATTACCTGACTTCAACACTTAGCATAAGGCTACAGTAAATAAGACATTAGTGTCAAGACAGAAAAATAGATCAATGTAAAAGAGTTAAACAAATATGACATGGTGATTTTTGACAAAGATGCAAAGGCTACAGAAAGGACAGTCTCTAATAAATAGTGATAGTACAGTGGGACATCCCTATGCTTCCCTCTGCCTCTCCCCCCGCAAAAAAAAAAAAAAAAACAAAAGCAAAAAAAAAAAAAAGAATTCATACCTTCCACCATAAAGAAGCATACCCCATTTTATTGCACTTTTCAGATATTGTGATTTTTTACAGTTTGAAGTTATATGGCAACCCTGTGTCCAGTAATTCTATTGGCAGCATTTTTCCAACAGCGAGTGTTCATTTCATGTCTCTCTGTCAAATATTGGTGATTCTTGCAATATTTCAAAATTTAAAATTATTATTATATTTGTTATGGTGATCTGTGACCATTGATCTTTGATGTTACTATTGCAGTTGTTTTGGGGCACCATGAACTGTGCCCATAGATGATAACAAATTTAATTGATAAATATTTTGTGTGTTCTTACTACTAGAACAACCAGCCATTCCCCCATTTCTCTTCCTCTCATTGGGCCTTCGTAGTCTCTGAGAAGCAACACTATTAAAATAAGGCCAATGAATAACTCCACAGTGGCCTCTAAGTATTCAAGTAAAAGGAAGAGTCACATATCTCTTACTTTAAATTCAAAGCTAAAAATGATTAAGCTTAGTAAGGAAGACATGTCAAAAGTTGAGATAGGCCAAATGATAGGACTCATGCTGAACAATCAAGTTGTGAATGCAAAATAAAAGTTCTTGAGGGAAATTGAAACTGCTACTCCGGTGAACACATGAATGATAAGAAAGCAAAGCAGCCTTATTGCTGATACGAAGAAAGTTTTAGTGGTCTGGATAAATCTAAGCAGCCACATAATTCCCTTAAGCTGAAGCCTAATCCACAGCAATCCATAGAATTAACTCTCCCTTTAATTCTGTGAAGGCTGAAAAAGGTGAGGAAGCTGCAGAAGAAAAGGTTGAAACTGGCAGATGTTAGTTCATGATGTTTAGGAAAGAAGTCTGCTCCATAACATAAAAATGCAAGGGGAAGCAGCAAGTGCTGATGTAGAAGCTGCAGTTATCTGCAAGTTATCTGGAAGATCTAGCTAAGATAGTCCATGAAGGTGGCTACTCTAAACAACTGATTTTCAGTGTAGATGAAACAACCTTCTATTGGAAGAAGATACTATCTAGGACTTCACAGCTAGGGAGGAGAAGTCAATGCCTGGCTTCAAAGTTTCAAAGAACAGACTGACCCTCTGGTTACGGGTTAATACTCCTGATGACTTTGAGGTCAATCCTCATTTATCATTCCCAAAATCCTAAAGCCCTTAATAATTATACTAAATCTATTATTCCTGTGCTTTATAAATAAAGCAACAAAGTCTGGTTGACAGAAAATCTGTTTATAGCATGGTTTACTGAATATTTTAAGCCCACTGTTGAGACCTACTGCTCAGAACAAAAGATTCCTTCCAAAATATTACTGCTTATTGACAAATGTACCTAGTCATCCAAGAGCTCTGATAGAGATATAAAGGAGATTGATGTTTTCATGCCTGCTAACACAATGTCGATTCTACAGCCCACAGATCAAGAAGTAATTTCAACCTTCAAGTCTTATTATTTAAGAAATACATTTTGTAAGGATATAGCTGCCATAGATGCTTTAGGTAGTGATTCCTCTGATGGACTTGGACAAAGTAAACTGAAACTCTCTGGGAAGAATTCACCATTCTAGATGCCATTAAGAATATTTGTGATTCATGGGAGGAGGTAAAAATATCCACACTAACGGAAGTCTGGAAGAAGTTGACTCTAACCTTCATGGATGACTTTGGATGGATTCAAGACTTCAGTGGTGGAAATAACCACAGGTGTGTTAGAAATAGCAAGAACATTAGAATTATAAGTGGAGTTCGAAGATGTGACTGAATTGCTGCAATCACATGATAAAACTTGAGCAGATGAATTGTTGTTTCTTATGGATGAGCAAAAAAATTGATTCTCAAGATGGAATCTACTCCTGGTGAAGATGCTGTGAACATTGTTGCAATGACAACACAGAATTTAGAATATTCCATAAGCTTAGTTGATAGAGGAGGGACAGGTTTTTAGATGATTGACTCAAATTCTGAAACAAGTTCTACTGTGGGTAAAATGCTATCAAACAGCATCACATGCTAAAGATAAATTTTCAATGAAAGGAAGAGTCAATTGATGCAGCAAGCTTGATGGTTGTCTTATCTCAAGAAACTGTACCTTGAGAATTGCTTGAACCTAGGAGGCAGAGGTTGCAGTGAGCCAAGATCATAGCACTGCACTCTAGTCTGGGTGACAGAGCAAGATTCTGTCTTAAAAAATAAAAGGAGCTGTACCAGCCACTCTAGTCAGCAGCTGTCAACATCAAGGCAAGATCCTCCACCATCAAAAAGATTACCACTTGCTGAAGGCTCCGATGATTATCATTTTTTAGCAATAAAGTATTTTTAACTCAGGTATGTACTTTTTTTGACATAATATTATGGCACATTTAATAAGCTGTAGTATAGTGTAAACATAACTTTTATGTGCACGGGGAAATTTAAAAAATGTGTAACTCGCTTTATTGTGGCAGTCTGGAACTGAACCAGCAATATTTTCAAGGTATGCCTGAACAAAAATTAACTTCTAGGAGAAAATATAGGAGAAAATCCTTGTGTCCTAGAGTCAGACAAAGATGTCTTAGGTGTGACACAATAAACACAACCCATAAAAAAGCAACTAACTGGACTTTATCAAAATTAAGAACTTCTGCTATTTGAAAAAAAAATTTTAAGAGAATAAAATGATAGGCCACAGTCCAGAGAAAATATGTTAAATAATTTATTTGACAAGACACTTGTATCAAGAATATACATGTATACGTATATGCACACATACACACATATATATACACATACATACATGTGTACCTACACACATACATACGTGTATATAGATATACACATACATACACACACATACATATGTATACACACATCCCCTTAAAATCCAGTGATAAGAATCCAAATAGCTCCAAATAGTAAAAAAAAAATGGAGGAAATATTTGGACAGATAATTCACCGAAGAAGATATACAAAGGCAGAAGAGCTCAAGGAGAGATGCTCCATGTCATTAGCCATTAAGAAAATGCAAATTAAAGCCACAATGAAGCAACACTGCGTATTTATTAAAATGTCTGGAACTCTAGAAATAGAAAAAGTGAGCATACAAATAATTGGCAGGGCTGTGCAACAACTGGAACTGCCATACACTTCTCATGGGAATGTAAAATGGCAGAACCATTTTGGGAAACAGTAGGGCAGGTTCTTAAGAAGTAAAACATATACCTATTATATAAAACAGTCATTTTCCTCTGAGGTCTTTACTAAAGTGAAATGAAAGCATATGTTCATACAAAGATTTGTGCATGAATGTTCATAGCAGTTTTATTTGTAATAGCCTCAAATTGGAAACAACCCAAATGCCCATCAAAGGATTGATAAACAAAAGTGACATATTCACAATAATGAGGGTATTTGCTACTCAGCAATGAAAAAGAATGAACTGTGGATACATGCAAAAACATGTTTGAATCTCAATCTAATTTAGCTGGGAGAAAGGGGCCAGGTATAAAAGAACGCACAGTGGTTTGGCCTGGGAAGTGGCAGAAGAGGGACTTGACTTGCTGCCAGAGCACCCCGCAGGGGTTGGTCAACCCAGAGAGCTGCCTGGAGACTCAGGAAGAGGACAGAGAGTGGGACTGGGGTGGGGCAAAGAGCGGGGGTGAAGGTTGGAGTCTCCAGGCTGGGCAGGGTCTTCCCACCATTCCCGCAGACCCACAGTCTCGCCTTTCACAGAGGGTTGGGTAATTACCGCTGGCTTCCCCAGACCCCAGAAAGGGAAAGGCAGGTGAGCCAGCTCATCTCTGCTGTCCTTGCACAGGGTGCAGATCCCAAGGCCCAGCTCTGCCAAGATCTTGCCCAGCTGCATTGGGCCTGGGTATGTGGTGAGGCCCAGTGTAGCAGGACTCTCACTGACTTCCACCGATGAGTTGGGGGGCGATGCCAAATTGGAGGCTGGCACCATGGGAGGGTGGAGGTCTCACCTTGGAATCCCAGTAGTCCCTGGAGCATGACAGCCAGAGGAGGCTCCCAGGATGGAGAGCAGGGCACCCATCACCTGGGCTGCGAAGAGTAGCAACCCTCCAACTACTGCAGCAACCACAAATCCCCCAGGACCAGCTAGATGTGACACATGGAAGTCTTCAGGAGCCCAGTGCTGAGAATCTCAAGATTTCTCCCATCTGGCCAGATTCTTGGAATGATCTGACCTTGCAGGTCTCTAGCTACTTCAAGAAACTCCTAAATTGTGCTGCCCCACTTCTGAAAGTTTACATGCAAGGAATGGGGTTTTGTCCTTTGCAGTGTGGGAATACAAAATAATTCAGAGTTGCCACGACCCAGAATAGAAATAGAGTGGCCCATTTTAGATGTTTCATGAAAACCTGTTTTTATTTTGAAATCTGAACCTTAGCATTTACAAAAACTTTGGAGAGATGGCTGCCCGCCCTCCTATAAGGAAAAATAAACTAGTTCCAACATAACCTTTGTAGGACTACGAAATTGTTCCAATTTAAAAAATTTTCTCCCACAAACTAAACAAAGTGCAGGAGTATTTTGTGTGCTACCGGTGCATTGTTACTAGGGAATCTGTATTTTGAAATTCCAAGTAATTGAAGATGACTTTTATAGACCTTAGATGGTGTCAAAATAGAAACTGCTGTTTTGAGCTACTTCATATATGCAGTGTTTAGCAGATAGGGAAGACCTGCTTTGAAAGAATGAATTGTCAGCATAAAAAAAAATACCTACTGTGTGATTCCACTTACATAAAATTCTTGAAAACACTAATTTGAAGGGACAAAAGTAGACCAGTAGTTTTCTGGGGATTGGTGGACAGGGAGAAGCGTGAGAGAGAGAGTACAGAAGTGCACTCAAAAAATTTTAAAAGTGATATGTTAATTACACATCAAAAAGCAGTAAAAATGGAAGTTTACAAGTATGCTTAATGAGCCTGATTTATCTATTTCTACTTGTCTACCTGGACTAGTGGGGGTGTGCTTGGGGACAAATTATTGGAGGATGATAGCTTCTTTAGAGGGAAATAGGGCCTTGTGGCTGAGAGGAGTTTGAGAACTACGCACACTGAATAGCCACTCGGTGTCAGACCCTATGTCAGGCACTTTAAATAAATTATCCCTTTTAATTCTCATAAAAAAAATCTTTGAGGGAAGTACCATTATCTTCATGTTACACATGAGGAAATAGAGCCTCAGAGACACTGAACCACTTGCTTTGGGATTGCTACTCTCTGACCGAAGAGCCAGTGCTGATGCTGGAAGATTTCGCTCTTTGCCGCCAGTCACTGTGCATTGCTGAGTCCTGGGTACTCTACCTCCATCTAAAATCTCTGGATGGGGGGTAGAATCACTCCAAGGGATTTACGTATTTTTGCTTGGTCTGGAGTACAATGTGGTACCCAGGACCCAGGGGAATTAGGGTTCTTGAACTTTGGGGGACCAATAATTTTTTTTTTTTAATAAGGACTGAAGGGGTTCCTGGAATGCAGGACTTTCATTTTAAAAGCAAGATGAGTCAATCAACTAAGCTCCAGCTCAGCAGAGGCTTTGTTCTTCAGGATGCTAGTTCTTGCTCCTTGGACCTCCAGGACATGCCCATAATATTTTCTTGGGCTCTAGGCCAGGCTGGTGAGATGGTTTCACAGGTAAGTAAAGGAACAAAGGGAGGCAATGTTCTTTTTATTGCTCTTTTATTTCTGTGCTGTCTAAATGTCAGGATCACTAGGAAAGATGATTCCAGCTTCTTCATCCTCCCATTTCCAGATGGAGGCCTCCCTAGGGTAGGGAGCTATGATGGGAAATAGAAGCCTCTCGTTGGGTGGAAATGGTAGTCACTGTGAAAACTGCTTCTCTAAACATAGGTCTAGCCTGACTCTCAGTAATACCCCACCCTACAAAGTGAAAGGCAAGGCCCCAGGGACAATCTATTTGTTTGACTTCTGCTCCCATTTGCTTGGACTGGACTTATTTTGTGGGCTATAGGGCTGCTGCTGGGTTTGAGAGCCCTTGTCCTGCGTTTGTGGTGAGTTGGGCTCAGACTCCACATTAAGCGGTGAGCATTCGGGCTTGGTCTCCAAACTACAGCACCTGGCCTTAATGCAGCAAGGGGGTTTTGGCTGGCAGCAGTGATTGTGTTTTGGCGGGCAGCATTGATTGCCTTTTGGCTGGCAGCACTGGTTCTGTTTTGGTGGGCAGCATTGATTGCCTTTTGGCTGGCTGCACTGGTTCTGTTTTGACGGGCAGCATTGATTGTCTTTTGCTGGGCAGCATTGACTGTGTTTTGGCTGGTCACACATCTTCTGGACACTTGGAGGTACTAGAAAAAGAAAAGAATATTCTCATCAGAAGGAAATCTGGGTGCCTGCTTTCATTTCCTCCTTTCTTAATACCCAAATACATCCATCTTCAGGATAATGACTCAGACCGGGGTTGAGAAAGCAGAGCTGGATACCTCAGAGGGGCCAGCCAGCCCTGTAATTCTACCTTTGCATATGCCAGCATGTTTGTTCCTTACTAGGTAGTCATTTGCCAGATAAAGAATCAAAAGACCAGAATATGTAAGCAATGTGCCTAAGGTCTCTTAGCTAATGAGCAAACAGTGTGACCCTCCGTTGCCAGATCCTGGGTCAAGTGTCGGGCCCTTCACAAACATCAGCTAATGTAATGACCGCTACCTGCCTCAAGTAGACATTTTTAGTCCACTTCACATCATACGAGGACCACTGAAGTTCAAAGATCCACCTCAGTTGCTTGTAAGTGGATTCAAGCCAAGCTCTATCCCACTCCAGAGCATGTGCTTGTTCTTGTCTCTAATGTGGCATCCAGGGACCCAGGTGCAATGGAACTCTTGTACTTAGAGTGACCAACTGTTACACCCTTCCCGAACGCATCATCTTGTCCCATGCACAGAGCGCTGTGGTGGTTACAGCAAGATGAAATGAAAAGTACAGTGCTTTTGGCATGGCAGGACCTGAGTTCTAGGGCTGGTTCTGCAACTCCCAAGCCTCAGGGCTTGGGCAGTTCTCTTCATCTCTCTGGGCTTGTATCTCTTCCTCTATAAAGGGGCAGTGGTGGGGATGAGGAAGGGGGAACTGGACCTTATAGGGATCCTCAAACTCAACCATTCAGCAGTTTTGTAATTTCCTCATTCTTCTAGGTATAGAGAAAATCCAAACAACTCTTGCTTTACTTCTATCTATCTACCTTCCTCCACCCAGGAAATCCAAGTTCTCCCAAGAAGGTCCCTGGGCCTTGGCCCCAGTATGCAGCCCCTGGGGAAGCCCCTATGTGGTTTCTGCCTTGTCCCTCCAATGGCACATGATGAGAGGATGAACACCACTGTTGTGGCCCCAGAGCAGAATAGAGGGTCTAGAAGTGGCCAGGAAACAGTAGGCAGTGAGCAGGTTGTTATCTAGCCTCCTCAGGGAAATGTGGAAGCATGGGAAATG
This sequence comes from Macaca mulatta, assembly GCF_049350105.2. Lineage (NCBI taxonomy): Eukaryota > Metazoa > Chordata > Mammalia > Primates > Cercopithecidae > Macaca > Macaca mulatta. The sequence goes on from NC_133406.1 coordinate 114,157,853, forward strand.
AGCCTATACCCCCTCTGGGGACTCAGCTCACAAAGCCACAAACCCATGTGGGTGAGGCACCAGGCCTGTCAGAGCCCTGTCACCGGTGTGGGGGATGGGTGTGGGATTTGGATTGACAATTGCTGAAGTGAAGTTGCAACCACCTTCTGGCCTCTGGCATCCTCGGGATTGTGAGAAAAGCCTCTTGTCCAAACTAATTTTTTTTTCTTTCTTTCTTTTTTCTTTGGAGGGAAGTACCATTACTGGACATGGAGCTTCACTCTTGTCGCCCAGGCTGGAGTGCAAGGGCGAGATCTTGGCTCACTGCAACCTCTGCCTCCCGGGTTCAAGTGATTCTCCTGCCTCAGCCTCTGGAGTACCGGGGATTACAGGCACCGGCCATCATGCCCAGCAAATTTTTGTATTTTTAGTAGAGATGGGATTTGTCCGTGTTAGCCAGGCTGGTCTCAAACTCCTGACTTCAGGTGATCCGACCACCTCAGACTCCCAAAGTGCTGGGATTACAGGCGTGAGCCACTGCACCGGGCCCCAAACTAGTTTTTTAAACTGAACCAGTTACTGCTGTGGGCTTCCACTAAGCACACACTTGCCCATATCTCTGTGAGAATGTGTGTGTGTGTGTGTGTGTGTTTGTGTGTTTGTGTGCACACACGTGAATGCATGTAGGCATGTGTCCATGCATAATCATAAGTACATGGTGAGGAGAACTTGAGGTTTGTGATGATGGCTGTTTAGTTGGATCAAATTGATATTACTTGAACTTTCTCATGAGTCTTAACAGTTAGAGCCAGTGTGAATAGCTCCTAGCAGGGGCCAGCCTCCGTCCTAGCCGTCTCTCTCCTGCTGGACACTCCCTACTTGCCCTCCATCTGATCCGTACCTGCTGTCAAGATACTTCCCCCAAGTCCTGCTCAAACCCTCTCCCTGATGTTTAGAAAGCCACATCTCTTGTCTTGTCCTCTTCTTTTGTGTTCTGTAGATAGAGGGACTCCTGGGAACAGTAGCTACAAATCTCTCCTGACACTAAAGTCTTTCCGGGGGAGGACTGGGCATGGTGGCTCATGCCTGTAATCCTAGCACTTTGGGAGGCCAAGGCGGGTGGATCACCTGAGGTCAGGAGTTCGAGACCAGCCTGGCCAACTTGGTGAAACCCCATCTCTACGAAAAATACAAAAACTAGCTGGGCGTCGTGGCAGGTGCGTGTAATCCCAGCTACGCGGGAGGCTGAGGCAGGAGAATCACTTCAACCCAGGAGGCGGAGGTTACAGTGAGCCGAGATCGTGCCATTGCACTCCAACCTTGGCAACAAAAGTGAAGCTCCATCTCAAAAAATGAAATGAAATGAAATAAAATAAAATAAAATAAATTAAAATAGAAAAATGAATTATTTCTGGGGGTTACCCCATGATAATGATATGGTTTGGGTCTGTGTCCCTGCCCAAATCTCATCTTGAATTGTAATCCCGACATGTGGAGCGAGGGACCTATAATCCCCACATGTTGAGGGAGGGAGGTGATTGAACCACTGTGGCAGTTTCCCCCATGCTGTTCTCATGATAGTGAGTTCTCACAAGATCTGATGGTTTTATAAGTTCTGACATTTCCCCTGCTCTTACTTCTGTCTCCCACCACCAAGTGAAGAAGGTCCTTCCCCTTTGCCTTCTGCCATGATTGTAAGTTTCCTGAGGCCTCCTCAGACATGTGGAACTGTGAGTCGATTAAACTTCTTTCCTTTATAAATGATCCAGTCTTGGGTAGTATCTTTAGAGCAGTGTGGAGAAGGACTAATCCACCCCAGTAGGACAAAAATCTATATCATCCTTTCCTGAAGGTGTGCATGATTCTCCAGTCAGGTGGTTGCTAACGGATGCCTGTCAGATGACCTACTTTGCTATCTGAATCACCCCTGTGACTTATAGAAGACCCAGGGCTGTGGCTGTCCTGAATGATGGGTGACATGCTCTTAGACTCAACCCTTTTTTATCTGGGGATTCACCTAAATCCAGTTCGTAGTGTAAAAACTGGGTCCCATTGAGCCAGGTGTGGTCGACACCTCCACCCACTAGTAACAGTAACTTTCAGACTCACATGTTGGACGCAGCCCCAGCCGGCCTCTCTTCACTTTCACTTTCTGAACCACTGGAGCCTCATCTCAGGGTTTCTCTGTGGGAAGGAGGTCCCTGGCATGTGCGTGAGAAGGCTTGGACATATGCCAGGGCCCTCCTTCTTACAGAGAAAGCCCAAGACTTTCTCTGGCAAGAAGGGGAGCACAGTGCTACCTCCTATAAGGACCCCTATGTTTGAATATTCTGAACTATAGCATTAGGGTGAGAGACAATTGAGAAGGAAGAGTTATCTCTTAAGGCCCTGCCACCTGGTCTAAACCCTTCATGATCCTAAGTCTCTGGCTATACGGTTGCAGCCTGAACTGGGTCAAGGGCAGTTCCCACCTAAAAAAGGAAGAGTGACTTGGATTAGGATGTTGACTTTAATTTAGTCACAATTCTATCCCTGCCACTTATTCTAGGATTCATCCTATCTTTCATGGAAAAGGCTCCTGCTTCCATTTAAGAGAAAGACACTGGAGCAAGACTCCTAAAGGATGGGCGTGGGGACAAGTCACCCCGTTGCTCCTTCTAGGTCAGAGGAAGCTGCAAAGAGGCTGAGGTGGCAGATGCAGGCCCTGCAATGCCTTGACTTGCCTGAGAGGGAACGGGAAGGAGAGAGGTGAGCAATGGAGAGGTACACCAAAAATGGAAATAAGACACAGACAGACCAGCATAAAAACAGGGAAGAGGTGAAAGAGTACAGGGCCATGTTCTCTACCACCTTTGTAGTGTTCATAGCTGTTTGACAGGAAGTGTGTGTGTCCACATGCGCACACAAGCATACACCTGGTTGCCCCTGCAGCTGTACAGGGGTGAGTTTGAGTGTGTGGGTGTATGCAGGGAGCCCAGTATTTGTCCCTGTCTCCTTGTTGTTTGAATCTGCTCCCTTAGGGGTCAGACCTAAGACTAGGTTTTGAGAGGGATGAGGAAGGAGTGAGCCTCTTCTGTTTTTATTTTCTGTTGTTTCTCTCTGTGTTTATTTTTGCCTTTTACTATTTTTTCTCTCTGCCTTTCTATCATTCTCTGGTCTTCATCCTGTCTCTATATTTCTGTCTTTTGTCTCCGGTTTACCTTTCTCTATTCTGAAGGTCAGTGCCCTGAACTGACCAAAGTGCAGAGTCTCATCACCACGTGGAAGTCCAGTTTGTTAGGGTCCATCCTTACAAGTCCAGGCTGAGCTGTTTCTACAGAAGCAATTCTCATTCCGGTGACCAGAGATGCAGAGGCATCAGAGGGCACCTGGAGCCCGGGTCCAGGGGCTTGCCTCACTAGTCCCACCAACATCTCCACTCCAAGCATGTCCCCCATAGTCAGGTCCTGGGAACAGGTCCTGAATATGGAGGTTGTGCCATATCAGAGAAGGAGAGCAGGTTAGAAACCAGTCTTGTTGACTATAGCATAAGGAGGGCAACATCAAGTCCTTCTGCAGCTTCACCCCCATGGATGCAGGTCCTGCCCCTCTGAGCCAATGCTGTCTCCACTGTCTTCCTTCTGCCTAGTGAATATTATCTATTTCCTCCACTTTCAGAACGCTAGCTCCTGTACAATAAATGTGCCTCCTGACCACTCTGCCTCCTGCAAGAGTTTCTTCTTAAGATTCTCTCCTTGGCCAGGCTCAGTGGCTCACACCTGTAGTCCCAGCACTTTGGGAGGCCAAAGCAGGTGAATCTCTTGAGGTCAGGAGTTTGAGATCAGCCTGGCCAACATGGTGAAACTCCATCTCTACTAAAACTACAAAAATTAGCTCGGCATGGTGGCATGCACCTGTAATACTAGCTACTTGGGAGGCTGAGGCAAGAGAATCGCTTGAATCTGGCAGGCGGAGGTTGCAGTGAGTCGAGACTGCACCACTGCACTCCAGCCTGGGAGACAGAATGAGATTCCATCTCAATAAGTAAATAAATAAAAATTAAAATAAATAAATATATAAATATTCTCTCCATGCTCCGTTTCCCCTCCTTCCCAACCAAGCTCTGCATAGCCTGCCTCAGGAAATCTGCCTGATCACATCAAACACCTGTGGCCCAGGGCCAGGGCCATCTTCCTAGCTTTTCTTATTGCTCTATTCAGTGAGGATTAATACAGAGCCCAAACCACCAGGAGGGCCCTGGCAAGGTGCCTTCTGTCTGACGTCTGCCCACCGGCCCAGTCTCATGTCCACCCACTGTTCTCTCAGGCACCAGACTGGCTCAGAGCAGACACCTGCTGAATTTTCTCACCTCTTTCCGGGTTTTTGAATGTGTTCTTCCCCAGCTTGAACCACCCTTCCTGGGTCTCTGTCCCCACATGCTCACTGAATCGTTCAAACCTGAAGTCTCTGCTTACACATCACTCCTCAAGGAAAACTTCCTTAACCCATAGCCTCTGTCTCCCTGATAGGCTTTCTTGGATCCCCTGTACTTCTCATTACATTTTTATAGTGGTTATTATTTCCCTAATTGTCTGACTTCTGTGGTCCGTTAGCTCCATGAGCACAGATATCCTCACTATCCCCACCCCCAGAGGCTCCAGTGACTTCCTATTTTTTTTTTTTTTTTGAGATGGAGTTTCGCTCTGTTGCCCAGGCTGGAGTGTAGTGGCTCGATCTCCACTCACTGTGATGAGCTCTGCCTCCAGGGTTCACACTATTCTCCTGCCTCAGCCTCCTGAGTATCTGGGACTACAGGTGCCTGCCACCATGCCCAACTACTTTTTTTTTGTATTTTTAGGAGAGATGGGGTTTCACCGTGTTGGCCAGGATGCAGTGGCTTCCTCTTAAATGGAAGCAGGAGCCTTTTCCTGAAATATAGGATGAATCCTGGAATCCTCTCATCCAGCACACTGAATGGCATTGCATGGGCCTCAGTAAGTAAATATATAATGAATGAACACATTAAAAAGCCATGCAGAGAGGGCCCAAAAGATAAGGTTTCTGTGTTACCTGGTCTGGCCACACACTTCTCAATTCACAATTTCCATGCTTGACTTCTGATGACTGATTCCAGTAGATATTATTGATCTTCCTCAGCAGCCTAGTGAGTCCATGACTATCAGAAGCCAAAGTCTTCTGAACCAGATTGGTTCCCTCCCCTGCTAATACCAAGATTCTAAGCCTCTATGACATCATAATCCTCTCCCCAGGACTCTATGCCTAGCTCACTCACTAGCGCCCTCTGCCTGCTGGAGAGTCTGACTCTTCTCGGTTTCTTTCCTGAAAGATACAAAGTTCCCTAGCTAACCCATAAGCATGCAATGACCTAAAACACAAATCTGTATTGAGTGTCTCCTATCTACCAGGCTGTGTCCTAAAAAGTGAAGTGTAGCTCAATGGAATGTAGTTTCCATTCTCAAAGAACCAATTCAATATGGAGGCAAGTCAATAGCCAATAATACCATGTAATAATAATGATGGTAGGATAAGCACAGGGGTCAGGTTTGGGGGTCAGATATGCTTCCTGGAGGGAGTGATATTTAAGCTGAGACTTGGAAATTGGAAATAGGAAGGGGGTGTCTGGGAGACATTTTCAGATCCAGAAATGTGAAAGTATAAGCTATTTGGTGGAAAAGCTCAGTGCGGCTGGAGCAGAGTGGGGAGTAAGGAGAAGGGGGAGACTCACCTACCTAGGTAGGTAAGGCTGTGTTGGTGAGGACTCTTTATGCCATAAAGAAAATAGTTTGGACTTTATCCTGAGGACAATGGGAAGCACCGAAAGGTTTTAAACAGGGGAGAAACTGGGATGCCTTAGGGGCAAGGACCCTATTTTATTCACTTTGATATTCCCAGTGTCTGGCTGAGCAATTGGCACATAAAAGATTCCGAAACTGAATCAATTCAATAGTGAATTGACTAACATGGTGAGAAGAGAGAAGCATTTCATTATGTTTGTTCTTTTCCTTTATTCCTCTAGCATGGACATTTAAGGACATTTAAGGACAGTGACTAGGAAATTCTCTTCTCCTGGGAAGCATGCCTGCCATAAACACTTGTAGGACACCAGGCAAGAGCCTAAACAGAGGCTTCTGACCCCTGTGGTTCACCCCTTGTTCTCTTCCTACTCCCTGGCTTCATCCTGTGCCATGAGGGACCTTGGGTGTGCATGAGTGTAAGTATCCTAGCCCATACCATCCATGTTCTTTTCACACACGGATCTCTCAAACTGCCCCCTCTTGGTTATTGAGACCTAGAAGTGAGCACAGTGTTGGTTGTTTGAGTCTTCAGGAGGATGGACACATAAAGATGATCTCAGGGCCATTTGACAGAGATTTATGGGATCCTGGATAGTGGGTATGAGGGAGACAGCAGCTCTGGGCCTATACACTGAAATATCAAATTATCCTATGGCCAGGGTCATGGCTGGAAGAGAACCAGAGAAGGACTCTTTTAAAGTGTGAAGTCCAGGACAGAACTACCTCGGCCAAAGGGTAGCACTCCTGGGAAGTATATGAATTGAATTGTGCTTTTCATTCTATAATATACTATTCAAGTACTTCTCTTTCACTTGCCTTCTTCAGGTCTTCATGCTTATAGTTATTTCCAAAATTTATTCTCAGTAAAATGTCTGCTCTCATTCACATCTCCCCAAGTGTCTAACATTGTAGTTGGGACCAAAGCCTTAATCTATAAGAATTAAGTTATTTCTAGGAAGAGTACAGAGAGGGAGAGAGGGGTAGAGTGAGAGAGACAGAGAGGTGGAAATGGCCAACAAACCTATTAAGAAATGCTTATTCATAACTAAAGGAATGCAAACCAGAAGATCAATGAGACACTGGCTTTTCCATGACAGTCCAGTAACAAACATGAAATTTTGATCACATTAATCATTAATGAATATGTTGAGAAACCAGTATTTTCATATTCCGTTAATGAGATTTCATTTTACAATCATGTAATAGGATAGTATATAGCTAATAAAAGCATAGAGTCCGCTTGTAGATGATGCTATGAAAAATTCTCCCAACCATGTAATCAAAGAAAACAATCCAGTAAACAATGTTAGTGTATCCCTTGTCTTATAAAAAATAATGTATATATAAAGATATATATATCTTATATATATAAGATAAATATATATGTTAGTATATGTTAGTATACATAATATTTTCCTAGAAGAATCACATATACATTTTCCTAGAAGAATCACATACACATTTTCCTAGAAGAATCACATACACATTTTCCTAGAAGGATCACATACACATAAACTATTTGAATTTTAACCATGACGCGTGTTAGTTAATTAAAATTAAGCTAATGAAGGCTATCTAGGAGGTGAGGATAGGTATACTTTCTGCTCACCATTTAAGTTCTAGTTCCAACACACTGTATGGAACATCGTAGGTACTAAATCCACATTTAGTCAATAAACGCATGGAAGAATAATTTAACTAGTACATTAACTTGGAACTCTGTGTGTTCCTGTTCTTCTGCCTGACTACTTCCTGCTGGAGTCCTCGGCTCTCTTTCCTTCTCCACCAACACTTATTTTCTTGGTTGGAGCATTCAGTCTCCTGACCATAAAGGCCATCTATATGTCAGTGATGATGATGTCTACTTTGTTAATAACAGCTCAGACATCTCTCCAGAACTTCAGACTTTCGTATCCAACTGCTTATTTAATATTCTCACATGGATATCTTTACACAGTCCTGTTTTGTTTTCCTCTGGTGGTACTTTTCAAATATAATATAATAGACATATAATATAAAGACCAGTATCTCATAGCACTAAAATAAGCTAATTTTTATTTATTGTAGTTTTATGTATTGTCTTCTCTCATTAGAATGTCATTGCCAAAAAGGCAAATGCTGCTTACTGATATATCTCAGGCTCTCAGACAGAACAGTTCTTAACACATAGTAAATACTCAAAAAATATTAGTTGAATGCATGAATGGTGATTGTTGGTCTTTTTTTTCTAATCAGTTTGTCTGCCAATAACTTCTAACTGTTTGTCCAAATTGGGGAACCCATTTCCTAAGGCTGTTTTCAATGCATCATTCAAACTAGCAGAATGTGTCCTGTGGCAGCCCCACTCCTACCTCCTTAGGTTTTTCTGCCTCTGTTATCAAAAGTGGGGAAGACTATGACCATCTTTCTTTGCTGCATGGGCTATGTTAATTGATGGTGAGAAAAGTCGAGGCCGGTTTGCAGGAATTTGCTGATGTAATGATGTAATTAGCTCCAGTAATGGAGTGAGTCTTTATGGTGCTGTCTTCCTGGGTTCTAGCATTTGAGGCTCTGCTTCCTGTAGGTCTCCTTTAATGTGATTTTTTTTTAACTTTTTTTTTTTTTGAGACAGGGTCTTATCCTGTTGCCTAGGCTGTAGTGTAGTGGTGTGATCTTGCCTCACTGCAGCCTCGACCTCCTGGGCTCAAGTGATCCTTCCACCTCAGTCTCCCAAGTAGCTGGGACTATAGGCGCATGCCACTACACCTGGCTAATTTTTGTATCTTTTGTAGAGACGGGGTTTTGTCACGTTACCCAGGCTGGTCTTGAACTTCTGAGCTCAGGAGATCCTCCTGCCTAGGCCTTCCAAAGTGCTGGGATTACAGGCATGCACCACGGTGCCTGGCCCTTCTCCTTTAATATTATTAATACTGATCATTATTACACATTTACTTGGGCCTAAAATCAGAAGTTACAAAGGATACACAGTGAAATCCCCCACATGCGACTCAGATATTTCAGTTAACAGAGATCAATTTCTGAAATATCCTTTCAGGGATATTTTATGCACAAAAACCCCAAACAAACATGTATATTTTTTCTTCTTTTAACGAAATAAGAGTAACTCCACATCGTTTTGCTCATTGCTTTTTTTACAATAGCATCTGTTGGAGATCATTCCATTTCAGTACATTAAGAGTTTCTCCCTTTGTTTCCCAGTCTGGATAATAACCTATGTATATACAGAAGTTCCCAATTTTGGCCCTTGCAAACAATGCTGCAGTGAACACATTATTTATACATCATTCCTCAGGAGGAGATAGAATATATTTATTTAAGTGCAATTGCTGACTCAGAGGCTACTTTTGTAATTTGATCAGTATTTCCAGTTTCTTCCATATGAGTTTCACTGATTTATTTCACTCCCTACAATGTATAAGACTGCAATTTTCCCCCATAAATTCATCAAAATGATGTATTTTTAAATTAATTGTTCTTGGCCCATCTGGTAGGTTAAAAACGGGATCGCAAAGTAGTTTTGAATTTCTCTTAGTAACTAAGCAGAACTATATTTTATTACATTAATAAACTACAACATCCATTTTCTGGGAACTGCCTGATGTTATAACTTACCTAATACTTAACCGTATTCTTGATGATTTTATTACTGATTTGTAGCACTTATACGATATTGGAGAAATTAAGTTATTTTTGTGCTATGAGAAACTAAATTTCTTCCGCTGTGTTTTTTGACCTTTGACTTTATTATATTTCAACCATATAGAAAATGTTAATTATGTAAACACATTTAAAAATTTTTTATTTTATAGTTCTTGTTTGTTGTATTATAAAACTGATCCCCATTTTGAAAGTGTAGAGGAATACTCCCAGATTTTCTTAAGAGTTAACTTTTAATGTTTTAACCCTTTAAGAACTCTTTCTTTAAATTAATGGCTTCCCAGTTGTAGCAACATTATTTATTGATTAATTGATGATTTTTCACAGATTTGAGGGTGTGCTTATCATATATTAGCTTCTTCTGCATATTTTTTCCCAGCTCTGAACTTGTTATCATGCTCTATTGATCTGTCTGTATATTCATGGTCCAGAACAAACTGTTTAACTATAATAGCTTTAGAATATATTGTAAATCTAGTAGAACTAGCTCCTACACATTAATTTTATTTTTAAGAATTGTCCTGGATATTTTTATATTTATTCATTCATGTGTATTATTTTAATGTGGTTTTGTTGAACTGTAATATACATGCATTGAGAATACAGCCCAATGCATTTCAACCAATGCATTTAAACAAAGTAAAACATCTGTGTGACACCCACCTAAACCAGGAAATAGAATGACAACCCTCTGCACAACTTCTCCACCACAGACCTCTAGGAACTGAATTAGCAAGGGCAAGACTGGCAGAGTTAGAGCTATCTCTGGCAATGAAAGCAGAAAGGCTCTGAAGTTGAGCTTTCTCTTGGTCAGGTTTTAGTGAACAAAGGGGTGCACGCTGTCTCTTTGTCAGACTCAGACCCTCCTTCCATTTATGGTCTGGTTGTCCCTGCATCTGCTTGGCTTTTGCCCACTGAAGTGAATAGGATTCATCTCCGATGCTTCCAGAAGTGCTGCCTTGCTTCCCACATCTGTCGCGGTCCCTTTCCATGGGCCTTAGGCCTGAGGAACACTTGTTTTCCCAGGAGCCGACCCTTCAGGGTAAGGATTTAAAATCAGAGATTGTGTCTCTGCCGAGGCACCTTTGTGTTCAATGTGGGCAATTGCCACATTCTCAATATTGTATGAAGACTGACCTGACTAGCAAACTTTGCTATTTTACAGAACTGTCACTGAATAATCTAAGGAAAAACAAAGATGCTTGCTTTCAGGCAAGTCTCCTGGCTGCTCTCCTTGCCTGCTCTGATTGCTGTCCCTAAGTCATGCATCTATTCTTGAGCCACCCTGGGCCCATCTAGTAAGTTCTTTACCTCTGGGGCCAGTCGCCACCAAGATGAGAACAAGTACAGAGCCATCTCGGGTCCTCAATATTCTGAACAATCTGTAAATAATTTCTGAATTTGCATTAGCTTCTTGTGGTCTGTAAAAAACCTGAAACAGGGTAGCTAGGTGACCAGCAGTATCTCCTGTGTCCCACCAGGTGAACTGGAACGAAAATTAAAGCTGCAGGCTTCAACTAAGCCCTCAACTGTCCTCCTTTGGGATCTGGGAGTAGGTCCTCTCTGTCATGCTTCTGCCTTCAGGAGGTTGAAATATCACTGCCTTTTCCTAACTGCACTCTACATCTTGGATCCCAACTTCAATTAGAAAGAACTGTTATTGGAGGTAACTGTGGTCCTCTCTTTTTTCTCCTCAGGCCTGATCAAGGTGATCAGTATAAGAATACCCAGCAAGGCGATGAGTATAAGAATTTTCAGGTAATTCCTGACTGCACATCGCTGCTGCAAAGTCTGGGTGAAGGCTTGGCTTTGCTGCCTCCTGGTGGAAAATAGAGCCATCCGCAAAAGTCCTGAGCAATGGCTCCTCTTTAGTTGATTTATCTTACATATGAATTCCAAAAGTCTCCATGGTACTGTGTATGTGAGAGTGAGTGTGTGTGTGTGTGTGTGTGTGTGTATGAGAGAGAGACAGAGAGAGAGAGATAATCAGCGTGCCAGTTACCAATTTATTATCTCTCAGCTCCAAACACACCCTTGGATTTGTGCTCTGGGATAAACAATGTAATCTCTTGAATCCTTTCTCCATTAAAGTGAGAACAATGCTAAACTTTCTCCATAGGGGGCGCTGGAGGGACACTGCAGTTGGAAGGGGCAGGTGGGGGCAGTGTGTGGCCGTCCGGTGGTGCCTGCCACAAAGGCGGAGAATGAGATCCCTCTGCCTCCTTGCAACCTTGGCTTGAGAATGACCTTTTCACAGCCTTCTCAGCCTGAAACCAAAGCCCCTCCACGGCCTGAGCTACCCATGGTCAGCTGTATGGAGGTGGGGCAGGGGCAGTCCACACAGAGCTGTGGCCCCCTTTGCAAGTTTCCTTGCTGCCCATGTGCTCTGAAGGTAAGCCTGAACTCCCACTGCATATCCAAGCCACATGGTTCCCGATGTCAGCCTTGCCCTGCATTGGGAAGGTGACCTATTGCTTGCCCCTTTTTGGAGGGTTTAACTCCAGACCCACCCCATCTAGCTAAAGCAGAGCACTTCTCTGCTGACTGGTGGCTGAAGCACACCTTTCCCAATAGGTATGAACCCCTTCTACTTTTGTCCTTCTTTGGGTACCCTCCTTGAGCCTTTTTCTTATATCTTATAGTTTAGTCTTTCTTTTATTACTGTTACTAATTCTTATCTTAAATTCCGTCTGTCTAACTTACTCCATCGTTTTTGTCTCCTGATTGGACTTGCTGCTACAGTGGAATAGCTTAGACTAAAAGTTTAGTTCTTTAATTTACCAGCTCTGCAACTTTGAACACATTTCTTAACTTCAGATTTTTGGTCTATAAAAAGAGGAGGGACACAGTACTTTCCTATGCAGTCGTTGTGAGGATTAAATGAGATAGAACATATTAAGCTCCTTGAAGACCTGGTACAGAGTTGGCGAGCAGTTACATAGGGCCAACTCAGGACAGAGAGAAAGGGAGGAAAGAAAAAGGGTCAAGAAAATGCCAGAGAGAACAAAAAGTAGCAAGAAATGGGAGCATAGACACACGAAACAAAATCCAAGAAATCGGTAGGCAGTAAGATTAGTAGGCAAGAGATCCATCGGTCTTCTAATTTATTGAAAATAAACATTTTATACAGTACAATTTAGGAAAAAATTCAAATATATTACCTTATTTAACCTTCAAAATAGATCAACTTAGTGTCTCTTGACTTTGTTGATGATGTTTCCATTTTCAAATGTCTAAGATGAGGCTTGGAGAGGTGTTCCAAGCCACACTGCTGGTTTGTAGATTGGAGGGCCTCATCTCCCCGTGGATCCTGTGGTCTTCCCGTTATTGCCCTCTTGTGGTCTGGCGTATAACAGCACCTGATACTATACAAACCAGATTGCTGGCCCCCAAGCCCTGCAGAGGGTTTAGCTCTGGTAATTCTGCTCTGTTTTCATTTAAGCCAACTTTGGCCCCCAAAGAAGACTATACATGACACGGGAAGGTGTCCACCATGACTCAAAGTAGTATTTATAATTATTGTCCCAAGTTTTAAAATTTTTATTTTTTGTTTTCTGTTACATTGTACTTAAAATTTATATAGTAATATGTGTAGATAATTCATTAATAAATGAAAGTACACACATTGCTTACTAATAGAGGCTTGAATAACATTGCTCTAGAACCACATTTCCCAAAATTAATTGAACACAATATATGTCATATTTTAAATTTAATAATGAAATAATACTTTTAACTTTGTTCGAGAAATACAGATAAGGGCCCCTTTGTATTATGGTTGAGAAAAAAATGCCAAGGTCTCACAAATTCATTTTCTTAGTAACACACCAAAGCAGAATACATTTGTGTAGTAAAGTTAATCACATTTACTAATGTTGAATAGCATCTCAAGTATATGCTGATATTGAAAAATAAGATAAATTGCATTGATGGGTTTTTCCCATCCATTAGACAATATACATCAAGGCAAGGATGATGTATGCGAATTCATGCCCAAGTTAAAGGTGATGGGCTCCCAGGTGAGATAATTTGTCAGTGACTTTCTGGCCTTCTCTGATTAAGCATATTATTTTCTTAAATGCAGATTATATGCTAAGAATAAAATTAGTATGTGTTATCTTTATCACTATGATACTTATATAGTTTACAACATTTGTGAAGATAATTATCACTTGCAATTATTATTTTCACTGAACACCTATTAACAAAGCATGGAATCTCTAATAGTCTCTGCGAGCCTTCATATACTTTAACAACTGCAACCATTTGTCTAATAGAAACTTACATTGAGACCACTATACATAAAACAGACAAGAGCTCATTTATTTATTTAAATTTATCTTTTACATTAAAATTTATATCAGTTAGTTAATTAAGAAAAATTGGGTTATTTTGATGAACATACAAAACTCAATTCATGAAATATAGATGATAGTTGCTACTATTAATTAGTCTCTGCATCTACTGTTTTTCTGTATTTTTTCTTTCTGGTTAGGCAGTACTGGTAAAATAATAGTTACTTTGCAAATGGTCCTTGGGGCCTCTGCTTGGAGCTGTCCGGATTGTGCACTCCACAACCCGGGGAGCACCAGTCATAGCAACCGCTATTAGACAGTTGTCAGGATTTGTTTCTTGCTTTATTTTGGTTTTCAACAGCTTACTTTACAATTTCAGCATATTTTTCTATTAGATTAAACTCAATATTTGAAAAAAATAGTTATAAAGGATTTGGAGGCAATCAGCAGAAATGTCTAAGAACTGTTCACATTCCTTGACTGAAAAGTGTTTAATGACAAAAGAATTTTAAAAAAACAACTATGACAGATAATATAAGTGTTGAATAGAGAAATATTTGATATGCTATGACTTGATGAGACATATGATATTATATAAGGCTATGTAATGTATTACTTGCACATCTATAATGTGAGACAATCCTTGATGCTATTCTTAACATTTTAGGATTCCTCAGCCCTTGACTGCAACCTTTTAAAAGCAATCCAGCCACAGCCAGTAGGAATGGAGGTGGTAAGGAATGGGAGTGGGGGTGGGAGTGGACAGGACTCTGCTCACCCTCCTGGATCCTCCTCAGCACTCACAGCCTGCTCCCTCATTCTGCCTTGATGACACTCAGCACTATCTGGTCATACCTTCTGCCTGTTTGTCTCAGTCACAGCAGAAGCTCAGGACTCCCAAATTGCCTGCCATCACCAGCATTCCTCCCTTCCCCAGAGGTCTGCACAGTCCCCGGTGGGACTCCATCTTCCATCCTTCGCCAGTACCTCAAACCCTCCACAGGCTCTCAAGACTCAAGGCTGTACATCGAAAAAATGCACTGTATCAACCAACTCTTCTCACAAAGCCACCTCCACCTTCTTGCTGTAAGTGAAAACTGGGTTCTGCATAGTCCTCTCACGGTCTGACTATTTTCTTCTTACCCAGGCCTTTGTACTCACTGGGCCAAGGAATGGGCTAGGCATTCGTTACACCAACCACTGCTCCTTTTCATTGCAAATCCCCAGGTAAGTATCTGATGCTCTGCTCACTATTGCTCTATCCAAGACTTTCTGTCATGGTCTTTGGTGATTTTAATATCCACAAAAATGATTCCTGTAATAATTTACTTCATAATTCTTTGAACTGTGCACCTCTAACAGGTTTGTCTTTCATCCTAACATTCATCTACTCCCATGTCATACCAGCCTAGACCAGTCATTATTAACAACTACAACCCTTCTGTAAAATGAGTTTCAAATAATCCTTTTCCCAAACCTAACCTCCTGTATTTCCAACTTACTTTCCCTGGTATCCCACTCTGAGAAGTTTTTCAATATGCTGGGAACTACAATTCACTGATATCGTAATGTTTTCTCTGGCCAATATCTTCTTCATGTCTTCATTTCTCTTCTTATCCATATAAGCTCCACGAACTATCATTAAGATCATGCACTTGCATAATCCATGTCTCTCTTGCCCTTCTGTCTCTCTCCTCGAATTTCCAACATTTCTGTCTCTTTTGTCCCTTTCAATGATGAGCATACTCATTATGTTACTGAGAAAATAGAAGTAATTATAAGAGAACATCCATATAGTCTTGTCTACTCATCTACTTTTCTACTGTGGTTTCTCTTACTAACATGTGTGACCCGCACGTGCTCCTATCTGGGGACAACCCTCCATTGGTGACCTGGATTCCATCCCTCTCATCTATGCAAGCGTATCATATCAGCAATTCTCCCTTCTTCATCCCTCATAATTGTCTTTTCTCTCTATACTGGATTGTTTCATCAGCACATAAAACATTATATTTTCCATCTAAAAAATACGTATAATGCTCATCTTAAAAAAAAAAATCAGTCTCTGTCTCTCTCTCTTCTCTCTCCCTAGATCTCACAACCACTTCAAGTCAACACTCAATTATCTATATTTTTAAAGAATGACATTCCTCAAAAGTTATTTTTTTTAAAAAATTATTGGTACTCCTTGTCTCCAATCCTGCTTTAAACCTCGTCAGCCAAGCTTTTGTCACACCAGTTTGCCCAAAATGCTCTTGTCAAGGTCACTGATGATCTGCTTGTTGCCAGATATAATGGATGTGATTGACACCACCAGCAGCACATGACTGGCATAATCATGTAGTGATCAGTGAGGAAGGAGGCCATCTATCCACGCCAGAATAGGGGCAGAGCAGTCAAGTGAAGAGAGTACTGCAAGACAGATGGCCTCCTTCCTCACTAATCACTACCCCCCAACTTTCTTTGATGGTTACTTCTCATATCTTTGATTTCCAGATATTGGAGTGACCCAGGGCTCAGTCATTGTATGTCCTCTCTTCTCTATCTGTATTTCCTCTCTAGGTGATATCATCCTGTCTCAAACATATGCTGATAATTCTCAAACTTCTCTCTCCAGACTTAAGTATCCAAGTTTGTCTCTCAAAGTTCCTACTTGGGTAGGAAATAGGTATTTCACATGTAAAACAAAACTTCCTTCTTGCCTCAAAAAACGCTCATTACTCCTAAAATCTTCATCTCTTAAAATGCAACTGTATCCTTCCCATTGCCCAGATGAAAGCAATCCTTGAGCCCTTTTTTTTCTTATAGACACATATATCCTGTCTTCGAAATGTATCTAGAATCTGAAAATTTCTTCCACCACTAATTCCCTGGTCCCAGCCACCATTAGCTCTTGCCTTGACTATTGTGGTGGCCTCCTATGTGGTTACCCTGGTCTGCACTTAAATTCTAGTCTTTCCTCAACAAAGCAGAAGGGGAGGTAGCCAAAGGTACGTTAACAGATGCAAAGCAGGCCTCGATAAGAGGAATAAATTCCCGTGTCCTAGCACTATAGGGTGACAATAATTCATAATTTCCTGTATATTTTCAATAGTTAGATGAGGATTTTGAATGTTCCCAACACAAGGAAATGATACATGTTTGAGGTGATGGATATGCTAATTACCCTGATTTGATCATTACACATTGTGTACATGTATTAAATTATTACACTGCACCTCATACATAGGTACAATTATTATGTGTCAATTAAAAGTAATAAAAGTGAAAAACCCATAGCTTAAGTAGTGGCATACCTCTGCTCCAAACCCTCCAATGCATACCCATGTCATCCATAGTAAAAATTCAAATCCCATAAGATCCTCATAGATTGAATCCAAGTTATCCTTGTAATCCAGGCAGTCACTCCCTCCTTCCAGGCACACTGACCATTTTGCTGTGCCTCCCAAGCAGCTTGCAAAATCCTGACTGAGTTTTGTGCTCCTGGTGCTCTCTGCCTAACAGTGCTCTTTCTCCAAATATCCATGTGATTTGCCTTTTTTTTTTTTTTTTTTTTTTTTTTTTTGAGACGGAGTCTCGCTCTGTCGCCCAGGCTGGAGTGCAGTGGCACGATCTCGGCTCACCGCAAATTCCTTCTCCCGGGTTCACGCCATTCTCCTGCCTCAGCCTCCCGAGTAGCTGGGACTACAGGCACCCGCCACCGCGCCCGCCACCACGCCCGGCTAATTTTTTGTATTTTTAGTAGAGACGGGGTTTCACTGTGTTAGCCAGGATGGTCTCCATCTCCTGAGTTCGTGATCCGCCCGCCTCGGCCTCCCAAAGTGCTGAGATTACAGGAGTGAGCCACCGCGCCCGGGCGGTGATTTGCTTCTTTACTTCCTACAAAAGATTGCTTTATCACACAAGCCTTCCCTAACCACCCTGTATAAAATGGCAGGCCTGCACCCACACTGTCTGTTCCCCCAGACTTCATTTATTTCTTTTCCATACTGTTTAGTACCAGGTAATACATTACATATTTAGCCATTGTGTAGTTATTATCTCCTGCCTCCATGAAACTGTAAACTGCATGAGAGTAGGAACTGTTTTTGTTTATAGCCATATCCTCTGCTCTCGGATCAATGCCTAGCACATAAAAAGCGCTTGATAAACAATTGTTTAAAGAATTAATAGTGATTAAGTGTTTCAAAAAGCTGAATTTATTTTCTGTGTTGAGTCAGTTTTCATTTGATTGTTTACACTTTATCTGCTGCTTTAAATATATTGACCTTGCAATACTGCACATGACAAGCTTTTTCAGTTTATTAAACAAATCAGCAAACATTTCCAGCTGTTGTAACTACAATAGGTTTAGGTGGTATTTATCAACATAATGATGTTTATCAACAAAAAAATGGTTATTTCTTATCTCATTTGAAATATCTTTGCCAGGAGGTTGTCCCTTATTTCTAGTGACCAGGACTTATCCCATGTCTTCTCATTTCATACAAATAACACTGAAAATCTGGAAATTTAAAGCCAATTTTTATGAATTGTTTTGTTAGACATCATTTTGCACTATATTTGCAGCTTCTTAAATTCATTTATTTTTCATGCAACACACAATTACTTAAGCACATATTAGCAATAATGTCTATATAAAACGTAATTTCTACAATTTTTCTTGTCTTTGCTTTTTGCAATGTCAGTATAAACATTCCATTGTGCTGATTCATTCAATAATATGCTAAAAAGCTGATCTCAATATTTAAAGTTTTCTTCCATTGCTCAGGTGTCAGTCAGCTTTCCATTGACTTGCTTGCACATATTATACCAAAATAAGCAAAATGGAATTATTCTCAACAGGCATACTCCTGTTCAGTTTTATTATAAATATCTCATGATCTCAACCTTAGAATAATTCATGAAGTGAGGTTGTTATCATGCTGCAGTCTTTCTGAAGTTCTTTATCAGCAAATGCTCCTAACTGTACTTCTAAATCAGCTGCTCATCTAACATCCTTTTTACAGTATCAATACCATGTCATTTTTAACAGGCTTTTTTTCTAGTAGTAGAGTCATGTGTTACTTAAGGACAGGGATACATTTTGAGAAATGTATCTTTAGGTGATTTCTTGCGTGAACATCATAGAGCATAGTTCCACAAACCTAGATGGTCTAGTCTACTACACACCTAGGCTGTATGGTCTGGCTTATTGTTCATAGGCTATAAGCCTGTACAGCATGTTACTATACTGAATAGTGAATGTAGGCAGTAGTAACACAATGGTAAATATTTTTGTATCTAAGCATACAAAAGGTACAGTAAAAATATATCTACAGTATATATAGTATATATGTGGTATATATAATTATATATATACAGTGAATACATATAGTGTATTTAAAATTACATATACACAGTACATATATAGTTTATATATACACCAATGTATTTACAGGAAAATACAGTATGAAAGGTACAAATGGTACACTTGTATAGGGCACTTACCATGAATGGAGCTTGCAGGACTAGAGGTTGCTCTATTTGAGTTAGTGAGTGAGTAGTGGGTGAATGTGACAGCCAAGGATATTACAATACTGTAGACTTTAAAAACACTATACAGTTAGGGGATGCTAAATTTATAAAAATTCTATTTCTTCAATGATAAATTAATCTTCATTTACCGTAACTTTTTAACTTTATAAACTTTTTATTTTTTAAACTTTTTGACTCTTTTGTAATAGGAGTTAAAACACATATTGTACAACTGTACAAAAATATTGTCTTTCTTATATCCTTATTCTATAAGGTTTTCTTCCTAGTTAAAAATTTAAACTTCTTTGTTAACTACTAAGACCCAAGCACACACATCAGCCTAGTCCTACACAGGTCAGGATCATCAGTATCACTGTATTTCACTTCCACATCTTGTCTTCAGGGACAATAGAAGGTCTTCACGGACAATAACATGCATGGAGCTGTCATCTGTGACAACAATGCTTTCCTTCAGATACCTCCTGAAAAACCTGCCTAAGGCTGTCTTACAGTTAGCTTTTTTATGTAAGTAGGGGAGTATACTCTAAAATAATGATAAAAATCCAGTGAATACATAAAACACAGCAACAGAGTCATTTATTATCATTATCAAGAATTATGTGCTATGCATAATTATATGTGCTATACCTTTATGCAACTGACAGCCAGATAGCTTTTTTTTCACCAGCATCACCACAAACACATGAGTAATGCCTTGCACTACGATATTACCATGTCACTAGGGGGTAGGACTTTTTCAGCTACATTATCATCTTATGGGACCACTCTCATATGTGTGGCCTATAATTGACCAAAATGTCATTAGGTAGCACATGACTATATATGTTTTTCTCTAATGCACAATGTGAAACCCACTTTAGATATAATATAAATGTGTTTTCATTACCAGATTTTTGACTATAATTTCAAAATTAACATTTAACTGTTTATCAACTCAATGTATGTTATGCTTTATAGCAAAATGATATTTTTAATTGTCAAGAAATAATTGGTATAAAACTTCCTCGTGAAATTTTACTGCATAAAACATATCAGCAATATAACCTAGTCTTAAATATTATAAAGGCACACTCTGGTGATAAAATACATAATTATACTGTGTTATTTCAGGACAGAGTCAAATAAAGGGCACATGGCATTGATTTTCTATACTATAATCAATACAGTTATTGCTAGTTGAAGACACTTACTACTAGTAATGCATAATGTATTTCAGTTTAAGCCTGCACATTCTATTGGGTACAATAGTAATTATTCTTTTAAAATGTTATCTGTTTTATCAGTGAAAAATTTCTAGTATAAGAAGTCATTATTTTACCTTTATCTAAAATAAGCATTTATAAACATAAAATATATGAAGACAGGTAAGAAAATTTATGCTAGATGCTAAGATTACTTTAGCATGATATTTTTTATATATGGCATAAGACTTATTCACCAGCTGTTAGAATAATTTATCATGAAACATTGACATACCTGGACTTATCTGGTATTGTATTTAATGCAATGAGCTGTAATACAATTTCGTGTGAATAAAATTTTACATAACTAGATGTATAAACAGTGGGGTGGATTCTGTATACAGTGACACTCTTTATAATACTGGGATTTTTTGAGAGGGTTAATTAATCATATGTCTTTCCTTTCCAAACTCTTAAACAATTGAGAAAGAGAATGGTTTAAGACAGAGAGTTTATAAATCATAGCTTTGGCAAATGTAACTTGTACCACTGCCAAAAAGAACTTCATAATATTTATTTCAAAGTCTAAACCTTGGGGCCTGCATTGGGATAGAACTTGGCCCACAGAGAGACATCCTTCCAGCAACCAAAGTGAGCACAGTAGAAAAGTAGAGACAAAGGAAGGCAGAACTCTCGCCATTTCACCTCTCAGACAACTCACTTGTTCTCCCTTGGAAGGAACGAGTGTGTGATGGAAGATATTATTTTAAAGATGAGGCTATAATATGGATAAAAATAACATTTCCCCTTAAATCAGTAACTATGATTAAAAAGTTAAAAATATACACAAAGATGTTACACAATTTTTACTCTGCAATCTACTATTTAGATTAACTAATAGTTAACTAGTTAGACTAACAGCCCAGATAAACATGGAGAGCTGGGTGATCTCCCAGGTGCTATCATTGTCACCTGTTATTTAACATTTTTGAGCAGGCATTCTGAATGTTCTCCAAGTTGTCAACACACATAAACACAGACATATACACACAAATAGAAATCTCAAGAACCCCTGAAGAACCTCTCTGGAACCCTCCTGTTCCTTTTGTCACTGACTGGAAAACACTGATCTGGAAGTCCTCCTCCTTGGACTGAGCATTGGGATGTCAAGGACGGTGGTGAAGTCTGCCTTCATTCTTGTCTTCAGAGTCCCCAGTGCCCTGGGTGCCCTGGGCCAGCCATGACCTTTAGTAATTGATTTTGGGACAAGAGACAGCCAGGAACAGTCTCTCTTCTGCCAGGACATACTTAGTGAGTGGCTTTCAAGTGTGTGACACTCCTCTGCCTGAAATCAGATGTTTTGACAGCATAGCCATGGTTTAGTTGTCGTAAGCTGTGGATATGTGCAGTTTTTGGGTTACTGACCATAACCCTATTTCTTTGTCTCCCCCTGACCTGATAGGCATCATGTGTCTCAAGATTGTGGCTAAGAGCCATAGCCCTGGAGGATGTACAGAAGCATTGCTGTGGCTTGTGACCCAAGCCCGCTGTTGGGTCAGAAAGGACATTGCTTTAAGGGTAGGCCCTACACCTATGCCATTTGGCTTGTTGCATAGACGAGGGAAAAACCTGAAAAGGGTAGATAGCAACACCAAGGCCAGAAGTCTCCTGGGCATTGTGCTGATTGGGCCACGTACAAATTCCCTCCTCATCCTGGCTTCTGTGTGAAGACATGGAGCGAGGGACTCAGTCGAGTGAATATGCTCAAGCAGAGTATTTCTCATGGCTTTTGAAACTGAGATCCGAGAGGTACAAGCACTGTTGTACCATCTCCTTCCTGAGCATCAGATTCTCCCAAATAAGAAGGCTCTGGACAGCAAAATGTCCTCAATAATCAGAAAGAAAACTTTGTGTTGGCGGCACCTGCCTCAGCAGCCGTGGAACAGGGCTGCTTACATTTTGGAAACTCCCTCTACTCTACCTTTCTGAATCTCTGCTTTTCACAGCCTTCTCAAATAGCTCAAACTCTAAGTCTACCTTGGTGGGAATTTCCACATGGCTTGCACCTTGTGGGAGTCTGCTTAAATAATCCAGATTAATGTGAGTTTTTCAGAGCTGAGGATGGAGTATTGACAAACATATAGGGCACCAGGAAAGATAAGCTTTATTTTAGCACACTGATCAGGCTTCAAAAAGCAGATTTTTCTTTTGCCTGCAGGTCTCCTTGATCTAGTAACAGAGCCAAGGCCAAAAGGCCTGATGTTCTTAGCAAAAGAGGGAACCCATCACTTATGGAGCTAGGCAGCTGAGTTCAGGCGGAGAAGGAAGGAGGAGGGTAAGAGTGAGGGAAGATATCAACTCAGGCCTTGTCCTTGGCTGTGGTTTTTTGATTCCTCAAAGGTCACAGGTCAGCTGCAGTCTCCAGAGCCATGGCAAGTGGAACATCTAGAAGACTCGTGCTCACAGCAGTCAGAATGCTGGGGCTGACGCAAGTAGAATCGTGGAAACCGTAGTGAAACTAAAGAGCAGTGGCCTCCAAAACCAGAAATACAGCAACTGGGAACACAGTAGGAGGGAGCTGGAGGGGGGCATGGAGGTGGACATGAAGCAGGAGCCTGAGGGGCCCACTTGGATGGATATTTGGGGAGGCACTTGGCAGGGAGCTGCCACTTCTGCTGGTGTTTCTGATAGGACATCTTGGAGAAAGTCCAGTTACTCTAAAAAAACAATGCAAACATTTCGAAAGTCTAATTAATGTAAAACTTGTTTGTATCAACATTTTTCTACAGAGCCTGAAATTCTACAGTTGAATATGTGGCTCCAGAAGCCACATCATAATAGCAGAGCAGCCCTGCTTTCCTGACATAGGAGAGATTCAGCAGTGAGTAAGTTAGAGTCTTGTAACACCTTCTCTTGTGCCTGGCTTGATTCTCTAGACTCCTGACTTCAAAGGCAGTAGCTGAGGGTACTAGGTAGTCCTCAAAATCTTCACTTACTTATCATCCTGTCCTCTAATTTATGCATTCTAAAAACCGTATTTTTAACCTGAGTCTGTGGTTATGTTACCTCTCATCATAATCTCCCTTTTTTTCTTTCTTGCATCACGAGCTGTGCCTTTAGCCCTACTCTTCAGCCCTGTATGGCTGTCTCTTGTCCTACAAACTAGCTCCTTTTACCACTCCCAAGTCTGCACTGCCCCAGTCTTTGGTTAACTTCACTCCTTCCAGGTTTTCTGCTTCTGAACCACCTTGATGATTGCCATGAGCCTCGACTTCCTGGAATTATCAATTTCCATTCTCTCCAACCTCGAATGGCTTTTCCCAAAGGAGGTGTAGCAGTCCTAGTCACCCCCAAACTGCCATCATATCAGTAAAAACACTCACCTTGTCCTCTTAACCTTGGGCAAACGATGGGACTGAGGATAGATACACTGTGAGTGGAAGCCTTTTATACACACACTGCATTCAACTCAAGGGAATGAGCCACAGATGATGTGAAAACTGTTTCCCAACCAGGGGGTTGTGATGTCAACTTCCCACATTCCAGTGGCTCTGTCATTCTGTCACTTTGTCACCCTGTGTCACTACCAGATCCCCCAGAGCGTCCTTCCCCTTCATAAACCCTCACAGTGTTTCCATAAAGATTAGAAGATCATGACTTAGAAGGGTATGTATAATGACATAGCTTGGGAATTGAAATTAGGGTTTCTGGAGGAATCCAAAGCATGACTGGGCATCTAAAGTCACAGATGTTAGCTCAACGCAGGCACTGATCGGGGTTTCTGCAGGTTTTGTCAATAAGATTGGAACCAATAATCTAAGCACACATGGGCCACTACTGAGGGCTCAGTGTATTTGATTCAGATACCAAGGTGCCTAAAATATTGATCAACAATGTGGCATCATAGGAAGTCCCAGACGCAAGGGGATTTAGGATACTTCCACTCTACATAGGCCAGGAACATATGGCCAGAGGGGGCAAAGGAGACCTCAAAGTTGTGCAGAGTCTGAACTAGAAACCATATCTTCTAACTCTCTAGGATCATGAATTCAGGCCCCCATTTCACAGCAGCCCCTTCTTTTGGATTTGCTGGGGTACATCCACTAGGATCTAGTCTCCTCCCTGCTCATAAGCTCTCTCCTTTTTTCATGCCACTCCCCACCCAGTTCACTTTTCTTAGTTCCTTGTTTCAACAACTCTTTTGCCAATATAATAAACTTTCTTTTGTTACCCATTTGGCTTGTCACTGCATTTGACTGGCAAAGCCTTATCCCTGGCTGAATTCTCCCTGCTGTGCCTAGTTGCTATAAAAGTAAAAACAAAAATAGGCATTTTGGCAGGATGACACCATCATAAAATCATCATCATCCACCTTAGCTGGTCCAAAACATGGCTTGATGATCCCCATATACCTCCCTGTATTCACCATGCACATATATCATGCCTTTTCTCCTCCCTTGAACCTTCCAAACCTTCACTACTGCCTCTAGATAGATGGTACTGCCTCTACCACATGGATCAAAGAGCTGCTGTCAAACATAAAGTACTTCTGCTTCCTCCTCCTAAGTCTTCAAGCCCACTTACATCTGCAGCCATCCTTCATGACTTCCTGTGTTACAGGGGAGGAGTGGCCCGTTGTCTTTTCCAACACCTCTCCCTACCCCTTTGCTCTGGATCCTTGCATCTTCAACTTCAATTGTATTGGTTTTCCTATGAAATGCTCCGACAGCACCTTGTGTTCCTGGTAACACTTGCTTGTATTTGTTTTTCAGTATCTGTCATCCTGGATAGAATGTGTTCAATCTCAATGTTCATGGGTTCACTCTTTATCCTCAGTGCCTACACAGAATCCGACATAATATAAGTGCTCAAAAATATTTGTTTAATGAATTAATGGGTGATCTGTGGTTGAGGCAAAGGTCTCCCCTCCTTTCACTCCTTGAGAGAGAGCAGCATGGGAGGCCAGGTCAGTGGCAGGCCTGTGGGGCAGGTGTGGGAGGCTCCTCCGGGGATGGAGTCAGCAGCCAGAGCTTTGCACTGTGAGTCAGTGCTCTGGTCCTTGCTCTGCTGCTCTTTCTGGGTTTCAGGAGAGGCTGAACCAGATGAGCTTAGGTATATCTTCAAGTAGGTATTTTTATTTATGAGCCTCAGACCTCCACAGAGCTTACACTCAGCACAGGTCAGATCTTGTCCCTGAATATATTTTATCGGGGATTGGAAGTGGCACTGAACCTAATGAAGAGGGTGGAGATGATGGCTGGAATGTTGACTATGCCAACATGTGAGATAGTTGAAAGTAAGTCACATTATGAGGGAGGAACTCCATACAGTCTATTGAGTTTCTCCCACTTCTCAGAGGAAATGACTTACTTGTCATCTTGTCTTGATGTGCCAAAGCAGAGTATAGTGTATATGTGTGATTATCTCCTGGTTGTGCCTCTTCTGGCTCTTCATCTGAGCCACTGAAGCCCAGATCTGTAGAGATAGGCAAAATGATGCTCTTTCCCTGCGATATTCCTGACAAAAAGTATTACAAGTATATTTAAAAAGGTTGGAAAACACCATTTTATTGTGTTGGTCTAATACCCATCAATGACCTTCTGGTTCAATAATGAAGAATTATTTATGTCCACAGAAACTCCTTTTTTGTAGCAACCTTTCAAATGCTACTTTAAAGATATTAATTCATTTGTTGAGTGCCTGATATGTGCAGAGTTTTGTGAATTCAAAGAAAATTAAGATATTTTCTTAGAGAATGATACAAGTGAGATGATATGAGAGAAAGAAAGGGAATTAACATTGATTCTCAACCTATCATTCATTAAATATGTTATTTGAATTATCATGGTATAATAGTTCTATGGGTGTTTTATTGTTAATCCCATTTTACAGAAAAAGTGAGGCTCTTGGCTCACGCCTGTAGTCCCAGCACTTTGGGAGGCTGAGGCAGGCAGATCACCTGAGGTCAGGAGTTCGAGACAACCTGGCCAACATGGCGAAACTCTGTCTCTATTAAACATACAAAAATTAGCTGGACATAGTGACAGGCACCTGTAATCCCAGCTACTTGGGAGGCTGAGGCAGGAAAATTACCTGAACCTGGGAGGCAGAGGATGCAGTGAGCCAAGGTCGCTCCACTGCGCTCTAGCTTAGGCAACAGAGTGAGACTCTGTCTCAAAACAAATAAAAAACAGAAACAAAAACAAAAACAAAGGCTCAGAAAACATTGTATAACTTACCCATGTCTCAAGTGCTAATGCCCTGATTCTGGGTCACATATTATTCCAGCTTCTATGCTGTGTAAAGACAGGAAGCCAATGCAGTAGGCAATGGTGGAGGCATGGAGGGAGGGTTGGAGAGTGCACAAAGGCAGAAACTTGTACTGTCTGGGAGTGCATCTCTTGGAAGAGATTACATTTGGAAGATGAGTGGGAGTTAATCAGGGTGTGAAGGGGAAACTGGCATTCTAAGTAAACGGAAGAAGAATTGACAAAGGCACAGAGATGTGGATGAGCTTGGTTTGTTCTGGAAACAGATAGTGGCCATAATATTGGGTATATAAGAACCAGAGGTGGGATGCTTGCTGGACACAAAGGAAGGACAGGCCCAAAACATTAAAAGCTTTACTTGATGCATTGTGTGATTTTAGCATACATTTATGGCTTCCAAATTATATTTCCTAAAATGCTGTTGCCAAGGATGCTCGACCATCATCTCTTTTGAGAGCCTCCAGACAACATGAGCTTCTCTGCCTATGTGCACTCCCTAGCCCTCCCTCCATGCCTCCACCATAGACTATTGCATCAGCTTCATGTCTTTACATGGCATACAATCTGGGAGAATATGGGTCTCAGAATCAGGGCATTGGCATTTGAGCTGTGGATATGTTATTTAACATTTTTTGAGCTTCATTAAAAAAATCTATAAAATGGGATTAACAATAAGAAACTCATAGAGCTATTGTAATGTGATAATGCAATTAACATGTTTGATGGATAAGAGGTTGAGAATAAATTTTAATTCCTGTCTCATCAATATGAGGGTTCCAGAAATTTGAGCTCCACTTAAAAATACCATTAATCCTTGACTATTTGGGCTGCCTGGGAAGGAGACCCTGAGCAGACAACAGTGGGGGACTTGTACCTACCCCCTGCTACAATCAGAGTAGTTATATCTTTACCTTCTTTATATATTGGAGGTATACATATGATTTAATGTGAAAACAGGGTGATTCTGCTTTCAAAAGTTTGACCAGAGACAAATGGACATCTCTGACCATGTAAACAAGGGAGAAGTATGGTCAGATTTACATTTTAAAAAGATGACCAGAATAAGGTGGTCTTAGTTGTTTTGATTTGGTTATCTACAAAGCTGAAGCCTGTGGTGAATGACCAGCTTGACGGTTTAATGAGGATCAGAGATGGATTTGGGTGAGAAGCTTTGTTAACAGCTTCTAGAAAAGGGGAATTGTTGGAAGATGACTGGAAGGTCTTTGCTTGGCCTAGGTCACCTGGACACAGCTGGAGCATTCCTGGACTCCACTCTCATCTGCCCATGCACTTCCTCACCATCCTGCCTGCCTGAGGATTCAAGAATGTTAAGGATTCCCATCTGGCTTGGGTGTGCCCCTTAATAAAAGGGTGAGGTGCTAGCCAAGCTAGCACTGGCATGCATGAGATTCTTATCAAGCTAATTCCCAAGTGATGAGAGAAGGGAAAACAAGGATTATCCTTCTGCCTGAGCAATCAACCCTTTGAACAATCCTCCTATGGGCCAGAATCTCCGTGGGCAGGGAGCATATGTGGATCTGACTGGCAAACAGCACTGGGAGAGGATTTATGGTCCTCCCAAGGATAATGGAATTCATACCAGGGCCACTGAGGGACCAAAGCTGCTTGTGTTTCTTTTGGAGCACAGGGAATAGTCATGACCCATATCAATGACCCGCCTCACGGTTCTGTGCCCATCTGAATTAGTGGGTAGAAGAAAGGGACAATAACTATTCAGCATAACATATTCTCATCACTTCTATTAGGTGGCCTCAAAAGAGTCACTCCATCCTATCAGTATAGTGTGAACTAGAGAGGTAGGCCCATCATGGGTAATATGGTGGTTAAAAGAATTACTGTGAGAAAAGAAACCAATACAGTGCCCAGCAATTAGTCGATATTCCATAAGCTGCAGTTACAACTATAAGCATTATTATTACAGTCCCAGTTATTCTCCAGATGCTGAGCTCTATTCCTTTAGGATTGGGGGATGCACACCAATATCTGGTACCAGTGCTCTGACCCCTCGTTTCCCTAATATCTCCAGTTGTAGACAACTTCCTTGGAAAGAAGCAGCAGGTCATCCCTGGAGCACAGGCCTAGTCCTGACTCTGACCAGCCGTAGGCCACTTGCCTCTTCTGGGCCTCAGGCTCTTCATTTGTAAAATGAGTGTTACTGTTTTCCTCTTGATCACTAAGGTGATTATGAGATCTCTGTGCTTGTGGTTGCTCTAGACCATATTAGAGCCTGGGTGACTCCTTGATTTATCATCTCTGATAGCTTCGCCAATCTTTCTCCTAGGTAACACATGGAACGATGCCCTCTTTGGGTCCTGGGCCCCACCCTGGCTTCTTGGTTGACTTCGATGAATGGAGCAATAGCTAAAACATCTTATCAGGAGCCTGTATTTACACATGTCACCATCAAGTGATGCCTGTCTATCCTAAAATAGGAAGGGATAAGGAGTGATCATCTTGCCTATCATTTTCCTCCAAACCCAATAATATATTTATAAATAAGAATATATTTCTAAGATCCCAAGAATATATTTCTGAATCTTCCAAGAAAGGAGACTCCACTGCCTACAATGACAGAGCTTTCTGACTCCTGTCAGAAAGATGAAACTTCATGTCTTTTCGCTGATGTTAAAGATGGATTCTACCAACTAAGGTGAGCAGAACAGATCTCTGGCTCTACTGTCCTATTCTTGGAAACAGCCGTCCTGGTAATATCTCTGGCTCATCACAACCCCATGCCATTGATCTCTCCACCATTTTCTCCACTGTGCCTAAAGAAGATAAACCTGCTGGACTGTATCTTTCATCCTGCAATTAACACATCTTAAGAGAAAGGTAGGGAAGGTGAATCCTTATCACCACCCTTCACCTCAAAGCCTGTTTTCAGTAGTGGTTTTACCTAGGAAAGCTACTACAAAACTCCTAAGGACATGGGGGGACCCATTAAGAAGCATTAGGCAGTTGCTCAGTCTTTCTGGAGACCGCACCTTCACCTGTGACACCAAGACCCCCTGTTCCATCACTCTGTGAGCCTGTAGTTCTAAACCATTCATTCTTTTAGTGATGGTGGTCACGCAAGGGAAGCCCCCCACATTCCTTCATGTGTTGCATTTCACTGCTTTATTTTCTCCTCTTAACAATCTTGAGAGTTTGTTATTATTGTACCTAGAAAAACTGAATACTGGACAGTTAAGAGCAAGTGCATATCATACAGTCTCTAAGGTTTCAGAGCAATAAGGCAAGTCCAGCAAAGAACTGCACAAAGCAAGGAAGCTGTCCTGGACTCTCAGTGCTGTTATAGATCAAGAATTTCAAACCTGGCTGTGAACATGAGCCATCTTGGAAGTACTTTTAAAATGCGGATCCCAGCCAGGCGTGGTGTCTCACACCTTTAATCCCAACACTTTGGTTGGCCGAGGCAGGCAAATCACAGGACCGGGAGATTGAAACCATCCTGGCCAACATGGTAAAACCCTGTCTCTACTAAAAATACAAAAATTAGCTGGGTGTGATGGTGCATGCCTGTAATCCTAGCTACTCAGGAGGCTGAGGCAGGAGAATGGCTTGAACTCGGGAGGTGGAGATTGAAGTGAGCTGAGATAGTGCCACTGCACTCCAGCTGCCTGGTGACAGAGCGGGACTGTGTCAAAAAAAAAAAAGAAGAAGAAGAAGAAGAAGAAGAAGAAGAAGAAGAAGAAGCAGCAGCAGCAGACACCTGGTCTCTAACTAAGACCTACTGAATCATAATCTCCAAGGAGGGGGTCTTAAGGACTTACATTGGTTAAATATTTCCCAGGTGATTCTACCTAGTTTGGTAGCCACTGTTCTGGCATGTTCTGGTAGAACCATAGAACTATCGCCAGCCCATGAAACATTCTGGCGACAACATTTCCACAGTCTCCTACCACCTTCCTCTGAGCTCCTCTAGGAATCTTCCTAGGAAATTGAAAGATGCAGGAAGTATAGGAAACTCACAAATTTATTTAGCCTTGCAGAGGCCTTAACAAGAATGTAGTGTGGTTTTCCACCAGGAGCTTGTATCTCCTCTCCCACATGCCTAAAGGTGAGCTTCCTGGCCTAAATGAAAATGCTTTTAGTTGGAAAACTCATTACCTCACAAGGCAGTCCATTTCTTTCCACATTGTTATCTTTGTTAGAAATTTTTCTCCAATAATTGCATAAGATCATATTGTAAAGAGGTAATGACTACCATACCTAAATAAAGCAGTTCTTCACATATAGTTGGTACTTACTAGGGCTTCATTGAATGATTTAGTTAATTACAAATAAAATATTTCATTGGGTTTGGTTATAGGCCTTCACTTTACAAACAAGAGTTGGAGGTTCACAGAAGTCACCTTACTTAATCCACAAAGTTAAAATAGTGTCAGAATCAAGACTAAATGTAGGGTTGATTAAGTTCCAACCCAGTGTTTATGACTGGGGGTGAACGGAGGAGAGGGGATGCAAGGTAGTAAGAGGAGAGCATGCCCATCCAGCGCTACACTTCTAGGAGCACAGCATAACAATTCTGGGAGCACGGCATAGCAGCTCAGTGTTTAGTGTCAGTAGCCAGATCGCCTAACTTCAAATCTAGGTTTCGTCACTTACTGGTTGTAAACTTTAGGCTTGTCAGTTGATATCTCTGCCTTAGTTGCTAATCTGTAAAATGGTGATAACATCTCCTTCATAGAGCTGTTGTGAGAATTAAATAAGTAATATGAGTACAGTGCTTAGAAGAGTAGTTGGTACATAGTAAGCGCTATATAAATACAGATTGGGTGTTCTTCTTCTTCTTCTTATTATTATTATTATCTTTTGTTTAGTTCAGTGTCCCTCAATGATGGGGGCCTATCTCTTTATTTCTCCCGTGATTTATGAATACCCATGGATGCCAAGAGAGCATGTTGGTGACTAAAGTTGGTTTCACAACATTCTCCTTACTCCACTCTCAGGACCACCTCCATTCCTTGTAAAAAATCACCACAAGTCACATATAGATTGGGGCTGCAGCCATGACAATGGATACTGACATGAATTGGGCAAGGATTCAAGGTCGATTGGAGTCTTATACTTGGGGAACCATTTTTCACATATTAGGCTTATTGTATAAAGCCATAATAGGGAAAGTTTCCTAAAATATTCACCTGTAGGCTGTGAGAACAAACTGGACATTAGATAAGCCATTAGAGTTAGTCCTTGGTCTAGGCAGGATCTGAGTTCTTATTAGGTTCAGGGTGTGTCAATCATTTCTACTCCTCCAGCAATCAAAGCAGGGTGGAGAGATTCTGACAGAGATAAGGATGTAACTCCAGGACTGACTATCAGAAAGAGAAAGAGGCACCTCTAGGTCCATGTAGGGAGGGCATATTGGAGCTCAGGGGAGGAGGATTGGGGTCAGTGAGAAATAAGGGACTTGAGAGAACTGGCAGACCTGATAGAGAGAGAAGAGTTATAGACTCTGTGTGTGTGTGCATGTGTGTGTGTGTCTGTGTATGTGAAAGGTGTAGGTGGTCTTGAAATCTTCCCTGGCTAGATGTTAGATGATATCTGGGAAGAGTGGTGACTGAAGTAATAAGAAGCACATTTAGCTAGGGCTCTTTTATCTTATTTGGACATCATTTTATGCTGGAATAATGCATTAAGTTTTTTATTGTCCACATTTCACAGATGGGTAAATTATATATCTTGTGAGCCAAGCTATGGTTGGCCTGAGAGACCTTCTGCTTTCAGGCATCTGCGTTTTTGCTTCCTTGTATTCTTGGTGTATCCCTTCTGCCATACCATGAGTAGCATTCTGTTTCAATGTACTGTGTGTTTTTCAATGTGAGTCAAAGCAGTAGGGGTTTGTCAACCATCTGTGCATTTGTTGTAAGAGTGTTAAGTGTCTTGCTGACTATTGCAAACAATTTCTTTTAGAATCCACTGTCATGAAGGTCTATCCTTCCTTTGAAGGAAAAAAAGAGTGCGTAATAGACTGTTTGTCTCTTTATATTCTGTGTGTCAGGAAGTTCAGAACTACTCAGTAGGCTGAGGTATAGCAACTATGTAGGTTGCAGATTGAGTGTCATGTGCTTTTTTATCTACTCACAGCCTGTTCCCTACAGTTTCTTGATTTCCTATTCATAGTTGTATAACAGAGATGATATGCTCACTCCTGTCCTGCTTCATAGGGAAAATTCAAACTGGTTCAACCTGTGCCTTATATGGAATGAGGCCCTCTCATGCCCATAACCCCATACAAGATACCCATAACCTTACTCTTTGTGTCCAAGCTATATAAAGGAAGCTTGTTCTCAGAATTGGGTCTGTTAAGATGGAATGGCAGGAGGAGGAAGCTGAGTAGGAGATTTTGATAGAAGGAGGTCCCCATGGAGTGAAAGTCCACTTCTACTGAGCCTCCAACCCCCACTAGCTGTTGCTCGTTTTTAGAGCTGGTCTTACTCTGTTGCCCAGGCTGGAGTACAGTGGTACAATCATAGCTCACTGAAGCCTTGAATTCCTGGGCTCAAGGGATCCTCCTGCCTCAGTCTTCTGAGTAGGTGGGACCACAGCTGCATGTCACCTTGCCAAGCTACTTTTTTTTTTTTTTTTAACATTTTAGTCGAGATGGTTTCTCATTATATTGCCCAGACTGGTCTCAAACTCCTGGGCTCAAGCAATCTTCAGCCTTGGCCTTCTAAAGTACTGAGATTACAGCCTTAAGCCATCATGCTGAGCCTCTGTTCAGCTCCTTGACCTTCAGGATGTTCTGTCTTTACCTTGATCCCATCCTTACCCAGTTTCAAGACCCCTGGCTCACTCATTCTTTCTTTTCAATAAACAATCATATAACCTGCAAAGGTTATATGTCATTGCTTACATAGGATACACTGACTACTGAGCATTTCATAATTTTGTTTTTAAAATAGAGTACACCATATAGGCAAACTGGGACTGAATATATAATTGAATATGGTGAGAGGCTAATTTCTCAGTATTGGAGTAAGAAATGATAGATAAGCAAGGAAGACTAGAATAAACCATGTGATACTGAATTAGAGTGAAAGACATTAGAGTGAAAGACATCAGTGTAAACTAATGGTTAGCTTAATATAGAAAAAGACAGATTCATATTGAAATAATTATGGATATACACTGATTAATATATGCACATATATTTCTAATCTTTGTCCACTGAGAAAGCTTAGAAGCAATAACCTTCCACTAGCAATGAGCACAACCAACACGTTTGGTTTATAATACAGTTTTTCAATAACAGAAACCAAGGCTCACTAGAGCAATGAGTGAACCTAGGTTCAAGGCAGAGACTATATGAGATGAGTCTGAAGCATCTTATAGAGCCAGAAAGCCAGGGAATGCTCAGAAAAGGAACTGGTGGTATTATTGGGAAAGAGACACAAGGGCCAAACGAAAGAGCTCCCAAGGCTGGAAAAATATGAGCAACAAGTAAATGACACATATTGGATTATAACCTAAAGTATGACATAAACAGTATCCAATATCCATCAGTCCATGCTGATAAGAAGAAATGATTGTATAGCTCTTTAAAAGGGAGGGAAAACAGGAAAATCTCTCATAGAGAAGAATTACAAATAATTTATACAGCGTATATAACATGTACTCCCAGCCCCATAAGGAGGTGGCTTGCCCTTGGAATGGGTGATGTGAAGTGACAACCTTCCTAAGACACAAGTAGAGAAAAGGAAAGAAATGGAGTACTTTACAATAGAGAAACTTAATGAACATTGTCTCAGGCAGGTGACCAGGGTCAGGGTTTGCAGTGAGGTCATGTTGCTGTATAACCTTGAAACGATGTGATGAAAATGGCACTTTGCCTCTGTGGTCGTCCTCCCGAAGGTCAATGATCCTATTATAATTATAGGAAAAACACTACTACACAAATATCAATTGAGAGACACTCTACGAAATACCCGACAAGTACTGCTCAAACTGTCAAAGTCATCCAAAATACTAGGTTGGTGCAAAATTAATTGAGCTATCACTTTTGCACCAACTTCATAAAAGTCTGAGAAACTGTCACAGTCAAGGGGAACCTGAGGAGATGTGACCACTGACTATAACCTGATTTCCTGAATGGGATCCAAGAACACAGAAAATTGATTGTAACAAATTTACTATGAATGTAAGATATTAACAAGGGAATCTGGGTGCAGATATATAAGAATTCTTAACTATGTTTGCAATTTTTCCATAAATCTAAAATTATCCTAAAATAAACAGTATATTTAAAAAAATAGAGTGCACTCCAAATGTAAACTACAACGAACTTATAACTTTGAGTTAAATTGAGTTAGATATGCAGTACATGTTACCTATGTTTGATCCCTCCACAGTCTCACAAGGCAGATACTATAATTTTATCCAATTTTTAGATGAGGAAGCTTTCAGAGGTACAGAAATTTTCCTAAAGCCACAGAGTTGTCAAAGATTTGAAGTGAGTTTCATCTGACAGGATTTCAACTTGCACTTGCTCTGTTAGGGAAGGTTTGGCCTAGGACCCTTACAGATGCATGTGAAAAAAAGGGGATGTGATTTTAGTTATTTATTTATAGAAAAGCAATACATTTAAATGAAAATTTAAAGTCAGGTAATCCAAATAGTTGTAATATGAAAAAATTAAGTGTCAGTCTAAATAATCTGCTTATATGTTTATTTCTTAGGCCATGTCTATTTACCTTCTCAATAAAAAAACAGGGAATTAAGCTCACATTTATCATCCCTTCCCTCCCTCCTTCTTATTTAGACATATTTTTTATTTTCATGTCATTATTGGCTACCTCTATAACTTTAAATGCTATAATTAAAACTCTATTTCTTCATTCCTGAAGTTTTGGCAGTATTTCTTGACTTCCTAATAAATCAGCACCATATTTCCTTCACTTTAGATTAATTTTATTTTAATATATTATTTGTGACATCTGTACAGGAATAAATAAAAGGAACGACTTATTATTTATATCATATCATGAAGTGTATAGCATCCAATAACAAAACACCACCTGTCAAACACTGTAAACTCGTAGCTGCTAAAAAGGTGTATACTTAGGGAGTGCGCTATGCCAGCCGCAGTACAGGTTGACTATGTTGACCATGGGCCAGGTTGAAGAGGGCCCTTTTGTCCTGACTGGAGACCCCAGAAAAGCTGGGCACGTTGAGGCAGTGGATGGCCTGAACTGAGATCATTGGGCTCAAGTCCAGCTTCCATGCAAGAGCTTGCTTGCTGGAAGACTGGAGTCCAGACTTCTTAAGGAAGACAGAGTAGTATTAGGAACTGACACGTGGGGATGTTTCAAAGTCCCTGGGGAGCACTTCTAAACACCTTATATGTTCTTTATGTAGTCCAAACAGTACAGCATTTAACATTTTCTAAAAATTAGATAAAAGAATATATTGAATATCAAATACATAAAGTTTTTCTGTCAAAATAAAGTTTTCTGAATTAAAAGATGTAAAATATATGTAAGATTTTTAACATCTGTTAAAAGCGTAAAGTTAGATATATTCTAAATAAAAGGAATTGTACCACTTACCCAGTTTTGTTGTCGCTATGAACTTACAAAATTTTGTGTATAGGACATTTAAAAAATACTTTTATTTATTTATTTTAACTGGCAAATAAAACTTGTGCTGTATATATTTAGCATGTATAACATACTGTTTTGAAATAATGTGTACATTGTGGAATGAGTAAATCAAGCTAATTAACATGCATTATCGGGGGACGGAGCAAGATGGCCGAATAGGAACAGCTCCAGTCTCCAACTCCCAGCGCGAGCGACACAGAAGACCCGTGATTTCTGCATTTTCAACTGAGGTACTGGGTTCATCTCACTGGGGAGTGCCGGACGATCGGTGCTGGTCAGCTGCTGCAGCCTGACCAGTGAGAGCTGAAGCAGGGCGAGGCATTGCCTCACCTGGGAAGCGCAAGTGGGAAGGGAATCCCTTTTCCTAGCCAGGGGAACTGAGACACACAATACCTGGAAAATCGGGTAACTCCCACCCCAATACTGCGCTTTAAGCAAACAGGCACACCAGGAGATCATATCCCACACCTGGCCGGGAGGGTCCCACACCCACGGAGCCTCCCTCATTGCTAGCACAGCAGTCTGTGATCTACCGGCAAGGCAGCAGCGAGGCTGGGGGAGGGGCGCCCGCCATTGCTAAGGCTTAAGTAGGTAAACAAAGCTGCTGGGAAGCTCGAAGTGGGTGGGGCTCACAGCAGCTCAAGGAAACCTGCCTGTCTCTGTAGACTCCACCTCTGGGGACAGGGCAATAACAAACGCAGCCGAAACCTCTGCAGACGCAAACGACTCTGTCTGACAGCTTTGAAGAGAGCAGTGGATCTCCCAACACGGAGGTTGAGATCTGAGAAGGGACAGACTGCCTGCTCAAGTGGGTCCCTGACCCCTGAGTAGCCTAACTGGGAGACATCCCCCACTAGGGGCAGTCTGACACCCCACACCTCACAGGGTGGAGTACACCCCTGAGAGGAAGCTTCCAAAGCAAGAATCAGACAGGTACACTTGCTGTTCAGAAATACTCTATCTTCTGCAGCCTCTGCTGCTGATACCCAGGCAAACAGGGTCTGGAGTGGACCTCAAGCAATCTCCAACAGACCTACAGCTGAGGGTCCTGACTGTTAGAAGGAAAACTATCAAACGGGAAGGACACCTACACCAAAACCCCATCAGTACATCACCATCAGCAAAGACCACAGGCAGATAAAACCACAAAGATGGGGAAAAAGCAGGGCAGAAAAGCTGGAAATTCAAAAAATAAGAGCGCATCTCCCCCGGCAAAGGAGCGCAGCTCATCGCCAGCAACGGATCAAAGCTGGACGGAGAATGACTTTGACGAGATGAGAGAAGAAGGCTTCAGTCCATCAAATTTCTCAGAGCTAAAGGAGGAATTACGTACCCAGCACAAAGAAACTAAAAATCTTGAAAAAAAAGTGGAAGAATTGATGGCTAGAGTAATTAATGCAGAGAAGGTCATAAACGAAATGAAAGAGATGAAAACCATGACACGAGAAATACGTGACAAATGCACAAGCTTCAGTAACCGACTCGATCAACTGGAAGAAAGAGTATCTGCAATTGAGGATCAAATGAATGAAATGAAGCGAGAAGAGAAACCAAAAGAAAAAAGAAGAAAAAGAAATGAACAAAGCCTGCAAGAAGTATGGGATTATGTAAAAAGACCAAATCTACGTCTGATTGGGGTGCCTGAAAGTGAGGGGGAAAATGGAACCAAGTTGGAAAACACTCTGCAGGATATCATCCAGGAGAACTTCCCCAACCTAGTAGGGCAGGCCAACATTCAAATCCAGGAAATACAGAGAACGCCACAAAGATACTCCTCGAGAAGAGCAACTCCAAGACACATAATTGCCAGATTCACCAAAGTTGAAATGAAGGAAAAAATCTTAAGGGCAGCCAGAGAGAAAGGTCGGGTTACCCACAAAGGGAAGCCCATCAGACTAACAGCAGATCTCTCGGCAGAAACTCTCCAAGCCAGAAGAGAGTGGGGGCCAACATTCAACATTCTTAAAGAAAAGAATTTTCAACCCAGAATTTCATATCCAGCCAAACTAAGTTTCATAAGTGAAGGAGAAATAAAATCCTTTACAGATAAGCAAATGCTTAGAGATTTTGTCACCACTAGGCCTGCCTTACAAGAGACCCTGAAGGAAGCACTAAACATGGAAAGGAACAACCGGTACCAGCCATTGCAAAAACATGCCAAAATGTAAAGACCATCGAGGCTAGGAAGAAACTGCATCAACTAATGAGCAAAATAACCAGTTAATATCATAATGGCAGGATCAAGTTCACACATAACAATCTTAACCTTAAATGTAAATGGACTAAATGCTCCAATTAAAAGACACAGACTGGCAAACTGGATAAAGAGTCAAGACCCATCAGTCTGCTGTATTCAGGAGACCCATCTCACACGCAGAGACATACATAGGCTCAAAATAAAGGGATGGAGGAAGATTTACCAAGCCAATGGAGAACAAAAAAAAGTGGGGGTTGCAATACTAGTCTCTGATAAAACAGACTTTAAACCATCAAAGATCAAAAGAGACAAAGAAGGCCATTACATAATGGTAAAGGGATCAATTCAACAGGAAGAGCTAACTATCCTAAATATATATGCACCCAATACAGGAGCACCCAGATTCATAAAGCAAGTCCTTAGAGACTTACAAAGAGACTTAGACTCCCATACAATAATAATGGGAGACTTCAACACTCCACTGTCAACATTAGACAGATCAACGAGACAGAAAGTTAACAAGGATATCCAGGAATTGAACTCATCTCTGCAGCAAGCAGACCTAATAGACATCTATAGAACTCTCCACCCCAAATCAACAGAATATACATTCTTCTCAGCACCACATCGGCTTACTCCAAAATCGACCATGTAATTGGAGGTAAGGCACTCCTCAGCAAATGTACAAGAACAGAAATTATAACAAACTGTCTCTCAGACCACAGTGCAATCAAACTAGAACTCAGGACTAAGAAACTCAATCAAAACCGCTCAACTACATGGAAACTGAACAACCTGCTCCTGAATGACTACTGGGTACATAACGAAATGAAGGCAGAAATAAAGATGTTCTTTGAAACCAATGAGAACAAAGATACAACATACCAGAATCTCTGGGACACATTTAAAGCAGTGTGTAGAGGGAAATTTATAGCACTAAATGCCCACAAGAGAAAGCAGGAAAGATCTAAAATTGACACTCTAACATCGCAATTAAAAGAACTAGAGAAGCAAGAGCAAACACATTCGAAAGCTAGCAGAAGGCAAGAAATAACTAAGATCAGAGCAGAACTGAAGGAGATAGAGACACAAAAAACTCTCCAAAAAATCAATGAATCCAGGAGTTGGTTTTTTGAAAAGATCAACAAAATTGACAGACCACTAGCAAGACTAATAAAGAAGAAAAGAGAGAAGAATCAAATCGACGCAAGAAAAAATGATAAAGGGGATATCACCACCGACCCCACAGAAATACAAACTACCATCAGAGAATACTATAAACACCTCTACGCAAATAAACTGGAAAATCTAGAAGAAATGGATAATTTCCTGGACACTTACACTCTTCCAAGACTAAACCAGGAAGAAGTTGAATCCCTGAATAAACCAATAGCAGGCTCTGAAATTGAGGCAATAATTAATAGCCTACCAACCAAAAAAAGTCCAGGACCAGATGGATTCACAGCTGAATTCTACCAGAGGTATTAGGAGGAGTTGGTACCATTCCTTCTGAAACTATTCCAATCAATAGAAAAAGAGGGAATCCTCCCTAACTCATTTTATGAGGCCAACATCATCCTGATACCAAAGCCTGGCAGAGACACAACCAAAAAAGAGAATTTTAGACCAATATCCCTGATGAACATCGATGCAAAAATCCTCAATAAAATACTGGCAAACCGGATTCAGCAACACATCAAAAAGCTTATCCACCATGATCAAGTGGGCTTCATCCCTGGGATGCAAGGCTGGTTCAACATTCGCAAATCAATAAACATAATCCAGCATATAAACAGAACCAAAGACAAGAACCACATGATTATCTCAATAGATGCAGAAAAGGCTTTTGACAAAATTCAACAGCCCTTCATGCTAAAAATGCTCAATAAATTCGGTATTGATGGAATGTACCTCAAAATAATAAGAGCTATTTATGACAAACCCACAGCCAATATCATACTGAATGGGCAAAAACTGGAAAAATTCCCTTTGAAAACTGGCACAAGACCGGGATGCCCTCTCTCACCACTCCTATTCAACATAGTGTTGGAAGTTCTGGCTAGGGCAATTAGGCAAGAGAAAGAAATCAAGGGTATTCAGTTAGGAAAAGAAGAAGTCAAATTGTCCCTGTTTGCAGATGACATGACTGTATATTTAGAAAACCCCATTGTCTCAGCCCAAAATCTCCTTAAGCTGATAAGCAACTTCAGCAAAGTCTCAGGATACAAAATTAATGTGCAAAAATCACAAGCATTCTTATACACCAGTAACAGACAAACAGAGAGCCAAATCAGGAATG
The DNA here is from genome assembly GCF_049350105.2 of Macaca mulatta. Classification (NCBI taxonomy): domain Eukaryota; kingdom Metazoa; phylum Chordata; class Mammalia; order Primates; family Cercopithecidae; genus Macaca; species Macaca mulatta. The sequence continues at coordinate 114,198,689 of NC_133406.1, forward strand.
AACTTCCATTCACAATTGCTTCAAAGAGAATAAAATACCTAGGAATCCAACTTACAAGGGATGTAAAGGACCTCTTCAAGGAGAACTACAAACCACTGCTCAGTGAAATAAAAGAGGACACAAACAAATGGAAGAACATACCATGCTCATGGATAGGAAGAATCAATATCGTGAAAATGGCCATACTGCCCAAGGTAATTTATAGATTCAATGCCATCCCCATCAAGCTACCAATGAGTTTCTTCACAGAATTGGAAAAAACTGCTTTAAAGTTCATATGGAACCAAAAAAGAGCCCGCATCTCCAAGACAATCCTAAGTCAAAAGAACAAAGCTGGAGGCATCACGCTACCTGACTTCAAACTATACTACAAGGCTACAGTAACCAAAACAGCATGGTACTGGTACCAAAACAGAGATATAGACCAATGGAACAGAACAGAGTCCTCAGAAATAATACCACACATCTACAGCCATGTGATCTTTGACAAACCTGAGAGAAACAAGAAATGGGGAAAGGATTCCCTATTTAATAAATGGTGCTGGGAAAATTGGCTAGCCATAAGTAGAAAGCTGAAACTGGATCCTTTCCTTACTCCTTATACGAAAATTAATTCAAGATGGATTAGAGACTTAAATGTTAGACGTAATACCATAAAAATCCTAGAGGAAAACCTAGGTAGTACCATTCAGGACATAGGCATGGGCAAAGACTTCATGTCTAAAACACCAAAAGCAACGGCAGCAAAAGCCAAAATTGACAAATGGGATCTCATTAAATTAAAGAGCTTCTGCACAGCAAAAGAAACTACCATCAGAGTGAACAGGCAACCTACAGAATGGGCTAAAATTTTTGCAATCTACTCATCTGACAAAGGGCTAATATCCAGAACCTACAAAGAACTCAACCAAATTTACAAGAAGAAAACAAACAACCCCATCAAAAAGTGGGCAAGGGATATGAACAGACATTTCTCAAAAGAAGACATTCATACAGCCAACAGACACATGAAAAAATGCTCATCATCACTGGCCATCAGAGAAATGCAAATCAAAACCACAATGAGATACCATCTCACACCAGTTAGAATGGCAACCATTAAAAAGTCAGGAAACAACAGGTGCTGGAGAGGATGTGGAGAAATAGGAACACTTTTACACTGTTGGTGGGATTGTAAACTAGTTCAACCATTATGGAAAACAGTATGGCGATTCCTCAAGGATCTAGAACTAGATGTACCATATGACCCAGCCATCCCATTACTGGGTATATACCCAAAGGATTATAAATTATGCTGCTATAAAGACACATGCACACGTATGTTTATTGCAGCACTATTCACAATAGCAAAGACTTGGAATCAACCCAAATGTCCATCAGTGACAGACTGGATTAAGAAAATGTGGCACATATACACCATGGAATACTATGCAGCCATAAAAAAGGATGAGTTTGTGTCCTTTGTAGGGACATGGATGCAGCTGGAAACCATCATTCTTAGCAAACTATCACAAGAACAGAAAACCAAACACCGCATGTTCTCACTCATAGGTGGGAACTGAACAATGAGATCACTTGGACTCAGGAAGGGGAACATCACACACCGGGGCCTATCATAGGGAGGGGGGAGGGGGGAGGGATTGCATTGGGAGTTATACCTGATGTAAATGACAAGTTGATGGGTGCAGCACACCAACATGGCACAAGTATACATATGTAACAAACCTGCACGTTATGCACATGTACCCTACAACTTAAAGTATAATAATAATAAATAAATTTAAAAAAAAACATGCATTATCTCACATACTTACCTTTTTTTGTGATGAGAATGCTTAAAAATACATATATAAATCATAAAATATATATAGATTTACAGGACATTTTGTATAAAATATAAAGTCTATATTTTTCTTTACTTATTACTATAAAACAAAGTACAACACACATATAGTATTAAAATGAAGCCATACTAAAGCCATATAAAAAAGTCATTGACATTTCTGATGTACAGGCATATTTTAGGAATTGTGAAGATGCCAAATACAGCCTTTATAAAGAAAAACAATAATCAAATCCTTAGTTTATTTTCATTGCAGTAATTTTGAAATCAATTTGACACAGACTAACCAGTGTATCTGTAGAAAAACACATGGGTTGAACACTTAGCACAGGGAATTGAAGTACTAACTAGACAAAGTTGAATAGGCCAGAATAGTAAGGAATATTCTTGTTAAAGAAAAATAGTTTCTGTAAAAACTTTTTAAAAAACTGTCATTTGGTAAATGCCTGTCTTCAATAAAGAGCAGAAATTAAAAGTAGAAAAAAAGATGTTCTTACACATTGAGCTTTACGCAATCAACTCGGCATTGATATTTTGTATTTTTCCTAGGGAAAAATGGGATTCTTTCCAAAAATCTCTCATGCAAATATATTGAAAATCATTATTTAAAAATATATCAGTTAGATACAAAATTTCAAACAATAGTATATCAATATTCATAAGATATTGCTTCATACAATATAAAGCACTCTTTTTTTCCTCAAAAGAGGAAGACCTCTAAATTTTCTTTAAAGTATAGATTTTATGATGGTAAAAAGGTGGACATCTGTCAAGTTTCTTAGGAAGTGTCTCTTCTCAAAAAGTGGACTTTTTCTACTATAAACTGGAGCAGTCCTTTAACCTAGTACTCACTTTTGCTCTCGAACAAAAGAAATCTACCATAATTAATTTCTTAAGTGGAGTAATTTTTATTGCTCCCAAAATGCAGTCTTGCTGAAGAGTCTGAAAAAGTCTTCATCGTTTTGCGAATTTATTCCAATTCTAAAAACTTATTCTAAGAAAATTAAGAATAACTATCAATAGGAGTGATTATTTTAAATTACACTTGACAGCAAGTGTGAAAACAACATAAATGCCCAGTATTGGAGAACCAGTTATGCAGACCGTGATGTGTTTGTGAATATCATGTGTTGATCAGTATTTACTAGGATGGAAGAGTATTGACAATGACTCTTGTTCAATTTTACCATTTACTTAACAGTAAAAAAAAATGTAGGTTATAAAATATTCTGTAATTAACCCATTTTGTGATGTTTAAAGGTTTGCAAATACATCTATGAAATGATTAGCCATGGTTATTTTTAGGTGATGGGATTTTTAGGTCGGTCTTAGTCATCTTCCTTAAGCTTATCTCCATTAACAAATCTTTATACAAGTGTGTGTCATTTGTTTAATGAGAAAAATCATGCATATGAAATTATAATTATATATAATCATGATGCATTTCTACATACAGATGTGTGTCATCACAAAAGTAACATCATGTCCTAGCAATGAGGAGAATTACTAAGCTCTGGAAATGAGAATCCTACATACTGGATATTACAGGTTGAAATTCTGTTCTGAGCCTGATCAATATAATCTATTGGGTTGGGCATTTGGTTAATAAAAAGAAATGCTTTTAATGTCCCACCAAAAATGTAGATCAGCAAAAAATATTTGCCTAAACTTATATTTATATGATTCATAGTTGAGCTTCAAGTCCCCTTCAAGCCTGTGTAATTTATGTCATGCTCCCCTCATCTCAGACTACTAGACCTGGGGCTTGGGCCCAGATTTTTCCCAGAGGTACGATCTTCTGGTAGCTGGTGTTTGATACCTGAAGCTCAGTAAACTCAGCTGGTTTGAATTATCATGGAGACTTGGGGTTATGAACTGTGTCACATCTCTCATCTCATACCTGGCACTCCAGTCACATTGAAATTCACACCATTGGCAAGTACCGCCCTTGTTATGCATTTGTTTATGCTGGATCGTCCACCTGGATGAACTTTCCTCCTCACTCCACCTCCTAGCACCGAAGTCTGCCATCTTTAGAGGTCTTGTTTAAATGCTTCCTGCCCCAGGGAGCTTCTTCTCCCCACTCCCAAGTGGGATACTCTCTTTCCTTCCAAAGCCTGGGAAACCACCTTTGATCCACACCGTCGGAATGGGTCTCCTCTGTCTGCTGTCTTTGACCTAAGGTACTTTTTAAATTTCTGCTTTAAGTTATTTTGAACACAAATTGAGAGATAAAAATGAGTAAGTTAATCAGCTTAAAATGATATTTACTAATCCACTCTCCATTGCCTCTCCTACTGGATTATAAGCTTTCTAGAGCAGGGACAAATTTCCCACTTACATTTGTAAACACAAAGGCCAGTACACAGTAGGTGCTCAATATATGTTTATTGTAGTCTTTGGTGCTAGAATCATGCAATGACATGGGTTGATGGCTGTGAGGCTGCTGGAAACTGCGGCATAAATCCCAAAAACATCTGCTTCTTTAAAATACCATCAGCTGCCTTAAGAGGAAGGAGGAGAAGCACTGTGCACTTGGGTTGAGGCAGGGGTCTCAGCACATCTGAGCAGGGGTCTCAAGAACTCACAGAAGTCAGGGCTCCAAGTAAAGCAGCTTTATTGTTGCTGTGCTGAAGGGGCAAGTGGACGAGAGCAGCAGCAGCGTGGCTCAGCCTAGTTCTCGCCTCTCTGGAGCTGGGGATCAGGAAGTGTTTCTCAGCCCAAATGAGAGGTTGAGGGCCTGGCTTTCCAAGGGGAAATTACATATACCCAAAGTAGGGGTAGAGAAAGAGCAACTGCACCTGTGCCTCAACTCTTCTGGGCTCAGTCGCCTTCACACTCTTCCTCTTTGCAGTGGTAGGTTGTGCCCCCACTTAGGCAGCGCGGCTTTCGACGAGCCCTCCTGGGCTTCTGAACCTCAGGCCTTTGGGAACTGGAATGACAGCCTTCTGAATGGGGAGCACCACAAGGAGTCGAGCAGGGAGCCAGGCAGGGGTTTGATCTTTGGGGAGGGGAGCATTTGGCAACATTTGGAGGCTTCCAAGATTGCTGCTTCTGCTGTGACATTGCTTGGCTACCAGGTCGAATCTGGAAGAAAAATAGTTATTTCAGGGACCCAGGCAGCTTGTGCTTCTGTTTCTCTCCTCCATGAGCTGGAGCTGTCAAAAACGGAGTCCAGCATTTGCAACCCACTGAACTCCATCTCAGGAGGAGAAAAACAGACTTGAAAGGACTAAATATTTGGGGAGTAAATCTTCCCAGGGGACTCACTTACTAATAACCATGTTGATGATATATGCTTCCTTTAAAAAAAAAAAAAAAGACAAATTGTACTTAGTTGAGCTGACAGTTTGCTTTTCCCAGCCCAATGTCCTCCTAGTCAAATGCAAAGGAGAGCCAAGTCTCTGCTCTTTCTTTACTCAGTCTTATTCTGTCCCCAAACTCCTAAATCTGACGGTCCCATCTCTGCTTTTCTGGCCCTCTAACTTCTATGGCTTTCTCTCATGTTAGATGATTTGGGGTCTTTCTTTTGCTGGGATCCTCTTCCCTTCCCTTCTTTCTACCCCAAGCATCTCCTACCTGGCTTTTCAGCTCCCTGGGAAGAGACAAGAGGAGAGATCAGTACTGCCTTAGCAGGACTTGAGCTACATCCAAGTGTCTCTTCAGCCAGAAGTAGCCTTACCCTAGTGGAAGATGTGTGGACAAGTTATCCCAGGAGGAGTCTGGAGGCCTTGTGTTTCCAGGAAGTAAGAGGCTCTTTTATATATCCTCCAGCTGAAGCCTCCAGACCACATGTCATTGGAGGACAGCCATGGGGCAGATGATTGATCTGGATATTTCACAATTCCCAGTGCGAGACTTTCCCCACCCAAGACCTACATGTAGCTAGGATAGGGTTCAAAGGCATCTGCAGGTGAGTAAGTGAGCAGAAAGCTGGGGCCTTCAGGTTGGCCTACATAGAAGTGGGTACACTGGCTAAGTCTGGATGATGTCTTTGGGGGTTTGGGCGGGTTGCAGCTGCTGTTGAATTCTATGTAGAATTGAAGGGAAAAATTGGGTTCAACAACCCCCAGGGTCTGAGGAAGACCCTCCTTGTCTACTTCCCACCCATCATCCATGACTGTCAGCATCCCATTCCGTGTCATCACCTCTGTGGAGATTGGCCCAGTGCTCCAACTACATCTGAGTCCTTCATCCTCTGACCTTTATAGCTATATCTCAAAGCCTTTACTATTGCTTTGGGTCACGTGACCAAGATACATATCCTATTTCATCTGTTAAGCTGTTATTTGATGACAGGGACCTTGCCTTTATCACTTCTGCATTCCTAGAGCCTGATGTTGTCCCTGACACAAAGAAAAATGCTCATTAGTATTTGTTGAATGAAACAGTCTATGAGCCATTAGAAAAGACTTTGTGTTTCAGGAGAAAAAAAATAGGAAGAAAATAAAGCCCAACTCATTTTGTTTTGGGGATCAGACCTTGACTTCTTGTTTCCATCATTCTCCCCTAAGGCATTTGTGAACACCCTTTCATAAATACTACAGGGAACTCTGTGCATGGACCTCACCTTACACAATAGGCTGAGCAGAGGGTGGAAAGTAAAACCTTCACACACCTGCTGTCTCTTAAATGCAAAAGGGGAGCTCTTCTTGGAATTATCAAGGGACATTCTGGAAAAGCCTTCCACAGAGTGAAAAGTTCTTCACTTTTCATGAAAATTGAGATCATCATGTTTTGGCAGTGCTTAAATTGGGAACATTCTCATCTAAATACAGTTCCTTACCTCTGGATGCTTCCATCACAGAATTGCTCCTGGTGTGCACAGCTAAGTTAAAAGGCACTGATGGAACTCCCTGCTGCTCAAGACTGAGCCTCACCTGCCTCTGTATTCCTGATGCCTGACACATAGTAGCTATTCAGGAAACAATTGGGTAAATAAAAAGATGAGCAATTACAAGGAACATTCTGACAGTAGGGGCAGTCCTCAAAGTACTTCAGATCATGTATAGGACAAAGGCGAGTAGGTTTGGGGTATGGGAGAGGGTATGAAGACCAGGGTGGGAAATAGGACAAGGCCAGAAAAGGAGCAGATGTTGGATCCCAAAATTCAGCAGGGCAGGATCATCAGGTCTCAATTGCTACATCTGGGAAAGCTTTGAGATGCAGTTTGGATGGAGAAAGAGAAGATCTTTGTGAGTGAAAGAGCAGGTGGGAGAATGGTATGAAACCTCGCTCACCCTGTTAGAGTAGAGCCCTGGAGAGAGAGTGCCTGATTTAGACAGCCTCAGGGAAAGACCCCATCTTCCTTTACTTCCTTCTCCTCCTTCTCTCTCCTTCTCTTTCTCCTCTTTTCTTCCCTCAGACACCAGAAATAACTCTGATTGCACCTCAGAAGTGCTTCCCTTGCACTAAGCGTTAGTAGGAAGGCAAAGTAACTTTGGTCTCAATGCACCAGTTGCTCCTTTTCCCCACCCAAGACCTGCACCACTTAAACACATGCTTCAGAGACCTCACACATCACAATGCATTTCTTTGAGGCTAACTAGCAAGTACCCAACTCTTACTGACTCTACCTAGGGCTGAGGGTTCTTTCTGGGGGCCCTACCCTAGGCAAACTACACTTCCTGCCTCCTCTATATCTCTCCCAGACCACCTCCCATAATAAATTGCCCACAAAAATTTCTAAGCCCCCTCCTTTTCAGTACAGTGAATTTCATCACATATAGATGGTGTGTGTTCAGCATCTAGATTTGCCTAGCTCATAAAGTGAGCCCGTTTGAGGACCCTCAGCTGCACTGTCTTCCAGATAGGCTTACAAGTCCAGCCAGTTTTAAATCAGGACCACAGAAATGTAATGTTCTTATTCTAATCCCACTCCACTTCTCTTCCTGGTTCAGATTGTGTCTATGAGTATAATTCTGTGATTTGATATTTATTAAGTCCCAACTATGTACTGGATATAAGAAAGAATAAGATGTCTATATCATGTTTCAAAGCTTTCACTCTAGAGAGAATACAGACAAATTAATAGGTAACACAAGATTGTAAGTGAAAGATGGGTAAATAGGCTAATTGTAGTTGTAGCTTGAGAACAGAACTAGTCCTTTTAAATGTACCAAATTAGAATGGTAGTTTCTCAAGTGATGTGGCTCCCACCATTATCAGAGTCCCAACCTGGTCTGAAGACAGGAGCCCGTCTCTGAAAATAATCCCATCTCATTCCTGGTCTCTATTCATGAGACTGTTTCTCTGAGCAGCAGATATCTTCAGGTCCCCAGCCTCAAATGAAGTTGCTCGGCTTCCCAAGTGTCTGGGTTTCTCTTCAGTCAATTTCTTTCAGATATCCCAAATCATTTGGCTATTCCTGAAGTAACTCCTCAAATATATTTTAAAAATCTCTTTTATTTTGCTTTATGTTTTTAATGAATAATTGCCCTATTAAATGTTCTTCCAGAACACTCTTCAGGGTGTTCTGGCTAAATTCCTTTAGCCAGCATTCAAGTCCCTGTGTATACTTGAACCTATCCCATCACTTTATGCTTAACTTCTGGAACTTCCTTTCATTATGTTCCTCCTCTGCTGAATGGATGGATTTATTGTATGGTGAACTGGCTTTTATCCTGTCTGATGTCTGTCTGTCTCTCCCTCTCTTTCTTCCTCCCTTTCCCTCTCTGTATCTTTGTCTTCCTCCTTTTATTTACTCAGCCTGCCTGCCTTCCTTTTCTTTCTTTCTTTCTTTCTTTCTTTCTTTCTTTCTTTCTTTCTTTCTTTCTTTCTTTCTTTCTTTCTTTCTTTCTTTCTTATTTCTTTCTTTCTCTCTCTTTCTTTCTTTCTTTCTTTCTTTCTTCTTTCTTTCTTTCTTTCTTTCTTTCTTTCTTTCTTTCTTTCTTTCTTTCTTTCTTTCTTTCTTTCTTTCTTTCTCTCTCTTTCTTTCTTTCTGTCTTACTTCTTGTCTTTCTTGGTTCCTCTTCAGAGAATACTTCTGAGTGCCAGTCTAAATCTCATGTTCTCTGTAATGGATTTCTAGACGATGCCTGGCTGAAAAAATCTTTCAGAGTATTTATTTCTTATTATACATATAATTTATTATCATAAACAATTGTACTTGTATGTGATATTATTAATGCCTTGAACATGGGGCTATGACCTGTATATCTCATGTCTCATTTGAGTTTACACAATGGTTCATTACAGTTACCAGTTATTAGGTTTGTTAATTATTAAGTTTTTTAAAATCCCCATCACAGACATTTGCAAAGAACTTTAGTTTACTGAATGCTTTTCAAATGTTATGTACTGAGTCAGTTAATTCTGATGAAATATAGACTCCGGCCATGACAAAATCAGACACTTACGGTGAGGTTGGGATTATCCACATCACACTGTGGACACTTCATTTCCCGAACACTATTGTATATTTTTACTTAGACTGTGCTGAAGGGTTTAGTTTGAGGAGCGTGTTCAAGAAATCTATATCATGTTTTCTACAGGCACTTCTTATTTTAGAACCCAGTCCTGCTCATGTTTTGTTAGGAAGAAGGGTCAAGAGATCTGGTCCTACCTTTTTCCTCCAGGTAGGATGGTATCCAAACCACCAATTATCCCAAATTGTACTCAAGACTATAATATCACGAGAACTGGCTTGTTAATCTAGGCCAAGCTTGTTCAACTCCTGTGGGCCCCATGTGACCCAGGACGCCTTTGAATGCAACCCATCTAAAATTTGTAAACCTTCTTAAAACATTATGAAACTTTTTGTGATTTTTTTTTTTTCCGGAGTCTTGCTTTGTGGCCCAGGCTGGAGTGCAGTGTAGCGATCTCCGCTCACTGCAAGCTCTGCCTCCCGGGTTCACGCCATTCTCCTGCCTCAGCCTCCCAAGTAGCTGGGACTACAGGTGCCCGCCACCATACCCGGCTAATTTTTTGTATTTTTAGTAGAGACGGGGTTTCACCGTGTTAGCCAGGATGGTCTCGATCTCCTGACCTCGTGATCCACCTGCCTTGGCCTCCCAAAGTGCTGGGATTACAGGCGTAAGCCACTATACCTGGCCTGTGATTTTTTTTTTTTTTCCCATCATCTATTGTTAGTATTAATGTGTTTTATGTGTGGCCTAAGACAATTTTTCTTCTTCCAGTGTGGCCCAAGGAAGTCAAAAGATTGGATGCCCCTGATGTAGACCTTTGGGTATAAGTGGTTTAGTTTCCATTTCAATAGAATAAATTGTCATTGGCAAAAGAAGAGCTTACTGTAGGGTTTTCTTCATGAGACGAGTAAGTCTCTTTTTTCTCTTTCTCACCATCCAAAGAAAGAGAAGAGAAAGCTTCTAAGACTTAGAAGAAAATAGTTAAAACTGTGTCCACAGTTTAGGTTGTTCACAACTCTATATTTAAAAACTTTTAGAGACTAAATTATAAAGGAAATCTATAAATACATAAAATCTCAATTCAGAGTATTCTTTAAAAGCCTTATAGAAAACCTAAGACAATTTAAATAAAAAATCCCTTTAGGGAGGACTTTCAGAACAATGGCATGAAGAACTCCCTGGACCCTTCTCCTAGCAAAACAATTAAGACTTGAAAAGTAATTTTGCAATTGTCCTTTGCAAATTATCCTAAGGGTATACAGCAAATTAAAACACTTTTATTCAAGAAAATCTACTAAATCATAGTAACAATAGCAAGAGTCTGTGGTACTTGAATCACTACTTGCACCCTCCCTAATCTCTTCTAGCTGGGCATGATGGTAACTCCACTCTTAGAAGATGCAATCAATGAGATAAGGCTCCATCCCCTTTTAGCTCCAAATTGTGGCCTCTAGTGTCTTCCTGTGATGGGGAGGCTGCCAACATTTCTTACACCTCTTTCCCTAGTTCTGTGGTACAGAGACTAAATTTCAAGAGGGTGACTCTAAGAGATTGGGAGCTTTCTTACTCTGCCATCTCCCACTCATGGGGCAGGCAGTCACTCTACCTCAGGTGCAGCAGGGCAAGAATATTGCGACACCAAAGGCCTTTGTCCCAGCTCACTTGTAGGGTGGAGGATCAATGGTGGGAGAAGCAATCCAAGAAGAATAGTAGTTGCCACCCCATTAAAGTGCTCTGCTCATTAATCAGCAGTGAGCTCCAGGAGATATTTGCCCTCAGCTCAAAAGCAGTGGCTAAGAGAATTTGTCCAGGGAAGAGGAAGGCCAGAACACCCAGAGAACTCCAAGGTTCTCACCAAAGGAACTGACTATGTTTGGAAAAGAGTGTGGGGACAGCCTAAAGGCACTTTGGTAAATAGGAGAGACTTTGTTGGCAAGCATTTAAGAGGAGGCTGTTGAGTCATAAGAGCAATACGCTAAACCATAGGGCAGTTTGTTTACCAGAGAAAACCAAGGAAAGTGAGAGCTAAGTAGAGTCTTCCTGGGTTTAGAACAAATTGCAAACCTGGCCTCAAACACTACCCTTGCAAAGGGGCCTAGACTCAATCAGCTTCAATTATGAAGCAATTTATGTTCCACGACATTATCAAAAATAATAAAGCAATCTGTCAGCAATTAGTGAAGCCTAACAGTTGTGTGTGATGCCAACAGAGAGAGCTTAACAGAGAAATCATCGAAGAGACAACCAAAGAGAGTTCTGCTAAACCTACTGTCATTCAAGGTAACTGTGAGCAAGCCCGGAGTTGAGTCCCCTGAGGAGTGACATCAGAGACATCACACTTGGGGAGAAATAGACTATACTAATACAGTCTATCTAAATATTCAAACAAATAAACAAGCAACAGCACACCTTGAAGGGAGAGGAGGACCATTACATAGAGTTGCTACATTCTAATATCTAAAATAACCACTTTTAAAGAAAAAACATATGATACATGCAAATAAACTGGAAAGTATGACCCTTACGCAGGAAAAGAAGCAATAAACAGAAACTTCCTGGGAGAGGGCCCAAAGGTTGGACTTAATAAACGAAAATTCCTAAGTAGCCATTGTAACCACTTTTAAAGAATTACAGGAAAATATAGTTAAATAAGTAAAGGAAGGTATGGTAATGTTTATAAAATAAATAATGTCAATAAACAGGTAGAAATTTTTTAAAGAATTAACTTCAAATTCTACAGTTGAAAAGTAAAATAATTGAAATGAAAAATTCAACAATATATTGAACTGTCAGAAGTCTGAATCAGCAAATGAGATAGATCAATAGCAATTAAGCAATCTAAATAACACTGAGAAGAAAGTAATGACGAAAAGTAGGCAGAGCCTCAAAAAACTTTGGGATATATACGCACCAACATATGTGTAATAGGAGTACAAGAAGGAGTAGATAGAGAAAAGGAACAGAAAATGAAAAAAATACAAAAATAATGATGTAAAATGTACTAAATTTGATGAAAAACAATCTATTCATTTAGTAGGATCAAGAAACTCAAAGTATGAGACACACAAAAAGATTCACATTTAGAGACATCAGAGTAAAAGTATTGTGGAATAATGGCAAAGAGAAACTCCTGAAAACAGTGAAAGAAAAATGACTCATCACTTACAAGGAAATCTCGGTAATATTTATAGCTTATTTTTAATCAGTGGAAGCCAGAGGCATTGGAATGGCATTTTCAAAATGCTGAGAAGAAAAACAAAAAACAAGAATCAAAACAAAACTGTCAACTAAAGCTACACACAAAGAACAATGGAAGCGAATTGAGTGTCAAAAATAAACCATAAATTGATAGTTAAAGATTTTTTGACACGGGTGCCAAAACTTTGACTGTTTCACTGAGGAAGCAATAGTCTTTCAACAAATAATGCTAGGGCAACTGGAAAACCACAAGCAAAATAATAAAATTGACCTTTATAACATTACTAACATTTAACTCAAAATGGATCAAGAACAGAACTGAGATGGTATCTCATTGTGGTTTTGATTTGCATTTCTCTGATGGCCAGTGATGATGAGCATTTTTTCATGTGTCTGTTGGCTGTATGAATGTCCTCTTTTGAGAAATGTCTGTTCATATCCTTTGCCCACTTTTTGATGGGGTTGTTTGTTTTTTTCTTGTAAATTTGTTTGAGTTCTTTGTAGGTTCTGGATATTAGCCCTTTGTCAGATGAGTAAATTGCAAAAATTTTCTCCCATTCTGTAGGTTGCCTGTTCACTCTAATGGTAGTTTCTTTTGCTGTGCAGAAGCTCTTCAGTTTAATTAGATCCCATTTGTCAATTTTGGCTTTTGTTGCCGTTGCTTTTGGTGTTTTAGACATGAAGTCCTTGCCCATGCCTATGTCCTGAATGGTATTTATTAGGTTTTCTTCTAGGGTTTTTATGGTATTAGGTCTAACATTTAAGTCTCTAATCCATCTTGAATTAATTTTCGTATAAGGAGTAAGGAAAGGATCCAGTTTCAGCTTTCTACTTATGGCTAGCCAATTTTCCCAGCACCATTTATTAAATGGGGGATCCTTTCCCCATTTCTTGTTTTTCTGAGGTTTGTCAAAGATCAGATGGCTGTAGATTTTAGAATGGCAATCATTAAAAAGTCAGGAAACAACAGGTGCTGGAGAGGATGTGGAGAAATAGGAACACTTTTACACTGTTGGTGGGATTGTAAACTAGTTCAACCATTATGGAAAACAGTATGATGATTCCTCAAGGATCTAGAACTAGAAGTACCATATGACCCAGCCATCCCATTACTGGGTATATACCCAAAGGATTATAAATCATGCTGCTATAAAGACACATGCACACGTGTGTTTATTGCGGCACTATTCACAATAGCAAAGACTTGGAATCAACCCAAATGTCCATCAGTGACAGACTGGATTAAGAAAATGTGGCACATATACACCATGGAATACTATGCAGCCATAAAAAAGGATGAATTTGTGTCCTTTGTAGGGACATGGATGCAGATGGAAGCCATCATTCTCAGCAAAACTATCGCAAAGAACAGAAAACCAAACACTGCATGTTCTCACTTATAGGTGGCAACTGAACAATGAGATCACTTGGACTCGGGAAGGGGAACATCATACACCAGGGCCTATCATGGGAACGGGGGAGGGGGGAGGGATTGCATTGGGAGTTATACCTGATGTAAATAACGAGTTATGGGTGCTGACGAGTTGATGGGTGCAGCACACCAACATGGCACAAATATACGTATGTAACAAACCTGCACATTATGCACATGTACCCTAGAACTTAAAGTATTAAAAAAAAAAAAAGAACAGAACTGAGGGGCTAAAACAATAAAAGCTATAGAAGAAAATATACAAGAAAATCTTTATGACCTTATGGGAAAACACAGTCTTGGCTTTTATGGAACTCTGGTCTGAGATGGCTACATAGTGCCTGTCCTTAGGGAGCACGCAGTCCAAGTTGGGAGAGAGAAACCTGGACCTTAGCATGTGTCTGGTCGCAACTGGAACGTTATTTCCTTTCTGGGGAATGGTATCATCTGTCACTTTGGCCACCAATCAGCTCCATACTCATTAATATGCTAGTTGAATTCTTTGGAGGGGTCACCCAATATGTGCAGTGCCTGAGCTCCTTCTTGTTACTGAAGCGAAAGGGAATATATCCCTTATCTAGTCTCCCGGAATAGTCAAGAAGCAGATACACGGCAGAGAATCAGTGTACTGGATGTCCCTCGAGTGACTGACCAAAGCCACAGGGACATCTAGAGGTCGTATTAATCACAGTATTTGTGAGGTGCACATCAGATTATTCCTACATGTTCTTGCTGTCTGATCTGCCAGACACAGGGGGTTTTCAAGATTAAAAAAATCAGTGCAGGGTATTGCCCACTTATCCAGTTCATAGTAAAATTATTGAGGCATAACACACACAAAAACAATGGAAAAAACAATTATTCAATTCCATATAAAATTTGTAATTGAAAAAAATATTGATGAAAAATCAGGACTTCTTTACAAAATATAGAGATGAAATGTTTGACTGGAAAGATTGGACTGGGGACTCTGGGAGAGAAAAGAAAGACATTGATTTTTAACATACTGACTCCTTTTCTATGGATTTTTAAGTTTTGTCAAATCATATTTACCACATGTTCTATGCATACTTATAGTTAGAATAGTCTAAGATTCATGGTCTATTTGAAGAAAGTTTATGTATAATTTTCTATTTTTTTTTTTTTTTTTACTGAAAGAGAATGAAATTTGGGAGTGAGTGGGCAGTATTGTAAAGGCGAGGAGGGGTAGATGGATGAAAGGATGGAGTGCACTTCTGTCTCCCTGCCACACCCTGGAGACTGAGTAGCACCCTGAAGAAAGTCCAAAGCACAAGGCTCTGTGTTCCTGAAACACCAGGAGGGTGGGCACAGGCAGAGCCATGTAGTGATTCCTCTGACATAAGGTGTCAGAGTAGGAGCCAGAGATGTTTTTCTCTCCCCTCCTCCCTACCTTTAGCCATGTGACTAGCACATCTTTGGTTTCCAAAGCTTCCAGGCAGCAGGAAATTAGAGAGCAGTGAAAAAAATATTGGAGACACAAACAGGCAAGGAACAGTCCAGAATAAGTGGCAAGAAGATCTTTTGCTTTATTATTTCACTTGAGGCTGCAGGAAATGAGCTGGAGAGTGAATTTGTGGTTTGGGATCCCAGAGTAGACAACACAGTTGGTGTCAGGGGCAGCAGATAGGTTTGTGGGCAAAGAATCAAGTTTCTGGATCCCAAGGCAGAGGGATCCTCTAGGCCAGAGCTCAGAGCCTTCACGGGGGCATCTCAGCCACTCTTGCAGGCCCAGGAGGAGAAAGGTAAGCAGGAAATATTTGACCACTCATTTCACCCAACTCTGCTTTTATAGGTGCAGAGTCCACTTCAGCAGCAGCCTCCAGAGTGCTGGCCACTACCCCCTCCACAGCAGCTGGAGCCCCCCGATGGCTGGCTGCAGCAGTCAGAGCGCTGGGGTCTGTGGCAGTGGGACCTGCGGCGCCTGTGGTGGCTCAGACAGCAGCCGCCACCCCCAGAGCTACAGCAGCCCCCAGAGCTGGAACCACAGCAGCCCCCAGAGCTGGAGCCACAGCAGCCCCCAGAGCTGGAGCCACAGCAGCCTCCGGAGCTAACATTGCAGCAGGAAGAGACTGGAGGGCACTTAGGGGGACACTTTGGGGGACACTTAGGGGCAGGGCACTTGGGAGTGCACTTGGGGGTGCACTTGGGAGGGGGCTGGCACTGCTGCTGGCTCTGCTGGCAGGACATCTCTGCGGTGGGTGTTCAGGAACTGAAAGAGAGTCAAACAGCAAGTTAGAGCCAGGCACAGAGACCACTCTTATTGCCTTTTTTTTTAACCATCATTTACTTTTGCTACATTTTTAAAACCTGTTCAAATAAGTCAGAGAGAAATTATCTCTAAAATTTTTTGTCAGATGCTTTCACAGTGTCTTATAGGATCATCAGGATGTTTTTATAAAATAGAAATAGATTATCTAATTTTAACCAAGCAAGATAATGAGGACAACGGTATTAACAAACTTGCCCAAAATTAATGTCCTTTAAATGGACAAGGCAATTTGACATTCACAGAATCTGACTGAAGTCTGCCCTTCTGCAGCACTCAGAATTCTGAAAATGTGCAATCTAGGAGCCAGTTTAAACCTGCAGTTCTGCTTTTTAAAAAACAAGCAAGAAGACCCTATCTCTAAAAAAGAATTAGTTGGGTATAGTGGCATGCACCTGTAGTCCCAACTACTTAGGAGGCGGGGGCTGGAGGACGTGTGAGCCCAGGAGGCCAATGCTGCAATGAGCCAAGATCTCGCCACTGCACTGCAGTCTGGGCAGTAGAATGACACTTTGTCTCAAAATAAATGAAACAAAATAATAAAATAAAAATAAAGACTCCCTTTTGGAGGAGCTTCCCAAATGGCTGTATTTAATTGTCACAAACACACAATATATTATAGTCAGAATTGCAAAGGGTCATTATATGAGTTGGCTATCCCAAATCATATTATAAATGGAGAAATGAGGTCTAAAGCTAATTGCAGCAAGCTGACACGTGACCCTAGACTTCCTGGTCTGGTGAACCAGGCCTAGTGAAGTTCCCTCTTAGAACCCACAGACTCCTCCATCTGCCACCCTGGCAACCACAAATTTCAACTTGTTACTTGCTGTTCAACATCAGGGTGTCTGATCAGATGCCCAGACACCACTCCTGACCACCTGATTCCTGATGAAAGTGTAAGGGCCATGTATCTCTGTATTTAACAAGCTCCAAATATGCTTCCTCTGGTCTCTGGTCTCCATTGTTTGAGAACCACTATAATCCCAGTACAGGCTTTAGGGAAGAGACACAGCTGAGTTGCTAAGATCTACTCTCTGAAAGGAAAGTTTGTTTTAACTTATCTGCAATGGGAGACACTAAAAAAAATACAGAACTAATTTGGATTAGAACATGAAGCACAGACATACAAGCCATCCAGGTGCTTCCCACCTCTCCTGCCCCACAGCTTGAACTCCGTCAGAATTTCTAGACATTCTCTACTTCTTCTAATCCAGCTACCCTTCCCCAGCAAAGCCCTGCCCAGCCGTCCCTCCTGCCCTGGTCTGGGCATCCCTCTGTGGAAGCCGCTGCTCCTTTTCCCAGTGGACACTTACCGAGGTCACAGGCAGCACAGGGTCCTTCAGCACCTCAGGAGGTGAGTGGATGGGGTGCTCTGGCCATGAGCCCTTTTATCCTGGCCTGGGCTCTGCCTCCAGCTGTGAGACAGGGCCTGGGCATGAAAGGATCTGCCTCCTGACACCCACATAGGTCCTGTGACAGGGCATGACTGGCAGCTCCTCATCTGCCTTTCTCCATGGGGCGCAGGGGAGCTGTTCCTAGTGTGGAATATGACTTAGAAATGGGGTGGGAGTGAATTCCTACCACCACCTGGCACCTTATTCTCTTAGAGGTGCCTACCTCTCAGTTCTCGCTCTTGAAGTGTGGTCCCCCAAATGTTCTCCTTCTTCCTCTAGCAATGTTAATTTATGAGCTCCAGGCATCCAGGTTTGCACAAAGAAACACAGAAGACTCTTAGCTTTTTCACGTGTGTCCCACCACTTTGTCACTGGGAATTGTTTACGCGTGTGTGTGTATGTGTGTGTGTTTCTAAGTATGGTGCGTGCATTAGGTGTGCATTGTGTGGAGCACACATTCAAAGTAGATCTACCTCTGAGAATCAGCTTGAGCTTGGAGAAAGTACTTGGAAGTTAGCTTTGGGGCTTTGGAGCCAGACATCTTGAGGATGAATCCTAGCTCTGATACTGCTTATATAATATAGGACAAACTATTTAATCTCACTGCCTCAGTTTCCTTGACTGTAAAGTGGGGATTTTAATAACCTCCCTTTCATGAGTTTGTTAGGAGTATTAAATGAGATAACATACTTAAAGCTCATAGAACTGTTCCTTGCACATGTTATGCATACTACAAGTTATCATCATCATTATTTCTAAAAGTATATACACACATATATACACACACATATACACACATTTATTTTTTGATCAGGCATGAAGCCAACATTTGCATAGCACTATAGAGTTTATGAACAGTTATTCCACATGACTTAGGCTATCAGCATAAGAACCCGGAGCATGCAAACGTACATGCTGAGGATGTGTCATCCTGCAGGGATCTGTACCTATGTTGCCTGAGTGTGACTCTTCTTTTCCTGCTCAGGTTGTTACAAAAGGCTTCGTTATAAGGGAGTGGTCAGGATATCAATACCTTGGCTCATAGATAAGTCTTACTCAGAAGCAGAGCTCACTGATTCTTAGGATACTTGGCCTGAGGGATCACATGATCCATGCCTCTGGTGATGTGGTACCCAAAGTGTCAATCAGTCTGATTTAGATCTGGATGGTAAGTTGGCAGCATGTTTGAAACCTCATAAAGGTTGGTCTGCTTGCCTTAATTGTACGATGTCAATGACTTAAATTTCATAAAATTTTTATTAAGCAAGTGACTGGCTTTTTAGGTCTTCTGTTACCAAGACTTGGAAGTGGACACGGCTGAGATCTAGAATGTAGCTATGAGGCAAATCAAAAGTAAAGCATTGGCCAGGCGCGGTGGCTCACGCCTGTAATCCCAGCACTTTGGGAGGCCGAGGAGGGCGGATCACAAGGTCAGGAGATCGAGACCACGGTGAAACCCTGTCTCTATTAAAAATACAAAAAAACTAGCCGGGCGTAGTGGCGGGCGCCTGTAGTCCCAGCTACTCGGGAGGCTGAGGCAGGAGAATGGCGTGAGCCCGGGAGGTGGAGCTTGCAGTGAGCCGAGATCGCACCACTGCACTCCAGCCTGGGGGACAGAGCGAGACTCCGTCTCAAAAAAAAAAAAAAAAAGTAAAGCATTATGTCCTACATTGTAAATTTGTAGGAATGACTGTAATACTTTTTTTCTAATTGTTTCTATGTCCATCTGTAAACTGGTTATTAATTAACACATTTTTGGAAATGTTCAATTTTTAAAGAATCATCCGAACTTCGTACTGAGTGGTATTGTACTTTATACTTTGGAATCAGCACCTAGTATGCTAATGGGTTATTTTTTTCACCCATTAGATCCTTTTTTGTAACACACATTATTAAATAACACTCTCAAAGTAGAAAAGGATAGTTCATTATTTCTTATGCTTGGTGGCTCCCAAAACCATGCTACAAAAGGAAAATGTGATGTTTATTTACTTCTGAATAAAAACTTCATGTGGAAAAGAGCAACATGTAAACACTCCTGAAAGAGAAGTGACCAATTGAGAGGAAATTACGTCACATCTCCCAGGAATAAGATTAACACTGTGGACATACAAATATACTTTACAAATTAATAAGAAAAAAATCCATGAAAATATGGACAAAAGAGATAAGCAGGCAATGCAAAATGGTAACTTTATAGATGAAAAATATATGTATAAAAACTTACATTTGATTTTTCTCTGTGGAATTTATGCAAAAATTTAGGCAAAAATTTAAAAATTTTACAAACCAAGGGTGGATGTGGGAGGGAAAAGTTACTGTGGATGGAATACCTTTCTGAAAGGCAGACTGGTTATTGATTCATTCCGGTAATATTTACTGGTGAGTTAAAATAATTAGAATGTAGAATGTACACATATTTTGACCAAGTGATTCCAATTTTCAGGCTTTCATTTTGTGGAGATTATTGTAACAATGTGAAAATCTAAATACTCAAAAGTGTTAACTATCATATTGTTATAAGGTAAGTTGGAAACGCTTACTACTAAGTACTTATTTTTAATACTTAGGGTATTAAATTACGAAACAGGCATCTAAAGGCACATATGGTAATAATTAAAATTATTTTGTGGTTCTACATTTAGGCATAAAAAATATATCCTGACTGAAGCTGTTGTGTTATAGAACACATATACACCAACAATCAGAAATTGTTATTTAAAAATAAAACCATAGATATCAGTAACAAAAATATGAGAAATCTAAGAATCAATATCTCTAAAAGATGATCAAATGGAAAAAATTACAACATTGTATTGAAAGGCATTAAAGTAGACCACAACGAATAGAAAACCATGTCATATCCATGGGTTGAAAGAAACATTGTCTTAGAGGTCAATTTTCTGCAAGTCAACCTGTGGATTTCATGTAATTCTAATAAAAACCACAAGAGGGAGTTCAATGGAACTTAATGAGCTGATTCTACGACTTGAATGAAATAGCAAGAGACCAAGAATAGAAAGGATAACCATGAATAAGAAGGCATGGGAACTTATCTCACAAAACAACAAACATAATTATAAAGCAATTGTCATTAAGACTGTGAGCTATTGATTAGGGAACAATGTGACAGGTTATAAGGAACTAAAAATCATTCATTCATATACGAACCCCTGAAATGTGTCAGAGGCAGGATTACAGAAAAGTGAGTTAAGAGTAATCAGTTCAGTAAATTATACCATACCAACTGTTCATTCATTTGGGCAATAAATAAATACCTCTATGTCACACCATATAATTAAAATAAATTCCATAAATCAAAGATCTAATGTAGTAAACAAAACTTTAGAAATATATTTTAAAATTTCAAAAATGATTTGATAGAATAACCTTATGGACTTTTGATGGAAAAGATTTCCTAAATAATATACATGTGTTCACATCAGAGACAAACATGTTACAAGCAAACAAAAACCCGTGAGTTTGGTTATATTAAATTTTCTTGAACCAGAAAACATCACAAAAGATGAAAATACAGATTATGAAAAGATATTTGCAACACATATAATTGACAACGAATTAGTATCTAAATAAAGAACCCTACAAATCAGTGAGAAGAAAGCAATGGCCCAAAGGAAAAATGAGAAAAACACATGAGAATTGATTTCCAGAAGTGAAAACCTGAATAACCAATAACCAATATGTTTTTGAAAAATCTTTTCAGCCTTGCTAGGAATCAGAGAAAAGCAAGAAAAAACCATGATGGTATATAATTTCATATCCATCATCTTGGTGAGAATGAAAAATTCACACTATTTATTCTTCTCATTGATGTTGAATAACAGAAATTTTCATATACTCTGAACCGAGTGTACTTTAGTACAACTTTTGAAGAGTAATTTGGCAATATCTACTCAGGATGAAGGCAGATATACTGAATGATATGCTGATTCTTCTTGTTAAGTCTATGCCTCGGATGCCAAGTTTCCAAGGTGTGTGTAAGAATGTTAAAAAGTAGCACTTTTCATGAAGTACAAAGTGAAAACAAGGTAAGTACCCAATTTCAGTATAAGTAAAGTATGAATATTCTTACACTGGAATGCTATAAAATAGAAAAAATGGAAATGAAATTGAGTCACCTGTATCAACATAGATAAATGTCTCAAAGTCACAGAGTAAATCACTTTCAGAAAACTAAAAATACAAATTATAATTAATACAGAAATAAGTTATAAATTAAATATAGCTAAGTACAAATAAAGTGTAGTTAAGTACAGAGGAATTGTTACATTTTTGACTTATAAATAAATTATAAGTTAAGGATAAATAAGCATAGGAAAGTGTATACATTACACAGGAAGGAAAAACAGAAAATACAGAGTAATGAATATCTCTAGGTAGAAGGGATACATAAGGGGATGGTTTCAATCATATTTATGATGATTTATTTCTTAAAATGAGTGGAAAATACATGCATGGGGTGTTTACCAGGAAATCCTTTTAAGTTTGTATCTGTATAAAATATTTTATTTAATAAATTTATATATATGTAAAATTTAACACACACTTATATAGTAAGGTATTAGTCTATCGTATTTCATATATATTAAAATATTTCAGAAAATTATTTGACTTAATTTTGTTTTCTTCTTCTCTAGCAAAATATTTAATTTAATATGCGTGTATTTGTGCCTATTTTTCTTTATAATTTCTTTAATTGTTTTTATATTGAGAATGTTTTTCTCAATCCTGAGAGAAGATAAACATTTAGCTACAAGTACTTCTTTCTTTATAATTTGATTTCCTCAAAATATTTAATCCTATGGAATTTGTCTTGGCATCTAATACTAAATGACGGTTTACATTTTCTTTTCCGTTATCAAAATTCCCTAACTCCAGATATTGAATAGCCATCTTTTCCCCGCTGATAACCATTATCTACATAATCATATTTTAAATCTTTATATACATATATATAGATTTAATAGTATTTATATGTATACATACATATATGTGTATACATAGATACGTATATGTGTATATATACATATATGTGTGTGTGTGTATATATATATATACTATTACATTCTTTCTTTTTTTTTAAAATTTGTACCAGTCTCAAGGTTTGGGGTTTAATTATGTGAAAGTTACAGAAAAGTATTTTATCAGATTGGGACTTGTGGTGGATAAGAAAAATCCTCTAGATTTCTGGCAAACAAAAGGAAGAAAGAGAATTTCCTAGAACTAGAAGTTTAGGACCCTGCCCTCCTTCCTCCTCCTCCAGGGAGGAGCCTGTAGGTGAATCCCTGATATGGGGGATGTATAGAATGAGGACCCAACTCTTCTCTCAGGAAAGCTGGAGGAAATGAAACCAGTTTTGTCATCTAAGCAAAGATAAGTTTCTAGTTCCTCTGCAAGCGTGGGTCAAATGATGCATGAGTGCTTTCTAAGACCAGATGTGGATCACATTGGAAAGATGAACTGCTCTTAGCCATTTTATCCCTTGTCTAAGAGAAGATTCTGGAACCAAGACTGAACTTTGAGAAATTCACCCTGGAGAGGCATCACTCACATCATAGATAGAGGGGACACTAAAATGCCCAAGAGAGGAGGAGTCAGAAATTGGATTCTGCTTCCTGGTTGCTCCAGTATCAGAAGGAGATTGTGCCTACATGTCAGACTGAGCCTCTTCTTTTTTCTCCATTCAGAAAATACATTTAGAAAGCTGAAGGATAGACATTAGGTGGGGAATGAGTAAAAGGACCAGGCTTCCTTTCTCTGGTATGGTGGGGCAACCCACTGGAGCGGGTTCATGGGCAAATATGCCATTCAATCAAATTTGGGGCCGGGTGCAGTGGCTCGTGCCTATAATCCCAGCAATTTGGCAGGCTGAGGCAGGCAGATCCCTTGAGGCCAGGAGTTTGAGACCACCCTGGACAACACAGCAAAATCCTATCTTTAAAAACAATATGCAAAAAATCAGTCTTGCATGATGGTGTGTGCCTGTAGTCCCAGTTACTCAGTAGGCTGAGGTGGAAGAATTGCTTGAACCTAGGAGGTTGAGGTTGCAGTGAACCATGATTGCACCACTGCACTCCAGCCTGCACAACAGAGTGAGACTGTCTCAAAAAAAAAAAAAAAAATCAATCAGCCAATCAAATTTGCCATTAATATTGTTTTTCTGACTGAATATTTCATTACTGAACTGAAACCAAGTTTGTAATTTTTTTGTTTTAGAGATGAGGTCTTGCTCTGTTGTCCCGGCTGGTCTGAAACTCCTAGGTTCAAGTGATCCTCCCTCTTGGGCCTCCCGAAGAGCTGAGATTATAGGCATGAGCCACTGCAATGGGCCCAGGTTTGTAATTTCAAGTAACAAATCACTTTCCATTACTTGGAAACAGCTGTAAAGTCAGTTGGCCTTTCAACTTTTCATTTAGGAATTGGAAAACCATCCCACTGAGTAAAATTTTAAGGACAATTTTACTGTAAAAATTTTTAAATTTTTAAAAAGCTATAGTTTTAATTACATCCTCCAAGCTAAGCTTGCTCGATGTGAAGGTTGTAGACAGATTATTTAACATGCACCAGTTTAAGAAAACACACAATTGGATAAGATTTCATAGAAGGATGACATTTGAGGTGAGTCTTAAAAGAAGGACAGAATTACAAAATGTCCAGATGGTAGGGAGAGATTTGGAGGAACTTCAGATAGAGGAAATAGCAAGTAAAGCTGCTAATAGTAATATAAGTAGTGATTATAGTAGTTAGTAGTGATACTAAGAGTAGCAGTAGTAGTAGTGGCAACACTTATAAAATATCAAGAAAAGCTACTCTTTATTGAAGACTTACAGTATTCTGGGTATGGAGCTATGGATAGCAAATTCTACTTACTGCTTCTCAGAAAAAAAAGGATGAAGATATACAAGGGTAAGTTATATCTGTGCAAAGGTGAGTTGCTCAGTGCGGCAAGAACATGGAGTGTCATGGGAAGCATGAATGGTAAACCTTAGAAAAGAATTTGGAAACACTTCCTGCTGAGTCCCAAATGTAATACTTAAGAAGCACATGCATTGTTCTGTAGAAAGCCTCTGTTTTGCAGAAGTAGAGTGACAATTTCAGACATGTGGTATAGGGAATGTGTTCTGGAAAAAAATGCAGAGAATTTAATGGAGATGGAAGAGGAAGAAAGAGACAAGATTTAATGGAAAGTTAATACAAGTGCAATTTTTACACAAAAAATTTGCCTTGAACTAAACTGATTTCAGAAGTAGTTAGTGAGAAAACTGGGAGCCCCTGCTGGGACTTCACTCTAGAAGCAAAAAGAGGTGATAGGGAGGGGTCCTGAGACGAATCATCAATGTGTGCATGTGTGCGTGTGCACCTGTCCGTGTGTGGAAGTGTGTGTATCTGCATGTGATGTGTGTGTATGTACATACATGTGTGAAGGAGGAAGGATGTTGGGTGGAGCTAGGTCAGGAGGAGCAGATGGCGCTCATAGAGGGAGAGGAGCATGGAGAGACCAGTCAGGGCCTTAAAGGGGACCAGAAGCAAAGGAGCCATGTTTACAAAAGACATTTCAGACTTGGTCACAAGCAATGCTGCTTCAGGCCAATTGACATAGGACAGACAGAGTTGGAAGTCCCTTCCCACTCCTGCCCTCATTGACCCCAATTCAAGCCACAGTGTTCCATTGGCTCCTGAAATTCCAAGGCCACCACCTGCAGAGGACAGGGTGAGAACAATAGCCACTCAGGGAGAATAGGGAAAGAGGTAGGTACAGAGATCTCTTTAAATGAGCAAAGAATGTAAGATATTTGTGTTCCATATGAACGTTTACTAAACAATAACCTTAGCAGAGACTTTAATAAATAAGTGGACAGGATAACCTATTCTGTGGATACCAGTGAGAATCTTTCCCCAGCCTCTCCTGTCATTTCCCAATGAGCTCATGAACAAAGTGGCCATGGTGGCAGGTAAGACAGTGAAGTTGTATTGCTGCCCTTGCCAGCTGAAAACAAACTGATTCTGGTAGTCATTACTAATAGGTAAAAAGAAAAGAAAATGCAGATCAATAGGTGTATAATAGGGGATGTGCTAATTTGCTCAAGCAAATACCACATCTAGTACAACACCTGTAAATGGAGTCATCCCCTGGCTAGGCTTATAATAATTCAGTGTATTAGTCTGCTCCAGCTGTCATAATAAAATACTATAAATTAGGTGGCTTAAATAATAGAAATTTATTTCTAGTAGTTCTGGAGGCTGGGAAGCCCACCAAGGTCAAGGTGCCAGTCGATTTGGTTTCTGATGAGAGCTCCTTTTCTGGCTTACGGATGGCTACCTTCTCATTGTGTCTTCACATGGCTAAAAGGAAATCCCTGGCATCTATCTCTCTTCTTATAAGGGCACAAGCCCTATGAGATGAGGGTCCAACACTCATGACTTTATCACCTATCACCTTCCTAAGGGCCTTAGCTCCAAATATAGCCATATTGGAAGTTACGACTTCAATATATGGATTCTGAGGAAGCATAAATCAATCCATAGACACCCAATTTCATTCTTCAAGATTCAACTATTTTCTGAACAAGTTAAATAGGTGAGTTGAATAGGGATGTGGTGAGAATTATCATCTCTGTATCTTTCAAGTCCTTGATAATGGCACCAATATCTGCAATCTCTCCAGTTATATGGTGTTGCTTTTGGTTCATTATTTTCCCAGGTGGAAGCAGTTCTAAAGACTTCCATTTGGCCTTTTCCACCATAATAGCCATCACTCCACAGGTCAGGGAACTGATAAGAGGATTCTGCCAGTTGCCGAGTATGCCTGTTAAAATTATGCCTTCTGGAACTGAGGAAATAATCACAGAATGGCTGCAGAGACACACTGTAAGGTGGAACTGAGCTAAAATTCCATGGATCACTTAACTTCCATAAGCTCCGACTCTGACTGGTGGAGCAAAGTGGCATTTTAAGCCCTTTGAAATTAGTGTCAAATAAGAGCTAGTGTCCAGTTATCCAAAACAGTCTGATTATTATTTCCTTTTCCCAATGCACGGCCACCCTGGTAAAAAAGGTGTAGGTCCCTTTGGGAGAAAGAAAAATAGTATAAATGTTCAGCAGTGTACTAGGCTCTTTCTTCAAGGAGATCTGGCCTCTCCTTCCTTCAAAGAGTTCTGAGTCCATAAAGTAGCTCAAGCCTGGGCTTTGATTGAGGAACTGTGACTGTTTTTATCACTCAAGTTGGACTTTTTTTCACTTGTCTAGAACTCTTCTGTTATACAGATCAAGAAAGAATTTAGTAGACTTCCCATTTATTTCACTTCCAGGGATAGCGTGACCAACTAGCCAGCACTCTACAGGCCTGTGGGTCAGAATATTCTGATTGCTGCTTGGTTTCTGCTGTCCATATGGTAGCCACACCCATCCACTTTGCCTTTGGTGATTACATGCCATTCCTTGGCCCCTGATACCCAGGGATCCAATATTCCCCATAGTTTTCAGTAACAGCAGATCCCACTGAAATTGGTGATCTACAGAGATAATGGCAATCTAAGCCTTTTTTTCTTTTTCTTTTTCTTTTTTTTTTTTTTTTTTTTTTTTTTGAGACACAGTCTTACTCTGTCACCCAGGCTGGAGTGTGGTGGCGTGATCTGGGCTCACTGCAACCTCTGCCTCCCAGGTTCAAGCGATTCTCCTGCCTCAGCCTCCTGAGTAGCTGGGATTACAGGTGTGTGCTACATGCCTGGCTAATTTTTTGTATTTTTAGTAGAGACAGGGTTTCACCATGTTAGCCAGGATGGTCTTGATCTCCTGATCTCGTGATCTGTCCACCTCGGCCTCCCAAAGTGCTAGGCTTTCAGGCGTGAGCCACCGTGCCCAGCCAATCTAAGCTTTTTAGAGCTCTTCAAGGATGCTGAGCCTCCCCTCACAAACATGTTTTTCACAATTGTGATGAAAGGTGAATCATCCGGGCCTTCCAAGGTGGGCGATTTGTCATTTCATGACAAATTAATTCTAATATTCCAATCTCCCTAATGCTCTGAATCTCTTCCTCTGCAGCAGAACAAGGCAGGCCTGTCATTTCTAGGTCACACACATATTCCCTGAATGTCTGTCTGTATACACTGTAGTTCTTTTGGAGCGTAGTGCAACTTGTCTTGGGTCACATGTTGTACCTCACCATTGGGGACCTGCTGGGACTTCACTCTAGAAGCAAAAAGAGTTGATAGGGAGGGGTCCTGAGATGAATCATCAATGTCTTTCAAGGCAACTGCTTCACAGGAGCCCATTACAGTTTCCTTAGAAAAATCAGAGTCAGTCTCCCCAGGTGGGTGTGGAAAGGCTGCTTCTACTGGCAAAGAAGACTCAATCAAATTCAGGAGTATAGTGTTTCCACGGTCATCAGGATTTTCTCATTGGTCCTCATTCCAATTTTCAGAGTCCCATTCCTCCTCCTCCTCCTCCTTTTTCCCCTTCTTCTTCTTCTTCTTCTTCTTCTTCTTCTTCTTCTTCTTCTTCTTCTTCTTCTTCTTCTTCTTCTTCTTCTTCTTCTTCTTCTTCCTCTTCTTCTCCTTCCTCTTCTTCTTTTTAGACAGAGTCTCACTCTGTTACCCAGGCTAGAGTACAGTGGTGAGATCTTGGCTCACAGGAACCTCTGCCTCCTGGGTTCAAGTGATTCTCCAGTCTCAGCCTTTAGAGTAGCTGGGATTACAGGCATGTGCCACAATGCCAGGCTAATTTTTGCATTTATTTATTTATTTATTTATTTAGAAGAGACAGGGTCTCACTATGTTGATCAGGCTGGTCTCGAACTCCTGACCTCAAGTGATTCACCCATCTCCCCCTGACAAAGTGCTGGGATTACAGGCATGGGTCACTGTGCCCGGCCCCCATTTCTTCCTAATCAATGTCAAGGAGAAATGCTTTAACTCAGGAAGTGGTTGTTGCAATGAGCCGAGATGGTGCCACTGCACTGTAGCCTGAGCGACAGTGAGACTCCAACTCAAAAAAAGAAAAAAAGTTGATTCTCTCCTTCATAAGTTTTTAATTCAAAGGAATAAATAGTAAATTTGCAATAGAGAAAGCTGGCAGATCAAGTGGTTGAAGTCATATCTCCAGGAATGGGACAATTAAACATCATGTAAGGCTTGACATCATGCTCTAAGGACAACACCACTTTTGTGGAATATTTGCAAAAATGTGTAATCTGAGCCTGGTCAAGAGGAAACATCAGACAAACCCAAACTGAGGGGCATTCTACAAAACCAATGGTTTTTTAAAAAGGTCAGTGTCAAGGAAGACAAAGAAAGACTGTAGAACCATTTCAGACTGGAGGAGACTGAAGAATGGCTTCACTTTATCTGTAGACATGCTGAGAATTTGGAAATTTAATTTGTATTGTAATTCAGTCATTCACTGAAAAGATTTGGGGTTTAGTTTTTAGCAGTTTCAGCTCTGAGACTACAGAAGATAAGGGTTTCTTTCAGGACAGACATAAAATCTTTCATAAAATCTATTTATGTGCTGCCTGGTTATTTATGTGGTGCACAAACTGAGGATTCAAATCCTGGACCTCATCATTTTCTTCTCCCATCTTACTTAACACAATGAGGAGCAACCAGCCAATCTCTTTATATTCATTAGTTTGACAAAAGTATTCTCAGGTAGCAAATCCATGGCCACTCAAAACCTTGTCTCTTATAAGCATTTGATTAGAAACATCCAATAGTGATATTTTGCATATCCCTATAGCCACATTTACTGTCAGTGTTCTCTTCACTATGGGAAATAGGGTTCATTAGTGCATTTAAATCTAGTTAGGCTAGAGAACAAATTCCAGAAATTCCAGAACTCATTCAGAAAACTTGTCCTTAAGATTATATTCCTTGAGATTCTGTTATGTTTTGGTAAAGTACGTGTGAGCAAGAAAGACAGAAAGAGGACTATTTTGCAGCAATGGCTCAAGTGACTATCAGGGATGGCAAAACCAAAATTTGTAGGGAAGGATGGCAGAATGCAGGTTCAGGGGAGAGCTGATGTTGCAGTCTCAAGTCCAAAATCATTCTGGAGACAGATTTAGTTTTAACTTTTATTTTCAGTTTAGGGGTACAAGTGCAGGTTTGTTACATAGGTAAACTTGTGCTATGGGGTTTTGTTGTACAGATTATTTCATCACCAAGGTAATAAGCCTAATATCCACTAGTTATTTTTCCTGATCCTCTCCCTTCTCTCACCCTCCACCCTCTGACAGGCCCCAGTGTGTATTGTTCCCCTGTATGTGTCCATGTGTTCTCATCATTTAGCTCCCACTTATAAGTGAGAACATGCAGTGTTTGTTTTTCTGTTCCTGTGTTAGTTTGCTAAGGATAATGGCCTCCAGCTCCATCCATGTCCCTGCAAAGTACATGATCTCATCCTTTTTTATGGCTGCATAGTATTCCTTGGTATATAGGCACCACATTTTCTTAATCCAATCTATCATTGATGGACATTTAGGATGATTCCATGTCTTTGCTACTGTGAGTAGTGTTGCAACGAACATACATGTTCATGTGTCTTTACAGTAGAATAGTTTATATTTCTTTGGGTATGTACCTAGTAATGGGATGGCTGGCTTGAATGGTATTGCTGGTCTTTAAGGAATTGCCACACTGTCTTCTACAATGGCAGAACTAATTTACACTCCCACCAAGAGTGTATAAGCATTCCTTGTTCCTGAAGGCAGAATATTTTTTCTCTCTCTGCTTATGAGTCTTTTCTCTTAAGACCTTTGACTGGCTGGCTGAGGCCTGCCCATATTATGGAGGGTAATCTGCTTTACTCAAACTCTACTGATTTAAATACTAGTCACATCTAAAAAAATATGTTCACAACAACATTTAGACTGATGACTGGTACTAGAGCAAGATCTGGGAACCATAGCCTAGCCAAGTTGACACATAAAATTAACCATCACATATGTACACATACATGCAAATATAATGGCAAATAAAATTGAAAAAGATCAGGCGCAGTGGCTCACACCTGTAATGCTAGCACTTTGGGAGGCTGAGGTGGGTGGGTCACCTGAGGTCAGGAGTTTGAGACCAGCCTGGCCAACAAGGTGAAACCCTGTCTCTACTAAAAATACAAAAATTAACTGGGCGTGGTGGCAGACACCTGTAATCCCAGCCACTTGGGAAGCTGTGGCAGGAGAATCGCTTGAACCCAGGGGGCTGAGGTTGCAGTGAGCCGAGATCGCACCACTTCACTCCAACCTGGGCAAAAGAGTGAAACTCCATCTAAAACAAACAAACAAAAAATTTCAAAAAAATTGTTCAACTTTACTGATATTCAAACAAATACAAACAAAATAAAAAAGAAATATCTTGAATTTGAGAATGGAGACTAACAGATTTATTTACTTATTTCAAAATGACAATTATTTTAATGACCAACAAAATAGTATGTGACAGTTGGTGGTAATACACATGTTTTGAGATGGCAATATGAATTGGCATACCAATTCTGGATAACAATTTAATACTTATTGAGGCGTAATGAGTTTAAATTTATAATAAGCATATCTTTTTACACAAAAATTTTGTTCTACGAATTTACCTGAAAGTAGAGTTATAATATAGGAGAGATAAATGGATAAGAATGGTCATCACAGGAAATTAGATATAACAAGAGTTCAACAAGAAGAAATTGTAATGGACTTCCTTCAAGTAGTTGCATTGCAGGACATTGCTGATTTTGCTCAGGACCCATCCTCACCACCTCTCTTTGCTTTACATATGTGCATAGACTCAGGGTATGAGATAAATATATTTTAAAAAACTATACTCAATGATACTAGCAACACTATAGTAATAATTTTGTAAAAGAACATCAATTATACTGAAAAAGTTTTGGGAAAATGTTTGATACAAAATAAATGTTTAGGCTGGGCGCTGTGGCTCACACCTGTAATCCTAGCACTTAGGAAGGCTGAGGTGGGCAAATAACTTGAGGTCAGGAGTTCAAGACCAACATGGCCAACATGGTGAAACCCCATCTCTACTAAAAATACAAAAAGTAGCTGGGCATGGTGGCACACACCTGAAATCCCAGTTACCTGTGAGACTGAGGCAAGAGAAATGCTTGAACCCAGGAAGTGGTTGTTACAATGAGCCAAGATCATGCCACTGCACTGCAGCCTGAGTGACAGTGAGACTCCAACTCAAAAAAAAAAAAGTTTATTCTTTCCTTCATAAGTTTTTAATTCAAAGGAATAAATATTAAATTTGCAATAGAGGAAGCTGGCAGATCAAGTGGTTGAAGTTATATCTCCAGGAATGGGACAATTAAACATCAGGTAAGGCTTGACATCATGCTCTAAGGACAACACCACTTTTGTGGGATATTTGCAAAAATGTGTAATCTGAGCCTGCTCAAGAGGAAACATCAGACAAACCCAAATTGAGGGGCATTCTACAAAACCAATGGTTCTTTAGAAAGGTTATTGTCAAGGAAGACAAAGAAAGACTGAAGAAGCATTTCAGATTGGAGATTGAAGAATCGTGGCAACTATGTCAAGCCAATGGAGGATCCTGGATTGGATTCTGAACCAACAAAATTGTCTTTTGCTATAAAGGATATTAGTAGGAAGACTGGCGAAATTTGAATAAGGTCTGTAGATACTAACATCTTGGGAGAGCCTGGAGATGAGGACAGAGTATGAAAAGCAATGAAGAAATAACAGTCAAGGCAAAAAGGAATGCATATTTCTGGTTTTATTGTTTCACATCAGGCTGAGCTATGTAAAAAGACAAGCTGCAAAGGGATACAGGTCTGTGTTTTGGGCTTCCCAGAGCAACCACACATATGCAAACCGAGGTCATTAAAAGACTTTGTGGGAGAAGTTTTGGGCTTCTGAACTCCAAGACAGAAGAATCCTCTATGCTTGAGCTCAGTCTTCACCAAGACCTCTCAGCAACATGGGCAGGCCCGGAAGGAGAAGGAAGAGGAGAGGGAAATATTTGGTCGTTTGTGTTCTTCTAGGTTCAGGATCCACTTCAGCAGCAGCCTCCAGAGTGCTGGCCACTGCCCCCTCCACAGCAGCTGGAGCCCCCTGAGGGCTGGCTGCAGCAGTCAGAGCTCTGGGGTCTATGGCAGTGGGACCTGCGGCGCCTGTGGTGGCTCAGACAGCAACCACCTCCCCCAGAGCTACAGCAGCCCCCAGAGCTGGAGCCACAGCAGCCTCCGGAGCTGACACTGCAGCAGGAAGAGACTGGAGGGCACTTAGGGGGACACTTTGGGGGGCACTTCTGGGTGGGGCACTTGGGAGGGCACTTGGGGGTGCACTTGGGAGGGGGCTGGCACTGCTGCTGGCTCTGCTGGCAGGACATGTCGGCGGTGGGTGTTCAGGAGCTGAGAGAGAGTCAGACAGAAAGTTAGACCCAGGCAGAGGCCATCCCTGCTTATTTTTGCCCTTTCAGCATCATTTCTAATCCCTTCATTTTGATGAACTCCTTAGTGTAGTTGTAGCTAATTAATCACGGGAATGTGCATTATTTCTAATAGTTGGCTAAGCACACTTATAGCCTCTGTTTTGAACCTTATGCTTTTTATATACTTATAAAATCATAAAGCATTTTCAACTATTTTATAATTAGAAAGCCGAAGCCAAAAGATATTAAGAGAGCATTCTTAAAATCAAGCATGTAGTATGTAGAGGAGACATTCTGCTTCAACTACACACCTGAATCATGAAAACAATCTAGAAAGGGGTTTGGAAATAAAATTGTTTTTCAAGGGGAAACAGTCATTCTCTCTTGGAAGAATTTTCTAGATTGTTGTAAGGACACAGAAGTTCAGAACTGCAAAGGAAGTTGGAAAACTAACTGAGGAAAAATATCATTGAATTAAGTTGAGGCTTGTATCCAGGTTTCCGACTTAGTCCAATGCTCTGAAATTCACAGCAAACACCGTACCGAATGCTCAGCACTTATATTTTGTTGTCTACTATCCTTGCCTTACCAAGTTAAGTACCATTAAATGTGAGTTTAGGGGAGTCAGTTAGCTGTGATATCCTCTACACTGGCTGGGAACCACTGTTTCCATCTCAACTTTTCAGGAAAGGACAGTTATATTTTTCAAGGTAAACCTCCCTTTCTGAAAGCAGTTACAGGTGAACATGGGAGGCAATGTTGCAGTGCCTTCAGACTAGAGACCCAAGAACTCTAGATCCATCTCATTTCTCCAGAACACCATCTCAGGACTCCTCCTTCTCATGTCCCTGGTCTGTCCCCATTGCCCTTGCTCAGTTTTCTTGAGACTCCCTCCTTCACTCATATGAATGCCAGCACCACCCCAGCCCTGGAGTCCATGCCCGGCCTCCCCTCCTGCCCTGATCTAGGCATTCCTTTGGAGCCTCTGATAGAGTACCCAGGGAACACTTACTGAGGTCACAAGCAGCACAGGGTCCTTCAGCACCTCGGGAAGTGAATGGATGGGGTTCTCTGGCCCTGAGCCCTTTTATCCTGTCCTTTGGGCTCTTCCTCCAGTAGTGAGACAGGGCCTGGGCATGAGAGGACCTGCCTCCTGACACCCACGTAGGTCCTGTGACAGGTGGTGACTGGCAGCTCTGCACATGTCTGCCTTCATGGGTGTTCAGGAGAGCTGCTACCAGCATGGAATATGACCACTTAGAAATAGAGGTGGGGTGGGGAAATCCCTACTATCATCTCCTGCTTTGATCTGCCTGAAGGGCACCTGCCTTTAAGGTTCTCACTTCTCATTCTTGGAGCTTTGAAGTTTTGGCCCTAATACTGCCCTTCTTGCCTCCCCAGTGTTAATGAGCCCATGAAACCTGGTTCAAACCAAATTGTTATGTATTCCAATTTTATTCTTTACAGGTTACCCTGATACAATATGTATTATGGATTACATGGTTTTAACTCTATAGAAATGGCATCATACTTAAGACACTCATTTTTGACTTGTTCTCTTCCTTAAACATTATTTTTGCTAGTTACTCAAGTTGATCTGTATAGCCATAGTTTACTCATTTTCACAACTGTATAGTGTCCATCTTATGAGTGCATCATGATTTGTTAGCTTCTCTCTTTTGGATGGACATTTAGAGTGTTCTCACTTTTCACTGTATCAATATTGCAGCTATGGAAATTTTTGTGCATGTCTACTTGTGTATTTGTGGGAGAGTCTCACCAAGTTATGTACCTATAAGTGGAAGTGCTGAATTTTGGATCACACCTATCTCTCCAAATTGCTCATATTGATTTCAGTTTGCATCAATGGTGTATAAGAATCATTCTTGCTGCACATTGTTACTAAACTTCAGTAATTGCCGTTTGATGGATGTGCATTGGTATCTGTCTGTAGTTTAATATGTGTTCCTCTGCTTTGTAGTAATCAGAGCATATTTTAATATATTTTTGGTTATTTGAGCTTTCTCTTCTGTGACTTGTCTGCTTTTTCTTAAAAATGTTTTTCAATTTGTTTATCTGCTTTTGTTAGTATTTGTAAATGTTCTTTACATATTCTAGTTACTAATGTACTGCTATTAAATGCATTGTGAATACCTTTTCCAAGCAAGTATATTCCTGTTTGCATTTTAATGGTGTCATTTGATGAACTAGTGTTTTATTTTTAACATAGTTGAATTTCTGCAGCAATAACTATAGTTTGTGATTTTCATGATTTTAATAAATCTCAACCATTTGTAAGTCCAGAAATCTTTTCCCTATCTTTAAAAAGTTGAAATTTTTTCCTTTTTAAAAATGAAGGTTTTTATTCAATCAAGAAAGGAATTTTTGTTCACTTTATGTATTTTAAACATTTTTCTGAATGGATAACCAATTGTCTTAGTATTGTAATCAAATTTTCCATTTCCCCCCACTCATCTGAAATACCTATGGGTCAGAATCAATTTTTCACATTTCTGTAGATTTATAATTGAGTGAACAATTCTTGTCATTGTCAATTTGTCAGCACCTCTGAGAACATCTGCTGCCTTAATTATCATAGGTGTATAATCAATTGTGATATCTAAATCACACAGGTTCCATCATTCCTTAAGATTGTTTTGGTGATTACTAAACCTTTGTTATTTTATATAAATATTAGAGTCAGTTTGTCACATCCCACACAATGAAGATGAAGCAAAACAAATCATCATTAGAATTTTGATGAAAACATCATTGAGAATATGCATTAATTCATGAAAAATTATTATATTTTATTATAATTTTTTTCTACTCACCCATATATATGGTATAACTCTTTATTATGATATTCTGTAATGCTATTTAATAATCTTCTCATTTTATCAAATGTATTTTACATTAAAATTGTATGTTAGACTTTATGTAATTTTGCTATTTTAAATGGCAATTTTAAAAATATTTTTGAATTACTTGTTGCTGGTTAATATAAATTTATTCTTACATCTTGCAACTTTTCTAACTCTTAATGTTATTTTAATTTTCTGTAGTAATCATTCTTGTCTGTATATCTTCTTTCTCAAAGTTTTCCTCTTTAAGTTAAATTCTTGGAAGTACAACTCTTGGATAAAAAGTATGTACATTTAAAATTTTGATTTGTATACAGAAAATTATTATTTGTTGAGTAATGGGTCACCAAATTTCATCTGAATTTTCATTATTATTCCAATTTATAAGACTCATTTCCTATCATCTTCAGCAATACTGTTTTGTTATTGATTTTCAGTTTCTTCTAGTTCAATATAAAGGAATATCTTCTAATCCTTATCATCCTTGAAATGGATGGGCTGTGCTTCTAGATCAGAACTACTAATGTAAGGTGAGTAACCAATATCTTAACTACTCTCGCATTAAATACATTGTTTGGAACAACATGAGCCACAGCCAGGCAATTCAGTGGCAAACTCAGACTTCATCCTTGAAAGACTATCCTTGTTTTATATACAAGTCTTTGGTTGTTTGTATATGCAAATATGAAATAACAAATTTCAAAATGTATTGGTCACTTGTATTTCTTTCCAAGCTGTTTGTTCATGCACTTTGCCCACTCATTTGTAGATAGCCTTATTTCTTTTCTATAAAGTTGTAAAGACTTACTATTTATCATAGATTTTAATATGATTCCTTACTTATGTACTTTACTTTTTCTCAGCTGGTTATTTATATTTTTCATCTTTTAAAATTATGCTTTCTGACATATAGTATTTCTTTCATTATGTGATGAGATTTATCAAGTTTTTTCATGCTTACATATTTTATCCAATTACTTATAAAGAAATAATTAGATATTCTGTATATTCTTCTAATAATTTTGGAGTATCAGTTTATTGTTACTACTCTATGCAGGGGTTGCAGAGGAAGGAAATAAATTACAAATCACTGACGTATGGTGCTGGCTCTGGGACACAGAGTAAGATCTACTGAGTCTAAGTTAATTTTTACTGGGTCTCAGCATTCTTCCAACCTATCTCTTGTGATATGAGAGTCTGACCACATACAAGTGTACTTTCAGAAAGTCACTCCTTTGCTAGTGCATATTGTTAGCATTAAAAAGGTACCAAATTCAATAAATTTCAAATGCTATTGAAATCTAACACCAAACATAAGGAAACAATACTCACGATGTTACATCATATTGCTACCTTATTAACCCAATCCATGCCAGATTAGTTGACAGTTTGGGTGCTACCCTTTGTGGTATCAGAGTCACGGACAGAATAGCTTCTAATCCTCATCATCCTTGGAATGCATGGGCTGGGCTTCTGGCTCAGAACGGCCAGTGTAAGCTGAGTAATCAGTATCTTGACTACTCCATTATTAAATACATTCTTTGGAACAACATGAACCATAGCCAGGTAATTCAGTGGTAGACTTCTGCAGGGTGATAAGGCTAGTATACTGTAATGTAAATGTCTCAGAGTGAGAATTCCAATGATGACGGCTTACGTCATACACAAACTAAAGATGATGCTAATAGTAATCAATTCATTTTTAAATTGCTTACCTATGGAGTCCACCTGTGTTTTAGAAACTGTTGAGGGGTACATAAATATTAGAACCAACCTGCAGAATCAAGCATAGTTTATCGTAGTCATATTTGAAAACTAAGACTCATAACAAAGTTACAGTTGAATGGCACTGTTTTAGAAATGCATAGGTCATGGAATAAAGCCTGGATGTTGAAGAAGGAGGGTTACCCAAATGAATATAAATTGTTCTACCATAATGACATATGAATGTGTATGTTCACTCCAGCACTATTCACAATAGCAAAGACATGGAATCAACCTAAATACCTATCATTGGTAGACTGGATAAAGAAAATGTGGTACACATATACCATGGAATAGTATGCAGCCATAAAAAAGAATAAGATCATGTCCTTTGCAGAAACACGGATGGAGCTGGAGGCTATCATCTCTCCTTAGAAAGCAGGTGTAATTTGAAAATATTAATGCATTGGCATTTGTTTAGGGAAAATGACATGTTATAAACTCTCCAACAGAAACTTCCTTTGCATTATTTCATTGACTCTCAGACATCCCTGGACAATTATTTTTATATTATCTCTATTACAGAGTTGATAAACTGAGAACAAGAATGATGAGGTATTAATGTTTTTCATAAGGTAATGCGGGTAATAAGTGGCAGAATCAGGTTTCTCTCTAGGTCTGACTCTTTAACCAGTTACCTAATGGCTGTAATACAGAAACACACACACACACACACACACACACACACACACACACACACACACAGTCCTTCTCTCTCTCACACACACACACACAGACACACACGCACACACAGAGCTATAAAATAGTTGAGGGTTGGAGGATTCTATGAAACTTGAGTTAAGCCAGGTTGCCCAGAGCCACAGAGGTAAGATTTGGAAGTTAACAAAACAGAGAACTCAAGCTCCAAAACCAAACAGCTTAAGTATTCTCCACGGAGATCAAGACAGGAAATGATGGTAGGGATTTTCCCACTCCATTTCTATTTCTAAGTGGCCATAGTCCAAGCTGGGAGCAGCTTTTCTGAGCCCCATGGAGGAAAGCAAGTGAGGAGCTGCCAGTCACCACCTGCCTCAGAACCCATGTGGGTGTCAGAAGGCAGGTCCTCTCATGCCCAGGCCCTGTCTCACAGCTGGAGGCAGAGCCCAGGCCAGGATAAAAGGGCTCTGGGCCTGAGCACCCCATCCACTCACCTCCTGAGGTGTTGAAGGACCCTGTGCTGCCTGTGACACTGGTAAGTGTCCTTTGAGAATAGGAGCTGGGGCTTCCACAGAGGGTTGCTCAGTCCTAGGCAGGAGGGGAGGCTGGGCAGGGCCTTGAGGGCTGAGATCCATCTGGATAGAAGTCAAGACCTCAGAAAGATTGAAGGAGGGTGTGCAGAGGAGGCAGGGAGAGGGCCAACTAGTAACACAAATAAGAATTAGATGGCTCTGTCTTTGTGCTTCAGCTGGCTGAGTTTTAAGGACAGAGGGAGTTGAAACCCAGGCAAACAGTCTCCGCTAGAACAACTTCAAACAGGACACTTACTTTTCAGAGCAAAACTCTGACACTCCTTGTAAATTTGAGCTGGAGATAGTAGCTCTCAATCAGTGGAGTTGACGTAATTAATGGATCTTTTAGGGCTCTTTGAAACCCACTTATCTCTAGATTCAAATTGGAATTGAGAATCTCTTTAAGTAGTTAGACATAGCAAGCTGAGGATCACTGTGCCAAGATGTTACTGTGAGGCCTTTGTGTGATGAATATGGCAGTGCACCAGCCTAGAGCCAGGGTATCTGAGTTCAAACCCCCTCTATGCATCAAAAATACTGTTCTTCAGCATCTTCCTTAACAAAGGGGGCCTGTGAGACCAGCCTGTCTCCAAAACCATTTACAATTGTACATTCGCAGGTTTTTTACAAGACAAAGTCTCCTAGGAAGTTACTCCAAGAGATAATCCTTCTTTATCTTTTCCCAAGAAAATATTTATATTCCCAGGTTTCCACACTGGACAGTTTCAGAGTTTTATATGACACGAGAAAAATTGCTTCCTATAATTTACTAAATGTTTAATCTTGACAGATGTTTTTTCATATGGCTTACTGCCTCAGTTTCCTTCTTTGTAAAGGATATAGTAATTCTTGACTGTCTTAAGATGAAATTGTGAACCCAAAAGATACAGTGTAAGAGCATTTTCCAAACTACAAGAAATAACAAAATTTTCAGCGATTAATGATTTACCATGGCATTTAAATAGTTCATCAAAATAAAGGAAATAGAAACAATGTGGAAAGGACAAGAATAGGCAGCAGTGGCCTCTGCCTGGGTCTAACTTGCTATTTGACTCTCTTTCAGCTCCTGAACACCCACCACTGACATGTCCTGCCAGCAGAGCCAGCAGCAGTGCCAGCCCCCTCCCAAGTGCACCCCCAAGTGCCCTCCCAAGTGTCCCACCCAGAAGTGTCCCCCAAAGTGTCCCCCTAAGTGCCCTCCAGTCTCTTCCTGCTGCAGTGTCAGCTCTGGAGGCTGCTGTGGCTCCAGCTCTGGGGGCTGCTGCAGTTCTGGGGGAGGTGGCTGCTGTCTGAGCCACCACAGGCGCCGCAGGTCCCACTGCCACAGACCCCAGAGCTCTGGCTGCTGCAGCCAGCCCTCAGGGGGCTCCAGCTGCTGTGGAGGGGGCAGTGGCCAGCACTCTGGAGGCTGCTGCTGAAATGGACCCTGAGCCTAGAAGAGTGGAATCCAGGACAGCAAACTGCCACGGACATCCCCCTTCTCCTCCTAGGCTTGCCTGAGAGGCTCACAGGTCCAAGGGAAAGCTCTGAACTTGCCAAGACCATATCTTCTCTCTGGAGCCCAGAAACTCAGATCCTTTCTTGGATCTCCATTCACTGGCCTTGGATTTCACCTTTGTGGCTACCCTCCCACCCTCTGTCTAAGCCCCTAGCTCACTCCATGCTGTTTGCTGTGTGCATCTGCTGATTAAAGCAATGAAACAAGGAATCCGCTCAGTGTCTTATTCTATGAGGACCCTATTCTCCTTGAGTGGCTCTTGTTCTCCTCACCCTGTCCTCTGCAGGTGGTGGCCTTGGAATCTCAGGGGACAGTGGGGCACTCTGGAGTGAATTGGGGTTAATGGGGGCAGGAGTGGGAAGGGACCATTGCTCCCAACTCTGTCTGTCCTATGTCAACTGGTCTGAAGCAGCATCGCTTCTGACCAAGTCTGAAGTGTCTCTTATAAACACAGCTTCTTTGTGTTTGGTCCCCTTCAGGGGCCTGACCAGTCTCTCTATGCTTCTCTTTCTCTGTGAGTGCAGTCTGCTCCTCCTGACCCAGCCCCACCAACATCCTTCCTCCCTCACGCACATATGTGTGTGTACACACACATCACATGCAAAAACACACACTTCTGCACATCTCCAGGTGCACACACAAACATGCACACGCTTGCATGTATATACCTGGACAAAAAAGAAAAATATAATAAATAAACAAATGAAATAAAAGAGAACAAAACCCATGAATATATTTTGAAAATACAGTTTTCCCACTGACTACTTCTGCAATAAGTTTAGTTCCAGGCACATTTGCAAGTAAAAGTTGCTTTTCTATTAACCTTCCATCAAATCTTGTTGCTTTCTTCCTTTTCTGTCTTCATTAAATTATCTACACTTTATTCCAGAACACAATCCCTATACCATATTTCTCAATTTGCCCGTGACTCTCTATAGAAAAATGTGCGTGCTTCTTAAGTATTACATTTAAGACTTAACAGAAAGTGTTTCCAACTTCTTTTCTAAGGCTTACCATTCATACCTCCCATGAAACCCCACCGCTAATGCTGCTGTCGGGATTTAAAAAGTTTTAACCACCCATGTGGCCATGACCTTGTACTAGTAGCTGATGGGGACTACACAATATAAGTCACAAATTGTGCTGTCCAAAGTTTCATTAAAACTTGGTTCATGAGGTACGTCAAAAATAAAAAAGGAAAATGAAGCAAGTGAGACTTGAACAGTGTCTCAGAAAGAAAAAATATATTGGAATAAAACATAGAGACAAAGTAGGAAGAGCCATCTTCAAAGTATAGCTAATACGCAGTCCTGCTTAGCAAAGCATAAATTAGAGGAATTGTACAGAGTCCTATGCACAGAGCGTTGAATGTCACTCAATGGACATTGACCTTGATCCTGAACACAGTGCAGAGCTCTGGATGAGATTTTCTTAATGGTTAGGGGTAATTATTTCTGGAGTGCGGGATGGCGTGGAAAGATCATTTTTGGATTCCAATGAAGATTAGAAGCATGGAGAAACCCTAGAGAAGTGAGGCAGTGTAACTTCAGGGAAGGCCACGCATCTTGAGATACATGGTACGGTAATAATAGAACAAGGCTGATTATATATCGATGTCTATATCTACTTCTATATCTATCTATGCCTATGTCCATATACATATCTCAGATATTGATTCTCTATACCCATTATGACCTGGATATTGGTATTACTGTGGCCATTTCCACCCCATCACATGTTCTGGAGAATTGTTTTGGACACTTCTTGAAAAGATAACTTTTTCACACGATTACTCCCTAGTCTGATTTGCTTTCATCTAATTAGTTCATTTTTTAAATAATATTGCCCTCAAGATATGAAAGAAACACCTGTTATATACCAAATTGACATTAGTAAATCTTAATCTCCTAAAAATGTTTTTAAATAGACCTTCACACAAAAACTTTTGTTCGTGTCGAAACAAAGCAATAATACTAAAACTTTCCCATTGTATTTCAAGTCCTCCTGTTTTTTTTCAGGTCTTCCAGCCTCCCCCACTAGGGAACTCTTTTCCATGGGGTCCTTCACTCCACATAGTGCCTGAGACTTGGACCATCTCAAAAAGTATTCTTTCCCTTTAAATTATTGATAGACAGGTGTTTCATACAAGGGTTCACTGTGTTACAGGAACTTTAACATGCATTTTCTCCTACAACTTCATTGATCCTCACGACATCCTGGAGACTAATCTTTATTATCTTCATTTGAAATTTCAGGAAACAGAGGATGAGATAATTGGGGATTTTCAGAAGTAACACAGCTAATAAGTGACAGAACCGGGATTCTGTCCCAGGTGTGTCTGACTCCTAC
This sequence comes from Macaca mulatta, assembly GCF_049350105.2. Lineage (NCBI taxonomy): Eukaryota > Metazoa > Chordata > Mammalia > Primates > Cercopithecidae > Macaca > Macaca mulatta. The sequence goes on from NC_133406.1 coordinate 114,241,333, forward strand.
CAGGCTTGTAACTGTGATGGTATAGACATGTATTTGCACACGCACGCACACGCGCGTGCGCACACACACACACAATCTGGGACACATCAGGGACGTTAAAAGACTTCTGTAAAATTTTAGCTTAAATGATACCATCAGGGATATAGAAAAAGAGGGCTAGGAGAAAAAACTCCAAGAAAAAGGTCTAAGACAGCTCCAAGAAAAATGAGGTGGCACTAATGGGAGCTATTCTGATCTTCTGTGGAGGGAGGCAGGTGAGAAGCTGCTGGTTTATCACCTGATCATACAACCCACGTGGGTGACAACAGGCAGGTCCTCTTATGCCCAGGTGCTGCCTCACCCATCAGGGGCACAGCCCAAGGCCAGGATAAAAGGGCCTCCTTGATGCTGTTCCAGTGTGAGATTCAGGAAAAGACTTGTTCATCTCCATAAATAATTAAGACTCAATCATTAGTAAAGTCTTGTTCAGGACTGCACACTGTTTAAGGGTAAATGTCCAAATTCCTGCAGTGAAATAAGACTTTGTGTGCTCCCTCTCATTTAAGTCTTTGTCATGTACTCTCAGAAATGACCTGAAGCTGAACTGGATTATTTTCTGTACCTCAATTATGCTTCTCTCTGCAATGCAAGCCATGGTCTCTACCCTTCTAGGACAGAGTGGCTCAATCCCAATTTTTTTCCCTTCCTGTGGCGTATCACTCTAATGACATAATAGTAAATTCTTTGATGGCCTGCCTTGGGTGTTTCATATTTCTTTACCTCAATTATTCAACACAGGGCTATGCGCACAATGGATGTTTAATGATTTTAAATCCTCTCATTGGTATTAGCATTGGCTTTACAGTTTATAAACAGCTATTCCTTATGACTCAGGCCACCCTCATAGGAGACACACTCTGAGACAGGCTCATTGAGGTGTGTGGGCCACATCACCCTGAGAGGTCTGCCACCATCTCTCCTGGGTATGACGTTTGTTCTCCTGCCCAGATTGTTCCAAAGGGCTTAGTAATGGGGGAGTGGTCAGGACATTGATTCCCAGGTTGTCACAATGGCAGGTCTACTCAGAAGTTCAACTCCTGGTATCTAGGATGATGGGGCTGGGATGCCATCTGGTCCATGCCTCTGCCTTCATGCCGGGCAACTCCAAGCCCTCAACTGACCTGACTTGGATGTAGGTGATGAGTCGGCAACATGGTTGTATCAGAAAGTCTGGAAATTAAGTCTTGGCTTTGAGAAATCATAGCCTAGATTTCAGGTCAATACAGACATGTTGATCAGCAAAGCATTGATTTTCTGAGGGTCAAGGCATTTGTCTTTTACATCATCAACATTTTTTCATAACATGGGATGGAAGGAAACATTACTGAGATCTAACTGGAAATACGATAGTTAAAGTGGAGTTATATTTTTATCTCTCTGCATCAGAGCCAGCACCAAGGAAACTAGTGATCTTGTTTTGCTTTCTCATCTTGACAAACTTAATAATTATACATGAAGGAACTCATACAACTGAATGGCAACAATCAAACAACCCAATTTAAAAATGAGCAAAAGACTGAATAGCTATTTCTCAAAAGACATACAAATGTCCAACAGGTGTACAGAAAAGGTGCTCAATCTCACTAATCATCAGGGAAATGCAAATCTGAACCACGATGAGATATCACTTCATGCCTGTTAAAATGGCTATTATCAGAAGGATGAAATATAACAAGTGTTGGCAAGGATGTGGCAAAAAGGGAATTATTGTACACTGTTGGTGGAAATATAAATTGGTACAGCCATTATGTAAAACCATATGGAATTTCCTAAAAAGAAAATAAAACTACTTCATGATCTACTAACTCCACTTCTGGAAATAAAATCAGTATTTTCCAGAGATATCTGTACTCCCAGCGTTATTTCAGCATTATTAGCAATAACCAAGATCTGGAAACAACCTAAATGTCTCTCAGTGGATGAGTGAATTTTAAAGATTCTGAATATATATACTGTATAGCAGAGGGAATATTATTCAGCCTTGATGCTGCTGATTTGATGCATTATGCCTATTTATTTGCATACGTTGAACCATTCTTGCATTTCTGGGATGAATCCCACTTGATCATGGTGAATAATTTTTTTAGGGTAGTGTTGAATTCTGTTTGCTAGCATTTTGTTGAGTATTTTTGCATCTATGTTCATCAGAGATATTGGCCTGTAGTTTTCTTTTTCTAGTGTGTCTGTTTGGTTTTGATATCAGGGTGATTCTGGCCTTGTAGAATGAGTTTAGAAGTGTTTGGTGTTCTTCAATTTTTGGAAGTAGTTTGAGTAGAATCAGAATTAGTTCTTCTTTAAATGTTTGGTAGAATCCAGTAAGGAATATATCAGGTCTGGGGAGTTTTCTTGATGGGAAACTTTTTATTACTGCTTTAATCTCATTCCTCATTATAGGTCTGTTCAGGTTCTGTATTTCTTTATGGTTTGATCTCGGTGGGTTGTCCAGTAATTTTTCTGTTTTTTTCTAGGTTTTCCAATTTGTCTGTGTACAGTTGTTCATAAGTCTCTAATTATCCTTTATATTGTGGTGATATAAGTTATTATGTTTCATTTTTTATCTGATTTTATTTTTCTGGGGCTTCTCTCTTTTCTTCTTGGTCTAGTTTAAGTTTTGTCAATAGATGCTGAAAAAGCATTCAATAAAATTCAGCATCTCTTGGTGGTTAAAAACCTTCAAGACATTACCTGTAGAAGGAACATGCCTCAACATGATAAAACCCACACCTAATACCATACTGAATGAAGAAAAATGGAAAGGCTCTCTATTAAGTGCAAAAGAAGACAAGGATGCCCACTTTCACCACTTTAATTCAGCATAGGGTAGAAGTCCTAGCCAGAGTAATTAGCCAAGGAAAAGAGATAAATGGCATCCAGATTTGAAAGGAAGAAGTCAAGTTATCCTTTTTGCAGATAATGTGATACTATATTTAGAAAAACTAAAGACTCCACCAAGAAACTCTTAGAACTGATAAATTTAGCAAAGTGGCAGGATACAAAATCAACATACAAAAATCAGCAGTGTTTCTAGACCCTTATAGAAATCTATCTGAAAAAGAAATCAAGAAAACAATCTCATTTATAATAGCCACAAAAAATAAAATAGCCAGAAATAAATTTAACGAAAGAAGTGAAAGAACTACAACAAAAGCTAAAAGCACTGATGAAAGAAATAGAAGACACAAACAAATGGAAAGGTGTCTCAGCCTCATGAACTGGAAGAATTAATATTGTTAAAAAGTCTGCAGTATTCAAAGCAATATACAGATTCAGTGCAATCTCTGTTGAAATACCATGTGAGCCAATTTGCCCTAATAAACTCCCTTTCATGTATACATATATCCTATTAGTTCTGTCCCTCTGGAGAACCCTGATTAATACAACAGAAAAAAAAGGCTTAACATTTTTATGGAACCCTAGAAGACTCCAAATAGCGAAAGTGGTCCTGAGCAAAAAAGAATAAAGCTGAAGGCATCATGTTACCTGATTTCAAATTATACTACAAAGTTATACTAACCAAAACAGTATAGTACTGGCATAAAAACAGACGTATGGACCAAAAAAACAAAACAGAAAATCCAGAAATAAATCTATAAACTTATAGCCTATTTTTAAACCTTACTGCAAATAATGATTAATAAATAATCAACTACAGTTTTAGAGTGTTCCTAGTAATTGTGGTTACAAGAGTGTATACATTTGGTAAAACTAATTGAATCGCATATTTTAAAAAGGAGTTTTATTGTGTGAAAATTATGCATCAATAAAAGTGATTTAGATTTAAAAATTAAAGATTTATTCCATATAATCTGTGTATATGAAAATATATGTGTATATATACACATACACACACTTATATTTATATGTCTACTACGTGTACATACAATCTGAAGGAGGAGTCCGGGGAGATTGTTAGTGGAAGGAGTGGGGACCGAGGAACACAAGGGTGAAGAGGTGACAGTGAGAAGGAGGATGAATTCGGCCTCCTGGCCATGCCTAAGGGACACAGTTACAAACACGAAAGGAACCAGAAGTTGAAAGAACAATGCTTCTTAAAACTACCTCAGGCCCTTGGTTTAAAAGGAAAACACAGAAAGAAGAAAAAACACAAAACACACAAAAATGCAAGCTTTTTCCTCCTGAACCCTTTCCCCATCCCCTGTCCACCAAGGCCTCAGCAGCCACCAGCAGACACAGGGGAGCAGAACAAGCATGACACAAACGGGAAAATCAAGCAGGCTAGTAACAAGTTGGGGAGCAGATTCTGGACTTTATTTCTTCAGTTTAGGCAGCAGGATACAGCAGTGTGAGCTGCGCAGGAACTAGGTGTGTGCTTTGGCGTTCCCAGGGAAGCCATGGATATGCAGAAGAAAATCTCTGAACGCCATTAAGGAGAAAGATTTTGGGTTTCCTGACACCAGGCCAGAGGGATTCTCCAGGCAAGACTTCAAGCTTTTGCTGGAACCTCTCAGCTATTCAGGCAGAATCGGAAGGAAGAGGAAGTCAAGGTCCACTTCAGCAACAGCCTCCAGAATGCTGGCCGCTGCCCCTTCCGCAGCAACTGGAGCCCCCCGATGGCTGGCTGCAGCAGTCAGAGCTCTGGGGTCTGTGGCAGTGGGACCTGCGGCGCCTATGGTGGCTCAGGCAGCAGCCACCTCCCCCAGAGCTGCAGCAGCCCCCAGAGCTGGAGCCACAGCAGCCTCCGGAGCTGACACTGCAGCAGGAAGAGACTGGAGGGCACTTAGGGGGACACTTTGGGGGACACTTAGGGGCGGGGCACTTGGGAGGGCACTTGGGGGTGCACTTGGGAGGGGGCTGGCACTGCTGCTGGCTCTGCTGGCAGGACATCTTGGCGGTGGGTGTTCAGGAGCTGAAGGAGAGTCAAATAACAAGTCAGATGCAGGCAGGGGCCACCTCTGCCCCTGTGACACTCTTAGCATCTCTCACGTATAAATGCATCATCTTCAGGAGTTTTATTTCCAATAACTTCCTCAAACTCTCACATCATCTTTTTCAAGCTTCGGATATCTTTGAATGTCAGACAATTGTAAACTAAGACTAAACAATATTGCAAAATGCATCTAAGATGCTAATGTGTTGTCAGTAGAGGAAGAAATTATTACAAATATGTCTTCAGACTGAAATTGTCTGATTTACGAGTCATTTAAGGAAAATTTATTTTTAAAGGAGAAGAGGCAGTCATTCTCTCTGGTCATAACTTGCAAGACAATTTTACTTGGGAAGGTCAGCATTGCACAGGATCTTGGAGACTACTAGTCAGTAAACTCACTTCGATAGAGAGAGATAAACTCAGCAATTGCTGCAGACCTAGTACTTGAACCCTGACCCCCTGATCTCATGTTGGAGCTCAGACTTCCTCACTCACCATCTGCTCAGGCTGATGGGCTGACACAGTGGGTCTCAGGCTTGGTGAGTGCTAACCAAGCTGGGAAGTTTGTGAACAAATCTCAGACCCATGAAAATGTGGGGTTCACAAACCCCAAAGAGCCTTTAGTCCCATGTCCACAGCTCTAGTTCTTCCCTTGCAGGCAGAGACAGGGTTGTATCTTCAGAAGTGGGCTTCCCTCCCGTGGGCTGCCAGAGTGGAGCAGGTCTCTCTGCTTCAAGGTTCCCATTCTGGACCACCCACCTCATCCCAGAGCAGTTTGTTTCCTCTGGAGTTCAAAGGCACATGGCACAGCCAGCCAGCCAGCTCTTTTCCTCTTCTCCTTTCTGCTCCCAGTTAGTGCCAGACCCCTTTTTGCCCCCGCCCCTTCAGTCTTTTCTAAACCCTCCACCTCTGACAACATGACCCTAGCCCCTGAGGCCCCGCCCTTCCTTCCCTCCTGCTCTGTTCTAAGCATCCTTGCTCCTGTTCTTACCGGAGTCACAGGCAGCACAGGGTTCTTCAGCACCTCAGGAGGTGAGTGGATGGGTGGTCTGGCCCCGAGCCCTTTTATCCTGGCCTGGGCTCTGCCCCAGCTGTGAGACAGGGCCTGGGCATGAGAAGACCTTCCTTCTGACACCCACGTGGGTCTTGTGATGGGTGGTGACTGACAGCTCCTCACCTACCTCTCTCCCCAGGCTGAAAGCAGCCACTCCCAGATAGGAAAGTGCCTACTTGAAATGGGGTTCCAGGATAACTGCTACCATCACCCACCTCATTTACTTGAAGGCTGCTTCCCTGAGAGCCTCTCAGTTCTCAGTCTTAGAACTTAGGACCTATCTCATTTCTGTCTCTTCCGAAGTACCTGATGCTCCATGTAGCCTGGGTTGAAGTTGAAGTACTAATCCCTGAGGTTTCCATGCATGTTTACTTCTGTTCCTGTGCACCACCAAGCTGTGTGCTGTGGGTGCAATGTAGACATCTATACAAGTAAAACCCTTGAAGTAGAACCCGGCCCAGGACGAGGCCCTGCGAGGTGGAACTGTTGAAAGTATTTAGCCTGTACGGTTTTTTAAACCATAAAGCTGGAAGATGGAAAAGAATTAGTTACAGAAGAATTAGTTAGTTGTGAAAGTCAATAAATTAACACAAAAAAGAGAAAAGGTGCCTGTCAGAGAGACTGAAATGTTGTAGGCTCTGAATAAGTGAAACATTCATACCTTGCTGAATACAGAGTGAATATGCTGATCTTTAACAAACAAAGGGCAGCTTTTTTCTAATGAGAGTGAGTCTGGCTGTTGGTGATCTGTTTGCTTTTAAATAGCCCTTTTCTTCTGGTGGGGTCCTTGATGTGCCAGCACTGAGATGTGACGCAGGAAGCAGCTCATTAGAGAAACAAGAAGCCCCAGCTCTGCTCTTAGTATTAGTGTGAGAATCTGGACTTTTCTGGGTTCACACTGGGAGCACCGGATGATGGTCACAGATGAGAAAGAGAAAGAAAAGAGACATGGTTGTGAGACATTATAAGCCTATGCTTCATGTGGGGTCAGATGGCTGGTGGGACCCCGTCCTGGAACATAAGGGGATGGGGGCCTTTTAAGAACAAGAGTCCTTAATATTTAATGTGAATGTGTTTATGCTGCTACTTTGGAAGCCCCTGTCCTCTCTCTCCACTAGAATCACTAGCTTTCTACATGTCCACAGGATTTATATGAATGGAATGTTTTGAATTTTTACATTTTTAGGATATTAATGAAATGGGCTCCTGTTCATTCTAGGACACACTAGTCACTAAGACAGCCATGACTGCAAGGTTATCCACAAATTAAACTATTTCTTCAGAGGAAGACCAAGAAAAGCCAGATTAAATCATATGAGGGACAAGTCCTCTTCCTCCCAGCCCCTGACAGACTCTGGATATGCCCAGAACTTGGGAATGATGTCTAGGTCACAATGGACATGGTGACCCTAACCAAAACCTGGTGGAGATACATGTGTATTTATAAACACATACACAGAGCTTACATATTGAGAGAGAGGTGTGTGTGTGGGTACCCCCTTTCTCAGAGCATCAACTATTACAGCTGCCTAGACTCCTCTGACAACGTAGTATCTCCAAACACTTGTAGTGTGTCTTTGATTCTGTTCTTTTATGACATCCAAGAAAACACTCTCCCATCCCTGTGCATAATTAACGCTAAGTCATTAGTAAAGTCGTGTTCATGATTACACACTGTATAAGGGCAAATGTCCAAATTCCTGCAGTGAAATAAGACTGTGTCTTTAGTTTAAGCCTTTGTTGTCTACCTTCAGAAATGTTCTGAAACTGAACTGGATTATATTCTGTACTTTGATTATGCTTCTCCCTGCAGTGCATGCCATGGCCTCTGTCCTTCCAGGACAGTGTGGCTCAATCCCAATTTTTTCCCCTTCCTGTGGCGTATCACTCTAATGACATAATAGTAAATTCTTTGATGGCCTGCCCTGGGTGTTTCATATTTCTTTACCTACATTTTTCAACACAAGGCTATGTGCACAATGGATATTTAATGACTTTTAAATCCTCTCATTGGTATTAGCATTGATTTACAGTTTATAAATAGCTATTCCTTATGACTCAGGTCACTCTCATAGGAGACACACTCTGAGACACGCTTATTGAGGTGTATGGGCCACATCACCCTGAGAGGTCTGCCACCCTCTCTCCTGGGTATGATGTTTGTTCTCCTGCTCAGATTGTTCCAAAGGGCTTAGTAATGGGGGAGTGGTCAGGACATTGATTCCCAGGTTGTCACAATGGCAGGTCTACTCAGAAGTTCAACATCTGGTATCTAGGATGATGGGGCTGGGATGCCATCTGGTCCATGCCTCCGTCTTTATGCAGGGCAACACCCAAGCTCTCAACTGACCTAACTTGGATGTAGGTGATGAGTCAGCAACATAGTTGTATTAGGAAGATTGGAACTTGAATCTTGGCTGTGAGATATCATGGCTTTGCTATTAGGTCAAATAAGATATCTTGTCCAGCAAAGTATTGACTTTCTGAAATTTCCTATTTGTCAAGGTTTTTTCTCTTTTAGGTAGTCAAAAATTCACCAACTTATGGGAAGTGAGTGAATACTATTGAGATCTAACCAGAAATAATTCAAATGGAATAATTTTTTTGTGTGTGTTCTATAACCAGTAACAAGTTAAGTTAGTAGTCTTTGTTTTGTTCTTTCCATATCTACAACCCTTTAAACAATTACAGTGATGAAAAAATGCTATTAAAGTCTGGAAGAAAATTCTGTTCTATTTAAATAGTATCTTTTAAAATATTTTTATTGTGGTTATTGTTATAATTGTTAATATATTGATATACTGCAACTGTGCTGAACTCTCCTAAATTCTTGCAGTGAACACTTTTCTTAAAAAATTTGGTAAAATACATAATCCAAAATTTACTGCCTTAATCATTTTTTTAGTGTACAGTTTAGTAATGTTAAATAGAATCACATAGTTGTATAACCGATCTCTAGAATTTTTGTCTTCTTGCAACACTGAAACTCTACACCCATTAAACAACAGTTCTCTCTTACTCCCTCTCCCCAGCCCCTGGCAATCACCATTTTACTTTCTGTTTCTATGAAAAAGACTACTCCTTGTATCTCACATAAGTGGAATCGTACAGTGTTTGTCTTTTTGTGACTTTTTGATTTAGCATATCTTTAGGATTCATTCATATTGTAGCATGTGTATAAATTTCTTAGCTTTTTAAGGCCATGTAATATCACATTGTATGTATATGCCTCCTTTTGTTTCTATAATCATCCAGCGGTGAATGCTTGCTTTGCTTCCACCTTTTAGCTATTATGAATAATAAAGCTATGAACACGGGTGTACAAGTAACCTGTCAAGACTCTACTTTCAATCCTTTTGGATTGCATATACCCAGAAGTGGAATTGCTGGATCGTATGTTAATTCTATTAACTTTTTGAGGAAACACCATGCTCGTTTTCATAGTAATTATACCATTTTACATGCTCACCAACAGTGCACAAGCATTCTAATTCCTCCACATCCTCACCAACACTTGTCATTTTCTGTTTTGTTTTGCTTTATTTTTTATAGTAGCCATTCTCTTGGGTTTGAAGTGGTATCTCATGGTGGATTTTTCTTTAAATAATTTAATCTAATTATGAATGGTGTTGAGTATATTTTCATGTATCCTTTGGCCATTTGTAAATTTCTTTTGGATAAGTGCCTATTCAAGTCTTTTTTTCCCATTTTTAATAAGGTTTTTTTGTTTACTTGTTTAATTGTGGGGGTTCTTTACATATTTTGGATAGCAACCCATTACGAGATACATGATTTGCTAATATTTGCTCCCATAACAAAGATTTCCTTTTCATGGTATTGATTTTGTTCACTGATGCACATACATTTCTAATGTTTATGCAGTCTAATTTATCTATTTTTACATTTGTTGCCTGTGCTTTTGGGATCATAGCCAAGAAATCATTGTCAAATCCAATGTCATGAAGATTTTCTCCTATGTTTCCTTCTAGGAATTTTTTTTTTTTTTTGAGATGGAGTCCCACTCTGTCAGGCAGCAGTCTGGAATGCAGTGGCATGATCTCGGCTCACTGCAACCTCCACCTCCCAGGTTCAAGCGATTCTCCTGCCTTAGCCTCCCAAGTAGCTGGGACTACAGGTGTGAGCCACCATGCCCAGCTAATTTTTGTATTTTTAGTAGAGATGAGTTTCACCATGTTGACCAGCCTGGTCTCTGTCTCTTGACCTTGTGATCCTCCTGCCTTGACCTCCCAAAGTGCTGGGATTACAGGTGTGAGCCACCACACCCAGCCTGTAGTTTTAACTCCATGTTTATGTCTTTGATCCTTATTGAGTTAATTTTTGTGTATGGTGTAAGCTGAGGGTCCAACTTCATGCTTTTGCATGTGCATATCTAAATTTCCCAACACCACCTGTTGAAAAGATTGTCCTTTCTCCATTGAGTGGTATTGGCACCCTTGTCAAGAATCATTTTGATCAGCTGGGCATGATAGTTTGTGCCTACAGTTCCAGCTACTCAGGAGGCTGAGACAGGAGGATTGCTTGAGTCCAGGAGTTTGAGTCCTGCCTGGGCAACATAGCAAGATCCTGTTTCTGGACAAAAAAAGAATAATTTGACCATATATGTGAGGATTTATTTATTTTAAGTTTCTCTGCTACTCTTCTATTTCATTGACCTATATGTCTACCTTTATGCCAATAAAACACTATTTTCATTATGGTTACTTTGTTGTAATTAATTGTATTAATTTATTTTTATTTTTTTTTAGAGACAAGGTCTCACTATGTTGCTCAGACTTGTCTAGAACTCCTGGGCTCAAGAGATCCTCTATCCTCTGCCTCCTGAGTGGCTGAGACTATAGATATGTACCACTATGTCTGTCTGTGATAAGTTTTAAAGTCAGGAGTGTGTGACTCTAACTATATTTTTCTTCTTCAAGATCGGTTTTGTTATTTGAGGAATAATTCACAATTAGTCATAGTGTATAATCCTTTTAATGTGCTGTTGAGGATTTTTATCATCCCTCAATATCACCAAAGACATTGTTATGTAGTTTTCTGGCTTTGGCATCAGAATAATGCTGGCCTCAGAGAATGAATTCGTAAGTGTCCTCTTTTCTTCAATTTTTTGGAAGCATTGACTAAGAATCGTGTTGATTTCTCTTCAAATGTTTGGTAGAATTAATGAGTGAAGCTGTCTGGTCCTGTACTTTATTCTGTTGGCAGAGTTTTGATTACGGATTCAATCTCTTTGCTAGTTATAGATCTGTTCAGATTTGTTTCTAGGGGTCTATCCATTTCATCTAGGTTATCCAATTTAGCATACAATTGTTCATGGTATTCTCCTATAACTTTTTATTTCTATGAGTTAGTTGTAATGCCTTACCTCTCATTTTTGATTTTAGCTCTTCGATTCTTCTCTTTTTTCTTCATCAAGCTAGTGAAAGGTTTATCAATTTTGGTGGTCTTCTTCTCAAAGAACAAACTTTTGGTTTTGTTGACTTTCACTATTGATTTTTCTATTTTTTGTTTCATTTATTATATCTTTTTTTTATTTCCTCATTCCTTCTACCAGCTTTGATGCAGACTGTTTTTTGTTTTTTTGTTTTTTGTTTTTTTTTGTTTGTTTGTTTCTTAAGTCTTAGGGTGTAAAACTAGGTTGCTGATTTGAGGTTTTTTTCTTTTTTAATGTAAGAGTTTATAGGTATAAATTCCTCTCTTAGCACTGCTTTCTCTTCATCTTATAAATTTTGGTATGCTGCGTTTTCATTTTCATTTTCTCAAGATGTGTTATAATTTCCTTTGTAATTTTTACTCTGACCCATTGGTTGTATAAGAGTGTGTTGTTTAATTTCCACATATTTGTGGATTTTCCAGTTTTCCTTTTGCTGCTGAATTCTAGTCTTATTCCATTGTAGTTGGAAAAAAATACTTTGTATAGTTTCAGTATTTTAACATTTATTAAGATTTGTTTTGTGGGCTTCCGTATGTGGCCCATCCTGGAGAATGTTGCATGTGTATTTGAGATAAATGTGTACTCTGCTGATCTCAGGTGGAGTGTTCTTCATATGTCTTTTTGGTCCAATTGATGTATAGTGTATTCCACGTCCTCTGTATACTTATTGATATTCTGCATGGTTGTTCTCTATCTGTTACTGAAAGTGGAATATGAAGTCTCTTACTATTATTGAAGACCTCTCCATTTCTCCATTTAATTCTGTCAGTATTTGCTTCATATATGTCAGAGTTCTGATTTGAGGCACATATGTGTTTATAATGATTCTATATTCTTGTTAAATTATTTCTTTTATCATTATGCAATGTCCTTATTTGTCTTTCATAACAGTCTTTGAGTTAAAGTCTAATTTGTCTAATAAGTCTCTTAGGTTCTTTTCACTTTATTTTCTTTTCATTTTCCTCCTCAAATTCAGTAATTTCAAATAACCTGTCTTCCATTTACTGATTCTTGGCTCTGCCTCTTTGACTCTGCTGTTGAACTTCTCTGAATCATTTTTCTATGAAGTTATTGTATTATTCAGCCCCAGAATTTCTGTGTGAGTCTTTGTAAAAATAATTTCTATCTGTTGATATTTTTATTTGTTAATACATAATTTTCTTAATTTTATTGGTACTCTCTGTGTGTTCTCCTTTAATTCTTTGAGCATTTAAGACAGTTGTTTTAAAGCTTCTTCAAAGAATTCATTGGCTTGTGTTTCTTTAAAGTCAGTTTCTAGAGATATATTTTGTTTCTGTAAATAGGTCAATTCTCTGTCTCTTTGCACGCCTTGTGTTTTTGTTGTTGTTGTTGAAAATTAGATGTTTGCAAAAACAACCATGTCTCTCCATCTTTGGGAGCTGGCTCTGTGCAGTGGAAAACCTTCAGTGTAGTGTGAAGGCTCAGAGTCCTCTCAAACCTGTCCTGGGGATGCACCTTCCCTGAGCATGTGTTTGTGCTTGTGTTTGTGTTTGTGTGTGTGCACAGACACTTTTGTTTCAGTTCCCTGACTGCTTTTAAATGTCTAAATTTTTCAGAGTCTTACTCTTGCTTCTTCTTGGAGCCTTTGCCAATTTTGTTCCTCTGCTGCTAATCTCTTATCTTTAGGCACTTGCAAGTCTGCAGTCCCCTTGCAGCTGTTTCATGCCACAGTGCAGCCTCTGCTTTCAGCAGCCTTCAGCCGAATATCCAGACTATGCCATTGACTCATTGGTGCTCTAAAGTCAGGTAAGACACAAATCAGTTCCTCACACAGTCCTCACACAACCTACAATCTTGCATGCAAGTTCCACTCTTTTCCTTCCATCTGTAAGAAAGGCTGAGAAATTGTGCAGCCTCCTCTGACCACACCACATTATGCATAAGATGGGAAAAGGTAGGGGTGAGCAAAAGCACCACAAAATTTCCTACCATTTGAGTATGGTTACTTTCTTTATTAAAGATTTGCTTGGTTGCTGAAGCTTCTTACCTTGTTTTTAAAGTTTTCAGAAAGATGTTTTGGTCTGTACATCATTGTCCAATGTCTCTGAAGTGAGCTAGAGCCTGGAGATTCCTTATTTACCATCTTATGTCATCATTTGATGTCACCTCAGCAGTGAACACTCTTAAATATCTACTTTTTATTATTATATTGTGTCTCATTTGCCTAATACTAGAAATCCGATAAGTATTGTTAAATGAATAAATTAGTCACCAAATCTTTTGCATGAATTGTTATGCCAGTTAGCATTCTAAATTACAAAGAGTAAGTGATCATTTCCACACAGCTTCAACAGCAATGTTTTGTGAGCTAAAAAGCTCACAAAAAACTTATGAACCAATAGATGAGTTCTCATCCCTAAAAGATGAGCTATGCTTTTTCTTTATTAATGAGATTAAATTGCTTTTAAAATGTAATTTCAGAAGTTATTGATTTTCTTCATTAATTATTTGAGAATTAAGCATGAATTCTGCCAAAACTTTTATAGGAACATTTGTTTACTCAATTTTCATGAACTCTATGTTTCTTACCAATATGAGTCATCCCCTATCACATATGTTATAATTTTCCCAAGTTAATTTTTTATCCTTCCATGCCTTTAGTGGTACTATCTGATACTTAGACTTTAATTTTAATGTGGTTAACTGTACCACATTTTCACTTATGTATTCTAGATTTTGTGTTATTTTGAAAATCTTCTCAATAAATTAACTACATTTTTGGTATTTTATTGCAATTGTGGTTATACAGCTATAAATAGCTGACAAAACTCATTTAAATTTGCATTTAAATTTATTGAATTTTATTGCGTGCAAATTATACAGCACTAAATGTGATTTAATTTTTTTACAATGCAAATTCATTTCACCTATGTGCATGTACATATGTGTGTGTGAATGCATGCACATACAATACGGAGGAGGAGTCCGGGGAGATTGTTAGTGGAAGGAGTGGGGACCGAGGAACACAAGAGTGAAGAGGTGATAGTGGGAAGGAGGATGAAGTCGGCCTCCTGGTCATACCTGAGGGACACAGTTACATACACGAAAGGAACCAGAAGTTGAAAGAACAATGCTTCTTGAAACTACTTCGGTCCCTTCTTTTAAAAGGAAAACACAGAAAGAAGAAAAAACACAAAACACACAAAAATGCAAGCTTTTTCCTCCTGAACCCTTTCCCCATCCTCTGTCCACCAAGGCCTCAGCAGCCACCAGCAGACACAGGGGAGCAGAACAAGGATGACACAAACAGGAAAATCAAGCAGGCTGGTAACAAGTTGGGGAGCAGATTCTGGACTTTATTTCTTCAGTTTAGGCAGCAGGATACAGCAGTGTGAACTGTGGAGGAACTGGGTGTGTGCTTTGCGTTCCCAGGGAAGCCATGGATATGCAGAAGAAAGTCTCTGAACGCCATTAAAGAGAAAGATTTTGGGTTTCCTGACACCAGGCCAGAGAGATTCTCCAGGCAAGACTTCAAGCTTTTGCTGGAACCTCTCAGCTATTCAGGCAGATTCGGAAGGAAGAGGAAGTCAAGGTCCACTTCAGCAACAGCCTCCAGAATGCTGGCCGCTGCCCGCTCCGCAACAGCTGGATCCCCCTGAGGGCTGGCTGCAGCAGTCAGAGCTCTGGGGTCTGTGGCAGTGGGACCTGCGGCGCCTGTGGTGGCTCAGGCAGCAGCCACCTCCCCCAGAGCTGCAGCAGCCCCCAGAGCTGGAGCCACAGCAGCCCCCAGAGCTGGAGCCACAGCAGCCTCCGGAGCTGACACTGCAGCAGGAAGAGACTGGAGGGCACTTAGGGGGACACTTTGGGGGACACTTAGGGGCAGGGCACTTGGGAGTGCACTTGGGGGTGCACTTGGGAGGGGGCTGGCACTGCTGCTGGCTCTGCTGGCAGGACATCTCGGCAGTAGGTACTTAGGAGCTGAGGGAGAGTCAGACAGAAAATCAGACCTAGGCAGAGGTCACCCCTGCCCCTCTGACAGTCTTAGCATGACTTATACTTATAGAAACATCATGTCCAGTAGTTTCACTTCCAATACTTTCCCCAAATTCTCTCATCATCTCTTTGCAAGCTCTGGATACCCTTGTATGTTATCCGTTACACAAAATAGTAAATTAAGACCAAACAATATTACAAAATGCATTTGACAGTCTAAAGTGTTGTAAGTGAATGAATAAATTATTCCTAAATATGTCTTCACATCCTGAAATTAAATGATTTATAGGTCATTTAGGGAAAATTATTTCTTAAAGACAAAAAATAGTCACTACCTTTTGTAACTTGCAAGGTAGTTTTACTCTGTAAGATCCATACTACGAAAGATCTTGGATATTCCTGGCTCAGTAAACTCACTTTGTTGAAGCAGAGACAGACAAACCCATAAATTCCTGCAGCCCTGGAATTTGAATCCTGGCCTCTTGATCTCAGGCTGGAGCTCAGACTTCCTCAGCTCACCACTTGCTAAAGCTGATGGGCTGGCATGGTGGGTCTCAGGCTTGGTGTGTCCTAATCAACCTGAGAAGTTTGTGAACGAATCCCAGACCCATAAAAATGTCAGTTCCATAAGCCCAAAGGAGCCTCTGGTCCCCTGTCCATGGCTCCAGCTCTTCCCTGCAGACAGGGACAAGGTTGTATTTTCAGAGGTGGGCTCCCTTCCTGTGGCCTATCAGAGTGCCCCAGGTCTCTGCGCTTCAAGGTTTCCCATCCTGAGGGGCCTGCTCCACCCTAGAGCAGTGTTTTCGGAGCCCAAAGGCACAGCCAGCCCGTTCTTCTTTCTGTCCCAGTTATTACCAGTCTCCTCCCTGTCCCCTATTCCATCAGTCTTCTCAAGAAAACTCCCCACCTCTAACAACATGGCCTCCAGCCGCGGAGGCCCTGCCCACCACCCCTCCTACCCTGATCTGAGCATCCCTCTGTGGAAGCCCCTGCTCCTGTTCCCAGAGGACACATACCAAAGTCACAGGCAGCACAGGGTCCTTCAGCACCTCAGGATGTGAGTGAATGGGGTGCTCTGGCCCTGAGCCCTTTTATCCCAGCCTGAGTTTCTGCCTCCTGTGGTGAGACAGGGCCTGGGCATGAGAGGACTCGCCTCCTGATACCCACGTGGGTCCTGTGATGGGTGGTGACTGGCAGCTCCTCACCTGTCTCCCTCCCCATGTTGAGGGCAGCTGCTGCTGAATAGGAGTAGGGCTGCTTAAAAAAAAAAGGGTGAGGACAATTTATACATGACTTTCTGCCCCATTCTTCCTGGTAAATCCCAGCCTTGACTGCTTTTTAGTTCTAGTTTTTGCACATTGGCTCCCAATTCCTTTGTTCCTTCTTGTTGCTCATGGAACTCATTGGCTCTTGGCAGCTGAGTTCGGACTGTAATTTAGAGATTCTTTCACATATTCCCACTTAAGTCTAGGTAATCCTCCCAGGCTACCAGGGGTCAGCTAACTTCTGTCTGCAGCCCAAATCTGCCTGCTTCCTGATTTGGATAGCCTGCGAGGTTTTGATGTGTTTAAATTGTCGAGAAAAGAAAGCAAAAAAGGAAAATGTTTACAACATATAAAAATTATATTAAATTCAAATTTCACGCTCCATAAAGTTTTATTTCTCTGACTCAGAGAATGAGCCACATTCTTTATTTTACTGATTGTGTCTGTGGTTCTTTTCACACTACAATGGAGAGCTGAGTAACTGGGATAGAGATGCTATGGTTCCCAAAGCCTAAAATATTTATTCTCTTACAGCTTGTAATAAAAAAAAAAAAAAAAAAAAAAAAAAAGAAAAGAAAAGAAAAGAAATGCTGACCCCTGATGCATTCCATTATATTTAAGAGCTTGCAGTCAGACAGGCTAGAAAACTGTCCTGGTTCTGCCATCTAATGTCTGTGTGTACTTGTGAAAATTACTTTACTTGACTCCTTTTTAGTTTGTTGTTCTTGTTTGTTCCTCAGTTTAAAAGTACAGATAGTGATACAGATATCTCTAAGGGTATTGTGCCAGCCAGTAAAATAATATAAGGAAAGAGTCTGGTAGAAAGTCCGTGAGATGACAGACCCTTAAAAAATGTGATGCCTACATATGCATCAATAAAGGAATAGGTATCATTTTGAAGTCATAGCTGCTTTCCAAGATGGAGGGGGTGGGGTGTAAATCTGGGATTTGGGATTGTTCGGTTTTTTTGATTGTTTCCTTTTTTAATGTTTAAGACCCCTTCCTTTGTTCTGCTAAGTATATTGATGTATTTGACTATGAAGTAGGAATGACTGTGAGTGTGAATAGGGAAGGCATTTGTGTGGAGTGGGAGAACTCCAGAACTCTGTATCGTTCCACACGGAGTGAAAAATCCCGGAGTTTCCAAGGACCCTATGTCAGGAAGGAGGGAAAGGCACACATGGGGAGATGGAAGGGGAAAGAGGGACTGGGGGGAAAGCCAGGCCTTAGGTGCAGGACACTGTCCACGACATGGTAGGAGAGCCTCTAGGAGCTTTTCACCTCAGCAGCTCCCTCCTCCTAGGTTTCCCCCTATTGTCTCTGCTTGAAAAGTGTTTTCTTTCCCTCTACTTTCAGTAGATGAAGGGAAAGCGCAGGAGTTCCTATCTGGTTCAAGTTTGTATACAACAATATGGTGAGCTTTTCCAACATAAAATGAATTCATGAATTAGAAGAAGGCGCACTACAGCCAGAATAAACACATGAGGAAAAGCCCTCTCTTTCCTGTCAGGGGTAGAAACACTGGGGGAGCATCTAAAATTCTCCAGAGCCTGGAACAATATAATACATTAGTGATATCTAGGTCATAAGCAGAAGAGTGAAGCTAGTTCACAAGTAGTTGCAAAATATAAATATGTTTGTCATATGTATTCGGATATCCAAATAATATATACACTAAATGTGTGTGTTTATATAAACATACACACATCATATATTTTATAATGACTCTGTGTGTGCGTATTTTCTTAGCTGTTTCTCTGCCTCTTGCCTTCTTGGTTTCTCTCTCTAGCTCTTCTTCATTAGAACTGTTCTAGAAATAATTGCCTGTGACCTTAATAGAGTGACCAAACATCCCAGTTTGCCAGCAACAGTTTGGGATTATGCCTTTTGTCTCAACATATATTATCACAAACCTTCTTTTTCATCTCGAATGTGTGCCAGTTTGGATGAAAATGTAAATAGTCATGCTACCATTGAACAAGTCTTCTCAAAGGCTTTTGCTGATTCATGATAAAGCCAAAACTCTTACCTTTCACGTTCAAGGACCTGTGTGATGTGACCTTATTCTGTTTCTACAAGTTTTTATTTGCTTTGCTTTTCTTTTTATTGTTTTTTTCCTTTTGAGACAAGGTACTGCTCTGTCACCCAGACTGGAGTGCCATGGTACAAATCAGGGGTCACTACATCTTCAAACTTTTGCTAGGACTGCAGGCACACACCATCATGGCCCAGGTAATTTTTAATTGTTTTGTAAAGTTGGAGTCTCATTATGTTGGCCAAGGTGTTCTTGAACTCCTGGCCTCAAGTGATCCTCCTGCCTCAGCCTCCCAAAGTGCTAGAATTATAAGCGTGAGCCACTATGCCCGGCCGACTGCTTTGCTTTTTTAGAGAAGAAATCCTCTTCAGCTGACTTGGCCAGTTAACTCTACTTTGAACAAACTACTCCTTGCCTTAATGTGTTTTGCTTTATGTGACATATCTCTGAAATGAGATTGAATATTTTGTCTGGATGTGATGTTTGTATCTTTTATCAGCACTTAGAGCAAGGATATGCATGTAATCATTTCATCAGCATTTCATAGCACCTGAGAGCTTGCAAATAGCTTTTCCATCTGACTGGAGATCATCCCATGTGGGATTGGCCCTAAGACATGCACAACGATAAGTGCTTGTCATATCCCTCAGATGCCTCTGTATTATTCAAGGATGATGTCTGTACTTAGGTTGTCCCAAAAGGCTTTGTTATTGACGGAGAGGTCAGGGTATTGATTCCTTGGCTTACTCAGGAAGTACTACTCATATGTCCAGCTCACTGATTCCTGGTATGGTGGGGCTGACATGCCACTGAGCCATGCCTCTGTCTCCAGGAAGGGCAGCGCCCAACAACAATTACTCTGACTTGGGTTTGGTGATAAATCAGCAGCGTGGTTGTAGTATCATGAGGACTCATTGCTAAGCCTTGGCTATTAGATTTAAACTGGCTGGATATCATCTCAATGGAAGAAACATTTCCTGATAAGTGATTGGCTTTCTGGGGTTATCTTTTCATGAAAGGTATCTGCCTCTTATAATCTCAGGAGATGACAGGACACATGGCTGAGATCCACAGGAAGTAATTCTAACTGTATGGACTTCACTCTGTTCCCTGGACCCTACAGCCCTTTCCAGAGAAGGATCTTGTACATTAGCAGTTTTTGATTTGTTCCCCCTTTTT
Organism: Macaca mulatta; assembly: GCF_049350105.2. Lineage (NCBI taxonomy): Eukaryota > Metazoa > Chordata > Mammalia > Primates > Cercopithecidae > Macaca > Macaca mulatta. The sequence continues at coordinate 114,261,199 of NC_133406.1, forward strand.
TTCCCCCAAAACCTTTATTTTGTTTTGTAAATTCCTTTTAATGCACACTTAGATGAAGATATTTATGTTTTCTAATTCGTTGATAAAAAATTATTTTGCGTGAAAAAGGGAAAAGGAAATATAAAAGAAAAACAAGTGCATTTTTAAAACTTAGAAATCGGCCGGGCGCGGTGGCTCACGCCTGTAATCCCAGCACTTTGGGAGGCCGAGGCGGGCGGATCACAAGGTCAGGAGATCGAGACCACGGTGAAACCCCGTCTCTACTAAAAATACAAAAAATGAGGCGGAGCAAGATGGCCGAATAGGAGCAGCTCCAGTCTCCAACTCCCAGCGCGAGCGACACAGAAGACCGGTGATTTCTGCATTTTCAACTGAGGTACTGGGTTCATCTCACTGGGGAGTGCCGGACGATCAGAGCTGGTCAGCTGCTGCAGCCCGACCAGCGAGAGCTGAAGCAGGGCGAGGCATTGCCTCACCTGGGAAGCGCAAGGGGGAAGGGAGTCCCTTTTCCTAGCCAGGGGAACTGAGACACACAACACCTGGAAAATCGGGTAACTCCCACCCCAATACTGCGCTTTAGGAAACAGGCACACCAGGAGATCATATCCCACACCTGGCCGGGAGGGTCCCACACCCACGGAGCCTCCCTCGTTGCTAGCACAGCAGTCTGTGATCTACCCGCAAGGCAGCAGCGAGGCTGGGGGAGGGGCGCCCGCCATTGCTGAGGCTTAAGTAGGTAAACAAAGCTGCTGGGAAGCTCGAACTGGGTGGAGCTCACAGCAGCTCAAGGAAACCTGCCTGTCTCTGTAGACTCCACCTCTGGGGACAGGGCACAGTAAACTAAGACACACAGACACCTCTGCACAGACGCAAACGACTCTGTCTGACAGCTTTGAAGAGAGCAGTGGATCTCCCAACACGGAGGTTGAGATCTGAGAAGGGACAGACTGCCTGCTCAAGCGGGTCCCTGACCCCTGAGTAGCCTAACTGGGAGACATCCCCCACTAGGGGCAGTCTGACACCCCACACCTCACAGGGTGGAGTACACCCCTGAGAGGAAGCTTCCAAAGCAAGAATCAGACAGGTACACTCGCTGTTCAGAAATATTCTATCTTCTGCAGCCTCTGCTGCTGATACCCAGGCAAACAGGGTCTGGAGTGGACCTCAAGCAATCTCCAACAGACCTACAGCTGAGGGTCCTGACTGTTAGAAGGAAAACTATCAAACAGGAAGGACACCTACACCAAAACCCCATCAGTACATCACCATCATCAAAGACCAGAGGCAGATAAAACCACAAAGATGGGGAAAAAGCAGGGCAGAAAAGCTGGAAATTCCAAAAATAAGAGCGCATCTCCCCCGGCAAAGGAGCGCAGCTCATCGCCAGCAACGGATCAAAGCTGGACGGAGAATGACTTTGATGAGATGAGAGAAGAAGGCTTCAGTCCATCAAATTTCTCAGAGCTAAAGGAGGAATTACGTACCCAGCGCAAAGAAACTAAAAATCTTGAAAAAAAAGTGGAAGAATTGATGGCTAGAGTAATTAATGCAGAGAAGGTCCTAAACGAAATGAAAGAGATGAAAACCATGACACGAGAAATACGTGACAAATGCACAAGCTTCAGTAACCGACTCGATCAACTGGAAGAAAGAGTATCAGCGATTGAGGATCAAATGAATGAAATGAAGCGAGAAGAGAAACCAAAAGAAAAAAGAAGAAAAAGAAATGAACAAAGCCTGCAAGAAGTATGGGATTATGTAAAAAGACCAAATCTACGTCTGATTGGGGTGCCTGAAAGTGAGGGGGAAAATGGAACCAAGTTGGAAAACACTCTTCAGGATATCATCCAGGAGAACTTCCCCAACCTAGTAGGGCAGGCCAACATTCAAATCCAGGAAATACAGAGAACGCCACAAAGATACTCCTCGAGAAGAGCAACTCCAAGACACATAATTGCCAGATTCACCAAAGTTGAAATGAAGGAAAAAATCTTAAGGGCAGCCAGAGAGAAAGGTCGGGTTACCCACAAAGGGAAGCCCATCAGACTAACAGCAGATCTCTCAGCAGAAACTCTACAAGCCAGAAGAGAGTGGGGGCCAATATTCAACATTCTTAAAGAAAAGAATTTTAAACCCAGAATTTCATATCCAGCCAAACTAAGTTTCATAAGTGAAGGAGAAATAAAATCCTTTACAGATAAGCAAATGCTTAGAGATTTTGTCACCACTAGGCCTGCCTTACAAGAGATCCTGAAGGAAGCACTAAACATGGAAAGGAACAACCGGTACCAGCCATTGCAAAAACATGCCAAAATGTAAAGACCATTGAGGCTAGGAAGAAACTGCATCAACTAATGAGCAAAATAACCAGTTAATATCATAATGGCAGGATCAAGTTCACACATAACAATATTAACCTTAAATGTAAATGGACTAAATGCTCCAATTAAAAGACACAGAATGGCAAACTGGATAAAGAGTCAAGACCCATCAGTCTGCTGTATTCAGGAGACCCATCTCACACGCAGAGACATACATAGGCTCAAAATAAAGGGATGGAGGAAGATTTACCAAGCAAATGGAGAACAAAAAAAAGCAGGGGTTGCAATACTAGTCTCTGATAAAACAGACTTTAAACCATCAAAGATCAAAAGAGACAAAGAAGGCCATTACATAATGGTAAAGGGATCAATTCAACAGGAAGAGCTAACTATCCTAAATATATATGCACCCAATACAGGAGCACCCAGATTCATCAAGCAAGTCCTTAGAGACTTACAAAGAGACTTAGACTCCCATACAATAATAATGGGAGACTTCAACACTCCACTGTCAACATTAGACAGATCAACGAGACAGAAAGTTAACAAGGATATCCAGGAATTGAACTCATCTCTGCAGCAAGCAGACCTAATAGACATCTATAGAACTCTCCACCCCAAATCAAGAGAATATACATTCTTCTCAGCACCACATCATACTTACTCCAAAATTGACCACGTAATTGGAAGTAAAGCACTCCTCAGCAAATGTACAAGAACAGAAATTATAACAAACTGTCTCTCAGACCACAGTGCAATCAAACTAGAACTCAGGACTAAGAAACTCACTCAAAACCGCTCAACTACATGGAAACTGAACAACCTGCTCCTGAATGACTACTGGGTACATAACGAAATGAAGGCAGAAATAAAGATGTTCTTTGAAACCAATGAGAACAAAGATACAACATACCAGAATCTCTGGGACACATTTAAAGCAGTGTGTAGAGGGAAATTTATAGCACTAAATGCCCACAAGAGAAAGCAGGAAAGATGTAAAATTGACACTCTAACATCGCAATTAAAAGAACTAGAGAAGCAAGAGCAAACACATTCGAAAGCTAGCAGAAGGCAAGAAATAACTAAGATCAGAGCAGAACTGAAGGAGATAGAGACACAAAAAACCCTCCAAAAAATCAATGAATCCAGGAGTTGGTTTTTTGAAAAGATCAACAAAATTGACAGACCACTAGCCAGACTAATAAAGAAGAAAAGAGAGAAGAATCAAATCGACGCAATTAAAAATGATCAAGGGGATATCACCACCGACCCCACAGAAATACAAACTACCATCAGAGAATACTATAAACACCTCTACGCAAATAAACTGGAAAATCTAGAAGAAATGGATAATTTCCTGGACACTTACACTCTTCCAAGACTAAACCAGGAAGAAGTTGAATCCCTGAATAGACCAATAGCAGGCTCTGAAATTGAGGCAACAATTAATAGCCTACCAACCAAAAAAAGTCCAGGACCAGATGGATTCACAGCTGAATTCTACCAGAGGTACAAAGAGGAGTTGGTACCATTCCTTCTGAAACTATTCCAATCAATAGAAAAAGAGGGAATCCTCCCTAACTCATTTTATGAGGCCAACATCATCCTGATACCAAAGCCTGGCAGAGACACAACCAAAAAAGAGAATTTTAGACCAATATCCCTGATGAACATCGATGCAAAAATCCTCAATAAAATACTGGCAAACCGGATTCAGCAACACATCAAAAAGCTTATCCACCATGATCAAGTGGGCTTCATCCCTGGGATGCAAGGCTGGTTCAACATTCGCAAATCAATAAACATAATCCAGCATATAAACAGAACCAAAGACAAGAACCACATGATTATCTCAATTGATGCAGAAAAGGCTTTTGACAAAATTCAACAGCCCTTCATGCTAAAAACGCTCAATAAATTCGGTATTGATGGAACGTACCTCAAAATAATAAGAGCTATTTATGACAAGCCCACAGCCAATATCATACTGAATGGGCAAAAACTGGAAAAATTCCCTTTGAAAACTGGCACAAGACCGGGATGCCCTCTCTCACCACTCCTATTCAACATAGTGTTGGAAGTTCTGGCTAGGGCAATCAGGCAAGAGAAAGAAATCAAGGGTATTCAGATAGGAAAAGAAGAAGTCAAACTGTCCCTGTTTGCAGATGACATGATTGTATATTTAGAAAACCCCATTGTCTCAGCCCAAAATCTCCTTAAGCTGATAAGCAACTTCAGCAAAGTCTCAGGATACAAAATTAATGTGCAAAAATCACAAGCATTCTTATACACCAGTAACAGACAAACAGAGAGCCAAATCAGGAATGAACTTCCATTCACAATTGCTTCAAAGAGAATAAAATACCTAGGAATCCAACTTACAAGGGATGTAAAGGACCTCTTCAAGGAGAACTACAAACCACTGCTCAGTGAAATAAAAGAGGACACAAACAAATGGAAGAACATACCATGCTCATGGATAGGAAGAATCAATATTGTGAAAATGGCCATACTGCCCAAGGTAATTTATAGATTCAATGCCATCCCCATCAAGCTACCAATGAGTTTCTTCACAGAATTGGAAAAAACTGCTTTAAAGTTCATATGGAACCAAAAAAGAGCCCGCATCTCCAAGACAATCCTAAGTCAAAAGAACAAAGCTGGAGGCATCACGCTACCTGACTTCAAACTATACTACAAGGCTACAGTAACCAAAACAGCATGGTATTGGTACCAAAACAGAGATATAGACCAATGGAACAGAACAGAGTCCTCAGAAGTAATACCACACATCTACAGCCATTTGATCTTTGACAAACCTGAGAGAAACAAGAAATGGGGAAAGGATTCCCTATTTAATAAATGGTGCTGGGAAAATTGGCTAGCCATAAGTAGAAAGCTGAAACTGGATCCTTTCCTTACTCCTTATACGAAAATTAATTCAAGATGGATTAGAGACTTAAATGTTAGACCTAATACCATAAAAATCCTAGAGGAAAACCTAGGTAGTACCATTCAGGACATAGGCATAGGCAAAGATTTCATGTCTAAAACACCAAAAGCAACGGCAGCAAAAGCCAAAATTGACAAATGGGATCTCATTAAACTAAAGAGCTTCTGCACAGCAAAAGACACTACCATCAGAGTGAACAGGCAACCTACAGAATGGGAGAAAATTTTTGCAATCTACTCATCTGACAAAGGGCTAATATCCAGAACCTACAAAGAACTCAAACAAATTTACAAGAAAAAAACAAACAACCCCATCAAAAAGTGGGCAAAGGACATGAACAGACATTTCTCAAAAGAAGACATTCATACAGCCAACAGACACATGAAAAAATGCTCATCATCACTGGCCATCAGAGAAATGCAAATCAAAACCACAATGAGATACCATCTCACACCAGTTAGAATGGCAATCATTAAAAAGTCAGGAAACAACAGGTGCTGGAGAGGATGTGGAGAAATAGGAACACTTTTACACTGTTGGTGGGATTGTAAACTAGTTCAACCATTATGGAAAACAGTATGGCGATTCCTCAAGGATCTAGAACTAGATGTACCATATGACCCAGCCATCCCATTACTGGGTATATACCCAAAGGATTATAAATTATGCTGCTATAAAGACACATGCACACGTATGTTTATTGCAGCACTATTCACAATAGCAAAGACTTGGAATCAACCCAAATGTCCATCAGTGACAGATTGGATTAAGAAAATGTGGCACATATACACCATGGAATACTATGCAGCCATAAAAAAGGATGAGTTTGAGTCCTTTGTAGGGACTTGGATGCAGCTGGAATCCATCATTCTTAGCAAACTATCACAAGAACAGAAAACCAAACACCGCATGTTCTCACTCATAGATGGGAGCTGAACAATGAGATCACTCGGACTCAGGAAGGGGAACATCACACACCGGGGCCTATCATGGGGAGGGGGGAGGGGGGAGGGATTGCATTGGGAGTTATACCTGATGTAAATGACGAGTTGATGGGTGCAGCACAGCAACATGGCACAAGTATACATATGTAACAAACCTGCACGTTATGCACATGTACCCTACAACTTAAAGTATAATAATAATAAATAAATTAAAAAAAAAAAAAAAAAGATATAAAAAAAAAAAAAAAAAAAAAATACAAAAAATTAGCCGGGCGCGGTTGTGGGCGCCTGTAGTCCCAGCTACTCGGGAGGCTGAGGCAGGAGAATGGCGTGAACCCGGGAGGCGGAGCTTGCAGTGAGCCGAGATCCCGCCACTGCACTCCAGCCTGGGCGACAGAGCGAGACTCCGTCTCAAAAAAAAAAAAAAAAAAAAAAAAAAAAAGAAATCTACATAGCAAATAACATCACAAATAAGACAGAAAGAAAAGTAATCGGTTGGAGGAAATTGCAATACATTTGCTAAGAATATAGAAAAACAGTCCTTACAATTTAATTGGAAAAATGCAAGTATGCCAATACAAAGAACAATCAAAGGCCATGAACAGGCAACACACATACTAGAAAAGAAACACAAATGGGAAAAACATGTTAAAAATATGTTCAATGTGGCCGGGCATGGTGGTTCATGCCTGTAATCCCAGCACTTTGGAAGGCCATGGAGGGTGGAGTTCAAGACCAGCCTGGCCAACATGGTGAAATCCGTCTCCACCGAAAATACAAAAAATTAGCCAGGCGTGGTGGCAGCACCTATAATTCCAGCTAGTTGGGAGGCTGAGGCAGGAGAATCGCTTGAACCCAGGAGGCAGAGGTTGCAGTAAGCCATGATCAGGCCACTGCACTCCAGCCTGGGCGACAGAGAGAGACTCTGTCGCAAAAAAAAAAAAAAAAAAAAATTCCATGTGACTAATAATCAAAAAATGAAAAATAACAAAAGGAAATATTTTGGGTTTTTCTGATGTAGGTTGTCTATCCAGTTTATTCATATCAGACTGGCAAAGATTACCTAATAAAAACTCAGTGTTGGGGAGCATTTGTGGAATCGAGCACTCATGCTTTATTAGTGTGAAAATAAATTGCCATAATTATTCTTCATTACAATGTGATGATCATTTAACACACACTTGATGGTGTGTAAATGAATTAAAAAGTAAAATGAACATACTCTTTTACAATGTTTGAACATCTAGAATTTCACCTAAGGAAATAAGGGAATGAAGGAAAGAATATATGCATAAGAATGTTCACAGTAGCAAATTAGAAATAATAGGAGTTCTGTAAGATTTCAGAATACAAGACCAATATTCTTATATCTCTGAAAATAATGGAAGATAAAAAATTTAAAGATGTGACTTTAAACAGAAAAATGCATGTTTTATAATAATATGTATATTTTTAATGAACTACATACTTAGGAAAAAGGATCACATGACAACAATGAGAAACTGTTTCACACTCATCACTGGACAATTATATAAACATCTAATATCACACAGTGTTGCCAGTATGTGAAGCCACAGGCATTCTCACACTGATGGAGGGAGTGTGAGCTGGAGATCAATGTGACAGCATATTGTAAAGTTAAAGATGAGCCTATCCACAATTCAATTGTGTGATCCCTCAGCACATATCCTAGAGAGACGTGCCTAGGCATGGATGACAGAGAATTTTAAATAGTGGAATCTTTTAGATTTGCAAGATAATTAGAAACAACATAAATATTCCTTAAAAAGAGATTGCTTAAATATGTAGTAGTGTGGTTGTAAGGTGAAATGTTGCATAGCAGTACGAAATGCACACAGCTAAGCCAATTAATAGGAATATCTCACAAATGATTCTGTGATAGGAAAGCAAGTTTGCATAAGATTTCATCAAGTGTATAATGTTTGAGTTGAAAATATGCAAACTAGACTGCATATTTTAAGGAAATGTATAATGTAATAGAAATTTAAAGAAATACATAGGAATACTGAACTCCAAACTCAGGCTATTCCTCTGGAGGGCAGGGAGAAGATAGGCATCAAATGTATACAACTGTTTACCTCTTTGTCGGGTGATGTGTAAGGAATTATTTATTAAACAAGTATTTATACTTTTTAAATATCAATTTCTCATAACAATTACAGATATTTTAACTAAAACTTTAAATAAGAACTTTTAAATTTTAACTTTTATTTCAATAATTTAATTTGAAATTTAATTTAAAATTCTAACTTTAAAATGTATATATATAAATTGTATGCATGCCCTTTTAATTATTAAAAAAAAAGTGAAACATTTTGTCTTTTTCTGATGTAGGGTGTCTATTCAATTTATTTATTTATATCAAATTGGCAAAAATTGAGTGCCTAACAAAAAATGTATTATATTTTATTATATGAAAATTCGGAAATAGTACTCATTGAAAATCTTTCAATAAAATCAAATCTATGTGTGCGGGAATCTTTTTTCTGTTTGCTCACTAGTATGTCTCAACTATCTAAATAAACTCCTAGAATATTGTATGCTCTTAGTAAACATTTATTGAATATTTTATTTACAGTGTTATGGCTTTCTAGTTTGTTTCTTTCATATGATTTTGGATGTACTGAAAATTCTATTTTGATGGTATTAGATCTATCAAAATTTGTCACTAACATTTGTTACGTTTCTTTTGTGCATAAAAACATTTTTCCACTGTGAGTTCTACTTTGTGATTCAATTTTAAAAATTAGCTCCTTAATCCTCCTGAAACTTGTTTTGTTAAAGAATATAATTTCTTTTTTTCTCCAGTTCAACTTACTAAATAAGCCATCCTTTCTCCATTGATCTATATGCTAACATATTTTAAATTCTTTTCACACAAAAGTGTCTCCTGGCTATTTATGGTACTCCATTTCCTCCCATCATATGTGTTCAAGATGAAGATATTTTCTTTGCACTTGTGTGTTTTATTGTGCAAAAAATCATAAGGTCTTCAAAACAGCCCCTTTCATCACTCTGAGACCCGTGGAGATGAGGAGTTTTCCTGAGTTTCTGTGAAGCTAGGGAGGGAAAGGGGAATTCTCAAAGGACTGTGATGGGGCCATCTCCTTAGGATCCTGAACAGTGTCTGTCTTTCTGGGGAAGGTCCACAACACAGCCCAACAGATACCACCCTAGGAGTCCACTCTCTGGCTATCTGTCATGCATTCGCTGAGCAGAGGAGGGAGACGGTGCTGGCATAGATAACTGTGGCAAATATCTTGAATAAATACTTGCATCTAATTCTCTGTGCCTGAATTTCTGACTTTTAAACTGAGGCTAAAAATAGACCTGCTTCATAGAAATTTCAAAGATTAAATAGTATACTGTGAGCACACAGTGCCTGGTGTATTGAAATTTCTCAGTCACTGATGCTTCTTATAATATTACCCATTCATCAGAACACAGAACGATAGAGAGTAAGAGATGTTCTTCAGGGAATGAGCAGATGGGAGTCAGCAAGGTGGCTGAGAAGGTTGTCTTTTCTCTAGCAGCCCAGGATGGTGGCACTCCTCGGCCACTGGTCTGAGTATCTAAAGTGGGAGGAAGTGCTCAGAGAGGGCTTTCTGGATCTTCTCATGCTGCTTGGACTGTGTCACCATCCTGGTCTCAACCTGAGTGGGAATTGTGGGGCATTTGTATGCATGAACAGGAGGGTCTTGTTAAAGTAAATTAAAATGGACACCAGACCTGAAGAGTCCCTGGACAGACAAAGCCAGTTAGGCCTCATAAATGACCTCAACTTTGCTTGATCTCCAAACATAAGGGAAACGTAACTTAGGTTATTTCTTGTAAATGCCTGTATTAAAGAAAAATGATACTTCAAACCAACCAATCAGAAGCCACCAGAGCTACCTTATAATTATGCACCTAGGGACTTTCAGCAGAATAGACTGAGTAAGAAAATGGTGTAAGAACAACCAATCGAATATTTTCTTCACTTTACTTTTGTGTTTGCTTTATAAAAACTTTCCCCTTGTGTTCTCTTGACAGAGCCCTCAAACCACTTTTGGGGTTCATGAATTGCTGTTTGCTCAAATAAACTCTTTAAGATTGTATTATACCTCAGTTTACCTTTTAGCAGTCCCCACAGGTGGAAAGCAGAGAAGAAATGAAGTCCAGCCCCACTCCTTGATACTGGTTTCTGGACTCATCAGAGAGCCAAAGAAGAAGGGAAGACTTACAGGGACCCTGCAGAAAACTGATGTCTTTAAATTTAAGGAGCTCCTGACCTTGAAGCATCTGTGAGTCCCTGTCTAAATAGCTCTGGTCCTTGGAGCTTGGAAAAAGGAGGAAAGAGATTAAAATGTTGTCAGTTTTAGTGGGAGTACTGTGAGATGTCTGCTCCTCCCTGGAGGAAGCCTTCTCAAGTTAAAGCACAGGTTCCCCTGCCTTAGGGAGCCACAGGACAAGGACAGAAGCCCAGCCCTTCTCCTCAGAAATCCCCAAGGATGGTGTAATAACCATATCCCCTGAACTCAGGAAGTCCTTACCCAAGGCCTATATGCTGACTGTGCCTATGGAGTATCCCTGATCCCAATGCAGAGAGGCCTGGTAATACAGGGGTTGCAATTCATAGGGATTCAAACTGCCTTTTCTTCAGGGACTCCATGCCAGATGGGGAAAGAGGAAGCACATCTGGGTGGTTCCAGGAGGAAAGGACACAAGAAGTCATGATAGGAGAGAGGATAGCCTGAGAATACTAATATTGAAGGACTGTAGTGTTAAAATAGTGTGAAAGTAGAGGAAATATGAGGGAAGCTTCCTGGAAATGGAGGAAGCTGACTGACATTCATCCAGGATCCAAACCTCAGGACAATCAGAAGGACTTCTAGAAGCACAGAGGCAGGGTGTCTTTCTTTCACAGAGTTGGACATTGCTTCCAAGCTCTTGACACCTGGGATGAACATTGGTGTGTTTGTGTGTGTGTGTGTGTGTGTGTGTGTTCGGGTGTGTGTGTGTTTGCGTGTGTGTGTCTATAATTTATGACTCCATTTGTATAGGCAGTGGCAAGAACAGAAACTCTTTGAAGTTCATTTGCAGAAGTGAGCTCAGGGGTTTATTTGTACTAGAGCAGTCTGCATTTTTAAAGTACAAGCTACATGGAATCATTTTGCTATGGTTGCTGAAGGAAGAGCATGGTAAAATTCTTTGGGAGAATAGATGGGGGGAGAGTGAGGGTATCAGGAAGAAGGAGGGTGACAGCTGAGTAGGATAATATCTGTCTTCCTTAATAACCAGGGTTATTATGTCATCATCGCTCCACTTCGGTCCTCCCTTCCACATCTGGCCTTGTGATGGAGGGTTGGGACTGCCAACCCTATTTCTCTTTGCCGGCTGTTTCCTGGAGTCTCTGCCAGTAGGGGGAGCTAGAGAGAACTTAGAGACTGACAGCTACAAGGACCAGGCTTCCTTAGATTCCCTTAGAATTCTCCAAGTCACCCCAATATTACTTCTCACCCCAGCAGGAGCAATTTATCCCAGTAGCAACAGTGGTTCCAGTGTGCAGTTTCTCCCACTCACAAAACCAACCTTGTTGGGTTATCATGGAGACAGACCCTAGGACCAGCACCAGCTTGTGCCCCTCCTCAGAAGCCTGAGTCCAGACACGTAGGGCCCCTCGTCTGAGCTCAGGGACCCCGGCACTCTTGAGAAGGGCCCCTTTCCTAGAGGCCTGAGTTTCAATTCATGGGAAACTGCTCCAAGTTTCTAAGTTTTGATAATTTCAAGACACTCCCTTTCCCTGCCATTGGTAGCATGGTGGCAATGGCAGTTACTGCCTCCACGAACTCTTTTTGTCCTCTATTGGTCTTGTCAGTTCTCTGATGCCAAGTAAGCAATTCTTTATATAAACTTCTGTCTGTTAAAGTAAATCTCATAATTCTCTTTCCTGACTTGACCCTGGCTGAGGCACTGAGCGGCGGGGATCAGCTCTGGCGAGGACCAGGAGTTGAAGGAGTCAAGCAAGCTATGCTGCTTCAAGGCCCAGATAACTGGATGATGGAGCTGAGATCAGGCATGCTTATCCCTCTCGGCACATTTACAGGCAAGAGTAACGCAGTCTAGAAAAAGATGATGAGCACATTATTTGTTTTATTGTTTCATGCACAATGGAGATTGCCAAGGAAATCAGGGGAATGAGGTAAGGTCTTCTATTTGGTGTTTCCAGGCCAGGTGCACAGATGGAATCAGAGGCTGGAAGATGAATTTTTGTGAGAGGGCAGATTTCTGCATTCTAGGTCAGAGGAATCTTCCAGGACAGAGTTTGAAGTCCTTACTAAAATGTCCCAGCAACACAGCCAGGCCCAAGGAAGATGAAGTTGCACCTCTCATGCCTCTAAATCTGCTCTTCTAGGCACAAGGTCCACTTCAGCAGCAGCCTCCAGAGTGCTGGCCACTGCCCCCTCCGCAGCAGCTGGAGCCCGCTGAGGGCTGGCTGCAGCAGTCGGAGCGCTGGGGTCTGTGGCAGTGGGACCTGCGGCGCCTGTGGTGGCTCAGACAGCAGCCACCACCCCCAGAGCTGCAGCAGCCCCCAGAGCTGGAGCCACAGCAGCCCCCAGAGCTGGGGCCACAGCAGCCTCCGGAGCTGACACTGCAGCAGGAAGAGACTGGAGGGCACTTAGGGGGGCACTTTGGGGGGCATTTAGGGGCGGGGCACTTGGGAGGGCACTTGGGGGTGCACTTGGGAGGGGGCTGGCACTGCTGCTGGCTCTGCTGGCAGGACATCTCGGTGGCGGGTGTTCAGGAGCTGAAGGAGAGTCAGACAGCAAGTTAGACAGAGGCAGAGGCCACCCCAGTCTATTCTTGTCCTTTCTGCATTATTTCTAGACCCTTCATTTTGAAAGCCTTGTATCAAACATAGAAAAATTACCTCTAATGTTTTTATCACTCTCAGTGTTTACCAAGTGCTTTCATTCATGGATTCTCACTTCAAACCTTATTTGAGATGTTGTCCTGCAATATATAATCTCCAAATATGTAAATAAAGTTTCTGCTCATTAAAAGCTCCTAAGTGTGGGAGAGAAGGCCAGGAAATAAATTGGCTCCAGGCCAACATTCATTCTATCACATCACCAAGAATTCTAAAAATGTTCAATGTTGGGACCAGTTTAGAGGTGAAAAATCTCTTTAAGGAAAAATCAAAAGGAATTTCTATTGGAAGAACTGATGTATTTCGGTTTGCAGAAATAGAGAAAACTATAACCGCAAAGGACGTTGGAGTCCATTTGTTCCAACAGACTCAATATATAAATAAAGAAACTGAAGCCAAAAGAGGTAACTTCACTGGCCCAAAGTTATTCACTAGCATGTCACATTTGTTCCTGGGTCCCCTGGTTGCCATCCTGGGCTCTGCCCTTTAGCACATGCTGCCTCCCCAGGCCTGTCCCCAGGCGCTGTCACATGCCTTCTAAACTTCAGTGTGGACTCAGTTTTCCACTACAGATCTTCCTGTTGGCATCTAACAAGATCCACAGGTGTCTCTGATCCTTTCTTCCTCTAAGTAGCAATGTCCTCAGCATATCTTTTCTACAAATAAGTATGTCTGTATTTCCAAAATTATATTCCCCCTATGCGACCCACTCCAGCGTAATCTAGTGGCCAATGTGTTTATTCTCTAAAACCAGAGAAACACACTGAGCAACTGAAAACAATTTGGTTCCTCTAAATCTGTGTCATACAGCCCTCCAGATCTTACCAGTTCTTCTTAAACTCTCTCACTCCACCCCACCCCTCTACCTCCTCTTTCCAATTTTCTTCCCCTGCCCCATTCCTTGCCAATCACAATTCCAGGCCCCTGAGGCCCTGACTAGACTCTACTAGACTCTACTCCTGCCTTGGTCTGAGTATCCATCCCCTCCCTCCCTGGCCTGAGCATTCCTCTGTGGAAGCCCCTGCTCCTTTTCCCAGGGCACACTTACCAAGATTACAGGCAGCACAGGGTTCTTCAGCACCACAGGAGGTGAGTGGATGAGATGCTCTGGCCCTGAGCCCTTTTATTCTGCCCTGGGGTGCTGCCTCCAGCTGTGAGACAGGGCCTGGGCATGAGAGGACCTGCCTCCTGACACCCACATAAGTCTTGTGACGAGTGGTGACTGGCAGTTCTGCACACACCTTCCTTCATGGGTGTTCAGGGGAGCTGCTCTCAGCTAGGAAAGAGCTTGGTGGAAATGGGGGCTTGTGGTGGGTGAAAATGAACATCATGGTTCCTGGAGTCCTCAGTGGCCTATATCCTATGAAGATGGCTCTTCACAGTCTTGTAGTCACGCTTATGAATTCTGCACAAACAACCCCTTTTTCCTTCCATCCTAGATACTAATTTTCCATCTAGACCTTTGGCTCCAGATAGCTTGGTTAAGAATCCACAAGACTGCATTGTGGGGTTTGTCTGTGCACACATGCGCATGTGTGTGCTTCATAGTAGTTGAGAAAAGAGGCCTTGGAGACCCTGGCCAAGTACTCAATATTTTTGGTCATTGGCTTTCTGATATTTTAAATACAGATAATAAGAGAAATATATTTTTTGCAGGATTTACAAATTAATTAAGATGGCAAAGGGGAAGTAGCTGAGATAGTATGTGGCATGCGGTTATAATCAGGAAATGGATGGATAGATAGATAGATAGATAGACAGATAGATAGATAGATAGATAGATAGACAGAGACAGACAGACACAAAGAAAAATAGAGGGAAACCTGAGGTTTTAATGGACATTGGGAATTTTTAAAGCCACAGGTGCCTTTTAAGTTAGGTGGCTCTTATTAAAACTAAAGGTCATTTGTTTTTTCTCCCACATGCCTCAGTGAATTGGGCTTTCTGAAGGTAGATCCAGAGTGGGTATAAGAAAAGAGGACTAAAGAGATGTATATTGCCCTAAATTACAGCATAAAAGAATTTGCAGTTTCCTGAGGAGAATCTGAAGGGATGAGGTAAAATAAAGATGGGAAGAGTGGAGAGAAGAGAACAGCCAATGAGGTGGCTTTAAACTGTGACTTGGAGTGGTGTAGCTGGTATAGACAAGAATAGACATAGTCAATATTTAATTTGAAAGTATTGGCTTTGTTGCAATATACATTTCCTGGGTTTCATTTTCCAGTTTCCCATGCTCAAAATTAACCAAATGCAAAATATAAAAGTGATAAACCAA
Source organism: Macaca mulatta (assembly GCF_049350105.2). Taxonomy (NCBI): domain Eukaryota; kingdom Metazoa; phylum Chordata; class Mammalia; order Primates; family Cercopithecidae; genus Macaca; species Macaca mulatta. The sequence continues at coordinate 114,276,623 of NC_133406.1, forward strand.
TATTTGAAAAATAAATGTGGTCAAAATTATATATAATATCAACGAATTATTGGATGTTTTTAGCAGATCATAAGTTGCAGAAGAACAGATTGGTGAACTTGAAGAAATTGTTCAAACCGAACTGAAGAAAGGGAGAAATATTGAAAAAATGAACAGGTGATCACTGACCTGTTGAATAATATCAAACATTCTGGCACCCATGTATTTAGAGTTTCAGGAAGAGAGAATAAATAGAATGGGGGAGGAAATATCTTTTTAAATAATGGTCAAAAACTTTCCAAAAGTGATAAAAATTATTAACCTATAGGGCCAAGAAATTAATAAATCCCAAGCAGGATAAATACATAGTAAGCCAATAAATTGTACTATAGGTCCAGAAAGAGGATACCATTTAGTCTTGGAAGACTGGTGGAAGAGAGAGGGATTCTGAGGGAGGGTGTCTAGGACAGGTTTGTTAAGGGTATCTGATAGGATACAGGCTTTAAGGGGTGGTGAGGTTTAGATAGCTTAGAGAGATGGAGGTGGTAGGGAGTAGGGAGGTATGTGGAGAAGAAGTGAGGGGTATGACAATATATACAGGGCAGGAGAGGTCTTTTGTGGTTGAAATGCAGGGCATGTGATAGAGAATAAGGCACAAAGTGCAGCTAAAAGAAAGACTGGGTTCAGCCTGTAGAAAGTACAGGGCAGGAGGGGCAGGTGGTCTTTTGTGGTTGGAATGCAGGGCATTTGGTAGAGAACCAGGCACAAAGTGCAGCTAAAAGAAAGACTGGGTTCAGCCTGTGGAAAGTCCATTGTCAGGGCAAGTCACTGGCCTGTCTGTATTGAGTGTTCACCAGAAATCCATCTCCTGAAGGCTTTAGTTTAATTTTATTTTTTTACTTACAGGTTTATTGTTTTAGAATGGGAAGAATGATCACATCAGTGCTGGATTCTAATATGGAAGAGGACTTTTAGGCAGACCCTGTGAGAGAGGGTGACATGGTTTGGCTGTGTCCCCACCCAAATCACATCTTGAATTGTAGTTCCCAGAATCCCCACATGTCATGGGAGAGACTCATGTGAGGTAATTGAATCATGAGGTTGGTTACCCCCATGCTGCTTTTCTCATGATGGTGAGTTCTCAAGAGATGTGATGGTTTCATAAGGGGTTTTTCACCCTTTGCTCAGTACTTCTTACTGCCACCATGTGAAGAAGGATGTGTTTCCTCCCCCTTCCACCATGATGGTAAGTTTCCTGAGGCCTCTCCAGCCATGTTGAACTGTGAGTTAATTAAACCTCCTTCCTTTATAAATTACCCAGTCTTGGGTACATCTTTATCAGCAGCGTGAACACAGAGGGCAACAGCAGTAGAAAATGAAATAAGAAAATACCATTGATGATACTTGCCAAATATTACTACATATCCACACTCTCATAGTCACAATTTCCAATTCTGGCACCCCTAAAAACTGACTTTTTGTCTGATTGTTGACAATATTCATATGGTGGGAAAAAAAAAAAAAAAAAAAAAAAACCTGACCTGAACAGACAGTGAGCTCACTTCACTGTAAATATTCTTATGTTCTGTTGTAAAAATATAAATGTCCTCCCCAAGGGGAAGGATCTGTGAAGCCTTAGGGATAACAGGTGGTCCTGGACTGCCCACCCTCACCTTGCCTGCCTAACATGTGTTCAAGTCCTTGGTTCTAATTCCATGGTATTGAGACTGAATATGGCCAATTTTGAAGCACACTTGTAGTGTTACTAATGAATTCGATTCACTGTATTGCCCTCCTTAAAAAAAAAAAAAGTTCTAAATTTCAAAACACATCTGTTGCCAAGGATCTAGGATGAGTCATTGGAGGAACAAATAAATCTAGCATTTTTCAGGAGTAACAATCTATCTCTAATAATCACCACTTTGTTTAAGAGAACCTTGTATCAGTCTGTCTCCCAAATTCTCAGACTTAAACAAGCCTCAGATTCTCCCCATTTTTAACTGACACCCCAAGATTTTCCCCACTCATAATCATATCACCAGCCCTAATTCATAATGTGCTCCTATACGTGTTTTTCTTTCTGTTTTTTCTTTTTTTTTTTACTTATTCTCAACTAGTCTCCTGTATTCAGTGGGCATCCAGAAGAGCATCTGTAGGCCTGCTCTTGAAGCCCTCCCAAGGGCCCTTGTGCATTTTTGTCTTTTTCTCCTTCTACCCATTAATCCCATTGACTAATCACCAATACAAATAATTCCTCTTTGTGTTAAAATGGCCTGTGTTACACTTTTCCAGGACAATAGAATTTCCTGCTTATATTTTTCAAGGTGCCACTAGCACTGCATGGCAACTAAGTAGGAAGATTAGAAAGTGAGTGTTCTGAGCTCTTGGACAAGTTTGCCAAATAATGATGATAATTACTGGCACAGGTAATCTACTCACAATTGCTATAATAGCCAAGATAAACTACTCTTCCATAATCAGCATGCAGATCCCTTGGGGAAAAATAAAAACCTTCTGTATATCCTTAAAGTTGTAATTGCTTGCGTGTATTTGCATGTATTCCTGCCTTACAGACAATTTTTATTTTTCATGAATGGGAGGTTCTTGGGATGGAGGCAAGGGGAAGATGTGATTCACTGTTGGCTTGGGATGGCCTTGAGGACAAAGCTTAAGACTTTCCTCCAATTCAGTGGTTCTCAATGGGGTGAGGTTGGGGATGGCCTGACTACCACACCCCAAAAGAGGGCATTGGACAATCTGGATAAGTGTTTGATCATCACAGCTGCTGTCATCTAATTGGTAGAAGCCACGGATACTGCTAAGCACCCTTCAAATCACAGAAAGGAAGAATTATGTTGTCCAAATCGTCGGTAGTGCTGAGGATGAGAAACCCTACTCTGGTACAGGAGGATGAAGACTATACTCACTGGAGACACCTCCTGGATTTCTCACTGAACAAAACAAACCTCTGAAGAATGCTGATGAAATGCTGTGGAAATGACTGATGAATTAACTTATTGTTCAATCCGGATTTCACATTCAGGCCAGGTCAAGGAAGGACACCTTTCAGTGACTAAGGACCCAATCCCAATTCGAGCCTAAATAGTATTTCTGATTGACTGCAAAGCCTCCCCTTTCTGGTATTTCCTCTCCCTCTGGTTGAACTAAGAAGCCGTGCTGATGGCACACTGGCTGAGTGGCGTCAATATACTGATGACCCTCTGTGATGGCTGCTGACGTTGCTGTGCTTAACCCCACCCTCACCCTGGCATCTGGGCTTCCTTCCCCCAGATCTTATACTTCCTCTAGACTCAGTGTTTTGCTTAAGGCATTTTTCCAATTCACCCCATCCCTGTCCTCTCTGCTATTCCATATCCCACCACTGCTTCAATTCCTCCTCCTTGAAGCTTCCTGCTTGCCCCTGCTGACCACGTGCATCCCTACGTGTGCGTCCCTGCGGCTCATTCAGACTGCTCCTGCCTGGGCTTGACTAACCCTTGTGGCCCACCTCCTTCTTCAAACAGGCCGTTCTCCAAGCCAATCATCCCCCTTTTCTCAAGGTGAATATTTCACTGCCAAAAGCAAATATATTTTTAGTGTTTTATGATATACTGAATATTTTAAATAGCTTATCTCATTTAATCCTCAGTGTGATCCAGACAGGTGGACTTATTTTCAGCCACATTTTATAGATGGGGGAACTGAGTGCCAGAAAAATTGCCTAAGTCACGACTTCTCAGCTAATGAGTGGTAGAACTGTGTTCAAACCCTCCTCTCATGATGCCTCTTCCATGCCCTTTCCATTGCTGAGTGTTTAGGCCCCACAGCCTTTCAGCCCCTTCTTCCATACATCTAGCTCAGTACTCCTCCACTTCTTATATGGTCTGGGATGCCTGCCCAGGTCATCCTCATAGCTATATATGTTCTTACTTACAGATTAGTTGTATGTTTTGATTTATTATATAATTTTTAAAAATATGCCCAATATTTATTTGTTTTTCTCTGCTAGACTTTGACCTTGAGAACGAGGGTCTTTGTTTTGTTCGCTGATCTATCCCAATCATCCAAAATACCATCTGGCACATAATAAATATTCAATTAACAATGACTAAATATTTGTTGAATGCATGGAAGAACAATATGTTTCATTTCCAAACAGTTCTGACTGTTACTTTTTCTTTATTTCTAGCTAGAATCTTCTTACAGTTTCCATGCATTGCATCTGAGCTCTTTGTTTTATCAAAAAAGCTGATTCTTTTTCTAAATGAAAACACTATAAATAATGCAGGATGGAAGCATGCTAGTCCTTTCAAAATGCAGTGTTACTCTTCCTTCCACAGGGAGGTAGATCAAGTTTTGGAGCAAGATTAACCTAGGCTTGAATTCCATCACTATCAGGTCTTAGATGTGTGACCAGATAAGCTAGTTAACCTCTCTAGATTTTGTGTCTTCTAATGTCTGCAAAATGGAGTGAATGCTATCACCTTTCCAAGTTGTGAGCATGAGGAAGGATTTCCCACCTCAGATGGTGGTTGGTACCTAGTAGTTCACCATCTTCCAGCCCCCCACACTTGACCTGAGCTGACCACAGTGCTCAGGTGTGCACATATCTGTCCAGGCAGAATGACGCCATCACACAGAGCTATTCAGAACAAGAGTTCATTGCCATTTGGCACAATCTCACTCTTGGTCCACACTAAGATTCTAATCAACCAAAATTTCTTCATGTGTGCAACTGTGCATATACCCACTCAGCTTCTACAGGTATGGCTAACCATTAATGTACGTTAAAACTTAATGTTTACCTTAATGACATTTTATTTTGTCAAATTAAATTCATTATTCTTACCCATGTTAAATCAGAATTTTACTCTTCAATTCTCCTTCACGACTTGAAGTAACCTGAAATTTAAGCCAGTTTCTTTTCAAGTTTCTCCCCAAGGTGTTGATAAAAAGTTCATTACAACAGGGCTGAGTATGGAGTCCTGGGACCAGCAAAAAAACTTCCATATAGTGTTAGGAACCAGGAAGGATATTTAACTAATGAGGACCTACTCCTCATCGGGCCGTCTGTCACTAAGTCAATGACGCTGATAGCATGCCTGCTGTTATCTCTGAGAAGGGAGAAGACTCCCCTCTCTCCTCCATCATCAGCCAACTGCCACTCATTTGTCTCATCTCTGGCTTGTAGTTGCCTCCTTTAGGCCCTGGACTTGCTGAACTGCCCCATCTGTGGGTTTCCATAGTACTCTGAGTTTCCCATATTGAAGCTTTTAACATATTATTGTCTGCATTGCTCACTAGTGTATCTCCAGGATCAATACCAGTTCCTGGAAGATAGCAGAGCCTCAATAAATATTTGTCAAGTGAATGGATGTGTTGATGCAAGTTCATAAGTGGTTTCCTCCCTCCCTGATGGGCATGCACTAGAGAATAGAGGAAAGGTGTGGATCTAGCTCAGGGTTCCTATGATAAGATGTGATGGGTAGATTTGGCACAGCTTGGGTTATTCCTAGGCCTCTAGATAGGTCTAGCTTAGCCTTCCAGAACAGGAAGTGCCATCTTTTGGAGGAATGAGCTGGATGGTCTCCGGCAATGAGAAGCACATAGATCATCAGGCATCACCCCGTCTTCCTGACTAGTCTCAGGCATAGGCATGTGGATCCTCTTGATTTTATTCATGCCATGCCAGAATTCATGCCATGCCAGAATTCAGATGATTCCAGAATTCATGCTGTCTACCTATGAATTCTAATATGAACGGCTGAGCTATTCTCTGATGCATAACAGTTGTATTTGTTTATGCACTACAGGCTGTTATAATGTGTAGGACAAGCTGTGGGATGTGGAATTTCTTTCTCTTAAGGTCCAGGTAATGCCCGGGTAGAGGAGAGATATACTATAGCTAGGCCCCCATCTCCCATATGTCTGTAACATGTGCCAGACCCCCTCATTCTGGGTGCTTTTGGTGGCAGTCAAATTGGGGATTTAACTGTGAAAAAGGAAGAGATTCCTTCATCTTAAGGTGCTTCTAGACCAAGGGGTGGATAATTTGTGTCCCCACATGGACAATTACATAAAACCTCCTACAAGAAACCAGTTAACAGTCAGCTCTGTCTTCACCACCACTGCCACATCCTACTCATGCTGGGCCAGATGTGTACAAATTTCAACCCTCCTCCTAGGTATTGAGTAAGCTCACACACCTGGGTATTCATTATAGAAATGGTTTTCACTTCTGATTGATCAGAATAATTCTCAAATGCAGGTCCCCGATTTTCATTCTGAAAGTTCAAGCTAAGTAGTTCTAGGATGTATCCTGGGATTCTGTGTCGTTAAGTGAGTATCCCAGGTAATTTCCCTCTAACATACTGCCTTCCACAAAAAGGAATTTTAGATAACCCACCTGGTCTGGAAGGAACTTCTGAGAACATCTTTCATTCTATAGTGAAGATTCCACAGTGGAAAGCTTAGAAAGAGGAAAAAGATACAGAATTGCAGAAGAATATAAACAGGATTCCAAAGTGAGAAGCATGATATTCAGGCCCAGTCTCTCTCATGTTCTCCCCCTCTCTGGGAGCCGAGCCCCGGTTCTGAGGCAGCATGGCTGGATGTCAGGCATGGACGTCTGGACAGATCACTGCCTCACACTTTGTGACTTGGCCAATTCATGGGCAGTTCTGAGCAACACAGTTCACCAGACTCTGGTACAGAAGCTACACAACCTGTGTGCTGCCTAATATCCGTGTAGGATTTGAAGAGGAGCCTCTCTGGTTGGTTTTCGAGTACATTGAAAGGTCTTATAAATGGTCTCTTTTGCTCTCTTGGGTCTTCAGCTTTGGTTCTGGAGTCACTTTAAGTTTTGTTCAAGTGGTTGACACAAAAGGAAAGGTCAGAAAGCCAAGATGCCTGTCATCAGTGAAATGATGGATGGTGGAGAGTAGAAGAGATGACAGGGATCATCAAAGCTGTTGCTGAAGGACTTAGGATATCCTAAAGCATATTCTGAGGCCACAGCTCCTGTTGCCAAATGCATTTTAAAAGCTCCAAGCTTTTAAAGCAGACAGTTAGACACACAGACACATAGACACACAAAAAGAAACATGAAAAACAGACACACATCCCTGTGTGCCTTTTTCCTCTGAGGTGTTTGTCTCTGGCTGTAGAAATGTTCTGGGAGCTGGCTCCTACATAGCCCTGGGCAGTGGAGAACACCAAGCCATTGGGGGTTTCTTGGCTCTGCTCCAGGCTGGCCCAACCAAAGACCCCTCTATTCTACTATCATTCTGGGAACCAGAATCTATCCCCAGAGGATGGTGCAGACCACAGAGCATTGCTCATTCAATAAAGATCCTGGATGGGGACCTGTCGCCCAGACCTAGGGGAGGTCAGGACTTCTTAGAAGTGACCACCACCTTGGCACAGCCAGTTATGTGTTTCTTCAATATTTTGCAGGGGTGAGTGGTCGGCCCCCAAGCATCCCCAGGCAAGGGGTTCCTTGTCTAGCAGTTTGTTTTCGAGGACATGGGAGAGATCTAACAAGAATCCCTTCCCAAACTGGAGCTTCCAAGCCTCTCCCTACCCTGCCCTCCTCACTCCCACCCAGAGGCCTGGGTGATGGAAACCTGGAGATGCTCTGTGGGGCCAAATTCAGGCCCTGCCAAGCCCCTGGGGGACGTGCCACACAGCAAATTCAATTCTAGAGCAGCCTGGATTTTAAGGGAGGAGGTGGATGTGGAACTAAATAACCTATTCGGTGACTGAGAGAACTCCAAGATTGTGTTGGGAAAATAATTGGGTTAAAACTGGAAAGATCTTTGGAAGAGGCAGGGACTATGACTAAGATCCAAGGTGCCATGTGTGGTATTAAAGAGTGCAGACTGGGAGTCACGAGTGGCCGTATGGCTTGGGCAAGCGCTTAAACCCTGAGTGCTTAGGTTTTTAATTCTGCAAAAGAGCAAAATAATAATGCCTGCCTGACTGAATATTATGGGAATTAGAGGATGGATAGATATGTAGATACGTGTCTGTATACACACACACAGATATACACATACTATATATGTATATTAATATTCTATCTGCATATGGCATTTCACCAAACCAGTGATGACCAAATGTTCCTGGGCATCAGCAACACCAGGAGAGCTTGTTGAAACACCGCTTGCTGGGCCTTGCTCTCAGAATCTTTACTTCATTAGGTCTGGGGTGATGCATTTCATTTGCATTGCAAACAAGGTCCTAGGTGTTGCCAATGCTGCTGGTTCAGGTACCATATTTTGAAGACCAGTATACTAGGTTGTGCACTGACAGTAAACAAGGTTATGTCTATCTCTCTAACCAGGGCCATCCTAGCAGATGAGCAATAAATATTGCCCAATAAATACATGAATGAATGGATTTCACATGAAGGGCCTCAGTTTTCCTTTATATGACACAGGGTTCTACTAGTTGGTTTCTGAGGTCTCCACCATCAGCCTGGCAGAACTAGATTCCTTGGGCAAGGGAGATGCATACTCAGAGCCACGTCCTGGATCTGTTTCCCAACTATGGCTCTGTAGCTGTGAGGTCCTCTGGGGAGTGGACTATGAGGAGCAGGGCTACGGATCAGACCTTCAGAGGCCCAGGCCAGAGATGCCCTCTGCTGTCATCCTCCTAAGTGGAGCTTTTACATTCTCTCTCCCTGAGGACCTGTCCTCCAGCACCCTCATCCTCCAGAGCCACATCCCCACCCAGCATTCATCTCACCTGCAAGGACTAAGAGGAGAGTCACTGCTGTCTCTTCCTCCCCTCCAGCCCTTACCTTCATGCTGCCAAGACCGCCCATGCCTAATGGAATCTGGGAGCAATTGAGGAATGCAGAGTTAGGCTCAAATGCTTCCATAAAAGAAAACAGAAAGAAAAGTAAACAATTTGGTTCTTTTTTTTTTTTTTTTTTTCTGTGAGATGGAGTCTTGCTCTGTTGCCCAAGCTGGAGAGCAGTGGCACGATCTTGGCTCACTGCAACCTCCGCTTCCTGGGTTCAAGCACTTCTCTTGCCTCAACCTCCCGAGTAGCTGGGATTACAGGCACAGGTCACCACACCTGGATAATTTTTGTATTTTTAGTAGAGAGACAGGATTTCGCCACTTTGGTCAGGCTGGTCTCAAACTCTTGACCTCAGGTGATCAGCCCTCCTCGGCCACCCAAAGAGCTGGTATTACAGACGTGAGCCACCATGCCCGGCCTAGTTCTGAAAGAAGAGGAGTGTCCCCAGAGAGCCTCCAGGTACTTCATTCTTCCCTTCCTCTTTTCCAGAGGCAACAAGGCTGTGACTATGGCCCTAGAGCTAGGCAAAACCCAGTTCACCAAATCCAGGCCTGAAGTCTCTCACTCCCAGACCAGGGGGCAGAGTCATTCTCCCTGTTTCCTCATCCCCTTGCCTTTTTCTTCGTCCTTTCCATCTGGGGCCAAGGAAACTGAGGGAAGATTGAAAACCCACAAGACAACCCACTTGGTGTAGGCTTAAAAAGCTCACACCGTGGGCACAATAAACTAAACAAGAAAGGTAATAAATTAAAATGAAAATTAATACTATGTCATATCCATCAAGATGGCTATTACCAAAACAAGAGAACAAACAGAAAATAGCAAATGTTGACAAGGATGTGGAGAAATTAGGACTTGTACCCTGTTGGTGGGAATGTAAAATAATGTAGTCACTATGAAAGATAGTATAGCAGTTCCTCAGAAAATTAAAAATAAAATTGCCTTACGATCCAGTGATCCCACTTCCAGATATCTATCCATAATAATTGAAATCTGGGATTCACAGAAGTATTTGTATACCCATGTTCATTGCAATACTATTTACTACAAGAAAAATGGTGAAAGCAACCTAAGTGCCCATCCATCCACTGATGAACAAATAAACAAAATATAGTATGTACCTGCAATGGAATATTAGTCAGCCTTGAAGAGGAAGGAGATTATGGCACATGCTACAACTTGGATAAACCTTGAGAACATTATGCTAAGTGGAGTAAGCCAGTCAAAAAGGACAAATGCTGTTTTTCTACTTATATGAGCTACCTAGAATCATCAAATTGATAGAGACAGAAATGGTGGTTGCTAGGGGCTAGAAGGAGCAAGGAATGAGGAGTTATTATTTAATGGATGAAGATTTAATTCAGCAAGATGAGTTCTGTGGACAGATGGTGGTGCTGGTAGCAAAACAATGTGAATGTACTTAATGCCATTGAACTGAATGCTTAAATATGGTGAAGATGGTAAATTTTATGTTACATGTGTTTTATTATCACAATTTAAAATAGCAACAATAAAAACCTCATCTCAGCAAGTCAAGAAATAAAAGCAGGAATGACTCAGGACTCAGGCAGTGAGTACATGATGATCTTTATTGTCACGTGGCCTCCTCTCACCTCAGTTCCTACAGTTGAGCATCAGGACAGAACATGGTTCAAGTTACCAACCCACAAGCCTTGCTAAGCAGCAGCCAGCCCCAGGATAGACACTGAGATTTAGAGATTCTCTGACTCCACTCAGTTGGGAGTTTAGAACCTAGTTGGGCACATAAGAAAGATATGCCTGCAAAGTGAAATAACAATTCAAGAAATATCACCAGGCAGTTACCAAGTAGTGCGGAGGATGCAGTGAAAGATGGGTTGGATTTCAGAAGCTGGGGAGGAGAAGAGAAGTGGTCTAGGAAGAGGGGGGAAGAGTGAGCAGAGGCTTGGAGGCAGGGTCATCTAAGGTATGGCCCAGGAAACACCCAAGCTGTGCCCGATGGCCAGACTGGTCTGGCTAGAGCTGAGGATGTGTACAGGCGAGGAGTGACACGTGAGGCTGGAGAGGCATCTGAAACCCAGGTGTGAATCTTTGGATGATAGACAAAGGAGTTTGGACATCACCTTTGTAATAGGGAGTCTCTGAATCTCTCTGGAGAGATTCAAACAAGAGTGCACTGGAAATTGTGGAACAGGAGGAACAACATTTTCAGAGGCAGGAGACAGGGTTGTGTCAGTCACCTTTCCTTTAAAAATAAGCACTCTTTGCTTCCCCTTTCACTCCAGCATAGGCATTGCCTTGGTCTCCATGGCCATCCTGACCCCTCCTCTCTGGAAACACATCACCAGGCCCACAGCCAGCACCACTCTTTTGCCCCTGGTTATAACTGGATGGGCCACAGTAGGGAGCTTCGGTGTCTAGGCGGTGTGGACTAGACTCATGACAGCCTACGTCTCCTGAGTATGGAACTGGATTTAGGCCCCAGCACGGACTGGGGCTGCGCCAAGGCTGCCTGCAGGGCTCTGGGCTTGGGCAGGGGGCTGGCAGGGGAATTGGCTCTGGCCGTGGACGAGGCTCTGGGTGCTCACAGGGCTGCAGGTGTGGACGTGGCTCTGGAATCTCACACTGCGCTGGGCGAGGACGGGGAACTGGCCGCGGTGTTGGACGTGGTGCTGGAAGTGGTTCCGGATACAAACAAGGTTCTGAACGTTGTCGTGGTAGAGGACGCGGGCGTGGTTCTGGACTTATGCATGGTTCTGGGAGCAGACGTGGAAGTGGAGCAGGAGGTGGACATCGCTGCAGTGGTGACTCTGGACGCTGGTCAAGACGCCGTGGTGGACAGAAGCTTGGGAGCGGACGTGGCTCTACGTGTGGCCTCAGCTCGGGGCAGGAGGTGCCCCAGGAGGGCTGCGGGCCACAGCTCCGGGAGCGGCGTCTGATGGGAGGAATCTCAACAGGACACCTCTGTGGGGGAACCTGCCTGGGGCAGCACGGGGAGGAAATCTCGATTCGGCACTTGGGGCCACGTCTCTGAGAGCAACTTGAAATGGGTTGTCGAGGACAGCGACTGTTATAGATGGGTTCAGAACGGCGGGGTGGGGTGCAGTAGTTAGGAAAACCTTCAGAGGGTCTTAATGGCAGGTAGCTGCTGGAGCAGGGCTCAAAACGTCTTGGTGGGGAACAGCTGCGGGGAAAAAGCTGCAGCTGCCGAGGAGGAGGAAGGCATCGGCTGGTGCTCCGAGAGCGGTGCTGTTCAGTGAAGCTCCCATAGGAGCCCTGGGTCTGGCATTGGGGCACACAGGGGCTAAAAGAAGCCCGGGACCGATACTGAGGGACACAGCTGCTGTAGGAAGGCCTCGATTGGAACTGGGGGGTGTAGCTGTTGTACGCAGCCCTTGACTGAAACTGGGGGCCACAACTGCTGTAGGAGCCTTGATACTGGCACTGGGTGGAGAACCTTCCCTGAGTCTGGCACACTGCAGGATGCCCTCTATACATCTGGACAGGCTGAGGAGCTGGACAGGGTACATAGTTCTGGACTGGGCATTCTACATAACAAGTTTCTGTATAACAAACTGGAGCACATTCTACGAAGCAAGTCTGAACAGGCTGTGAGGCTTCGCACTGCACGTAGGACACCTCAGATTGGCATGGAGCCTGGCTTTGAACAGAGGAAGTTTGAGATTGGGATGCAGCCTGGCCCTTCACCTGGGTGGTCTTAGACTGACATGGAGCCTGGCCTTTCACCTGGTTGGTCTTAGACTGGCACTTCACCTGTGTGGTCTGAGACTGGCATGGAGTCTGGTCTGTCACCTGGCAAACTTGAACTGGGCATGGTGCAGGGCACTCCACAATTTGCATCTCACAAGGGGCTTGAACCACCACTTGGCTCTGGGCAAAGGGGGAGTGAGAAGAGTAGAAGGAGGGACCCTTGACGCAGCACTGTTGGAGCGGCAGGCAGCACTGGATCTGCTGCTGGTCACACATGGTTCTGATGCAGCCAGTCGAGCGTGACCTGAGGGCAGAGAGACCAGGGTCAAGAAGATGAGAGTTGGAGAGGGAGGGCTGGGACCTAGAGGAAGACACCCTTCATTTTCCCTAGCTTTTCCTCCTCCACCCTCAACCTTCACCGAAGTGTCCTGACTTAGTTGGACCCAGGATTAATCTGTTAAACCTGCCCTGAGTCTGTCAAAGGGCTTGATTGTGCACATCCAGGGTTGCAGGTGTCCAGGATCTCCCTGGGAGTGGATCTACCAATGCCCAGAACAAGAGGGCACTGATGACAAAAGGATTCTCTTTTTGTCTCCACACTTTCTCATATCCAATGTGGTCTGAGCAGCCCTACAGGAAGTAGAGATAAAACATGCTTCTAAGGCTGTAGCCCAAAGTGGAAACTCCACTCCCACAGGAGCTAGGATTTACTCATACATGTGCACTGGCAGTATACATACATGTGCAAATATGTAAAAATGTACATATGAGAATAAGCACTCGACACCATCTGCATTCACATAATGTCAAAGCATTCACTGGAAAGTGGGCAGCTCAAACCCAACATTAAATGTTTGTTTCTTTATATTCAATGTTTTTAGATAAATTCATTTAAACATGACACAATGTTCTGAAATAAAGTCATTTAAACATGACACAACGTTTTGTAATAAATTCATTTAAACATGACACGTGCAAAGCTTTCCCATGCAAAACACACCAGCCTTGGAAAGACTCTGACCACCATGGCAACTCGCCCAATCAGGTTGCTGTTGTTAATCACCTGAAGTGTGACAGCCTGCAGGCCTCAGAAATGTTTTTCCCCAGCTCCTCTTAGAGGCAAGGTGGAGTTACCCAAGATGGAGTAAGCCAGAAAGTCCAAGGTTCTTAATCAGAAGACGGACATTCTGCCATACTTAATCATCTATGCAACTGGGGCATTGCAGACCTGACTTGAGGGCTGCAGGCATATACCCTGACACCACGCTTAGCCGGGGAGAGCACAGGGCAGCCTCACTCCACTGCTTGTCCCAGATCCACGTGTTTATGTGGATTTGCAGGCAGCCCACTGACCAGCAAAACAAGATCATTTGACAGCAGGCTCATCCAACAAAACGCCTTTCAATAAGCTCCTCAAATGCTCCTGATGAGGGTTCAAACCTTCCATTTTCAATTTATAGAGAATACCTACATATCTATTTCCCTGGGGAAGGTAACCCTTCCACACACAACTTTGCTCATAAGGTGTAAATTGCTAATGTGCCTTTTCCAGAAAGATTATGAGGGGAAATGGTACCTGAGGATAAGGTCAGGGTTATCAAAGGCAAATACACTGAAGTCACAGCCCTAGCTCATCTCATAAACTCCATAGCTATGCTTCTGTCTCCTAAAAGCTCACCAGACTTTTCTCCTCAGGTTGATGCACTCCTTGCCCTCCCCGGCTCCTAGCTTCTCCCTTCTTTGTGCCTCACTACTGTGAACCTGGGCTCCCTCGAACATCACACCCACCCCAATCCCAGGATCCAGTTCCTGGACTCACCCTCCTCACAGGCAAGCAGTCGCTCAGGCTGAGGCATCTGGGAAGAGGGCTGTCTTTATATAAAGGGTTCTGGGTCTGGCTTGGGCCATGAGACAGCTGGTTGGCATCTGCCTGGCGCATCACCCAGGCTGGCATTCCAGCAGCCGGTTCCCTCCCTGTGTACCTGCCCTTGCCGTCACCTACAGAGTATGGGAGTGTCTTGTCTTAGTGTTGAAGTCTCAGGACTATGAAGAGCAGATTCTTGTTTTCTTCCTCCTTCATTACCCTAACAGTTTCTTCTCCATCCCTAGAAGACCTGATGGTCAGGAGATGAGGAGTGGCAAAGGTATCTTCTCTCCTAAAAGATGATTGTATCTGCCAACTTCCACTTTGCTTCAGATTCTTACCAGAGTGATAAAAAAGAGGAAATGTTTTCTAACTTGAAGTAATTTAAGTTACTTCAAAGATAGAGGCAACTCTATAGAAGGATGAGCCCATGGGGTCAGAGGTGAGTCTAACATCCCAGGCCATGTAGTTATAGCTATGCAACCTTTATAACCAACCTGAGTATCAAATTACTCTTCTGCAAAACAGAGATAATTAAATCTTGTTTCTGAATGTTGTGAGGATTAAGGCAATTATTATATTTTTAAAAACCTATCCAAGAATGATGTTTAAAATATCCCAAATACACTCAGGGTAAATGCTGGCCATAAGCTACAGGCACTGCTGAGTCTTGGGTGTCTGCTCCCTCCCCATCCTGAGCTGAGCAAGTGGATGGCTGCACAGCAGGTGCTCAGCCATGCTGCAGAGCAGTATTTGAAGGCAGCACCAGGCAGGTAGTATACTGTGGAGTAACCCTTAAAGGCAGTACAGTGCAGGGCAGAAATAATAATCTGGCACTCTGTGACTCACATAGAGTCAAAATGGACAGCTCTTTATGTTTTCCCTCATAATACTGTCATTAATCATTAGTATTTAAAAATAGGGAGATTTAAGATTCCAGAAATTCAGATTTTCTTCTAAAATGAAGAGATCTAGCACAGTTGAACCTACCTTCCATCATCCTGATTAGCAGCTGCCCACCTTAGATAGGGCATTGCTATAGTTTGGGTGTTTATCCCTTCCAAACCTTATGCTGAAATTTGACCCCTAGTGTTGGAGGTGGAGCCTAACAGGAGATGTTTGGGTTATGGGGGAGGATCCCTCATGACTAGATTAATGCCCTCTCTGGTAGGGGTGGGGGTTAAGGTCTTGCTCTATTTGTTCCTGTAAGAGCTGGTTGGAGTTATACCTGATGTAAATGACGAGTTGATGGGTGCAGCACAGCAACATGGCACAAGTATACATATGTAACAAACCTGCACGTTATGCACATGTACCCTACAACTTAAAGTATAATAATAGTAAATAAATTAAAAAAAAAAAAAGAGCCTGGCACTTCTCTCGCCCCTCTCCTGCTTCCTCTCTCTTCATGTGATGTCCGCACAGCCTGCTCCCCTTCACTTTCTACCATGAGTGGAGGTAGCCTGAGTCCCTCACCAGAAGCAGATACTGATGCCATGCTTCTTGTTCAGCCTACAGAAATGTGAGCCCAATAAGCCTTATTTTTTTTTTCTAAATTATCCGACCTCACATACTCCTTTATAGTGACACATTTGGACTAAGACAGGTAAATATTTTGCCATTCTATAATTCTCCATTATTCTTTTCTATGTCTACAATGTAATTCAAAGTGTACATTTCCTTATGTTATTTCACTTGTGCTTTTATTTTCCTTTGCTAAAATTAAAAGTGAAATAATCCTTCTACCTGGATTATTTCACTTGTTTATATCACCCTTCAACCCCTTTCAACAGAATCTTAAAAGATTCTGACCAAGCTTGTGAGCATAGACTTTAGATTTAGACATGTTTTGGGTTGAATCTGAGCTCTAGTAACTTACTAATGGCATGAAAGCTACTTAGTCTCCATCAGCCTCAGATTGATTATCTAATTCTAAAACGGAAAGGAGGAGAAAGAGGAAGAAGAGGGGAGAGAAGAGAAGGAATTAGAAAATATTTTCTCCTACAGAGTGGGACAAAATCTTCACACTGAGGATCAAATATCAACATGAGGTTTGGAAGGGATAAACACCCAAACTTTCACAATGCCCTATTAAAGGTGGGCAGTTGCTAGTCAGGATGATAGAAGGTAGGTTCAATTATGCTAGATTTTTCGATTTTAGAAGGAAAGCTGAATTTCTGGAATCTTAAATAAAATCTCCCTATTTTAAATGCTAATGATTAATGACAATATTTTGAAGACAAAACATAAAAAGCTATCCATCTTGACTCTATGTGGCTCACAGAATGCTCATTTGTTACTTCTGCCCTGCACTGTGCTGCCTTCAAGGGCTACTCCACAGCACTACCTGCCTGGTGCTGCCTTCAAACCCTGCTCTGCAGCACTGGCTGAGCACCTGCTGTGCAGCCATCCACTTGCTCAGCTCAGGATGGGGAGGGAGCAGGCACCCACGACCCAGCTGTACATGTGGCTTATGGCCGTAGGGTTATTATGTTAATTAAATGAGAAAACTAATCTAAAGTACTTAAAACTTAATTAGCCACTTCAACAGAGTAAACAGACAACCCACAGAGTGGGAGAAAATCTTCACAATTTATATATCCAACAAAGGACTAATATCCAGAATCCACAAGGAACTCAAACAAATTAGCAAGAAAAAAATAAACAATCCCATCAAAAACTTGGCTGAGGACATGAATAGAAAATTCTCAAAAGAAGATATACAAATGGCCGGCAAACATGAAAAAATGCTCAACATCACTAATGACCAGGGAAATGCAAATCAAAACCACAAGGTGATACCACCTTACTCCTCCAAGAATGACCATAATCAAAAAATCAAAAAATAATAGATGTTGGCATGGATGCAGTTAAAAGGGAACACTTCTACACTCCTGGTGGGAATGTAAACTAGTACGGCCACTATGGGAAACAGTGTGGAGATTCCTTAAAGAATTAAAAGTAGAACTACCATTTGATCCAGCAGTCTCATTATTGGGTATCTACTCAGAGAAAAAGAAGTCATTATACGAAAAATATACTTGCTCATGTGTGTTTATAGCATGTCAATTTGCAACTGAAAAAAATATGGAACCAACCCAAATGCCCATCCATCAACTAGTGGATAAAGGCACTGTAATATATGTATATGATGGAATACTACTCAGCCATAAAAAAGAATGAATTAATGGCATTCGCAGCAACCTGGAGGGAATTGGAGACTATTATTCTAGGTGAAGTAACTCAGGAATGTAAAACCGAACATCGTATGTTCTCACCCATAAGTGGGAGCTAAGGTATGATGATGCAAAGGCGTAAGAATGATACAATGGACTTTGGGGACTGGGGGAAAGGATGGGAAGGGGGTGAGGGATAAAAGACTACAACTTGGGTTCAATGTATACTGCTTGGGTGATGGGTGCACCAAAATCTCACAAATCATCACTAAAGAACTCACTTATGTAACCATTTCCCAAAAACTCACAGAAATAAAAATTAAAGAAAATAATAAATAAATCTGACACCTCACAGTTTAAAAAAAAACTTAATTAGCCACTTAGCTGTCTGGACTTTATTTTCCTCATATGAGGATAAAAGTGATAATACTGACTTTACCAGGTTCCCACAAAGATAAAACCAGATAATGGGTATGAAGGTGCTTTGTAACTCATAGTACATATGCCAATTATGTGCATGGAATCTGTCCCAGGGGGATGTCTGCCCAACTCAACATGATCTCAGATTCCTAGTTCTGGATCCCATCACTCATTCCAGAGGAGTCTCCAGATACCATTTAAAACTTGAATAGGATCATAGATTTTCAGAATGTCATGCCAACAAAAACCCCCAGGAATTATCTGGTCCCACCTTGTCATTTTACAAAGGAAGACTATAAATCCCAGAGAGAGGAACCTGTCTAGGGACCTGAAGCTAATGACTGCCTTGAAGGGATTAGATTTCAGGTAGCCCAAGTCCCAGATCAGGACTCTTTCCACTTCCATAGTGATTTCTCTGATCACACACTTTGGCCAAGGTGCTATGAACTTGAATAGCCCTGGGACTATGTTCACTAAGAAGGTAGTCAGGAAAGCCGTGAACAACGAAAACTGAGAGCATAGATCAGCTGGCCTCAAGAAAATACAAATTATTGAATCCTAATGGCTACGTCTCTCCCACTCATCTCTTGATAGAGTGTGCACTTTTTGAAGGGATAATCTCTATCTTATTCATCTTTGTATCTCTGTATCCTGATATATAAGCCTGTTGATGGATAGATAGGTGAGTGGAAGGAGGTAGGTATAAAACTGGCCTTGATTCATGTATCCTTAATCACTAGAGAATGACTTGGCATTGTCTCATCTAGAGATCAGAGTACTGCAACGTTTGTTACTTTTTGCTTTTTGCTTCTTATGAAGAGAAATGAAGGATAGGGATGGGGGTAGAAAGAGCCTGAAAGTTAAGTCTTAGAGATGACAATGAGGTTAGCTGTTAGAGTTGTCAACAATATTTTAGAAACTGATTGTTAAGCTAGAAGCAAATGATTTGACTCCTGAAATTCTTCCTTCTCTTGTGTGTAAGGCTCTAGAATTAAAAAGTTGTCATTGCTTAAAGAACTGGAACAAGTAATGAGATTGTCTAAAGGCAGGGTTAAATATGGCATATTCTCTTTTTCTCCAGTGAAGTTTAGAACTCTTTCAAAGGCATTCTAATTTGGTGATTTATTCAAACTAAATAATTTATTTAGCTAGTCTTCAGTGTGCCCTTTTAATCTCTGTGAGTCTATGTATATTTATAGGTGTTTTGCTTTTTGGCTCAACCAACTCAACGTGGACAAAAATAAATTTTCATCTCCTCCTATACATTTTCTTTTTCCAAAGTCCAGTTTCTGACAATAATCCATTCACAACATTTTTCATTCACCCTGGATGGTTGTTCCACCTTAACTTAACATACAGTCACCACACTATTCATTCTGCTTTGTACTTGCTCTCAAATATACCCCTACTGTTCCCGCCTCTGCCCCTGCTGCATCTAAGGTCTTCATGACTTCCTACATGGTGCGATGATCTCTTAACTGTTTTTTTCTGAGTCCAGTCTTTTCTTCCGTTTAACTTACAAATAGCCACAAGAGTGATTATCCTAAAAATTAAATAAAATTAAAAACAAAACTGATTATGTTATTCACTTTGCTTCCCATTGTCTATTGGAAAATGTTCAAACTCCTAAGCAAGACATACAAATCCTTTCATAAGCTGCCTCAGGTCTACCCTTTTGGCTTTACGTCCTCTCATCATTACTACCTCCCGACCCACCTACCACTCCAGAGAGCATCAAAGGAAGCATGCATATGGCTTTCATTCTCTATGCATTCCTTGATATTTCCCTAAGTCAGATCTTTGCAAATGCTACTTCCTCTGCCTGAAATGCCCTTTCATCTCCTACCCACATGTGGAACTATTGCTCATCATCCAAGACAACTACAATGACACTTCCTTTGCAGTGTTCCCTGTCCCCTAAGCCATGACTCAACTCTGAGCTCTGGCAGCAATTCAGACACACCCATCATTGAAGTGATCATGTGTTTTGTGATTATTTACATTCCTGTCTTCTACACCAACTGTGAATTCCTCAGTGAAAATAAGTTTTGGTATGTAAATATTTGTATCCCAGAAAGAGGTGTTGTGCTAATGCTTAGTGTCCAGTTTACCTTGTTGATTAAATATTTCATTTTCATTTTTACAAATATACACATACCCTTACACATGCTTGTATGCATATAAGCCTAGCATATGTATATCTTATATTGCATTTTATGGATTGATTCATTTTATTATCTATTGAAATATAACAAACAAATAAATGATAACATATAAAGATCATACTAAAAACCACAATGATAGCAAAGAGCTCAGTGATGATATATACGGATAATATATTGTATATTGCTATATACAATATATGCTATACATATAACTGTAGATAAAAGGATGTACTAAAGGCAGAGACTATCTCCAGAGAGAAGTCATTAATTTTAGTGAAAGATATTGTGGCTATTTAGATAAATGGAGCTATTTAGAAATAGTAATATAGGCTGAAATACATGTGGCTAGAAATATAATAATATAAATCTAGGAATAAATGATAAGTATGTAGTGATTTATAAAATTGGCATGAACTATCAGAAGAGAGCTGAATATAAAGATATTCATAAATTATTAAAATGTAGTTAGAAATAATGGCATACAGGGTAAAAGATGAAGTTTCAAATTTAAATAAATACAGATGTGTAAGTGGAGCAAATTAGAAATGGGCAGATCACATGAAAGAGATTGTGAGGCACAGGAATAGCAGGATACGTTAATTAACAAAAAGATGGAGGCAACTTGGAAAGCACACATAAATCTGGAGAT
The DNA here is from genome assembly GCF_049350105.2 of Macaca mulatta. Lineage (NCBI taxonomy): Eukaryota > Metazoa > Chordata > Mammalia > Primates > Cercopithecidae > Macaca > Macaca mulatta. Next base: position 114,297,374 of record NC_133406.1, read on the forward strand.
AATTCATTGAGGACTTGCTCTATTACTGTCATTTAGCTAGGGAACTGAATTATGTTAACTTTTAATCTTTCAAATAACCCTGCAGGGTACCTATCACTATCCTTATTTATTAAAAAATGAGAGAACAAAGGTTCAAAGATGAAGTAATTTGTTGTAGATAACAAGCTTGGAAACAGCAGAACCAGGATTTATAGCCAAATGATCTGGTGAGAGAGGCCTCTGAAAGTAGACATATAGTGATATGGAGTTATCTTGAGTTAGAGATACAGAGACGCACTCAATGTTTTATTAAACGATGAGATTATTTTCATGAGTTATGAACCTTTGAGACCCTGAATTTTCATTTGAAAGAATTTAATGATATCTTGATCCTGAGAGCTGGGACATCCATACTTGCCCTCTGCTCCAAAGATAGGTGTTTTCCACAGATTCAAGAACAATCTTTTCCCTTGTGTCATTTCACAATCTTTCCACTTAATCTCCCTCCCATCACTGTAATAAACGTATGTCTTGGGACTCATCCCCAACATGAAGGTGGTATTTGTAATCTGAGGTATCTTCCAATATTTCAATATGAATGCTTAGTGCCTTGTGACTTCTACCTTGAAGCATTGAAGAAATCAGGGTTTTACCTGAGTGCTGTTGAGCTTTCCTCCCTAAGCCCAGCTGTGGTAGATCAGACACATATCTCAACTGCATAGTACCTATGTGTCAAGTAGGGTAAAGGTGAAAAATAGTATCACAGGTTTTCATCATACGACTGTTAAGTCGATTAAGAGACAAGGACACCCAAGAGCTGTATCAGGAAGAACAAAGTTGACCAGCCATGGTGACTCATGCCTGTAATCCCAGCATTTTGGGAGGCCAGGGTTGCAGGATTGCTTGAGAGTAGGACTTCAAGACCAGTCTGGGCAACATTGGGGGACCCCTTCTCTACAAAAAATAAAAACATTAGCCATGTGCAGTGACACACGGCTGTAGTCCTGGTTACTTGAGAGGCTGAAGTGGAAGAATCGCTTGAGCCCAGGAGCTCAAACCTTCAGTGATCAACCACAGCATTTCAGCCTGGGTGACAAAATTAGACCCTGTCTCAAAACCAAAAAAAAAAAAAAAAAGTAAAATAAAACAAAAAACAAATACATAAAATAAAGAAGAATAAAATTAATACTAAGCAGAGAGGAAGAGTTTGCCAGTGTTGTCTGCAATCACCTCTAACAGGGGCATTAAAAGATTGAAGAGAAAGCACAACAAGGATAGTGATAGCGAAAACCAAATAGATGCATAGGGAGAGAGGAGAGACTGGAGCTGGGAATGTATAACCAGAGAATGTAGAGAAGCAAGGGAAGTAGAACTATATATCTACCTCAACCCTTCTTCACATTTGCAAATTTGATGTTGTCTCAGTTCAATTAACAGAAATATATGTATATTTCATTAACAGGACAAAAATGAGGGTAGACAAGTTGTACTCCTGCTTGTACAGATAATTTAAGTTTCTATACAGCTCACTATCTTGCAATGCTCATTTTACTTAAACAATAATATTTTAAGCCTAATATGAAGCTAAATCATCCACTTTTTGAAATCATAGGAAACTCTCAGACCATCACCACATTTGGTGAATGGAGAGCCTTGCTTAATCACATCTTGAGTCTCATAGAATGTTAGTAGTATTGCTGGGTTATCAATATCCAATGATCTAGAAAACAGCAAAAGGGGCTCAGTTATTGGCAAGGATACACCAAATGCCAAGTAGTCTTTGATTACTTAGAAGCCTTAAGCTACATCCAACTCCTCAAAATTGCTCCCTATGTAGGTTGGTGCTTCATTCACTTCCATTTCTCAAAATTCTTTCCTCTGCTAAGAACACTCTCTCCTCACTCACCCCTAGTCCCATTGTATGCCAAACTCCTGCCAATATTGTAGGACCTACTGGTATTGCATTTCCATGCTGATGTGTCAGGTTTCTACACTAGATAATGAACCTCTTGATGGCAAAAGACTGTGCCCAGAAGAAAGCTGGCTTTCTAAAAGTGCTCATTAAATGTTTGTTGAATGACATAATAAAACTAGTGATAAGCCCCAGAGGACAATGAAAGTAATTGGTTATTTGATAGATAACAAGGATGACTTCAGCAGGCATAAGTTGGCTAGAAAAAAGATGACTTTCATGCCTGTAATAAGAGCACTTTGGGAGGCTGAGGTAGGCGAATCTCCTGAGGTCAGGAGTTTGAGACCAGCCTGACCAACATGGAGAAGCCCTGTCTCTACTAAAAATACAAAATTAGCTGAGCACGGTGATACGTGCCTGTAATCCCAGCTACTCAGAAGGCTGAGGCAGGAGAATCTCTTGAACCCGGGAGGTGTAGTTTGCAGTGAGTCGAGATTGCATCATTGCTCTAAAGTCAATTTATTACTATAAAATTTATTAATTGATGATAAATACACTTTATTACAATAAAGAATACATTAGAAGTTACATGGCCTCCAGCAAAATCACTTGAATTATCTGGGCCTCAGTTGGACTAAATAAATCCTAAAATTACTTCTGGTCCTAATATTAGGTTCAAATTAGAGAGACAAAGATGGAGTTAGAAAAAGAGAGAGAAAGAGAGAAGGAGAGAGAGAGAGAACTATAGATTGAGGAAGAACAATGAAAGAAATAGACATAAAGCTGTGAAAACGGACTATTGTCATTAGACATGCATATAGAAAGATAAGAAGAGAAATTTGTGCAATAAGATTATACAGAGTTGCCTGTAAGAATATACAGACGAAATTAAGATAAAAAATATATGATTCCTCACATCATACACAGAAAGTTACTCAAAATAGATTATATACCTAAATGTAAAAGCTAAAACTATAAAACTCTTAGAAGAAAACATAGGAGTAAAACTTCATGCCATTGGGTTAGGCAATGGTTTTTTAGCTACAATACCAAAAACACAAGTAATAAATTAAAAAATAGAAAAACTGAATTTAATAAAATTAAAAATTTGCAAGTTGCAAATGATACCATTAAAAAGTGAAAAGATGACCCACATAATAAGAGAAAATATTTGCAATTCATATATCTATAAAGGGCCTTTTATCTAGAATGTGTAAAAACTCTTGAGATTCAATAAGAAGAACATAATACAATTTAAAAATGGACAATGGATATGAATAGACAGTTCTCCAAAAAAGATATACAGACAGCCAATAAACACATGAAAAGTTGCTCAACATCCTCGATCATGATGATGGAAATACAAATTAAAACCACAATGACATACCACTTCATACCCACTAGCATTGTTACAGTCAAAAAAAATAGACAAGAACAAGTGTTGGGGAGGATGTGGAGAAACTGGAACCATTAATACACTGCTGTGGGGATGGACATGGTGCAGTCACTGCGGAAAACAATTTGACAATTCCTCAAATAGTTAAACATAGAGTATTACATGATCCAGTAATCCCACTCCTAGCAAAAATGAAAATTCCATGCAAGCAAAATGAAAACATATACCCACTTAAAAACTTATACATGAATGTTTCAAAGCAGCACTATTCACAATAGCCAAAATGTGAAAACAACCTATGCATCCATCAACTCATGAATGGATAAACAACATGGTTAACCTATATGAGGGAATATTAATTCGCCATGAAGAAGAATAAAATTCTGATACACGCTCCAACGTGGCTGAACCTTGAAAATGTTATGCTCAGTGAAAGAAGTCAATCACAAAAGGCCACATACTGCATGATCCCATTTATATAAAATATCCAGAGTAGGCAAATTTGTAGAGATGGAAAATCGGACTTGGGGTAGTGGGGTGTGACTACTTTGGCTACAGAATTTCTTGGGGTGAGGAAAATATTCTAAAATTAGATTGTAGTGATGATAACACAGCTCTGTGAATACACTAAAAACATTGAGTTGTATACTTTAAATAAACGGATATGTGAATTATCTCAATAAAGATTATATATGTGTGTATACATATGTGCATATACATATATGTTGTATGCATAAGTACATATATATCTCCACACACATATATATACACACATGTCTGTGGGAATATATCTGTAAATCTTGGTGAAACCTAAATTACATTTATGAACCATAGAATCACAAACTCCTTGAGATCCAACCTCTCTGCCATACATAATTCCCTCTAAAAGAAGGAATCAGTCTCTGTTTGAACCTCAGTTAGCCATCTTTCCCAAGCGTGCTGGGGATACTAATCACCTACATTGACGTGTTCACAAGATGTCAACCCATAATCCGGGAAAACAGTATATTTTCTTTGGTGATTACTACATTTTAAAGGTCTTCCCTGTTAATAGTCATTATCTCACACACTCTACTTGGAACAGAAAAGATCTTAGTTTATGAAGTGGAGCTTATTCAGTCTAGTTCACTCAACACATATTTACAGATCACCTACCAGGTTCCTCACATTGGATTAAGAATAGTCACCATCATTTATTCCACAAGCACTCCCTGAGCATGTATTCACAGCATCTTCCCACAGGGACCTTACAGTCTAATAAGGAAAGCACAAAGATACACAGACAAGGTACTACCTTCCAAAGATTTTACCATCTGCTCTGGAGAAACAGCCACGCATGTCAAGCAGTGAGTGAGAGGATGGTCTGTGAATCTCCAGTTATGAAGTTGGGTAGCCCACAGCATAAAACGGCCAATGTGTGGGGTAGGATTTCCAGATTTAGCAAATAAAAACACAAGATTCAGATAAATTTGAATTTTAGGTAGACTACAAAATTTTTTAGTGTATATGTGTCCATGGGATATGAAGAGTTAAGAGAGATATTTCAATACTAGTAATGATGAAAGGATGATGGTGATAATACTAAGGATACTGATTCAATCATTCATTCATTCATGCAAGTATTCACTCAGCAAATATTTATTAAGCATTTACTATGTAAGAAGCACCGTGCTATGCCCTGTGGAGACAGTGGTAAGATATGCAAACTATTAAATACAATTCCAGTGCTGAATGAGCTTTTGGTCAGCAGGACAAACCCAAGGGTCACAGAGACAAATAGCCAATGCTAACCTTGATTACTGTTTGGCAGGAGAAGTCCACAGAGCAGAAAAAGCTCCCTAGTGCTGGGTGCACAGAACAGGGGAGAGCTAACTGGGCCAGGGAGGGCTTTCCTGAATGAGCGGCTATGGGGCTGGGATCTGAAGGAAAAGTAGGAGCAAAGGAGTGGGAAGAGCATGCTAGAAAGGGAACTCCATGTGCAAGAGGAGTGTGTGTGGGGCAGGAGGGATCATGGCATCTTCACAGAACTGAAAGCAGCCAGTGTGGTGACAGCAGGAGAAGGGGCCAGTTGGTGCCTGGTTTTAAGAACCAGGTCTATGTCCTTAGACTGATAGCAACTGTTTTAGGTGGAGTTGTGATAGGACCAGTCTCCGGCTGCCCTGTGAGGGATGGTGTTGGGAAGTTGAGCAGAAGCAGAGAGACAGGGATGGAGACTATTTGTTTCAACACAGGAAATGAATCACTGACCCTATACTAGCACTAGGCACCATCAGACAAAATACTCTCTTGTTTGAATCTCAAGAAGCAAAAACTGCAGTTAGGAGGCTGTGTCCCAAAGAAACAGCAAGGTCTCCAAATCAGACACATCTGCACTTATCCTGTTGCTTCCCTCCAGCCAACCGTGTGTCACACCAAGTCACGCGCTCTCTCTGAGCCTTTTTAGTTTCATCATACATACAGTGCAAACAATAGCTGCCTCATAGGTGGTTGTAAAGGCTAAAGAAAAGATATGTGAAGAGTCAAGCCATGAATAAGCCCTCAATAAAGGTAATTATCATTATTGCCATTATATTATTATTATTGCTTAATTATAGCCATTTTTGTTACATCATGATGCCACCTAGTGGAAAAATACTCATTTCTGAAACAGCTTACAATGAGCCAGAATTATTTGGAGTATGAAATCACATAGGCTGATTATGTGACATGAGGTGTGATGGAAAGGGAAACAGACTGGAGCTTCGGGCTAAGGTCCCAGTGGGCACTCCACATCTCTGTCTTCATCTTTCAATTCTGTTTGTTTTGTTTTTCTTGTTTATTTATCAAAGAATGCTATAAAAATACAACGGAATAAATACTACAATTTTCTCTAAATTAAAATGTCAACATAAGCATAGGAGTGTCTTCCCCTTGACAAATGTGGCATTTCTATTCCCTAACCCTGGGACTGGCAGAAGGGAAGCAAGTACTATTTCCAGATTACATGATGAGGTCACTCTGAGGTTGTCTGGACAAAGCAGTGTGTTTTCTGGGATGTCTGGAGACTGAGTTGGGCCATCTTTCCTGGAAAACACTAATCAGCTTGGAGGAGCAGGGTTACTGGGGAGGCAGTATGTGTGTGTGAGGATCAAGAACAAGGAGCAGGTGGTACTGGAAGAAGAAATTTTATGTGATTTAGGATCTGATGTTCCACAGAGGGGTTTTGCATGGGCATGAGGTTAGGAGCTCAGGGAGTGTGTACAGAACACAAGGTTGAGTCCTCTGAGAAGAGTTTGTCTTAGCATCTCTAACACCACAAGGGAAGAAAGAATGTGAGGGGAGGAAAACTCAGAAAGGGAGGTCCGTGTTTAGTTGGGTCCTCCCATCACTGCTCCTCTGCAGAAAGGGCCCAGGTCAGCAGCAGCCCCTAGAGCTGTGGCAGCAGCCAGATCCCTTAGTGGGCTCACACTCACAGCAGTCAGGGTTCTAGGTCTGGTGTCAGCGGAACAGACGGCCTGTGGTGGCTCAGTCGGCAGCCACCAATCAGAGCTGTAGCAGTCCCCAGAGCTGGGGCCACAGCAGCCCCTGGAGCTGACACTGCAGCAGAAAAAGACTGGAGGGACACATGGGGCAGGGCACTGGGGTGCCTCACTTAGAAGTGAAACATTTGGAGGGCACTGGAAAAGGGGCTGGCACTGCTGCTGTTTTTAATGGCAAGACATGTTGGGAAAGGTTCAGTCAACCTGAAATTAAAATAAAAAAGAAATCAGTGCACAATATCAAGGACTATTTTGTTTTCTCCTGGATTTCATAGAAACCTACCACCTACAAAAAGCTGGTTCGTGAACTAACTTCTACAAAGGAATTTGGAAACCGATTTGGAGGAAAGTAAGTCTAATAAATACTCTCCCTGACTTCAGTCCACTTTGCCTCTGCTGAAGTATTCTGGCCTTCTCCCTCCATGCCCTTCAAAGTCAGCCCTACATAAGCCTTCTTATCCCCAAGGGAAACAAGGTAGTTTAGTCATTTTCTGACTCCTAATCTCAGGGATTTCTGGTGGGAGGATGACATTTCCAAGAACATTCATTTTTTCAGGTAAATAAATTGGAAGACAGTACTACTAAAAACCACAATGCCTGTAGGTTTCAGCATCCTTCCCCTCCTCCCTGGCCCCCAGTGATGCCTTCCTCTTTGCCTGCCTTCTTCTGTTCCTCTTTTCATACAGTCCTATTACCCCTGGAGCTGTCTTTGCCAGGCACTCACATGGCTCAGTGGAGGATGCAGGAGCTGTCAGTAATAGTTGACAAGGCTGAGGACTGAGAAGCCCTGCACTGGAGCCCTTCTGTCCTGGGCCTGGTGTCTCCCTGGGAGTGAGGCACAGCCGGCGTGTGCAGAACAGTCACTTTCACAACCTGGGAGCAGGATGACTCTTGTCACACTCCTAGCCCTGAGGCTCCAGGATCTCCCCGGACAGAGGCCAAGAAGAATCTCAGGAACCAGAGATGACCCAGGTGTCTGCTCCACAGGCCTGCTGCGAGCCAGCCATTCCACCTTCATGCATTCACTCATCCATTAATTCTGTAAATATGTATTATCTGTCTTGGGCTTTGGTTTTGTAAGATGCTCTTGTCATAAATATAAGCCAAGTTGCCTTGAGGACATAAACGTAAACAACGCACTATGAAACATTCTATTACGTGCTGTAAGAGGGCACCATGACCGAGCGATGGGCTCCTAAAAACTTTTACACCAGGACAATGTCACGTCCATTTGTATGTCTTTCTGCTCTTCCACATGGATAGCATGTTGAAGGCAGAATCTATACTAGACTTTATTCATCTTCATGTCCCTAGGAATACCATAAACAGAGAGGGCAGCCTTGAAGAATAAATGAGTTAAAGATTGACTGACTGAATAAAAGAACAAATGATTGGCTGCTTTATAGACACATGGGCAGAGGATGTGTCTTAGGATAACATTCTTTGGGCTTCAGAAGTGCCCTGAAGAATGGAACACATTAGGTTAAATAGGACATGACCCTTGGATGTGATTATCTGTCAATGCCTCCATAATACCCCATTAACTGTTAATATTCCATTAACAGTCCTACAGGGATACCATTCAGATGGAACATGAGGATGTACAAGCAGGTCAAGAAAGGCAGTGAAGCTCAGGTCACCAATGAGGGAAGAAAATCCAAGGGGCAGTGAAGTGGGGGGTAGGAGACAGCCTAAGGCATTATAGGGTCATGGTGGAGTCAGTGCTATGAGAAGCTGTGGGGGTGAAGAGGGGGAAATAACAAATTCTGCCATTTGGTCACAGGAGGGTTCATTGGACTTTGCTTTAAGGGAGGGTACAAGGGTAGAGAATACTCCGATATGTGAAAATCCATATTCTTGCCTTATTGATACATCTGAAACTAGAGACAAAATGACTTAATTTGGCAGATAGTTAATTTGTTCCACCTTGGCAGAGGCAATCTACTAAGTATTCAATATACAAGGATAATTATTCCTTTCCTGAAGGATTCACAGGCCAGTGTGGAAGACAGAGAAATACACAGATAATTTCTGTTAGATAAGTCCTGAGAGCCACTGGAGTGTAGAGGGCGCGTAACTCTGCCTAGAGCCTGAAACAGGGACCTGGCTGATGCCAGGAGCAAGGAGGAGGGCACCACAGTCATTAGGACCAAAGAGGTTCTGGGACCCCAGGCTTTCATAGTTGGACGGCAGGTGAGGAAAGAGTATGAACACTGCATAGAATGGTCAGCGTTAGCCAAAGAGAAGGCAAATATTAAGAATAAGTGGTGCATTGTTATTAAAGATAGAGAAAACTCTATGAAGCAGATGATCCCTATTGTCAAATGTCCCAGTGGGCCCACTCCATTTGGCTGTTTGGACATTAATTGTGACCTCAGAGCATCTAATTTCAGAGAATTAAAGCAAACGTCATGATTTAATCTTTCTACCAATGAATGGGCTTAAGTGATACATAATCAAGAGTTAGAAGACAACTTTATAAGGACTTAGAAAGGACAAATATGAGAAAACCACCCCTGAGAATTAAGAAAACAGAAAACTATTAGGACATAAAGCAGTATTCAATTGAGGGTCAAAAACATGGAACTTACTGAAAGAATTTCAGATATTTACAAAGGAAGTGAATAATAGGGCTGGACCAGTTAAGGGAGGTTTGCTCAAAGGATCAAGGTCACTGATGGGAGTGGCCATGATCATGGTGATGATGTTCTTGTTAGTGATGAAGGTAAGTTTAACCATGTGGTGATGGCAAAAGAGCTTCACTGCATGAAATAAATGGATTCCTGAGGGCTTTGTGTTACAATGATGGCTGTGGTATTAAAACAAATGTGTGTTTGGCCTTTGTCCCTAGTTCCTGACGCACAGCTCCTAAAACCCTTGGCAGTGAAACCTTTTTTGTTTCTCATAACAAGCCTCTTTAGGCCACACCTGAGTTTATGCTAATGGACAGCTTGTGAAGGACCCCCTAGATAGCTTCAAGACTGAAGGCTGGTCACCAGAAAGGCCAAACACATGACTAGAGAGTAGGAACTTTCAACCTCACCAATAGCTGGTGATTTACTCAATCATGCCTACATATGGAACCTCCATGGACACCCCTGAAGGACAGGTTCCATAAGCTTCTGGCTGCCAACCTAGAACATACTCATTTTCTGGAAGAATGGTGTGGCCAGAGAGGACTTAGAAGCTCTGTGCCTCATATCCATACATACATTGCTTTATGCGTCTCTTCCATTTGACTACTACTGAGGTTCATTTGTTTTATAATAAACCAGTAATCATAGATAAAGCACTTTTCTGAGTTCTATGAGTCAGTCTAGCAAATTATTGAGCCTGAGGAGGGGGTCATGGGAACCTCTGAGTTTGTAGTCATTTGGAAACCCATCTGCAGCTGGCATCTGAAGTGGGGGCACTCTTGTGAGACTAACTCCTTAACTTGGGATGTCTATGCTAGCTCTGGGAGTTAGCGTCAGAATTGATTTGAATTGTTGGACACTCGGTGTTGAAGAAGGCAGAATTAGTGCAGAAAACAAACATGCATTTGATGTTGAAAGAAAACCACCCAGCTATCCTAAACTCATTTCATCCTCACAACAGCCCTATGGTTAAAGCAACTATTTTAATCCTCTTTTTACAAAGTCTATACTAAAGCGCAGAGAAGTTAATAACTTACTTCAAGGTCACACAATGATAATTTTATTGAGATAATATATAGATTTCTAATTCATTTGTATCACCAACGAAAAATCATTCTCAATGACATCATAAAACACTTAAAATGACCTGTGTAAGTAAAAATAATTATTCATTTATATAAAAATATTCTTAGGCAGTGGTCTGAGTGTCATTTGGTTTAGTGAAATTTCAGCCTCTTCCTCTAGAGAGGAAGTCAGGAAACCTAAGGAGAAATTTCATAAGCCATTAGCACAAATGTCAGGCAGATATGTATGTTGTAGACAATGAATTTCATTGAATCCTCACTCCCAAACAAGTTATTTTGTGAAGATGATCCATAAATTGAATTTGGAAACTGATATGAAATGAAATTGAGCGCAAGAAAAGCTTTTTGTCTTGTGTTTCTTTCTCTTTTTTTTTCCCAGTGAAAAATGCTAACCATCTTTCCACATGAGCTCCAAAATCAACCCCATAGAAGTCTTCCTAACTTGGAAACACGGTTGGCCATATGTTTGTAAACAATCCCTTAATGATATAACCATTCTTCTGCAAGTCAGATGGGTGTCTCTGAGGACATTTATTGGAAGGGGATTATAAGGAAAGAGATTGGAGATATAAACCTGAGCCCCTCAATTCCTGTGACTACTCTTGCTTTGTTCCTTCTCCTCTTCCTCTACCCCACTGCTCATGATGCATTTCTTCTTGTGACTCTCCTTCCCTAAGTTAGACATTCACAGCTCCATGGTCTGCTTCTGACACATATTTAGCAAACTAAGAGAAGTGGAGGGAGGTTGTCACTAACAAGGATACATAAAAACAAGCCCAGACCTAGGTCAACTGCAGGTTGAAGAATTTTCACACTTGTCCCTCCAAACCCACGTGACTTCTTCCTCTCTCCCTGCCTTTTTCTACCCTCTCTCCATGCAGTCCCGTCTGGCACCCACGAATCACCATACAGAGCCTTCTTTGAAAACCACTGACCTGGTTAGTGGAGGAGCAAGGGCTGTCACTAACAAGGCTGAGGACTGAGGAGCTTGGCACTGGAGGCCTTTTATCCTGGACTGATGTCTCCCTGGGAGTGAGGCACATCCTGTGTGTGCAAAACAATCACTTTCATTGCCTTAGGATGAGCTCTTCTCACACTCCCAGCCCCAGGGCTCCAGGATTTCCCTGGACAGGAGCCAAGAGGAATCCCACAAGCTAGAGACTACTCCATACATGCTCCATAGATCTGCTGCAAGCCAGCCATTCCACCTTCATACAGTCACTCATTCATTATTCCAATAAATATGTATAGTCTATCTTGGGACCATAATTTTGCCAGATATCAATGACACAGATGATGTAGATTGCTCTGAGGACGTTATGGTCCCAGAGTACAAATGTATAAACAATGATTTGTAAGTTTTTGTACCATGTGATTTTGAACTCTTGTTCAGGTCTCATACAGCATTTCCCCAAGGTGGTTTTACAGTCTTTGTACTTGTCTGTCCAATCTACGAACAGTGTGAAAGTATGGCATGTTTTGTTAGCCTCCATATTCCATATGCTTTTACAGTATCTGGCACAATAAACATAGGAAAAAGATTAAATATCAGGAAAGACGAAGGCAGATGTTTAGAAAGCACTGAGGCAGATACTCAGGTCATAATGGTGCAGCCTCTTGGATTTTAGAATCCCTTGTATGAAGATAGATTCCCAGGAAGGTATAGTGTTATTTCACTAACACAGAATACTAATTCCTGAGAAATAAGTTATTTCAGAGCATAACTCTGTGGAAATGAGACCAGGTTGGCAGAAGGTGGACCTAGAGGAATCCACGTGAGCATGAAAGTAAAGGCTTTGGGGAGCCTGATGGCCCCTAGAGGGCAGTGGGCACATGCAGGGCTGGTATTGCCATCAGAGAAGGCAGGGGGCTTGAAATGTGAATGAGTTAGAATAGAGACAGATATTATGTTGAACTCGGAAGTTCTAACAGACTTTTTATTTGAGAGTTGAAGGTAGGGGCTGAAAGTGCTTGAGAATTAGAATAATTGCATTATTGAGCATGTGCATAGGTAGATACTTTTAGAGAAGGAAAATAAAATAAGACATAAGTGGATTTAAGTTGACATTGATTCACACCTACTAGTTAGTAAACACATCGTTAAATTGCTGTGAATAAGGAGTTAGCACTAACTGAAGGAGCTCCTATTGTAGTTAAGGTGCTTTTTTTTTTTTTTTTTTTTTTTTTCAGAGAACAGAACAGAGCGATCCTGTGATAGGGTTTTGCCAGGGCTCAATACAATAGGCAGATAGAGGAGAGTGTCACCTAAGGCAAACCGGATTGCCTCTTTGGTAATTAAATAACCACCGAACACATGCAAGTGGAGAAGGTTACCAAAAAAGAGTATGCATGCTGAGAGAAAAAAAAAAAAAGACAAAATGAGAGGGAGAACCAGGCACAGAACCTTAAGGGTATTCCAACTGTTAGTGGGTAGGCAAAGGAGATGTAAAAATTAAGGAGTCTAAGAAAGTTGAGGCACATAGCTGGAAAAATAAAGAGAAAATAATGGCATTTTGAAAAACAATGGGAAAAGAAATTTCAATAAAGGACATTATCTCACATTATCAAATGCTAGGGAGACAGAATCCAGAGCGACACTGGAAACAGTAGTTTCACAGTGAGGGCTAAAACTGCCTTAAAATAATTTTGGAAAGAAACAGGAGAGACAAGCAGAGATCACTATTTCAAAGAGTTTAAGAGATAGATGAACAATGAATTTTTTAAAGATGGAGAAATCACAATTTCTATACGTAGAAGTAAGGTTACAATGGCAAATTGTCCATGTGATGTGTGATGTTGATTCAAAGAACTACAGCAGTTCAGAGAGATTGATTTTTAAGAAAAATCCTTGAATTTTTAAATAAAAAGCTCTAATTTTAAGGGCAGGGGGTTTTAAAGAAAGAGCTACTTAAAAGCCAATGACAACTGATGAAAGTGATGATGATACTGACCCTAATTATACCTCTGGTCAAGAGAAGCTTGAGCTGACATTAGAGACACAGGAGGTTGAAAGAAAAGAGGGATCAGGGCACAGTGACTCATGTCTGTAATCCCAGCACTTTAGGAGGCCAAGGCAGGCGGATCATGAGGTCAGGAGTTCAAGACCAGACTGGCCAACATGGTGAAACCCCGTCTCTACTAAAAATACAAAAATTAGCTGGGTGTGGTGGCGGGTGCCTGTAATCCCAGCTACTGGGGAGGAAGAGGCAGGAGAATGGCTTGAACCCAGGAGGCAGAGGTTGCAGTGAGCCGAGATCGTGCCATTGCACTCCAGCCTGGGTGACAGAGCAAGACTCTGTCTCAAAAAAAAAAAAAAAGACAGAGAGAAAAAAGAAAATAGGGAGGTGACTAAAACAAGTGGGAGGTATTTCAGAGTATTAATTTAAAAGGATAGTTTTGGGGTCAGTGAGACAGTGAGACTTAAGTTGACATTCCTGCTTCTTGAGAAAGTTGTGCAAACTTAAGCAAGTTATAGTTAGGGTACAGTTTCATTGTCTTCAAAACAGTGATCATAGTTCTGCTCATCTGTAAGCATGAAGTGAAATATTACCTATAAAGCACTGAGTACAGGACCATGTAGGTAGCTAGAACTCAAAAGGTGGTACCAAATTCTACGTCTACTATTCTTACTACTCTACTGATTATTATTGTTTCACCTGCTTTGGTATTTTAATAGGCATCATTCTGCCTAGTAAGGCTCCTTTGTCACAAAGAAATGATATTACCCGATATAATTAGAACTGTTGATTTTGTTCTGTTTTTCTTGTTGAACTCAACTAAGGCCATATGTGAATATTTATGAAGGTACATATGGCAAAAAAAAAAAAAAAATGAGGGTTAGGTGTGTCTCATTTTATGTCACCTATTAAACATATTTAATGTGCAAAGTATTGCAGCAGGTAATATGGAAGATTCAGAGAGACTTGGAAACCACACTTATCTTCAAAGATGTACTTATAAAGTTTACCATCTAGAAGACCAAACAGACAAGTACTTCACCATTCTCTACAAAATCAAGGTGTGACTGGAGACAGAATCTTAGCAATGAAAATAAGCAGGTGAATGTAGAGATGTAGAAATCTACACTGATAGCTACAATGTGCAAGAATGAGACACAGAGAGGTGGAAAATAAGAGGATTCTGGCAGGAAAAACGTCTCCATAACTGGAGGAATAATAATTTGAGAACAATGAAGAAGAGATTGTTGTACAAGGTAATTCAGAAAGAGATATACATCTCCTTGCACTTAACATAGAACTAAAAGACCACACATTACTCTCTAATTGAATCAATGATTCTAAATGTTGCAGAATTTCAGAGAATAAAGTTTTTCTTATGGGCTGAAAAAATTAAAAGTTGTTTTTAGCAGAATTATAACTACTGAATATTACAATAAGATTGACACCAGTGGTGGTTGCATGATCTTAATTCAGTGGACACAACCATTGACAATGACTGAGTCAAATAAATATATTATAACCTGAGTATTCCCCTTTATTTCTTATAATACTAAGAACTACCTTCTTCCTAAACTATGTATTTGCCAACTTCACAGTTAAAAGTAGAATAGTTTACCTAAAAGAGTGATTTTAAAAGTCAACTATGATAAAAAAACATTCTAGTTATAATAAATGAATTTGGTTTTCTTTTACATACTGAGGTCCAATTTACTCTTCTTAAGATTTTGAGCTCATGCCTGTAATCTCAGCACTTTGGGAGGCAGAGGCAGGCAGATCACCTGAGGTCAAGGGTTCGAGACCAGGCTGACCAACATGGAGAAACCCCGTCTCGACTAAAAATACAAAATTAGCCGGGCGTGGTGGCTCATGCCTGTAATCCCAGCTACTCGGGAGGCTGAGTCAGGAGAATCACTTGAACCCAGGAGACGGAGGTCCAGTGAGCCAAGATCGTGCCATTGCACTCAAGCCTTCCAGCCTGGGTGACAACAGTGAAACTCCGTCATAAAAAAAGAAAAAGATTTTGAGTATGTCTTAAAGAAGGATTGAGAATTCTTCTCCTCACCTCACCTTAAACAATGAAGAAGGCTTGACTCTTTTCAAGATACCTGCAGGCATATGGATTTGTATTAAGGCATGGACATAAGGACTCAGGGGAATGAGGGAAGGGCACAGGGCAACATTTTTACTTTGTCCTTGTTCCAGAGGAAGATAGTGGTTTGCTCTTACTGAGGGGACATGGTCAGATATTTCCACCTAGAAATAAAGAATACAGATTCCTTTTCCACAGATCTCTTCATTCATGGCCAGACACTTTCCAGGAAATATGCAACACTTTCTGACCTGCTAGGGTAGGCAGCAAGTCTAAGAATTGACTTCTAATAGGAAAGAACGCAGCTCTATTCATACCTGCTTTACAGAGAAGCTGGGTCTGAGAGAGACGTGAATAGAGAGATAAATAGGTTGAGGGCAAAGGTAGGTACTCAGTTACTTCTAAGCTCTTCTCCAATTCTGTATTCACATTGGACGACTAGATTGAATGGACTCTTAGCATTTTGTTCCAAAGGCCTGACCCACTCTCTTCCTCAGTTTTAGGCAGTAATAATTAAGGATAGTATCTGTGGAATATCTACTGTGCACTAGAGCCTCTGTCATCATTTTATGTTACACATCTCATCTAGTCTCTACAGAAGCCTATATACTAAATAGTGATAATAATTATCATCAGCTTTGTTTGCTTGTTTGTTTGTTTGTTTGCTGAGATGGGGGGTCTCATTCTGTTGCTCAGGCTGGAGTGCAGTGGCATAATTATAGCTTGTTGCAACCCCTGACTCCTGAACTCAAGAAGTCCTCCTGTATCAGCCTCCCAAGTAGCTGGGACAACAGGTGTGTGTCACCATGCCCAGCTAATTTTTGTATATTTTGTAGAGATGGGATCTCACTATAATGCCCAGGCTGATCTCGAACTCCTGGGCTCAAGTGATCCTCGAATCTCAGCATCCCAAAGTGCTAGGATTACAGGCATAAACCACTGCATCCAGTCTATTATTTGGATTGGGGACACGTGAAGACTGAGGCAAAAAGAGGTTAAGTAACTTGCCCAAAGTTTGAGAGTTATTAGTGGCCTAGTGATTTAAACCCTGGCATGCTAACTCCAAAACCATAAAACAACATTATCACCCTAATTCTTTTCTGGCAGTTTTTCTTCTTAGTTCATTTTCTGCTACTATAACTGAGTATCTCAGACTTTGTAATTTATAAAGAACAGAAGTTTATTTGGCTCATACTTTTGGAGGCTGGGAAGTCCAAGAGCACAGCATCACATCTGACAAGGGTCATCCCATGGTGGAAGATGGAAGGCAGAAGAGAGCACATGAGACAGAGTCACCAGGGGCTGGACCAACTTGATTTTTATTTCGAGACAGGGTCTTGCTCTGTCACCCAGGCTGGAGTGCAGTGGCACAATCACAGCTCACTGCAGCCCTAATACCCTGGACTCAAGTGATCCTCCTGCCTCAGTCTCCCAAGTAGCTGGGATCACAGGTGTGCATCACCACACCTGGCTAATATTTTTAAATGTTTTGTACAGAAGAGGTTTCACTGTGTTGGCCAGACAGGTCTCAAACAATCTTCCCGCCTCGGCCTTTCAATGTGCTAGAATTACAGGCGTGAGCCACCACGCCTGGCCCAGATTCACTTTATAACAACCCACTCTCGAGATAATTAACCCACTCCCATGATAACAACATAATCCATTCACGAGGGCTCTGCCATTCATGAGCCCTCATGACCCAATTTCCTCTTACTAGGCCCTACCACTCAACACTGTTGCATTAGGGATTAAGTTTCCAACACAAAAACTTTTGGGGAACACATTGAAATCACAGTGCCTTTCTTCAAAATTTGGCTTTAGGAAAGAAGGCTGATTCGCTAAACACAACTATTTTTCATAAGCAAGTACATGGGCCCTTTGTATTCTGAAGGAATGTGCAGCCATCAGAGTGCTGTAGAAATCACACACAATATACAAGGCACAAAAATCCAAGAAATTCCCATGAGAAGAGTTCCTGTGCTTCATGAAATGTAAATTAATTTCTGTCTTTCTTTCTCCAACTCCATCTTTGACTCCCAGTCTCAGATACCTTAGCAAGTTCCTCTCCCCTCACTCCCTTCCCCCGTCACACAGACTCTATTTTAATCTTCAAGTTGTGGGGTGAAGCTCACCTCACCCATAAAGCATATATATGTATATACAGACATATACTCTAGGAGAAGCACTACCCCAGGGTCCAGCAGAGCAGACGTCCTGACTGGTGATGGCCAGGGCACGGCAGGAAAAGCATGGGTATGAAACCGGAGGGCATCACCCCCACTCCGCAGAGCAGCAGGGCCACCCCAGCCAGTGCCCACTTCTAGGGTACTCCTCTCTAGTGAGCCTGGGACCCTAGGGACCTGGGGTAACAGTGAGAATCTTGATAGGTCTGCATAGTTTGAATCTTAGAATTCTGTACTTCTTTTCTGACTGCTGACTCACTTTCATTTTTGTAGTGAGTTTAATGTATGGCACTCCACAACAATACTCAGAGGCTAACGATAATGATGCACAAGTTAGACACATTGTGATATTTACTACATTTTTGAAACCTTTTTCAAGAAAGCATTATTTGAAATAATGTCCGCAATGGTTCAGATAGTCTACAAATATTAATGTCATTCAGTCCTTAAAATAACACTGCAAGGCTGATAACAATATTTGTCTTTCACAAGTGAAGAAATTAAAACTCAAAGAAGTTAAAATATCTTGTCTCAGTGCAGTAAACTAGTAGGTGGTAGAAGTAAAATTATAATTTAGAGGCATTTGACTCCAAAGCTTGTGCTGTTTTCACTCTGTCTCGCTGAGAATTTAGAAGGGTAAACTTTATATAATATATTTTATACCACAAAGGGATTGGCATTAGGATTGCTGGCATTGAAAAGATACCTGTCAGTGCCTTTTGTGGAGATGTTGATTATAATTGAGTTAAATGGTGGGAAAGCATGCCAATGTCCAACACATGTTAGATCCTCAATGGTTTTTAAGGGGAATCTATGATAAACATCAATAAATAGTCTCGTAGGTGTGTCATGAGATGGCTCCATCAAACATCCAATGGCCCAGAACTAGCCCAGGAATGTGGAACTGCATAATAATTAGAAGGGCATAGGCACTGGAAATATGTAGATTCTTTTTCTTATCTCCATGAGAAAGTAGCTCAGATCTTTAAAGATACAGTGCTTCCTGATGCCTATTTTCTTAATGATATGAAAGATGAAACTGCTGGAAATAGAAATGTTCTTTTTAAAAAATATACTCCATAATTGGTGTATATATCTAATGTAGCATTTCTGTAAAACCAGCTCTTTTGTGTGTGTGCAACTGTATATATGTATGTGTGCGTGCATTTACACACACTCACACTAGTTAGGAATAGGAATTACCAAGCAAAAACTAAAGAGAAAATGAGAGAAAATAGAAACTATGCAAGAGTAATTTGCTTTTGCTCTAAAGATAAAATCAACATAATCAGCCTTTCCTTTTGCTCACCTTACTTGATGAGGACAGAAGTCAGAGCCCAGTCCCCTGACGGTGTGTAAAATCGAATAGTAGACCACCCTGGAGTCAGCTGGACTCACTCTCAGGGGAGGCTGAGCTGGGAGAAAGCAACTGCGAAGGCTTGCCGCCGTGCTCTAGACACTCCCCACTGTGGACTTTGTCACAGGTGGTCCTAGAAGAGGAGACCCTCTGGCCTCTGGCAGAAGCAAAAACAAATCGTCCCTGCTGGGAGACACTTGTGTCCTAGGCAAGTTGTTTTCACAAGTACATTTTCAGGTCAGTGACCCCTCGCTGTCCTCTCTGACTGAGGAGCTTCTCATCTCTTGAATGTTGTAAGACTTTTCAGAGGTTGTCCTGACCTCCAGGAGATGTTGAGCATCTTTCCTCTCTTCCCATAATGTCTTGTTTGCTATGTTTATCATTTTGTTTTTGTTATCTGACATGCTGGTTCAGCCAGGAGACTGCGCTCCTCAAAGGCAGAGACCCTGCCTTCTTCATGTTGGTGTTCCCCACAGCCAGCAGTGAGTTCAATACATGTTACCAAGTGAAAATATAAACCCTTCCTGAGGGTCTGGGTGAGGAGTGGTCCTGTGTGTGAACAGGCAGGTAATTTCTGAGATGTGTGGCCACACCCACCTCAACCTGGGCTTTCCAGAGCCCTCTTGGTTTATCCCCAGGACTTAAGTCCCCAATAATGGGGATGATGCCAATCATGCCTTCAGGAAGTCTGTCATGGAAGGAGCAACTAATTCTGAAGAGCTTTTGCAATATGCAAGGAGGAACATGAGGCTCCAGGGGGACCAGTAAGAGAAGGATGAGGAGAAGAGAAGGACACAGTGGAACCAAGGGGCACCAGCTGTCACAGACACAAGAATGGGATCTGTGTACAAAACTCCTGTTCTGGATTTTGTCCCACCACATACTTAGTCACCAGGATCAATTCCAACTTAACTTCTTAACTTCTCTGAACCAACTTAACTTCTCTGAACCTCCGTTTCCTCACCTGTTATAATGGAGCAGTTATAAATATTTACTGTTGCATATGGTTGCTTTTTAAATGGAACATTGGATTTTAGATTGCTGTATAATACAAAAAGAGCATGTGAAGTAGATTTTACCTGGCAGTTTTTTTGTTTGTTTCTTTGAGACGAAGTCTCACTCTGTTGCCCAGGCTGGAGTGAGTGCAGTGGCGTGATCTCAGTTCATTGTAACTTCTGCCTCCTAGGTTCAAGTGATTCTCCTGCCTCAGCCTTCCCAGTAGCTGGGACTACAGGTGCCTGCCACCACACCTGGCTAATTTTTGCATTTTTAGTTTCTGCCACGTTGGCCAGACGGGTCTCGAACTCCCGACCTCAGGTGATCCGCCCACCTCAGCCTCCAAAAGTGCTGGGATTACAGGCATGAGCCACTGCACCTGGCCTACCTTATAATTTTTAGTTATCATTACTAGTAGTATTTAAAAGGAGACCTGGAGAGAAAAGGATGCACAAAATGAAGAGAGGTTGAAGATAAAAGTCTTGTTCATTTGATAGGAAGCAGATTCTCAAATGCCGTGAAGGCACAGAAGCCTTCCCTATGTAGAATTTACGTTCTAAAGTAGAGAGAAAAAACACACACTGGTTGAGAACTAAGGCTCTGAAGTAAGATTGGGTTAAAATCTGAGCAACAATTTGTGTGGTTTTAGGCGAGTTACTTAACCCTAGGAGGCTATCCTTAGCTATAAAATGAGGATAAAGCTTACATCTACCTCTTGGATTATGAATGAGAATTAATCACTCTTCCAATAAATATGTATTAACTATTTGTTATGTTATGTTATATTATGTTATGCTATGTTATGCTATGTTATGTTATGTTATGTTATGTTATGTTAATGCAAGACATTGCTCTTGGCATGAGGATACAAATAGTGAATAAGATACACAGGACCCTTGACTTCAAGGTGCTTCCATCCTAACAGGAAAGGAAAAACAATTAACAAATGAATATGTAATGTAGTATCAGGCAGTAAAACAGTCTAGGAAGAAAAATAAAACAGGGTAGGGTGAGGAATTGGACAATGTACTCTCTGAGACAGGGTGGTCAGAGGACCTGGCACTGTGACAGGCTCAATGAACAGTAGATAGTGTTTAGTTGACATTTTCCGGTCTGAGAAATCCACAGAAGCCAAGCCTAGGAGTCCTTTCTGATGCTCCCTGAGTAATTAGACTGGATTTGCACAATACAGGAAATCTCCATAGGGTAAACACTTAAACGGGGGAAAATTTATTCCTTTATTTGACAGGAATATATTGAGTGCCATCCTGTGCTTGGCTATGGGTAAATCAAAGCAAACAAGGCAGGGTGCCCAGTCTAGTAGGTTAAGACAAACAGGTCTCCCAGCAGAACGTCCATGTAAGCTGAGCACAAGCGCTGGTCATGAGGATCTCTGAGAAGATGACTCACTGCCCGCCTTTCTCAGCCCTTTGGTGCTGCACATACTACCCTGCCTCCTCTTTCTCCCCGGGTGGCCCAGCCCGCCCCAACACCCATTTGTTTCACGCAGTAGACATGCTAAATCAGGCCATATGCTGCCATCAGCTGGGTGGAGATCCTTACACAGATGACAAAGAAACATATCTGATCATGACATTTTCCCAAGCCAACTTCTGTCTGAGGACCCGGTATAGATTCCCCTTTTTTTCTCAAGCACTGGCTCCAATCCAGGAGCTATTTTTCGGGTGCCCCACTTCTTATGCTCCATTATGGGGTGCAAGTGGTGATCTCTAAAATCACTGCCCCATTTCTAGTATCTTAGGGAGATACTGTCTCTGAACTTTGAGGAAGATTCAAAGAATGGGAGCTACAGAGTATTAGAGGTAGAAAAGGCTCTTAGTGATGGTCGCACCCAACTTCCCCATTTTACAGAAGAGGCAACTGAGGCTAAAATAGGTGAAGTGGCTTATTTAATGTTACAAAAAGAATTTGTGGCAGAGCTGGTATAAAAACAGAGGTAGGAGAAGCTGGGAGACAACGGTCACTTGTAATGTCAGGTTACACATTTTCATAACTTTGTAATGAAAACCTTCTCTCACTACATTTTGCCATAGAACTAAAAATTCCAAACCACAACCCCCCCCTTAATACTTTTCATCTAATATGATTGTGACCCTCTTAGCCTCTAAGTTGCGTTTCATATTTCCTGTCAGAGCACCTCCAACCAGGAATAGGGAAATGGCTTAACACATTATGAACCTATTATGTGGAAGGCATTATCTTAGGCAGTTTAAGACACAATCTCTCTGAGCAGAGAGACCACAAACTTGTCTGGAGTCATAGGGTCAGTAAATACACGTGTCTGACTCAAAAGTCCAGATCTTACCACAACACTGACAACACTGGCCTTCTCCCAAAACCTGCCGGCTAATTTAGACCAGTGTTCCCATTGTTCAGATAAGGAGAACATCACACGCAGAGTGACTAACACAGTGCCTGGCACACATCATAGGCCCTCGATAAATAAAGGGCAATTATCTGTCTTTTCCTTTAGGTGTCAGGAATAAACAGATTTGAGTCATTTGTCTTATGGGTATTTACTAATATTGGCTGTACATTCACAATACATGTATAATATACATGTAAGATACAAAAGTTTAGATGTATGTGACTATGTTTTATTTAGTAATTTTGTGAAATATTACAAAGTCTCTCTGCAGGTGTTAGCCTTACTTGTCAGGATATTTGGCAGAAGTATTTTCCTGCAAGAGAAATCATCATAAAAACTATCTTACCCAGGCAAGTGGGGTTAGGATTCTACTCAGTAGACTTTTCTACTCCGGAAATATTATGGGAAAGCAGATTCATAGTAGATCCCAGGATAGCAGCATCTCAGCCTGTTCAAGGAATCTCTGTCCAGTTTCCCTGGGGTTTCGTTCCGTGTTTTGGACTTGTCATTGTCTCTAAATGATTTACTGTTAAATCTCCAATAAATATTGTAGAGGTATCAAGAGTCAGGAAGTTGGCCGGCTGTGGTGGCTCACGCCTGTAATCCCAGCATTTTGAGAGGCCAAGGGGGCGGATCACAAGGTCAGAAGATTGAGGCCATCCTGGCTAACATGGTGAAACCCTGTATATACTAAAAATACAAAAAATTAGCTGGGCGTGGTGGCAGGCTCCTGTAGTCCCAGCTACTCTGGAGGCTGAGGCAGGAGAATGGAGTGAACCCAGGAGGCGGAGCTTGCAGTGAGTTGATGTCATGCCACTGCACTCCAGCCGGGGCGACAGAGAGATATTCCACCTCAAAAAAAAAAAAAAAAAAAAAAAAAAGCCAGGAAATTTGGATTATCTTACATTAGAAACAGTGCATCAAGATTACACGGCACATGTATATATATGTAACAAAATGTGCACATGTACCCTAGAACTTAAAGTATCAAAAAAAAAAAAAAAAAGAATTTGACGTCAAAATGAGAGACACAGGAATTGATGTTAGTAGGAGCTGAGTCACATTTGTAGGATCAGCTTTTATCAAAAAGGCCACAGACTCCTGGAACTGAAGTCCTTGTGATTTCCTCAGTTTGTTTTTCCTGAAATTCAAGTGTTCCATTTGTTACTTAAATCTGTGACTACTCCATTTCCAATAAATCCTTTGTCACCTGAAACAAAAACAGAAACAAAAACAAAAAAAAAACGAAACAAACAAAAAAACAGAATATGGTAGAACTTTTGGTTAAACAAAAAATTTCTTGAAACTGAATATTCTGAAGGCCATAACTCATCGGTTTTAAAATGAGACCCTGAAGTCCTTGTACCGGGAGGCAAAGATCACCTGATGCTGGTGCTGAAATGCACCCTACTCGTCTTATGGCCCAAGCTGCCATCTCACAGACATGAAAACCAGACCCAGAGAGGGGAGTTACGCATGGCAGGGCCAGGAGAGAACCAGGTACACTAATGCTCTTGGGCAATTGTTTTAGATTCTCCTTTATATGCTCTAAAAGTATAGCTATTTTTTTTTTCTGCAGAGAAAATTAAACTTTAAAAGGCACAAATCACATGGCCTGTTTGCAACCTGACAGTGGCTGCTGGGATGCCCTACACTGAGGCTGCCCTTAGCTCCCAGGCACTTCTGCCCCTTTCTGCTTCAATTCTCACTCTCTCATCACCAGCTTCTTACACTTGTTCTCTGCCCCTCCCGCTCCCTGCAACAGACCCTGCCTGTGCCCTTGCCTCTGCGTGGAAAAATCTTCCTTCACTGCTTTGTTAGTAACTCCTGCTCAACCTTGGGGTCAAGCTGCACTTGCTCAGGAAGTCTTTTCTGATCTTCCCGACCATGTAAAATGTGCATATTACAGAGTATTTGAAACGCTTTCTTTATAACTCTAGTCCTAGATGCAACTTTCATTTGTTTATTGAATTACTTGATTTTTAAAATTCTTCCTCTCTGCTGTAAACTCCAAACCAATAGAGATGGTACCCAGAATGACACAGAAGTTCAATGACTGTATATTAGATAAATGAATTATAATCTGACCAGAAAGTTGTTATAGACCCTTCACACTGGCCAGGTTACTGAGGGTTTCTCAAGCACTGGTCACAGGCTGCTCAGTGTCCTCTGCGCTGTGTAAGAGCAAGGTCATGCTGCTATGTGTTGGGGTCACTGGTAGGTGCTCTCAGAACTCACCTGGATGCCTGGAGGACCTAGACCTCAGGGCTGATGCTTCTGTTTACATTGTCTTTTCTACATATCCACCTAACACACAATCAGGGCTCCTGCGAAGGTTTGGGGTTATATAAAGCTATTTCTGCTCTAATCCATCTCCTATCTCCAAATTCAGCCTCCTAGTTCATGGTAAACAGAGACTTCATTTGTTTTTAATATGACATTAGATTTCTGGGGTCCAGATGGTGGTTACACGTGTGTGTTCAGTGAGTAATACACTTATAATCTGTATACTTTTCTAGAAGTGTGTTTCATTTCAATAGAAAATGTGAAAACATTTTTAAAAAGCATTAACAGCAACTTATATAGTAATAATAAGAGACAAACAGAGACAGAGAGAAAAACAGAAGAGAAAGAGAGAAATCAAAAAGGGCAATTTAGGGGGGTGGTTAGATAAATCTTTGAGCAACCACACTAAGAAAATATTAAAAACCAAACAACAAAAGGAAATAAGATACAACTATATGCACTAACCAAAATTTATGTTCAACATTCATGTATTAAATGAAAACAGCTAGTCATAGGGCAACATGTATTATGATCCTATATAATAAAACAGAAAAGTCTAAGATATGCAATCAATTGAGATGTACTAATGTGTAGGTTTTTGCTCCTTGACTTTTTCTTCCACTCATGCACCCTATTAAAGAAAATTATATTTTTGCCCTTTGAGCTTTATAATTGTGCTACTGAACTAGATGTGTGCTGCCTGTGCGCTGTAAGCCAGGACAGCCAACATATCTCAAATCCACCTTTCCAAAGATATGGTTTCAGAGATATTTATGGGATAGAGGAGCAAGGTAGTTCAGGGCCTGGGGAAAGGCAGTTGGAGGCGAGGAACAGTGAGGCAAGTGGCGATCTGCAAATGCACAGTCGAGCTTCATGGCTCTTCATAAGAAGCATGTTCAGAAAATGGTGGTATTAGCATAATCTGAGGGAGGAGCTTCTGACCCTCTGACATCAAAAGGTCGCCTCTCAGGCATTCTTGCAGGCCCAGTTGAAGGGTCAGTGGTTTCAGCTTGAACTAGAAAACAACCAACACCAAGTTCTTAAAAAACAACAAGGGACCATCAGCATGGTAACTTATGTGTCAGGGATGTTCTCTAAAAGGAAGCTAGCAGATTGCTTAGCTGTGTGACTTTTAGCTACACAGGTTTTAAGATTAACTAGAAGTAAGTAACTAAAAGCAAGCAAGGCAGGTTAAGTTTGGTGAGCTTCATCAGGTTAGCTCTTGGTTTCAACTACATTCCTCCCTCTTGTACAAAGTCAGTAGAGTGACTTAGAGAGAACATTAGAACAGCTGGAGAAAAGAGGAGAGGTTTTATTCTTAGGTTAATTCCTGTGGAGCAGAGAATACTAAGATTGGGTAAGTACAGAGAGAATTAACAAGGGAGACAGAAAAACTCAAGTCATTTACATAACCAGTACCAGAATCAGGTGGGATTGAGGAGGAAAGGAGAGTAAGCAAGGAGAGAAAGAAATCAAAGAAGCCACAATGTCTGGATGTTAAGAACATTTGGGAGAGTTTAGTGAGAAGCTGATGAACAGCTATGGAATATGAAGGAATTCAAAAGGATAGAAATGGGGTTTTTAGAAGTATGCATTGGATTTTAAAGAGGATTCCCTACAATATTTTCAGTGCCGGGTTGGGCTTTGCAGATACCATTCTCTAAAGAAACCAGACCACAGGGAACTTCAGCACCCCATCCTCCTACATTGCAGGACCCAGTTGGTACAAGAGGGAAGTGTGGCCCTGGCCAAGGCAGTTCCATCCCTGAGTGGGTTTCCAGTGACTGGGCTGCAAGTTTAGGGAGTTTGGATGAAGGGATGGTGTGCTCTTTGTGGAGCTACAGGTGTTTAGACATTCAAAGGCAGCAGAGTAGTCAAGATGACCTTCTGCTAGTGTCCAGGGTTAATCCACAGAGACAGTTTAGAAACAAACACATGATTCCCTGCTCTTTTTCATTCATTCCTTTAAACATTATTTATGCATCACCAAACATATTGTCTCCTATGAACCAGGCCTTGTGGGGTTGTTTTAAACACTTGTTACTCCTCTATTTTTTAATGTGTGTATTTTGGAATCTCTAGTTACAGAAGTCCACCCCAAATTCTCTAGAGCTAGCTAAGCAATGGAGAAGAAAGAGCTAACTAGGATGAGGGGCCCAGAATGGGACCCAGAAGCCCCTCACACAAGATTCACCTTCCTTTGGAGGTGGCTCACTTACTACCCGGACTGACCTGGTGTATAGCTACCCACTTCAGGGGACTCCTAGCCTCTTCCCTCAGGCCTTCAACCTATAGTTTCAAGAGAGCAAGCCTGTCAGATGAGAAAATGTAATTCATAAAATCCTGCATGGGTTCAAGCCCTCTGCACGGTGGTGGGGACATGGTCCAGTGATACTCCTGAGTGGACACAATTTCACAATCCCTCCAACACCCAGGAAGATGAGAGTCTCTTCATGGTCAATCCCGCTCTGAGACTCATCAAAGGGCAGCACAAAAACAGCCCCAACTCTCAAATCTCCATTATCAGATGCTTCTAACTTGCATGGGAAAGTTTATTCACAGCATTCTAGAAGGCATGGGGCTCCCAGGCTGGGATTTCACCAGCTCAGTCCACTTGTTCATGTTCATGAAGCTCTTTCCTCTAGCTGAGAAACAAGAGTAAGAAGAGAAAGACGCAGAAGAGTGCCTGATAGAAAGCATAAATATGGACCAAACAAACAGACAGAAAATGAATTGCATTCAGAGCTTTATTCATGCCAAAGTTTGGGGATTGCGCTAACTCTGGCAGGCTGCCTTGGTAGAGAAGCAAAGCACAGAGGCGAAGTGATGAGGTTCTACCTCACTGGCAATAACAGAAAGGGGGCCAGAAGCTGGTGTGTTTTCCAGAAGGGGTAGCTGGGCAGTGCATTCCGGAGTTGAGCTGTGGTATGTTTAGCAGCAGCAGTCATCCTCATGGTCACAGCATGCAGGACCTCGGGACCTCATGGGGATGATTCCCAAACAGCAGCACCCAGAGCCACAGCACCCAGAGCTGCCACATCCACAGCTGCAGCCACAGCCCCCAGAACCACAGCATCCAGAGCTTCCCGAATTGTCACAGCAGCCAGACGATCCTGTGTTGCAGTCCTGGGGCCGCTGAATCCAGCGTCTCAGGGGACTCACGCCGAAGGTCCGGGGAGCCAGACAACAGTAGCTGGTGGAACAGGGAGCAGAGCATGGGTCAGGGGCACAGTACTGGGAGGTTGAGCCACTTGCAGGAGCTTGAACGTAATAGCTCTGGCAAGGAGAAGCACCCTGGACACAGCACGTCTGGGTCTGGCAGGGAGCTGGACTTTTAATGTAGGTCGTCTGGCAGGGAGCTGGGCACTTCACGTAGGTTTGGCAGGGAGTTGGGCATTTCACATAGGTCGTCTGGCAGGGAGCTGGGCACTTCACATAGGTTTGGCAGGGAGCTGGGTATTTCACATAGGTCGTCTGGCAGGGAGCTGGGCACTTCACGTAAGTTTGGCAGGGAGTTGGGTATTTCACATAGGTCGTCTGGCAGGGAGCTGGGCACTTCACGTAGGTTTGAGTCTGGCATGGAACTTGGTACTTCACATAGGTTTGAGTGGGGCATGGAGCAGGGCCCGTCACACAGACAGTTTTGGTCTGGCATGGAACTGGGCATTTCACAGAGGCACCATTGGTACCCTGTCCAGCCCCTAGTCCCGAGCCTTTCACACAAGATGGAGGGAACTGTGGCTGCTTCTGCTGGTCACACATTGTTCTGTGGCTTTGCAAAATCTGTAAAGAAAGGTTTCATTAGAACTATATAACTATGAAGGTTTCTAGGGGAAACCTTCAACATCCCCTTTGAATACAGTGATTTGCAAGCAGGGCTTTCTTGAGAAGGATGCAGACATCCAGAGGCTGTATACTTGGCAGGAGGTAGATTCAGAGCCAGGGACTCTCAGCTCTGCTCCTGTGCCTGTACCTGGCTATGTGGCTTGGTACAAGTCACCGCTCATCTCTGGGCCTCAGTCTCTATATTGGGAAATGGAGGCTTGAAATGGTGCTGCCTGTGTTTCTACCCAACTCTCCAAGCCTCCCCTCATCTTACTTCAGTGTCTGCATTGTGAATTACCCTTTGGAAACTGCTGCTCCCAGATGATTGCCCCCTGCCACCAATTCTCTCCAGGGTGACTTCCCCTCTTCCTCCTGCCCAGACAAGGAATACCCAGGAAAGGCAAATTTGTGTCAATGGACCCTGAGCCAACATGAGCCTCAAGCTGTGCCCGGTAAGGAGCAAAGAACAAGGCTAAAGTTGAGCAGGTTTCCACCACGTGCTCCCCGAACCAGCTGGACTATCAGTTGGCCTCATTAGCCCATGGACCCAAGAGAGGACTGCACAACCATACTCAGCTAAGGGGATGGGGAGCCAGTTCTCTAAAGTCCCTTCTTACACAGGAATACCAGCTCGTCTTGCCCCCCTCCCTTTCCTCTCACACCCCAGGCTCCAAGTTTCCCACCAGCATTGCCTTCAGCCTCCTTCAGCAGATTTCCTCAGTGTCTAGTCCTCACTCACCCTTCATCCCATAGCTCTCATTCCACCCCAGCTTCACCAAGGCTCTGTTTCTCACCACGTCTTTATCCAGTATAGAGACTTACCCTCTTTGCTGATAGGAATAAGACTGGAAGAACCCAGTGATCTGAAAAACTGGCAGGTGGGGAGACCTTTTATAGGGCAGCAATGAGGCAATTTAATGGCATCTAAATGAAGCACCAGAGATCACAAGGAGGAGGGCTGGCATTGCATTGGCAAGATTCCTCCCCAGTATGCCTGACTCCTCAGTCAGAGGCAGAGCATGTCTGTGCTTGACGCTGGGTTTTCCCAAACACTAGATAAATGATTCCTGTTCCCTTCTTCAGGAAACAAGTCAGTCTCCTTTTCCTAGAAGTTATGAGTGATGCCTATGTGATCTGTCTCTAATGAAGCTGTTTCTAGGTCACTTGAGTCTTCAGGACTTATCCAAGGTATAGTTAGATTCTCAATTTTTCATACACTGTGCCAAAAGCTAAGTGTAGCTTAGATAATCTAACTAAAATTGAGAATCTAATCTAAAGCTAAGTGTAGCTTTTGGCACAGTGTATGAAAAATTGAAAATTGAACTATAGATTCACTTCACTTCACTCAGCCTAACTGAGTGTTCTGTGGGCTTCCAAGGTAACTTCTGCTGGTCTAGGTTGCTGAGCAGTTTGGCCCAGTGGTCTCTGGCCCAATATGACAGCAACACCTCCAAGAAATGGTTTGTTTCGTGTAACATCAGGTTATTCTAGGTTCATTTGGAAACTGGGTGGGTGCTTGATGATCCTAGGCTCCAGGCTGGGGTCTAGACTGCCTCCCTTCAGCCTTCTCATGCCCCTTAGGCTCCCCCATTCTTACCTTTCAGGACCTCACTACCAGGCTTCAATTCCGAAGAACGCTGAGCAGGGAAAATTCCAGCCAGATGAACACTGTGTGATAACAACAACAACAACAACAACAACAACAACAACAATAATAGAATCTAAAGTTTATTTGAATACTTTATATATAACAAACAATTCATGAGGAAGTACATTTACAGAGAGACACAACTGAGGCCCTGAAAGATTAAGGGAGTTACCCATCATCACAAGCCGGTAAGTAAGGAAGCCAGACCTCAGATGCAGGCAGTCTGCTTTCATAGATCATGATCTTTATCACTACAATATGTTGCCTTTTATTTCTGAACATGGCATTGTCCTTGAATCCCTGCCTCTTTTCTTTTCCACAATGCAGAAGATGTAGAAAGAGAGATGGGAATATTATGTACTGAGCACTTACTATGTGGTGGATACTGTCCTAGGCTCTTTGCCTATGTTATTTCATTTGATTTTGAAATAACTCTATGAGACAGGCTTCATTAGCCCCAATTTTACATAAGAGAAAACTGAGACCCAGAGGTCTATTTCACCAAGGTCATCCCATCAGTAGGTAATGGAGGGACATTGGAACCCAAATCTACCCAACTCCAGAGCCCATGCTGCCCCCACTGAGCTGTATCGGGTCACCCACTGAAGAAGGTTGTCTTGAGCCTAAGCCTAGCACTGGTCCAAATAAATGTCAATTCCTTAGATAAGCCAGTGCAGGCTCTACCGTGGCCTCTATGGCCTCTCAGGTAAATGGTTCTATTGTATTTGTACATAATAGATCCCCACATTTCCCAGGACCCATAGGCTTTAAGGCCTCTACATTTCCTAAACAAAGAGTTTGCAAAGACCCACTAATTCACAGACCCTCCCCCACGCCAAGTCAGGTCTTGCAAAGTCTTCCCCTGAATACTTTAAAAAATCTCCCCAACCCCGCCTACCAGCCACCCCAGCCTCTGGTACCCAGCACTCTGCTCTCTATTTCTACGAGATCAACATTTCTAGATTCCACATATAAATTAGATCATGCAGTATGTCTATCTATGCCTGGTTTATTTTGCTTAGCATATTGTCTTCCAGGTTCATTCACCTTCTCACAAATGACAGGATTTCCTTCTTTTTATAGGACTGAATAATATTCTTTGTGTATATATAGCATTTTTAAGCATCCATTTATCCTTTGATTTACACTTAGGTTGATTCCTTTTATTGCCTATTGTGAATAGTGCTGCAATAAACATGGGAATGCAGATATCTCTTCAACATTACTGACTTCAATTTCTTTGGATATATGCCTACTAGTGTGATTGAAGGATTATATGCCAGTTCTATTTTTAATTTTTGAGGACCCTCCGTACTGTTTTCTACATGGCTGTACTAAATTGCATTCCCACCAATGGTGTACTAGATTTTATTTCCTCCACATCCTTGCCAACATGTTATCTTTTATCTTTCTAATTTCACTTACCATAATGACCTCCAGTTCCATCCATGTTGCTGGAAATGACAGGATTTTATTCCTTTTTATGGTTGGATAGTATTCCATTGTGTGTTCATACTCCATTTTCTTTATTCATTTGTTCACTGATGAACACTTGGGTTGATTCTGTGTGTTTGCTATTTATTGTAAATAGCACTGCAATAAACATAGGAATACAATTATCCCTGTGATATACTAATTTTCTTTCATTTGGACAAATACATAGTAGTGAGATTGCTGGATAATGTGATAGTTCTATTTGCAGTTTCTTGAGACACCTCCATACTGTTTCTCATAATAGCTGCACTAACTTACATTCTTGCCAATGGTGTATGAGTTCTCTTTCCTCTACATCTTTGTCATCATTTTCGTTTGTTTGTTTTTTGATAATAGCCATTATTACAAGAGTGAGGTATTATTTCATTGTGGTTTTGATTTGCATTTCCCTGGTGATTAGTGATATTGAGCATTTTTTCTAGACATGTTGACCATTTGTATGTCTTCTTTCAAGAAATGTATATTCAGATCCTCTGCCCATTTTTTAATTGGCCATTTTTTGTGTTCTTTCTATTGGGTTGTTTGAGTTCCTTATACATTTTGGATATTAACTCCTTATCAGATATATAGTTTGCAAATGTTTTCTCATTTTGTAGGTTGTCTATTTACTCTGTTGTTTATTTCCTTTTCTGTACAGAAGCATTTTAACTTGATTTAATCTTATTTGTCTATTTCTGCTTTTGCTGTCTATGTTTTTGAGGTCATATTCAAAAGGTCATTGCCCAGACCAATATCATGGAGTTTTCCCCTGTTTTTTTCCTAGCAGTTTCATAGTTTTGAATATTAAATTTACATTTTTAATTCATTTTTTGGTTGATTTTAGTATGCAGTGTGAGATAAGCATCTTATTTCATTCTTCTTCATGAGGATACCCAGTTTTTTCAGAATCACTTATTCAAGAGACTTTCCTTTCCCTATTGTGTGTTCTTGGCACCTTTGTCAAAGATCAGTTGATAGCAAATATATGGATTAATTTCTGGGTTCTCTATTCTGTTCCATTGGTCTATGTGTCTGTTTTAATGCCAGTACCATGCTGTTTGGGTTACTATAGCTTTGTAGTATATTTTAAAGTCAGGTATGTGTGATGCCTCTCTGATCCTGAACATTTTGGAAGAAGCAAGATGGGAGACTCTGCTTCAGGCTTGGTGTCTTGGCTTGGTGTCCTCAGGCATGGTGTCCTGCTTATTCCTGTCATTCCTGCCTCTGATGGGCTTGTCTTACTGCACAGCTTCCACCATGAAGACCACCAGTCAGTCCCTCTCCCCAAAGGGAGGGGTAAATGAGAAGGGATGTGGTTCCAGGCCATTCCACTTCTGCTCTCCTAAGTGTCCCGCCTCAGTGCATCCCCAGACCTGATGTTTTATGGACTAAAAGGAAAAGGAACATTCTCTTTTTGGGGTTAGACACCGCATGGGATAGCTCATCAAATTTGGTTCTCACAATAGTGTCCCAAACAAAAAATAACTTGCCCAAGCTCACACAGTTAGAAGTGATAGAGCCAGAATTTGAACCCAGGTAAAAGAGACTTCAAAATTTGTTTTTCTACCAAAACATGCTGCTTCTCGTGTTACAATCCATGATGCCTCAGGAACCATACCTTTCAGTCACCCAACATACAAGCAGTCATTAGGAAGTCTTCTGCATTATATGTAGGATGGGATATCCCCACTTTACAGAGAAGAAAATGCCCTAGAAGACCAGTCATTTTAAGGTGTGCCAACAAAACTGGAGACAGACATTTCAAGGCACAAATAGAAAGACCTGGACCCTTATCCTGATTGTGCCACCGCCCCACCCTGTGATTCCACAGTGCCCTGGTGTCTCTAGGCCTTTCCTCTTCCAATCTAAAGCAAAGAGGCTAGATGAGACCCCTTCTGGCTATGATATTCTGTGGTTGTAGGAGCCTGTTCTACAAGGGAAATGTATACTTCCACAACCTAGCCTTCCATGGAGTTATTCCCACGAGACTATGATTTTCAAGAGTCGTCAACTGTGGACATATTCACCATATATCATCATAGGACCTGGGAAACATTGACTAAACAAATGAATGAGTGAATGAATGAATGGGGATGCTTTACATTGACAGCACAGCCCAGACTGACCTCCTTCCTCCACGTGGTCAGTGCCATCCTGTCATTAGCCAATCTGTGCATCTCATGCCATCTGTGAGCTCTGATTGGCTCACTTCCTGCTGTATGGAGTCAAGCTCTCACTAATGGGTTTGACATTTGCAAGCAGTACTAGCATACCTGGTGAGAGACACCTTATCTATGTGCCACCAAAACAGGTGGGTGGGTTGTGCCCCACCCACTGTATAGGCTGGGAAGGCAAGGCATGGAGAAGTCAGATAACTGGTGCAAGTGCCAGGATGACTCACAGGGTTATCCCAAAAATCTGCTCCCAGAACCTCCCTTACATTTATCTCTTTGGATACAAGCTGATAGAATCAGAGACTTGTGGATTCATGGAAAACTGGTCCAGAGTAGTAGGCAGAGAGAATAATCTCCAAGGCAGAAAGTACTAAAATAGGTCATGGGGTCTGGCCCCTGCCAGAATGCAGTTGAATACCTATGTCATACAGCCTAATGGGCTGCTATTCTTAGAAAGATCGGCTAATCTTTGCAAGTTCTCTGAAAGTTAGGTACAGTGGCTCGTGCAATTCTAGTGACTCCAGAGGCTGAGGCAAGAGGATTGCTTGAGCGCATGAGTTCAAGGCTGCAGTGAGCTATGACGATGCCACTGCACTGGAGATCCTGTCTCCAGAAATTAAAATAAAATAAAATAATACAGGTCCTCTGTAGTGCCCCCGGTTAGCTTCTTTTGGGATTTACCATCAGGATAGTCAGGAACTGTATACTAGATTATCTCTGAGATCCCTTACAGCACCAATATCCATGAATCTTGGCATTCACTATACATTTGAAGCTGGGCCCCTTAGTGTGTGAACCAGACTCAGATTTTAACCCAGATCAGGGGATTAGACAGGGAGGTGCCCAAAAAGACATGTTGCTCTCTGACATCATGTTCTGGGTCTCTTCTCATCCTAGGAACTTTTCCTGATCAAAGAATGGGGACAATCTAAAGGTCAAATCTGGGTCCCTCCCCTTCTGGGGACAAGAAGGAGGAAGAAATGAGAAGCCATACACTGAAGAAAGGGAGTGCACAGGAATATTGGTACTTGGTGAGAAATCTCTCTACTGTGTCTGAGACCAGTGATCTCCACTCTTAGATTTTATGTCTATGTGTGTCTGCTTTAGGCTTAGCTCCAAGGCTTGCACCGGAGATCCCTTGCGATATTGCTGTGATAATTGGGGGTTCTTCCTAGACTATCAGGAGATTCTGTTGTAGAACCACAGAATGAAGGACAGAGGGCAGCCCCTATATTGTAACTGAGGCTCACAGAGAAGGGAAGAAACTTGCTTGAGGTCACACAGCCAGGCAGGAGCCGACTCTAGACAGAAATTTCTCAATCTCATCTAGGACATGTTCCGTAACCACACGTGGACACTGAGCTGGCTTTCTAGGGAGCTCCCTCACCTGCCTTCCTCCTTACCTCCATTCCCACTCACCACTTCCACCCAGACTACCACAAGAATAGCCAAGGAACATCTTGTAAAGGACATCCTCTATGGAGCAGAGAGGGTTTTCACATATGGAGGGGAAAAGTCATACAGGACTCCCACTGTGTGCAAATGTATGAGTCATCCAAACATGAGAATGCAAGCCCCACCTCGCTCAGAGTCACATGAGCTGTTTGCGCCGGGGACACGGCAAGACAGCACCAAACTCCTCTTGAGCACAGAGGTCAGTGAATATCAATGTCCAGATACTTCTCTTTCTCCTGGAATGGCCCACACTAGTGGGCCTCGAATGTCCACCAGCCTTTCCCTAACCCATTTATTCCTTTATAACATATACCAGGTAACTAGTCCCTCAGATTTACCTACAGTGTTGTAGAACTGTTTCATTGCATTTGATCTTACAACCACCTCCTGGATTTTCAGTGGAAGTTGTCTCTTCATCTTTTCATTTCAAGATGTAAAGGGATACAGAAAACTTTTACAGGTAGAACCCACTGGATTATGTCCCCTTGTGGACCCTTCTCAACTATTTTATCCATCCTCTCTGTGCAAATGGCCTATTCTGACCTTTATTTCAACCTCTTCAAGACCTTTACCCAAAAAGCCAGCTGAACTTTTCATATCTCCTTTCAGACAGTCCCAGTCCTAGTCATAGCTCTGCCAATTCCAAGATGTGTGACCTTAGATAATTAGCTATACATTCTGAAGCTGTTTTCTCATCTATAAAATGAAGACATTAATAGTAAGAGCATGTCATTCCTCTGCTCAAAAATGTTCGAATGAATTCTCATTCTGCTCATGGTAAAAACTAAAGTCCTTAAAAAGGCTTTCAAAAGGGATGCATGGACTGGACCCTATACCCTGTACTTCACTGATCTCGTGTCCCATCCTCTCCCCTCACTCTGACCCCACACCAGTCCGCTTGCAGTTTGTCTGATGCTCAGGCACAGTCCCACTGCAGGCCCTTTGCAGTTGCTTCTTCTCTACCCACACTGTTCCCCCAGATGCCCACATGGCTGACTTTGTCACTCAAATCTTTCCTCAAATGTGGCTCCTGTGAACCCTTCACTGGTGACCCAATTTAGCATTGTAATCCATACCTACTTGCCCTCCCTGTCCCTCTTCCAACCTTATTTCTCTCCTTAGAGTTTATCCTCATTTAATACATTATATATTTTACGTATGCATGTATTTTTCATTTTGTCCCATCAGAATGTGAACCCTATTGGGTGAGAACTTTCATTGCTTTTGTTCACTGCTCTGTCCACAGTGCCTTACTATACCTAATACTTGGTGCACTCAAAACATATTTGTCGGTTGCGTGAATAATACATATTTTTTAATTCATTTTGTTTGTCACCTGCCTTCTTTTCTTAGAATAAGTTCACTGAGGAAGAAATTTTTGGCTGTTTTGTTCACAAATATATTCTCAAATCTTAAAACTGCACTTGATAGATAGTAGGCACTTAATAAATACCGTTAGAATAAACAGACCAAGCAAATGTTAATATGAGATAAAGCAGGTGCCTAACATGAGTAAATGCTAACTGAATATTGGTTAGTTTTGCTGGTGTTGCTATTTCTTATCCCCCATCAACCATTTGTAGTCATTACAGTTGCATTTGGTTCTGAACAGCGACCAGAGCAGGGGAACAGGGTGAGGAGCAGGGCTCTTTCTTCACTTCAGATGGCCTATGTCCCAGAAAGCCTGTGACC
Organism: Macaca mulatta; assembly: GCF_049350105.2. Taxonomy (NCBI): domain Eukaryota; kingdom Metazoa; phylum Chordata; class Mammalia; order Primates; family Cercopithecidae; genus Macaca; species Macaca mulatta. The sequence goes on from NC_133406.1 coordinate 114,334,427, forward strand.
TGCCACACCAGCCCCTGACCTCCAAAACCACTGGTCTCCACCCTTTCCCCCATCCCAATACGTCATTCTGGGGACTAGTGAACCAGAATTTCAAAGAGTGATCTTGGAGCTGTCACACCTGACTGCTGTCTGTGAGAATACGGCAAGAATGACAGTTTTGTTTCCGGTGCTCTCCTGAGCCAGCACAGCCATTTGGCAAGTCCTACGTCCTGCCCCAAATTCTTCCAGATCTCTGGTAATCCCTGAGTACCACTTTTACTTATTCGGCCCCTCCAAGACTTTTCTAACAAATTCCCTGCATTAGATCTTTCTGTGTTTAAACTAGTTCGACTGTGGCTCGAATGGTCTTTGTTTTCATGACCAGACAATGACATCTTGAAGCATATACATTATATATAATAAATAGTTTATAGTATAATCTTCTTCGGGGATAAGGTGAGAGGCACTTAACAACCAAAGAGAAATAAATATGTAATTTCAATTGGTGGTAAGTGCAAGAACAACAGCAGGAAAAACAACAAACCAAGTTTATTTCAACAGCGGTCTGCAAAGGCCCAAGGGTGCACACTGATGCCCACCTCAGTCTGCACTTTCTCCCAGTGAAATCATTTGAACTTCCTGCATGACCACAAGGCTAAGACAGGTCTGCAACTTGTGACCTATCATTACCAATGTGTCTGCCTCAGAGAAAGTCCTAAGTCAGCAGAGCTCTGTAACAAGGGGCTCCTTACCTTTAGGACAGAGTAGAGAGAACAAGGGAAATAGTACTTCATTGAATTCCAATTCTGACTTTTGGATACTGTAAATAGGCTTCTCGAAAAAGGAAACCTGGGACCCAATAGAACTTTATTTAACTAGACTCTTGTATGTGCACAACACAATTAGAACAGCTACAAAAATTAGTACACTTTTCTACATGGTTCCCAAATGGATGTGATGCTATTCTGCTTTCTTAATGTTAATCTTTTAAACACACACACACACACACACATACACACACACACACACAGAGAGAGAGAGACAGAGAGAAAGGGAATATTGCTTTAGAAAATGTATGGAGCAGTAAGTTCATTTTTTTAACTTAAGTAAATTAGATTTTTTCTGTCCAAACAACTTTAGTGACTTGGCTATTTCACCATTTTTTTTTTTTTAATTTAAGTTAGGCTTATCTTGGAATTCTAATCAATCCTTACTTACTGTTCTCACAAATACTGCAGAATTTTAGATTTTTGTGAAGTATGTGTACACAAATAAGTAATTCATTAAAGTTTAATTGGTTGATTTTTCTCTGTTCCAGTAAAAGCAATACATCTATCTATCTAGGGAAAAGGATTGGGTAAAAGTAAAGAAAAGTGGAATAAAAACCACCATCAAACTGGGACTTGAAAATTACTTGAAAGTAAATTTATTGTTGCAAAGCACGTCAGATAATTTTTCAATAATCTGAGAAATACAGATATTGACATAAAGCTAAAATAATGCAAATCCAAGGCCTGAAGTTGATGAGAAGCAAACCTGCATGTTTATTCAATTGATGGGGCTGCAAAAAGGAAAGGCAAGAGAGTGGAGGAGGTAAAACACCAGGCTGCAATGGGTCCTTCGCCCACTAATTCCTTCAGTGCTGCTCCTGGTCCAGGTCAGCAGCAGCCCTCTCTGGAGCAGCAGCCAGAACCCCCAGACTGCTGGCTGCTGCCACTGCCACAGCAATCGGAGCTCTGGGGTCTGTGGCAGTGGGGCCTGTGGCGTCTGTGGTGGCTCAGGCAGCAGCCACCTCCCCCAGAGCTGCAGCAGCCCCCAGAGCTGGAGCCACAGCAAGAAGGGATTGGAGGTGGGCATAGGGATGCACACTTTTGGGGGCATTTGAGGGGACACTTGGGGATAGGACACTTGGGAGGGGGCTGGCACTGCTGGCAGGACATCTTGGTGGGATTTCAATAAACCTGAATGACAAAATAGAAACATATACAGAAACTTAATATCAAGAGCCATTACATTTTTTCTATTTTAAAATCCTCTCCCAAGGTGATGAAGAGGAATATCTAAAATAAGGACATGTATAGAAACCTCTCTGAGACAGAGTATATCTTCATTACTTTTGTATCCCTAGAGCTTTCAATAATTCTTAGTATTTGTTAGGCAGTTTACAGGTGACTTCTGAACTAATAAAGCCAGCAAAATTTGAATGCCATCTCAAAGACATGTTAAATACATTGCAATTCTACCCACATGAATCTATCTAGAAATGGAATTTAGAAATTGGTAGAAAATCTGTTTAATAAATAATAATAAATTTGAGATCTGCACAGTTACAGAAAAGCTTCCTTCAGAGCAATGGGCTTAGCGCCAGCAGGCCAACCATTGTTAGGGCTGCAGCAATCCTAGGTCATTCATCATCTCCCTGTCTGATCACGGGGATAATCCTTCCCAGGTTGGTTCCTGCTTTGTTCAGAGTCAACTACTACTTCTGGCCTTCTGGCCTTGTCCACCATTTCTTCCTCCTACTCCTCCTCCACGCTTCACTCTTCCCCTTCCAGAATTACTCTCCATCTCCATCTTCATCCCGCTAGCGCCGCCCTCTGGATTCCTATAGAAACACTCATCCTGGGCCGAGACGCAGCCGCAGATGCGTCCCTTAGGAAGCAGAGCAGATGAGGAGCCAGCAGCAGGAACACACTTTATATGGATCCTGGGACTGGGCCTTGGATGAGCCATTCTAAGGGCAGGAGCAGGATGTGGTTGTTGCACATGTGCAGGGTCATGCCTGACATTCTCTTGCCTCCTGGTTTCACCTCCTCCTGAGCTGGATGATGAGCTTCCCAGGTAGCCTATTCAGCACTAGTGGGAGAGAGGGTGACTTTATGAGACTTTTTGTAAATCAGACCCTTTTCCCAGGCTAAAGTCTCAAGGTGTGGCAAGCAGAGGGGTTTAAGGCTATGGGTACTTACCTTTCAAGCCTCCCTCCTGAACACGCTTTACTCAGTCCCTCAGGAAGAACTTTGGCACCAAAGGCTCCAAGACTGCCCGAGATTTAGCCCCTAACATATTCCGGCCAAATTTCAGCCAGAGGCTGTGGACCTTTCCCAGGTCAGTCAATCCTGAGAGGCTGGTCTGGTACCTTAGGCCTCCTTACTCTTTCAGAGAGTATCCCCCATGCTTTTAGACCAGGCCAAGTCCCCAATCCTAACTGTGGAGAGAGATGCCCCTTGGTCAGTCACTCTTCTCTTTAGAATTTCTCTTCGAAGAACACTTCAGCCTGGAATTTAAAGGCTATCATATTTGTCTACTTCTCTTTGGGTTACCAAGGAACGTGTCACTATCAAGGGGCCTTTTGAGTAGGAGTTTCTGAGTTTTTCTGTGGTGTGTTGTGTATGTGATTCTGCCACATTTAAGTAGCTCATGAGCACAGGTCAGAGACTTGAGACTTCTACCAATTCAGGAACTTTTTGTGAAAGTATCTGTCAACCACACACACACACACACACACACACACACACACACACACAGAGACATGTTGCATTTATTGCAACTATATTTTTAAAAAAAGGACTGATTTTTTTTCCTCAACAAACATACAAGAAGATCATTACGAGGAAGGTAGTTTTCCTATCATAGAAAAAAATTCTTCCCTTTTACCCATCAAAACACTCTAAACCAACAAGAAAAAGAAATTTGGTGTGCGTTGCTCTAATTCTCAAAAGGTTTATATAGGATGCAACTCTTCATGCAACCCATTAAGATTGGTTTATTTCTCCTTACGTATATCATATATGATATATGTAGATACACATATAATCACGATGTACTTCTGGAAATACGTACTATGTAAAATAAATGCCTAACAATGACAAAGTTAGCTGATATGAATGAACATGAAGACATTGATAATGATGACAAGGAAGATGAGTAAATCTCCAGCCTATATTTCCCCTCTGTAAAGACAGAAATTACTTACTTTTATAGTAACTTCTGCTATTACTAACTCAGAAAATGAGCATTAGACAGCAGGAATGGAATTGTTGTGGAGGGCAGCTTTTCCAGCAAGTATTTTTGTAAGAATGTCCTCCCATTTTCCATCTCTCTCTCCCAGTCCAGTGCCCCATGTTGATGGTGTTTATGGCAAGCGAATCATCGCTACAGAGGGCTGTTGTAACAAGCAGTGACCTACCACATTTGAGCTCTTAATCTGGGACCAGCACTGCCTCAATTATGTGAGAAATACAGATGAATTAACCTTGTTCCTGTCCTCAGGACCTCACAGTAGAACTGGAGAAAGAAACAGAAACACCTAAGAAGTTAGATGGTGATGCTGAACCTCAACACAGAAGAAACACGGTGTGATTAAAGGAAAATTTCAGGGTTGACACCAGTGGTCTTAGTCGGCAGTCATAAAACAAAAAAATGCCAGGACTCAACTGTAGACTAATTAATTCAGAATTTCTGGGAATAGGGCCCCAGCACTGGTGTTTTTTAAAAGGTCCCAGTTGAATGTGTTGTGCAAACAGAGATGAAAACTATTGGTGTAGCCCTACTCTGTCCAATACAGTAGCCAATAATCACATGAGACAATAAAGCCCTTGAAATACAACTTGTCTGAATTGAGATGTGCCGTAGCATAATGCTGAGTTTGAAGACATAAAATTGCTTCAAATGTAAAATATCTCACTAATATTTTAGACTGATTACATGCTGAAATGCAAAATTATGGATATACTAGCCTAAATAAAATATAGTATTAAAATTAATTTTACCTAAATGACCTATAAATCAAAGATGAAGTCATAAGAAAAACTAGAAAATAGTTTTATTTGATTAAAAATGAAAACACAGACCATCAAAGCTTGTGGGATGCAGCTAAAGCAGTGCTTCCATCGCACTTAGAACAAAATCCATATCCTTACTGTGGTGTACAAGGCCCCGTCCAATCCTACTTCCATACTTGGGCATTATTGCCTAACTCACTTTATCTCAACCACTAGGCTCTGGCAGCTCTGCTCCACTTGCTAATCTTCTGATGTACCAAGCATACTTGTTACTCACAGCCTTTACACTTGTTCTTCCAGCTACCTGGAAGAATTCTCTTCATCTAAGTGGTAAATTGGTCCACTCTCTCATTTCACTGAGCCCTCTGCTTAAATGCCACCTCTCAACCCACCTTGACTATAATAGAAAACAAAACATAAACACCATTATTCTCCATCTCTACTCTGTTTGTTTACTTCATACCTGTCAACACGTTACAATTTATCTATTTGTAGTCTTTCTTTGAAATAGAATGAAGGCTCCATGAAAGCTGAGATTTAATCAGTTTTGGTCATTGCTCCACTCTCTTAATATGTTAATATGAAGAAATGTATTTTCTAATGATAAGCAAATCTTACATTCCTAGATTAATCAGTAATTGGACAAAATATATTCTTTTTTTCATACTGCTGATCTAATTACTTAGCATTTAGTTTGTAACTTTCATATATTTGTTTATAATTAATGTTAGTTTATCATTGTTTTGAGAAATTTGAGTTTAGGTGTGGTATAAATGTTGTATCTTCCAATCATTTATATGACTTGCAAGATTTTGTAAAGATAATTGATATGGTTTGGATATTTGTCCCCTCCCAATCTCATGTTGAAATGTGACTCCAAATATTGGAAGTTGGGACTGGTGGAAGGTGATGAGTTATGGGGTCAGATCCCTCATGAATGGTGTTCTGCACAAGGTAATGAGTGGTAATGAGATCTGGTTCATGGGATATCTATTTTTTTAAAGAGTATGACAACCCCCATGCACTTTTCTCCCCTTTCTCATCATGTGATATGCCAGCTTCCTCTTTGCCTTCCACCATGAGTGGGAGCTTTCTGAAGCTTCACCAGGAGCAGATGCCAGCACCATGCTTCTTGTGCAGCCTGCAAAACCATGAGCCAAATAAACCTTTTTTCTCTATAAATTACCCAGCCTCAGGTATTCCTTTATATCAATGTGGAACAAGCTAACACAATAATAATTATTTGTTCCTTGAGTTGGTATTAAAACTCTCTTTTTAATTCCTCTTAGTTTGATAATTACTGAGGCATAGTTTTTTAATTCTCTGTTTTAATACAAAATGGAAATCAATAAAGAAAGAAAACAAAAAAATCTCTAAACATATGGAAATTAAACAGTATACTCCTAGTCTAGGAGTTAAAGAGGAAATCTCAAAGAAAATTCTTAAAAATACTTAGAAATGAACAAAAATGAATATACAATATATAAATATGGGATTATTTATGGGCTGAATGTGTCCCTCACAAAAAAAAAGACTCATATATCCCCAATGTGATATTATTAAGAGAGGGACCTTTGGGATGTGACTAGATTATGAGGGTGGAGCCCTCATGAATGGGATTAGTGCCCTTATAAGAGGAAGTAGGAGAGAATTTTTCCCTGGCCATGTGAATATACAATGAGCAGATGGACATCTGCAAGCCAGAAAGAGTGCCCTCACCAGACACTGGATCTGCTATCACTTTGATTATGAACTTCCCAGCCCTCAGCACTGTAAGAAATAAATGTTTGTTGTTTAAGCCGCCCAGTCTATGATCCTTTGCTATTGTAACCAAAACTAACTAAGACAGAGAAACAGCCAAAGCAGTGTTAAGAGGAAAATTTTTAGCCCTAAGTGTTCACTGGAAACAAATAAATTCCACAAAACAGTAATCTAAGTCTCTGGCTCACGATACAAGACAAAGAGCAAAATACACCTGAAACAGATAGAAGAAAAAGTAAAGATGAAACAAAAATCAACCTAATTTAAACTAGAAAATAATATAAGAAATTATTGCAATAAGGCTCATTAACCAAAAATAAAATTTATAAACCTCTAGCAAGATTCACAAAAATAAAAAAAACGAAGACAAAAATCACCAATACCAGGAATAAAAAGTTTAGTATCACTACAGATCCTGCCGCCATTAAAAAGATAAGGGAATGCTACAAACACTTCTCTGCTCATGAATGCGACAGCTTTAAAAAAATGAGCCAATTTCTCTAAAACCACAAACTACTAAGACTAAGCTAAGATGAAATAAGTGATCTAGATAGTCCCAGAACCATTCAAGAAATTGAATTTATTGCTTAAAAGCTCTGGAAAAAAAATGTGTAAGCCCAGATGGATTCACTGGAGAATTCTACCAAACATGTTAAACAAAAATAACATTTGTTTTCCATACTTTCTTTCAGAAATTTCCACAATTTCTTTCAGAAAATAGAAGTAGGCAGAATATTCTCAACTCATTTAATGAGGCCCATCATTTCTCTGATATTATAATCAGATAAATATAGTACGAAAATAAAGAAAACTACAATATACCTTTTAAACTTAGACACTAAAATCATCAACAAAATACCAGCAGATCTCATCCAACAATATGTAAAAATAATTATACATAATGATCAACTGGGATTTATTTCAGGTATGCAAAGCAGGATCAGCATTTGAAAATTTATGAAACCCATTATATCAACAAGCTAAAACAGAAAAATCACACAATCATATCAATTGGTGCAGTTAAACACTTGACAAAATTCAGTACCAATTCATAATACAATCTCTTAGCAATTTAAAAATAGAGGGGAATTAGCTCCAATCGATAAAGACCATCTACGAAAACTCTACAGCTAACATCATACTTAGTTGTGAAAACCTGAATTCTTTCTCCCATGATTGAAAACAAGGCAAAAATGTCAGGTGTTCACTATCTCCATTTGCTGATGGCATATCTCAAGAAATCTAAGAAAAAACAAAAACTCTAGAACTAATAAATGAGTCAAAAAATGTTGCAAGGTACAAAGTCAACACAAGAAAACAAAACACATTTCTACAGGTTAACAGTGAACATGCCAAAAGTCTAATACCATTTATAATCCTTCCAAAAAAATGCTTAGGTATACACTGAGCAAAATATGGACAGAATTGGTATACTGAAAATCAGAAAACAATGATGAAAGAAATCAGGGAAGACCTAAATAAATGGAAAAATACACTGTGTTCAAGGATTGGAAGACAACAATAAAGATGCCAATTTTCCCCAAACTGAGCTAAAGGTTTAATACAATTCCCAATAAAATCTCAGCAAAGTTTTTTTTTTCCCCAAATTAAACTTGTTTAAATATTTATATTAAAAGGCATAGGCCTAAAGTAGATCAAATGGCCTTGCTAAATAAGAATAATTCTATCCAATATTAAGTCTACAGTAACCAAGATCGTATGGTACTGGTGTAGGGACACACACAGAGATCAATGGAATGGAATAGAGAACTCATAAACAGACCTACACAAATATGTTCAACTCATCTTTGACAAAAGTGCAAAAGAATTTAAGTGGAAGAATATCTTTTTCAACAAATGGTGTTGGAGCAATTGGACATCAACAGGTAAAAAGAAATTTTGAGCTAAACCCTACACTTTATACAAATGAACTCAAGTGGAAATGTAATGTCATTAAATAACTAAAGTAATCACTGAGTGGCAAAACATATCTGCATTACACATAACTAATAAAAGTCTGGTACCCAAAATGCAGAAATAAAATGCCTACCCATCTTTACAAAACAGAAACACATAATAGAAATATGAGCAAAGGGCTTGAAAATAAATCTAACAAAAGGGGAGGTTCAAATGGCCAATGAAAGATGCTCAACTTCATAAGTAATCTAGAAAATGCAAATTAAAGAGATGATAATAGATACTGACACTCACCCGATTAGCAAAATTAAAATGGTGTGCCAGTACCAGTAATGGTGAGGATGCAGAGCAGCAGAAATTATCATACAATACTGATCAGGATAAATATTAATGCAATCCCTCTGGAAAACATTTTGTTGTTATCCAGATAGATGAAAATATGTCTATCCAGTAATCGTACTTCTGGGGAAAAATAAAAACTTCCCAGATATGTCCCAGAAGACATATATAAGAATTTTCATAACAGAATTAGAATTATTTGTCAAAAACTAGACGCAAACTAAATGATCATCATCAGTAGAATAGATAAGTATGTTTTGGTATAGTGTAATATACTATTCAATAATGAAAATGAATAAGGTACAGATCAACATACAGTAGGGTTTACCTTCTCAACTGGACATTGAACAAAGAGAAACAAATTATATAAAACTGTGACTCCTTGTTTATAAAGCTTAAAAACTCAACTGGGAAGCATACATCGATGGCAAAACTACAATGAAAATTAAAAATTGTGACATGCTTACCTTTGGTGGGGGTGGAGAAGCATCTTGTGATTGGGGGACATGGGGCAACTCTGGAGTTCTAGCAGTCTTCTCTTTCTTATCCTCATTGTGGTTGGCATTATTTGTGTTTCTTTTTAAATTACATAAATATATTTTATTTATTCTTTTGTATGTAGATTATATCTCACAATAAAAATGAATATACTAACAAATTAGGAAGTAAAACAGCAAGCAAATAAAATCTTAGCAGAAAGTCTTGAAGACTATGTGTATAACTTAAGAACGTGAAAAAAAAAAAAACTCTTAACCAAGAAGTCTAAAACTTTCAAGATAAAAGAAAATTTAAAATTTAAAATTTCTTATAGCAAACAATATTACTATAAGCCAATATGGCTCATTAAAATATAAGGAGGAAGAGGAGAAGTACGCTGGCTAATTTTATGGAGACTTGACTGGGCCATAAGGTGCCCAGACATTTGGTCAAACATTACTCGGGCTGTTTCTATGTGGATGTTTTTGGATGAAATTAACATTTGAATTTGTAGACCGATTAAAGTAGATTACTCTTCCCTGTGTGAGTGGGCTTCATTCAATCAACTGATGACTAGAATAGAACAATAGGGCTGAGTAAGAGGAGATTTCTTCTGCCTGACTGCTTTGTGCTGGGATATTGATCTTATTGTGCTGGGATAGTGCTCAGATTGCAATTTCCACCATCAGCTCTCCTGGTTCTCAGGCCTTCAGACTCAGACTAGAACTATCCCCTCTTCTAGGTTTCCAGTTTTCCAACGACAGATCTTGAGATTTCTCAGCCTTCATAATCATAAATCCATTTCCAATTCTTATCATAAATTTGTATCTCTACCTATATCTGTAACTATATCTATATTTCTATCCAGACCTATATCTCCTACTGGTTCTGTTTCTTTGGAGAATACTGACTAATGCAGAGGGAAAATACTTAAGATAGACCAGAAAAAAAAAAAACCAAGGAGTATGCTGAAAAATAAGGCAGAGTATATGAATAGGTAGTTCGCAGAGAAACAAAAAAGAAAAAGTGTGTGCAATACATATATGAACGTAGACTCAGAATTAGCACTATGAGAATTTCAAATTAAACTAACAATGACATATAATTACCTATAGGAGTTGCAATATTTACAAAAAGGGGCAAAGAAAAGAAGCCTCAAGCATGATAGGGAGGGACTAGAGTGGAAGAACACAGGTGGAGATGTTAATTGGTACCCATTGGTGTCATGCAGAAGAAGGGATAGGATGCTTTATAAGCCCATTTTCAGCAGGGCCTTGCTCTGAACTGAGCCCATCATCTCACCACACGCACATCTCAGCCTGCTGATAGACTACTATTTGTAATTCCCCTGGTGGTGCCCTCACTCTTCCTCACGCTTCCTCCTCAAGGCACAGAGCGTCAGTCATCCAGACAAGCTGCTTCTCTGTCCTAAAATTATTTTAATATGAGTGCTGAGCTGAGACCAGAACCTAAGGAGGGCCAGACCCAGGCTGGGCTACATGCAGCTTATTTTACAGCTGCCTAAGAGTGGTTTTTCTTTTTTTGTTTATTTTGGTTTATGTTTTGTTTCATATATATTTTTTGAGAGTGGTATTTCTCATGATTCTCCTTCACACCCTCCAGGCCTGATCCTTTGCAGTGAGGCAGATACAGCAATAAAGGTGGGACATGGCCCAGAGCCCGGTTCCATACTGTGTCTCACTTAGCCATGGATTGAGTCACAGGGACTGAGCAGGCCCATACTGAGGTGTTCCTTCAGCCTTACATTGCTTAAGTATTTATTTAACCGTTGTTTCGTGGAGAGGCTGGAACATGAAAGAAAGCAAGAACTGGACAGACTCCTCCTCCCCGGAGAGTAGTTGAGTGACAATGAGTTGTCATTTAAACTTGCCCCTGAGGGTTCTGATTCTCATGCCAAGCATTTTAAATCTGATGAAAAGAATTCTGTTAAATAGACCTTTTTGCTCGGAGTGCAAAAGATTTTTCTAACTTTGTCATCATGGCCTGAAGAGAACATGAAAATAAGTTACATTCGGCATGGTGAGTTAAACTGAGCAAGCAGCACATGGCCAGCAGCGCTCAGCCCTGGGGCTATCAGTCTCTCCAGGCCCCTGCCTGGGCTGAGAGGGTCCACATCTCGCAGTCTCCGAGTGCACACGCGCAGTCCCATTGAGAAGCCCTACTGTGAGGCTGCTTTTTCAGGATTGCCCCTCTGGAGACTGCTTCCGGCATACCTCTTTCTCACGCCCCACTCTTACCAAAGCATCCTTAAAAGTGTATGGCTGGGGCACTGGACTTTAAGGGATTTGAAAAGAATAAAAGAATTGACAATGGCCAGGATACTTCACGAAGAGGCAGAAGAGCTTTATTGTTGTATAAGGTAAGGTGGGAAGGTAAGATCAGGATCCAGGATGGGTTCTTGGGCCATGACAACAGACAAAACACTTCACAAGGTGTGTCAGCCCAAAGGAAGGAGAAAAAGGGGCAGGAGAAGCATCATTCTGGGACAGGTCCTGGCTGCAAGTTTCTCCATAAGTGTTTCTCTGTGATGTTCGAGGTCTGGTCAGCAGCAGCCCCCAGAGCTGTGGCAGCAGCTAGAGCCCCCAGAGGGTTCACACTCACAGCAATCTGGGCTCTGGTGCCGGTGCCGGTGGAAGAGACGGGGCCTGTGGTGGCTCAGACAGCAACTGCCACCCCCAGAGCTCCAGCAGCCCCCAGAGCTGGAGCCGCAGCAGGAAGAGACTGGAGGTGGGCATGGGGCTGGGCACTGGGGTGGGCACTTTGGAGGACACTTGAGTGGGCATTTTGGGGGGCACTTGGGAGGGGGCTGGCACTGCTGCTGGTTTTGCTGGCAGGACATCTCAGTGCGACTTTTTCAACCTGAAAGTTGAAATAATCAAACCCTTTAGCTGTGAAAAGGCAAGGATGGCAATTTTATCTCTTTTAAAACTAAATCATATGGTGACGGTGAATAATATTCAGTGTGTGTATATGTATACACATACACACATATGTATCAACAAGTGAAAGAAAACAACTTAAATCTTTCCTGCTGAATGAAGATATATACTTGAAAATCAGATGCAATAAGAAGCTTCTTATTCTGTCTTTTAGTAGATAGGCAGTATCTTCAAATCTTCATAACCTTGAATAGAGTATTCACACCCAACAAAGTATCCATTTTTGAAATATAAGAATAAGCCCTTGATGAAACCGTCAGATACACATTTCTCATAGCCCAAGGCAAGATTTCCAGAAACTCAAGTCAGACTGTCTCTCTTTTCTGCACATAATAGCACAGAATCAAAGACATAACTCTCTGAAGCCTTCGTTCATCCTCCCATTCCCCTGTGCCCTCTGGTCTCCCAGGTTGCCACTCACCGTGGTCACACACAGCACAGACACGTCCCAGGGGAGTCAGAGCAGATGAGGTGCTGGAGCTGAGTATGTCTTTTATAGGCTCAGGCTTGGCTCTGGGAAGAGCAGGAGGTGGCTCTTGCACAACCAGGCATGTGCTGGGTCATTCCTGACATTCCCCTGCCTTCTTGTCCCTACAATCCAAGGAAGCACTGGGAGCTCCCAATACCTCCCTCCGGGACGAGGGTCTAAAGGAGCTTTAACCAGTCACAGCCTCTTCCAGGCCGGGTACCTGTGGAGCTGCCAGAAGATTCTTAAGGAACTCATGCCTGGACAAAGGCTCAAAGAGTGACTTCTAAGAACACCAGAGATCCTTGCCATAGCTTCTCTGTGGAAGTGTGCTATTCCAGTTTCTTCCCATCCCCGAGTATGGTTTTCCAAGCCTGCTTCCACAGCTAAGCAGGTTTCTTTGTGGCATTGAGTCAGAGACCAATTCCTTCATGGAATACTCCTCCCCTTCTGCTCAGACCCTCATTCCTGACCCCATGTCCCTGTGTAGCCCACAGAACCCTGCTAACAGGATTAATAAGTGATTCAAGATGGTTTCTTCAGATTTGGTGGTGATGATCATTGTGACTAAACTTCTTCACTTAGAAATTAAAATGTCTACTGTGTAACAAGGTAGTTTTTAAAATAAGGCAATAGTTTCTTGAACTGGACTCAGAAGAGCTCTGTGTTTATGAGCCCAGTCACCTCAAAGACTTTATTTAGACAATCTAAATCCTCAACTGTAAAACAGGCCTATTAGCACCTTCCTCTCTGAATTGTTGGTTCCATCAAGTGAGGCTTTAGCACATGATAAGGCACAAGGAAGACACTTAAACAAAGTCAATTTTTAAAAGAACAGGGGCAGGATGTGAGACAGAAAAATGGACAATATTCAGTTCCTGTCTTTGAAATTTTTATTTAAAAATATAGGTAGGCTAGCGAAGACTCTCTTAAGAATGTACAGTGTACATTCAGGATTTTGAGAAGTCTAATTATTTCTTGTCAAGAGGATGATGGGAATCAAATGATTTATTTAATCTTGTTGGTGAATGACAGGAGAGTAAGGAATCTGATACCATTTTGGATAAGATACATTCATCCATTAATCAATTTATTTCATCTATCCATCAAACATTTACTGACAACTTACTATATGGCATAAGTTAGAATACAGCTTTTGAAAAAGATAGTCCCTTCTTTCATATACCCTTGATCTAGAAGGTAGACGTATATGGTCTTTACATTTCTGTCATACTAAGAGATGCCCCATCTCCAATAGTTTTATTTTCTAGTCTCAGATGTAGTTCCCTACCCTTGAGGGTGTTCACATCAAGAGTAAAAAATGTTGATATCCAAACATAGCAGTTAATCAAAAAGATACTATTTTGTCAGCTATGAGGTATTCAGTGATCATCTATCCAAACACTTTGGTTTATAGAGGTGAATACCGTGTGTGTTGTGTGACCTCTAGGAATTCACAATTCAGTGGACATTCTGAAGACCTCTGTGAAATTTATGTGCATACAAAATGAGTCTATTTTCCAAGGAGATTGTTGGGAAACCGGATCACCTGACAATGCCTGAGGGGATGTCATGCCAGGTTCCTCATTCTCCTTGACAAAGATGGTAGTAACCACGAAGGAAGAGAATGGGATGGGCTGTGCCTTTATGAATGTGTGTGTGTGTGTGTGTGTGTGTGTGTGTGTGTAGGCAGCATGGGCATGAGTGTGCGTTTGCAAGGCCGGGAACAAGCACAGCAGTGTGGCCAAGGGTTGGAGAGAAGACCACAAAGCTGCTATGTGCCTCATTCACAGGAAGCCAGTCTCAGGAGACAAAATGTCCTTCCACATTTTTTATGATAAAATATATCAGCCACTGTTAGAGATCAGGCTTACAGCCTTTGACACCAGTAAGAATTCTAGGTAATCTTGGCTTTATGTCCACAGTCATTAAGTCACCAGAGCATGAGCTCGGGATCAGGTCTTACCCCTTGTTTCTTTTCCTGGGGAGTCTAGCAGTTGACTGTAGACTATTGATTAGATGGATGAATGAATGAATTAAATGTTATTAGAAGAATTACCTGGGAGTTATTTAAAGTACTTCCTTTAAGCCACCTCCACCTCCCCTTTGCCTAGAAAGTCACTAACCTGCAGTTTGATCCTGCCAAATGTCGTAAGAGGCAAATATTTTTGCTGTAACCTCAAACTAACTCTATCACAAAACCTACTGATCTCCAGAACATGTTCTCTCTTTGTGGTACTTCCTCTCTTATTCACCTGTCATGGGACCTTACCAATGTCACACATCCCTCTCCTTCAGCTTCTGCAAGTAGTAGGTTGATTATTTTATAGTTTCTTCTTGTAAAATGCATCTCTTAGCTCATTTCAACCTCTCCTTCCCACTGAAAACTGATAACCCCAGTCCTAAGCCACCAGCTCATAGAGCAGACCTGGAGGTGAGGTTGGGGACAATAGTTTCCTAACAAGGGATGGCTACATGGTGACCTGGATCCCTGAAACTATTGCCCAGTGGCAAGATTCCTACTGAAGCCATTTATAATGTTTGGACAGAAGAAGCTGGAATCTCCCATGATTTTCCAAAGGGACAGAAGAGGAGACAAGAATATCAAGAATATCTAGACATGTACATTTAATGTGTAAGAATCACACCCTGCTCCTCCTGGAGCCAGAATGAACCCTACAACCTGCTCCAGGACCCTCTATATGAGGCATCCTTGGCCCTGGTCCTGGTCCGTTATCTGTTTTTACTTCTCAGGTACCGGTCCTCTTCTTGGTCTATCATTATTGTGAGTTTATCCAGAGAAGCCAAGGAAGGGGCCCTAATCAGGAGTGGGGCAGACAAATAGAGAGCCCCTTTGGGAGACTGGATCTTCAGAAAGGACAGAAGGACATGGGGGGAGAGAAGGGCACGAGGAATAGAGGGTCATTTGTACAGTATGGGAACTAGCCCAGAAACATTAGTATGTCAGAGAAGGAAATTAGGGAATACCTGCTTTAAGTCTAGCTTGCTGAGAAGAACTTACTATAAGCTGTGTGAATTTCACACAGTAAATAGTGCAGGCCTTCCCAGTTTAACTGTAGAGAACTGCTTGAGATCACAGACTCTGTAGCTAAATCACCTAGATTTGGATTCTAAGAACCAGGTACTTGCTATGGAACCTTAAAAATGTTCCCAAAATTGTCTGTGACTCTGTTTTCTCATCTATGAAGTGTGTAAAATAACTGTAATTACCTAATAGCAATGTTGTATGAATTAAATAGTACATATCTTATAACAAGTAAAAAAGTTTAGAATTACATACTTCTACAATTACTGTACATAGTTCTGAACTAGGTGTGAAGATGGAGCAATCCAACCAGCATGGGGGTTGACTAGGACTGAAATCTCACCTAGCAAGGCCAAAGAGCAACCATGAAATAGTAACATAGGGAATGTCTTTCTTAATATTAATGGTTTTGTCAGTTGCTTACAAGCAGAGGGAGAATTGTTTAGAAAAAGAAAAGTATCCTTATTCTAGGTTTACACTTGTGTTGTGCTGAATTCACTTTCAGCTGAACTCACATTGACATATCCTGCCAACTGAGCCAGCAATAGTAAGAGTCCCTCCCAGGAGCTGGCCAATATGCTCATCCCTCAGTCTCCTGAGTTCTTTTTAGCACTGGGGGTAGTGCTGGTCCTGCTCTGGGAGCAGCTGCTTCTGGAGTTAGCACAGGCAACACACAGTCAGCCGACCTTGGTTTCAGAGCTGCTGCGGCAGCAGCGACAGAGCCTGGGGAGTCAGAGAGAGAGCAGCGCCACAGCTCTCAGATACTGCTGTGGATCTCAGAAGGTCCGAGTTGAGATAACCACACACAAGAATCCACCCTGGCCCCAAACTCCTTTTCTATTCCCCCCTCTTTCTGGGCTGACCCTTTGGGGACACAAGAGGGTGACCAGGTAGAATTTTCACTCCATTTGGAGATGAAAGTTCTCTCTGGGGATTCTGGCCCCGGTGACAATCCATTGACCTTTTCCTTTTCACAATGTGTTCTAGTTACTGTTGACTGTCTTCACTTGGGTCATGTTTCTAATAGCCCAACTCAGAGTTAATCATCTGCCATCTTCCCCCTCTAGATATATTTGAAAGACATGAAGCCATAACACCAAATATGGTTTCTGATTGCACAAAACACTTCTTCTCAGAGTCTCACCCTTTTCCTGCCCTTGAGAGATGATCCAGACCCCTGATCTTTGGCCCACCTCTGGGTGATGGGTGGATTAGAGGTGGGGAGACAGCAGAAGTAACCTGGAGTCTCCACCAGCCATCCATAAGCCAGGTCTTGTGCCTATCTTCAGGGAGCTCCCCACAGCACTCCAGACCTCAGCTGCAGGCAGTGAATTCCCCTGCCTAATCAACCTTCCTCACAGGCTTGCCTCAGTGCATACAGCAGAGCCCATAAAGGTGGAACTGTGGGCAGGACGTTCCTGAATGTTGTGTTAAGAGGTAAGTGAAGTGTACCCAAAGAGTCTGTGTCACTATTTCCAGAAACCCAGCAATCCAGATGTCTTTTCTCAGCAGGTCAAACTATATCCAGAACTACTTGATTGGATGTGTGCCCAATATACATGCTCCCTTCATTCTTAATGTACATCTTCAAATTCTGTCCAGAACCAAACCATGTCTAGATATTAAAATTTACACTTCTTCATCCTCCTTGTACATACAAGCAGCCAGGGAGATTTAGGAAGTCGTTGGGGCTTTAGGAAAGCGCACGTAAGAGGCTTTACAGGGGTCAGGGCCTTTTACCCACCGTTTCTCCTTCTTCCTAGCTGAAGCACAGCCTTGCAGATCAGAACTGTATCAGGCACCTCAAGATTACCAACTGCCTCCCAGGAAACAACCACTTAAAATGAAATAATGAGACAGAGGTGTATCCATCTCTGAAGACTCTGTGGAACCACTGCAACAGCCATGGACTACCAACTTCTGACTTCATCACATATGAGTGGAAATAGACTGCCTTCTTTTTAAAATTGCTGTCATTTTGAGTTCCTGTGATAGCAGAAGAAAATAACTTCTAACACACATGCACACGTGCCAAACACAAGGTAAGACGCAATGAAAAGCAAATAGTTATGCTGGAAATTATCCTGTGTATGGAAGGTTAGATAGAGAAAGGATTATGCTCACTAAAGGAGTACATGGAGGCCTGGATAGTAGGCCCACTGGGGATTGCTCCCACTTAAGGCAGAGGCCCCTGAAAGCAGACTCAGTGCCCATCTCTCTGCAGGCCAGCCTTCACCTATCCCAGGCAACCTTAGGTCCCCTGCTTTGTGTTCCATTTTATACTGTTTGGGTTTTTTTGTTTATTTTGTTTGCCGACATGTAAACACTAAAGACAAGGGAAAATTTCTTAACCAACTCAAAAAACCCTGAAGCTATAAAAGCAAAGAAAGTCATGTTTGAGTACATAAAAACTAAAAATGTTTCCATAGCAAAAGTTATTACAAACAGAGTCAATTAAATCTGATGCATTAAATATTTTAATAAAGGCAGATCAAGGTTCATATCCGTTATATATCAGAGCTCTTGAAAATTGAAAAGAAAATTTGAAATCATATTATGAAAGTTGTAGAAATGGCCAATGTGCATGTTTTTAGCAGAACAAAATTACTACTGGTCAGGGACTTGAAATTTCAGTTAATAATGAGACTAGCTGAGCAGAAGCTCTTTAGTTTAGTTAGATCCCATTTGTCAATTTGGGCTTTTGTTACAATTGCTTTTGCTGTTTTAGTCATGAAGCCTTTGCTGACGCCTATGTCCTGAATGGTATTGCCTAGGTTTTCTTCTAGGGTTTTTATACTTTCGGGTTTTACGTTTAAGTCTTTAATGTCCCTCTTGAGTTAATTTTTGTATAAGGTGTAAGGAAGGGGTCGAGTTTCTCTTTTCTGCA
Organism: Macaca mulatta; assembly: GCF_049350105.2. Lineage (NCBI taxonomy): Eukaryota > Metazoa > Chordata > Mammalia > Primates > Cercopithecidae > Macaca > Macaca mulatta. The sequence goes on from NC_133406.1 coordinate 114,353,040, forward strand.
TATGGTTAGCCAGTTTTTCCAGCACCATTTATTAAATAGGGAATCCTTTCCCCATTGCTTTTTTTTTTTTTTTTTTGGTCAGGTTTGTCGAAGATCAGATGGTCGTAGAGGTGTGGCGTTATTTCTGAGGCCTCTGTTTTGTTCCATTGCTCTACGTATCTGTTTAGGTATCAGTACCATGCTGTTTTGGTTACTGTAGCCCTGTAGTACCGTTTGAAGTCAGGTAGTGTGATGCCTCCAGCTTTGTTCCTTTTGCTTAGGGTTGTCTTGGCTATACGGGCTCTTTTTTGGTTCCATATGAAATTTAAAGTAGTTTTTTTGTAGTTCTGTGAAAAAAGTCAGTGGTAGCTTGATGGGAAGAGCATTGAATCTATAAATTACTCTGGGCAGTATGGCTGTTTTCAAGATATTGATTCTTCCTATCCATGAGCGTGGAATGTTTTCCATTTGTTTGTGTCCTCTCTTGTTTCCTTGAGCAGTGGTTTGTAGTTCTCCTTGAAGAATTCCTTCACCTCCCTTGTAAGTTATATTCCTAGGTATTTTATTTTCTTTGTAGCAATTGCGAATGGGAGTTCACTCATGGTTTGGCTCTCTGCTTGTCTATTATTGGTGTATAAGAATGCTTGTGATTTTTGCACATTGATTTTGTATCTTGAGACTTTGCTGAAGTTGTTTATCAGCTTAAAGAGTTTTTGGGCTGAGACGATAGGGTTTTCTGAATATACAGTCATGTCATCTGCAAAGAGATTCGATTTGATGTCCTCTCTTCCTATTTGAATACCCTTTATTTCCTTATCTTGCCTGATTGTTCTGGCCAGAACTTCCGATACTATGTTGAATAGGAGTGGTGAGAGAGGGCACCCTTGTCTTGTGCCGATTTTCAAAGGGAATGCTTCCAACTTTTGCCCATTCAGTATGATATTGGCTATGGGATTGTCATAAATTGCTCTTATTATTTTGAAATATGTTCCATCAATACCTAGCTTATTGAGAGTTTTTATCATGAAGGGGTGTTGAATTTTATCAAAGGCCTTTTCTGCATCTATTGAGATAATCATGTAGTTTTTGTCATTGGTTCTGTTTATGTGATGGATTATGTTTATTGATTTCTGTATGTTGAACCAGCCTTGCATCCCAGGGATGAAGCTGACTTAAATGTGGTGGATAAGCTTTTTGATGTGCTGCTGGAATCAGTTTGCCAGTATTTTATTGAGGATTTTTGCATTGATGTTCATCAGTGATATTGGCCTGAAATTTTCTATTTTTGTCGTGTCTCTGCCAGATTTTAAAATCAGGATGATGCTGGCCTCATAAAATGAGTTAGGGAAGATTCCCTCTTTTTCTATCGTTTGGAATAGTTTCAGAAGGAATGCTATCATCTTCTCTTTGTACCTCTGGTAGAATTTGACTGTGAATCTGTCTGGTTTTTTTTTTTTGGTTGGTAGTCTATTAATTATTGCCTCAATTTCAGAACTTGTTATCGGTCTATTCAGGGATTCGACTTCTTCCTAGTTTAGTATTGGGAGAGTTTCTGTGTCCAGGAATTTATCCATTTCTTCTAGATTTTCTAGTTTATTTGCATAGAGGTGTTGCATAGTATTCTTTGATGGTAGTTTGTATTTCTGTGTTATCAGTGGTGATACACTCTATCACTTTTTATTGTGTCTATTTGACTCTTCTCTCACTTCTTCTTTATTAGTCTGGCTAGTGTATTTTGTTAATCTTTTCAAAAAATAATGTCATCAGAGTGAATAGGCAACCTACAGAATGGGAGAAAATTTTTGCAATCTATCCATCTGACAAAGGTCTAATGTTCAGAATCTACAAGGAACTTAAACAAATTTTCAAGAATAAAGCAAACAACCCCATCAAAAAGTGGGCAAAGGGTATGAACAGACACTTCTCAAAAGAAAACATTTACGCGGTCAACAAACATATAAAAAAAAAAACTCATCATCACTGGTCATTAGAGAAATGCAAATCAAAACCACAATGAGATACCATCTCAGGCTAGTTAGAATGGTGATCATTAAAAAGTCTGGAAACAACTGATGCTCGAGAGGATGCAGAGAAATAGGAATGCTTTTACACCATTGGTGGGACTGTAAATTAGTTCACCCATTATGGAAAACAGTGTGGCGATTCCTCCAGTATATAGAACCAGAAATACTATTTGACCCAGCAATCCCATTAATGGGTATATATCCAAAGGATTATAAATCATTCTACTAGAAAGACACACGCACATGTAGGTTTATAGCACCACTGTTTATAATAGCAAAGACTTGGAACCAACCCAAATGCCCATCAATGATAGAGTGGATAAAGAAAATGTGGCACATATACACCATGGAATACTATGCAGCCATAAAAAGAATGAGTTTATGTCCTTTACAGGGACATGGATGAAGCTGGAAACCATCATCCTCAGCAAACTAACACAGGAACAGAAAACCAAACACCACATGTTCTCACTAATAAGTGGGAGCTGAACAATGAGAACACATAGACATAGGGCAGGGAATATCACACATTGGGGCATACTAGGGTTAGAGGTAAGAGGAGGGAGAGCATTAGGAAAAATACATAATGCATGCAGAGCTTAAAACCTAGATGATGGGTTCATAGGCACAGCAAACCACCATGGCACATATACACCTACATAACAAACCTGTACATTCAACCCACGTATCCCAGAACTTAAAGTAAAATAAAAAAAAAAAGAATGAGACTGGCAAAAATAATAAACAGCATTAAATCAAATAAAGTGACTCAGTGCAAAGGGTAATTTAAAATGCAGAGAATATGGAATCTCGGACTGGTTAAAGAGCTAGGTGTTTTTCTTAGCAGAAGTAAGGGTGAGGAGGCAGCTGAACATTTTAATAACAGACTCCGTCTCTGTCAGATTCTCTCTTCTCTGAATCAATTATCTTCATGTGGACACCTGTCAGCCTGAACCTAAGAAGCACTAGTCCTTATTTCCCCTGCTGTTTCCCTGTTTCCCTCCCCTTCTCCTATTAATACTAAAGATGCCCCACCCATCCTGGCACTTCTCCCCCCTCACATCTGAGGGTGGCTGGACAAAGAAGATAAACATTGAAGGAGAAAAGGTCTAATCTTCCCTACAGCATCTTGTACCATTTATTCACTGTATTTTCAAAGTGGAACCTCCATGTTTTTTGTAATAAAAATCTCCATCACTCCTCACTCACCTGCCCAGCACATAGGCCAAGTGGTAGGACAGCATCCTGGGACTCAGATCTAACACTGAGAGGAATTGAAGACAGGTGTCCGAGGCAGCAAGTCAAAGGGCTGATTTTAACCAGTCACTCTCCCTGAAAAGGAGTTCAGTGACTATGGGCTGTACTTTGCAGAATGAAGAGTCTCAACATTCATTTCAAGCATTTTATTCAACTATTGATTCTAACAGCAGGGAAGTTTTGCTTCATAGAGATGTGTCTTTCTCCATGGAGAAGAAGAAGTCTACAGAGGTTCCCAACCTCCCCAATGTCTGGAATACACAGAACATTAGAACATGTGTCTGGTTTAATGGACAGAAAGGCAAAGCTGCCATAGCCAGAGGTGACCCTCTTGGAGCTCCATCCACCCTGCATTTGGGGGAATTAGTTCCTCGGAGCAGCTTTTCATGTATCACCTACTCAGGTCCTGTCCTTGACCCATGAAGAGAATTTCTCTGAGGCACTGACCTTTGGAGGACATTTGAAATCTCAGAAGAGAAGAGAATGACCAAGACAATTTGTGAGTCAGAAATCAGAGCTTTATTATAGCATGAGGTAAAGGAGGAAAAGAAGACCTGCAATTGAGGTGCTCCATCGAGTGCCAAGTTCTTCCAGGGAAGCCCCATGAGTCTTGGTGGCCCCTGTCCACCCATGAATGGAATGAGAGGAAATGGAAAGAGTTAAGCATCAGGTTGTAGCAGGTTGTTGAACATTCTGTCCAAAGAGTTCTTCTTAGCCCAGGTTAGCAGCAGCCCCCAGAGCTGTGGCAGCAGCCAGAGCCCCCAGAAGGTTCACTCTCACAGCAATCTGGGCTCTGGTGCCGGCGCCGGTGGAAGAGATGGGGCCTGTGGTGGCTCAGGCAGCAGCCACCACTCCCAGAACTGCAGCAACCCCCAGAGCTGGGACCACAGCAGCCCCCAGAGCTGGGACCACAGCAGGAAGAGACTGCAGGGGAACATGGAGCTGGGCACTGGGGTGGGCATTTGGGGGGACACTTAGGTGGACATTTTGGGGTACACTTGGGAGGACACTTGGGAGGGGGCTGGCACTGCTGCTGGTTTTGCTGGCAAGACATCCTGGCAGAGTTTAGTGAGCCTAAAACATAATAATGAAACTCTTTAAATATTTAAAACCAACGATCATATTATACCTCTTCTGAAATCAATGCATGGGTGGGAGAAGAATTATATTTAGATTATACAGTCATATCAGTAATCTGAAAGAAACAACTTGAATCTTTCCTCCAAATGAAAGCACATACATTTAAAAATCCACAGAATGAGCTCCTTATTCTTCCTTTAGGGGGAAGCTGGGATTTCTCTATCCTCACAAGCCTGAGTAGAGTATTCACAGCTCCCTGAAATACCTATTTCCTTAATACAAGCCCTAAGGTCCAGCTAGGTGTTGCAGGACACACCAGGGTGTCCTCTGGAAAAAGATTTTGCAATGAAACCTCCAGATAAAAGGACTTGGCTTGAAGTATTAGCCAGTTTCCATGGTGGAAATATGCCCAACACGGCAGTTTTGAAGTTACTCATGTGAAGTCACTGAACAAGAATTGGAAAAGATGTGCACAGTTAGCTTTCCCCACCTATATGAGCTCCAGTAGGCCTCAGAGCCTCAATAGATTTGAGGCAGACTGGGTCCTATTCCTGCTCAGCATGGCAGAACACAAGCACACAACTCTCTTTCTCCAGCCTACCTCCATCCTCCCCATCCCTCTGCCCTGCTCATACCTCTCTGGTATCCCAGGTGGCCACTCACCCTGGTCACACGCAGGAGCACAGACACCTCCCTGGGGAGTCAGAGCAGATGAGGTGCTGAAGCCTGATGCGTCTTTTATAGGGCCCAGGCTTGGCTCTGAGAAGAGCAGGAGGTGGCTCTTGCACAACCAGGCACGTGCTGGGTCATTCCTGACATTCTTCTGCCTCCTTGTCCCTGCAATCCAAAGAGGCCTCAGGAGTTTCCAGGACTCCTCTCTGGGGCTGGGATCTGGGGAGGCTTTAGCCAGTCAGAGCCTCCACCAGGCGGGAGCCCTAAAGAGTTAACTTAGGGTACCCAAGGGACCCATGCCTGGATGAGATCCTGTTTCCTGCATCTTTTGTATTCGTGTCCTCTGAAGAAACATCAGTTCTGAGCCACAACATTCCCTGACCTTGTAAAAACGTTCCATTATGACTCCCTCTACCCTGAGCAGTTTATCTTCCATGTTCTGCTGTAGATCCAGCCGTTCCAGGGGGCTTCTACAGCCTTGGCTCTTTCTAGGCATCCTACTCCCTTGCCTAGGCTCTCAGCCCTTCCTCCTGGGCTCTGTGTTTCTGCTTTTCCTCCGACTCACCGTGGCAAGCAGATTCAGTGGATTAAATCTGAGTTGGTTCTGTGGTCTAGAGCAAAGAGTATGATTGAGAATAAACAATTCCTTCTAAAATCAGAACATTATTCTTAGTCAGAGGAATTGTACTGAATGTGGTACTGGAATCAGAAAAATTGCATATGCTAATTGAGGGATCTTTGGAAATTGCTAGAACAATTATCAACAATTGCTAGAATGTCACTATGATACTCACAATGAGTATCAGGTCTCATATGTAATGGCCGTTATAAACCAGGTATACCTATCTCACTGAGCTGTTTTTATTATTAAGTGATAAATAAGAAAGAGCTTAGTGTGACACTGTGTGCCTGATAGACACTTAATAAATATGTTTTTAAAAGAAAAACTAACGCCATGTATTGGATACTTACCCAGGTCTTATGTGGCATTCATTGTCCATATAGAACCCTTACAAGGCACTTAGCTTATTTGAAAACTCCCTTAGGAAGTGGACATCATTTCTTGTGGCTTCTGTGGAGAGGGAACTCCTTTCCTACCCTGAAGCAGAGGGTCAGAAAGGGGTCTACTTGTTCAGAGTTCTGATTCGGGGTTGCGCTAGACAGAGTTACCCATTCGTTTATTCATTTATTTTAAACAGATATACTGAGGATGAACTTTGAAAACCTTAGGCTAACTGAAATAAATCAATCCCAAAAGACTGCATTTCTTATGATCCTGTTTATATGAAATGTGTAGTCAACAAATCTGTGGAAATAGAAAGGGGGATGAGGCTTTAGCCAGTTATAGCCTCTCTCAGGCTGGATCCCTGAAGAGCTGACTTAGGGCATCTGAGGAACCAGAGCCTAGACAAGATTCTGTTCCCTGTATCTCATTTTACTTTTATGCACATCCTCTGAGGAAACATCAGTGGCTTCCAGGTACTTTAGCAGGCTGGGAGAAATTCGAAAATTACAACTAATGGATACAGGTTTTCTTTCTGGAGTAATGAAAATGTTCTGGAATTGTAGTGGTGATTGTCCAACTCTATGAATATACTGAAAACCACTGCATTAACACTTTAAATAAATGAACTATATAATATGTGAATTATGTCTCAATGAAAATGTTGAAATTAGAATTGAAAAAGATAGTTATTCACACCTCTGATTAAAACAGAAACAGACCACGCCTTCACACTGTCTAATGCCTACTTGGTGGGGGAGGGTGGATAGGTAGAAAGCATAGTTTCCCATTGTCTGCTTCTACCTGAGGGATTCTATTCACCTATTTATCCAATCTTATTTTCAGACCTGATTCTTGTTCTCAGAGAGCTTTTACCTCAAGGATAAAGTAAGTCCACAGTGTGACCAGAGCAGTGTATTCAAAAGGCATTCCTTGAAAGCCTACAACTTTCTTGGAGCACGTATGTCCAAACATACGGATATAGAGGTGAACAATAAGTAGCCCATGACCTCAAGGACTGCAGAATGTAGTGGCCTTTTTGAAGATGACTGCAGAAAAACTGGGTATCAAAGAAGTGATGTTTGGGGCCTGAACCTCCTGAGTCACTAATTCCCAATGTGATTGAAAGATGTTAGTTCATTCCACTGTCTTCATGGTGATATCACCCTCAGCTTCCTCATACTCTTTGACAAAGATATTTGTAACAATGTTGTAAGTGAGGAAGTAGGGGAGGCAAGCTTGTGTGTGTGTATGTGTGTGTGTGTGTGCACTGTGTGCATGTATGCTGTATTCATATAAAAATGTAAGTGAAATGAACATGTACATACTTGAGCATCTGGATTGAGTGGTTGAATAAGCAATGGAAGGACTAGTGGAAACCAATCCTCTGAGAAACCAGAACTGGGAGATAAACAGCTCTTTTTTGCCCACTTTTTTGCTCACTTTTCCCCTTTATATCTCAAAAAGTGGTAGGAATTGGTTCACAAGTCGGTGAAGAAACACCTGACTACAGGTATTCTTGCTTCTGTCTCCACAGTCTTCACACCATCATGTGTGATCTCTCTGAGCCAGGAGACCCATGGGTCACATTGCTCATGCTCCCTCAGGGACCACCCAAATACGTAATTGCCTCATGAATGTTTGCAGGATCAATGCATCATTTCAGGATCACATGAATGAGTACATAGGTGTCATGAGAAGAATGGCCTGGGGGTGATTTCAGACATTTCATCTGAAGTTCATGTTATCTGGAAAGTCACTCTCCTGTAGGCTGGTCTCTCTAAGTAGCTCCTTGATTTCTCTCCCTGGCAACTTAAGCTCCATATATTCCAGAAAAACACTTCCTACCAAATGTTGGAACTTTATTTTACCTACAGTACAAGAAAAGGCCTTACCATGTCTTTTTATTTGTCTCCCCTTATTTAATAGACTGACTAATCCAAAATTTTCCTGTACCATAACTTTTGATCTTTTTTTCAATATTGTCTAGCAGTGTCTAGTGCTAGACAGAGAGACAGGGAGGAGCACAGCGGAGGGGAGTTCTGGGCAAAGCAAGAATTGGCCCGTCTAGTATTTACATACATATTTATATGACCTAAAGTGGATCAGTTTTATACTTATCTTAATTCATCAATTCCATGATACAGTCTTCTAACGTTTGTTAACAGCCCTTAAATCAGTATATACCATATGATTGGTGGCACGTAATAGTTGAATTTGCAGCTTTTTTTCTTTCCTTGTGGTGCATGAAATAAGGGTGCCCCTTACAACTGATAGCCTCTTAAAGCTCAGAAATACAGTAGGTAGGAAGTAAGTATGTAGATATGAAATGAAATGCAGAATTGACATTGTTTAGTATTAGTTCTGTTTCTAAGAATGTCAGTTCTAACACTTTTAACTTGGAGTTATATGTTTCTTTACAGGTACTAATTCGATACTAATGTATTTTATAAACTGTCTGCCAGCACACCAAGAATAGGTTTAGAAGGGCAAAATTATTCTCGTCCTGGCTCTAATTTATCTGACACATTATTCAATTCATTTTGAAACTCAGATACCTTGCCAAAAAACCACCAGCAATGCCAGTGCCTTTAAAGGGCCCTCCACAGTGCCACTACAGTGCATAGCCCATGTTCACCTCCAAATCTTCTTGTGTGACCCCTGCATGGGAAGCAGCTACAGCAATCATCAGTTCCCAGAGCTCCAGCTACTGTGCGGTGTCAGCAGCCTTGTCTGTGCTGTGCTGACTATACCTCTGTGAAACCAAAGTCCAAAGGCCAAGGGCCTCCCCAGCCACGTGCTGCATTCCCTCTCTCCAGTCCTTCTAACATCACACCCTTGTTGAGACTCCCGGGGTTACCAGGTAGAAGTTTCTGTTTTCCCAATATTCTCCAAAGGTCTGTCCAGAAATTTGCCTTTATCCTAAGTGAAAATAAAACCATCATTTCATGTTCTTAGTGTGTCCTGGTCACTGTTGGCCCCTTGTCTGTCTCTTGGGTCATATCTCCAGTGACCTCCATGTATTCTCTCGGTCTCTGTGATGGTTAATTTTGCCCAGGCTATGCTATGGTACCCAGCTGTTTGATCAAACGGCAATCCACAGGTTTCTCTGTAAGTATTTAATCAGTAGACCGAGTAAGCAGATTATCTTCCCTAATGTGAGCCTCATCCAATAAGTTGAAGCCTTTAATAATGGAGACTGAGGTTTCCCAAAGAAGAAGAAATTATCCTCAAGACTGCAGTGTAGAAACTCTGCCTGTTTCCAGACTACTGCCTTGCAGAATTTAGACTCAACGTTGCAACATCAACTGTTATCTGAATTTCCAGCCAAGACTTTGGACTTGCCAGCCCACACAGTCATTGCATGAGTCAATTTCTTAAAATAAATTTCTCTCTCTCTTCTGTTTCTCTGCATAACCCTAGCCAATACAGTTCTACCTACCTCCCTGTCTTCCCCTGAGGTATAGGTTGAGTGGAGTTGTGCTTTTGGGTCAAATACTTCCATATGTGTATATACATATATACACCTACATGTGTGTACAAATGATAAAAATAACAGAAAGTAATAACTGATGCTTACTGACCATCTATTTTGTTCTATGTATATTTAACTGTTTTATACACATTATCTCATTTAATCTTCATACCAATCTTGTGATGTAGGTAGTATTAATATCCCCACTATACTAACTAGAAAACAAAGGCTCCTAGAGCTAAACAAATAGCCCAAGTTGACACAGCTGGGAATAAAGTTCAGAAAATTTAACCCAAAAAATTTCAATTATTTTAGCATAATGTCAACAGGTTTCTGAGAACAAGTTTACACACAGCATAGATACACTACCCCCCTCCCCACACACACACACACACACACACAATGTCAGACCATCTTTCTAGTCCAGATTGTCAATTATTTTGTTTGGTGGGGTGAATTTTCCAGATCATTTATAACTATGCTTTCTAAATCCCTCTCCCATGCAAATTCCCTGCCAACCTCATTGTGTACCTCTCTTTTATGCAATATCTATGCACTTACTTCTTAATCAAAACCAAGACAGAACCCATCATTTTTCATAACCCAGACAGCACTATTTATAGGCTATCATGGGATAAAACTATGTTAATTACATATGATCACTACATACACACACCAACACCCTCACTGCCTATGTCCATTTATGTCCAGTATTTCTATCTTTCTAATCATTGGAATTAGAAGAATTTCAGTGTTAGATGAATGGGACACATAAATTAAATATTATAATTTCAATCACTTCATATCTATGCCTTGGGATTCCCTGGAGCAAGGAACTATTTCCAAGGATTCTGTGCTGAGCAATTTAGGTAACTATTAAGCAGGTCTTATGAGAGTAAATGAGAGAAGGATATGATCAGATGAATTAGAAGAACTGAACATCTCTAAAGAAAAAACAATTTGAGGATTTTCTTGGACTGTCTCCCGTTAGTAAATTCAATAATCAGAGTTTATTAATTCACTCTCGTACACATCCAGCAAGTATTGTTGACTATGTGGCCAACTCTGAGGATACTACATAATATGAAAGAAATATAATCTCTGCCCACTGTGACTATATTCTTAAGAAAGGATGGAAGGACGTGGATGAAGATAACGGCATGAGAAATAGAGGCTCATTTTGTGCAGTGTGGGAACTAACACAGAAACATTAGTATATCAGGCAAGAAAAGAAGGGATAGCTGTTTTAAGTCTAGCTTGTTGAGAAGAACTTACCATAAGCTGTTTGAATTTCACACGCAGTAAATAGTGCATGCCTTCCCAGTTTAACTCCAGAGAACTGGTTGAGACCACACACTGTAGTTAAATCACCTAGATTTGGATTCTGAGAACCAGTTACTTGCCTTAAAACCTGAGAAATGTGCCCAAAATTGTCTGTGCATCTGTCTTTTCATATATGAAGTGTGGAAAATAGCTGTAATTTCCTAATAGCAATATTGTGTGAATTGTTATTTTGGTTGAGTTACACCCAAAACACTTATAAGAGTGCATATCTTATAACAAGTACAAAAGTTTAGAATTTCATAGTTTTACTCTTTCTGTACATAGTTCTGAATTAGGTGTGAAGATGGAGCAATGCAACCAGCGTGGGTGTGGACTAGGATTGAAAACTCATCTAGCAAGGTCAAGGAGCAACCACGAAATGGTAACATGGGGAATGTGTTTCTGAATATTAATGATTTTGTCAATTATTTACAAGCAGAGGGAGAATTGTTTAGAAAATGAAAAGTAGCCTTATTCTGGGTTTACACATGTGTTCTCTTCAGCTGAATTCACTTCCAGCTGAACTCAGGTTGAGACATCCTGTCAACTGAGCCAGCAACAGTAAGAGTCCCTCCAGGAGCCGGCCAATATACTTGTCCCTCAGGCTCCCGAGTTTTTCTTGGCACTGGGGGTAGTTTTGTTCCTGCTCTGGGAGCAGCTGCTCCTGGAGTTAGCACAGGCAAAACACAGTCCGCCGACCTTGGCTGCAGAGCTGCTGCAGCAGCAGCAACAGAGCCTGGAGAGTCAGCGAGAGAGCAGCGCCACAGCTCTCGGACACTGCTGTGGATCTCACAGGGTCCGAGTTGAGATAACCACACACACAAGCATCCATCCTGGCCCAAAACTCCTTTTCTACTCTACCGTATTCCTGGACTGACCCTCTGGGGACTCAAGAGGGTGACCAGGTAGAATTTTCACTCCATGTGGTGGTGAAAGTGCTCTCTGGGGATTCTGGCCCAGGTGACAATCCATCCACCTTTTCCTTTTCACAATGTGTTCTGGTTACTGTTGACTCTCCTCACTTGGGTCATATTTCAGATAACCCAGAGTTAATCATCTTTCACCCTCCTCCTCTAGATACCTTTGAAAGAGATGAAGCCATAACACCAAATATGGTGTCTGATTGCACAGCACAATTCTTCTCAGAGCCTCACCCTCTTCCTGCCCTTGAGAGATGATCCAGACCCCTGATCTTTGGCCCACTTCTGGGTGATGGGTGGATTAGAGGTGGGGAGACAGCAGAAGTAACTCTGAGCCTCTGCCAGGCATCCATAAGCCAGGTCTTGTGCCTGTCTTTGGGGAGCTCCCCACAGCACTCCAGACCTCAGCTGCAGGCAGTGAATTCCCCTGCCTAATCAACCTTCCATGCAGATTTGCCTCAGTGCATACAGCAGAGCCCATAAAGGTGGAACTGTGGGCAGGACGTTCCTGAATGTTGTGTTAACAGGTAAGAGAAGTGTACCCAGAGAGTCTGTGTCACTATTTCCAGAAACCCAGCAATCCAGCTGTCTTTACTCAGCATAAATATACTTTACGAACTAGATCAAGAACTACTTGATTGGATGTGTGCGCGATATACGTGCTCCGCTTCATTCTTAACTCACATCTTGAAATTTTATCCAGAACCACACTGCATCCAGATGTCAAAATTTATAATTCTGTATCCCTTCTGTACATACAAGCAGCCAGTGAGATTTAGGAAGTTCTTGGGGCTTTAGGAAACCTCGGGTAAAGGGCTGTATTGGGGTCAGGGCCTTTTACCCACCCTTTCTCTTTCTTCAGACCTGAAGTACAGCATTGCAGATCAAAGCTCCATCAGGCATCCTCAGATCACCAAATGTTTCCCAGGAAACAACCACTAATAATGAAATGACAAGACAGAGGGGTATCCATCTCTGAAGACTCCAGGGAACCACCGTACCAGCCGTGGACTACTGACCTCTGACTTCATCATATGTGAGTGGAAATAGCCTGCTCTCCTTTTTAAATTGCTGTGATTTTGAGTTCTTGTGATAGTAACAGAACGTAATTTCTAACACACATGCAAACACGCCAAACATAAGATAAGATGCAAGTAAAAACCAATAGTCAGATTGGAAATTATTCTGTGTATGGAAGTTTGGATGAAGCAAAGATTATGTTCACCACGAAAGGAGCACATGGGGGCCCAGATAGCAGATCCACTGGATAAGGGAAGGGCCGGTGAGTTGCTCTTACTTAAGGCAGAGGTCCCTGAAAGCACATTCAGGTGTCCACCCCTCCACAGGCCAGCCTTCACCTGCCCCAGGCAACCTTAGGTCCCTTGCTTGGAATTCCATTTTATACTATTCGGGTTTTTTTTTGTTTTGTTTTGTTTGCTGATATGTAAACACTAAGGACAAGGGAAAACTTCTTAACCAACTCAGGAAACCCTGAAGCTATGAAAGCAAAGAAAGTCATATTTGAGTATTTATAAACTACAAATATTTCCTTGGCAAAAGTTATTATAAACAGAGTCCATTAATTATTATGTATTCAATATTTTAATAAAGACAGATCAAGGTTAATATCCATGATATATCAAGAGCTCTTGAAAATTGAAAAGAAAATTTAAAATACTATTACAATTGTTGTAGAAATGGCCCATGTACGTATTTATGGAAGCTCAAAATTACTACTGGTCAGGGACTTGAAAATTGGTTAACAATGAGACTGGCAAAATAATAAAGAACATTAAGTCAAATAAACTGACAGTGCAGAGGGTGATTTAAAATGCAGTCAGTACAGAATCTCAGACTGGTTAATCAGCCAAGTTTTTGTCTTAGTGGCACTAAGGGTAAGTAAGAAGATAAACATATTATTAAGAGACTCCATCTCTGTCAAAATCCATCTTTGCTAAATCCATTATCTTCATGTGGACACCTGTCAGCCTGAACCTAAGAAGCACTAGCCCTTATTTCCCCTGCTGTGTCCCTGCTTCCCTCCCCTTCCTCTATTAATACTTAAGATGCCCCACCCATCCTGGCACTTCTCCCCCCTCACATCTGAGGGTGGCTTGGCAGAGAAGATAAGTATTGAAGGAGGAAAGGTCTTTTCTTTCCTACAGTGTCTGTTATTCTTTGTATTCTTATATTCCTTATATTCTTTGTATTTTCTAAGTAACTCTTCCATGTTTTTTCTATTTATTATCTCCATTACTCATCACTCCCCTGCCCAGCACGTGGGCCAAGTGGCAGGACAGCATCCTGGGGCTCAGATCTAACACTGAGAGGAAGTGAAGCCAGGTGTCCAAGGCAACAAGTCAAAAGGCTGATCTTCACCAGACTCACCCTCCCTGAAAAGGAGTTCAGTGACCACGGACTGTACTTAACAGGAGGAAGGGTCTCAACATCCGTTTCAAGCATTTTACCAACTATTGATTCTAACAGCAGGGAAGTATTGCTTCATTTAGATGTGTTCTTCTCCCTAGAGAAGAACAAGTCTGCAGAGCTTCCCAACCTTCCCAACGTCTGGAATAGACAGAAAATTAGAACATGTGTCTGGCTTAGTGGAGAGAAAGGCAAAGCTGCCATAGCCAGAGTTGACCCTCTTGGAGCTCCATCCACCCTGCCTTTGAGGGAATCAGTTCCTCGGAGCAGCTTTCCATGTATCACCTACTCATGTCTTCTCCTTGCCTCATAAAGAAAATTTCTCTGGGGCCCTGTCCTTTGGAGGACATTACAAATCTCAGAAGAAAATAGAATGACCAAGACATTTAGTGAGTCAGAAATCAGAGCTTTATTATAACATGAGATAAAGGAGGAAAAGAAGACTGCAATTGGGGTCCTCCATCAAGCACGAAGTTCTTCCAGGGAAGCGCCATGAGTCTTTGTGGTCTCTGCACACCAATGAATGGAATGAGAGGAAGGAGAAAGCGTATCCATCAGGCTGTAGCATGTTCTTGACCATTCAGTCCCAAGAGCTCCTCTGAAGACCAGGTCAGCAGCAGCTCCCAGAGCTGTGGCAGCAGCCAGAGCCCCCAGAAGGTTCACTCTCACAGCAATCTGGGCTCTGGTGCCGGCGCCGGTGGAAGAGACGGGGCCTGTGGTGGCTCACGCAGCAGCCACCACTCCCAGAACTGCAGCAACCCCCAGAGCTGGGACCACAGCAGGAAGAGACTGCAGGGGAACATGGAGCTGGGCACTGGGGTGGGCATTTGGGAGGACACTTAGGTGGACATTTTGGAGTACACTTGGGAGGACACTTGGGAGGGGGCTGGCACTGCTGCTGGTTTTGCTGGCAAGACATGCTGGCAGGAGTTTAGTCAACCTAAAAGATAATAATGAAACTCTAAATATTTCAAATGAAAGGTCATAATTATACCTCCTCTAAAATCAATGCATGTGTAGAAGAAGAATGATATTTAGATCATACAGTCACATCAGTAACCTGAAAGAAACGACTTGAATCTTTCCTCCAGATAAAAGTACATAGATTAAAAATCAACAGAATGAGCTTCTTCTTCTTCCTTTCAAGGGAAACTGGGATTGCTCTGTCCTCACAAGCCTGAGTAGAGTATTCACAGCTCCCTGAAGTACCTATTTCCTTAATACAAGCCCTAAGTACCAGCTGGGTGTTTCAGAATACACCAAGGGGTCCTCTGGAAAATATTTCACAATGAAACCTCCAGATAAAAGGGCCTGGCTTGAAGTATTTGCCAGTTTCCATGGTGGAAATATACCCAACATGGCAGTTTTGAAGTTACCGATGTGAAGTCACTGAGCACAGAATTGGAAAAGATGTGCACAGTTAGCTTTTCCCACCTAAATGAGCTCCAGTAGGCCTCAGAGCCTCAGTAGATTCAAGCCAGACTGAGTCCTATTCCTGCTCAGTATGGCAGAACACAAGCACACAACTCTCTCTCTCTCCAGCCTACCTCCATCCTCCCCATCCCTCTGCCCTGCTCGTACCTCTCTGGTATCCCAGGTTGCCACTCACCCTGGTCACACGCAGGAGCACAGACACGTCCCTGGGGAGTCTGAGCAGATGAGGTGCTGAAGCTGGATGTGTCTTTTATAGGGCCCAGGCTTGGCTCTGGGAAGAGCAGGAGGTGGCTCTTGCACAACCAGGCACGTGCTGGGTCATTCCTGACATTCTCCTGCCTCCTTGTCCCTGCAATCCAAAGAGGCCTCAGGAGCTTCCAGGACTCCTCTCTGGGGCTGGGGTCTAGAGAGGCTTTAGTCAGTCACAGCCTCCACCAGGTGGGAGCCCTAATGAGTTAAGTTAGGGTACACAAGGGACCCACACCTGGACAAGATTCTGTTCCCTGCATTTTTTAAATGCATGTCCTCTGAGGAAACATCAGTTCTGAGCCACAGCTTTCCCTGAACTTGTGGAAATGTTCCATTATGACTCCCTCCACCCTGAGCGGTTTCTTTTCCATTTTCTGTTGTAGATCCAGCCATCCCAGGGGGCTTCTACAGCCTTGGCTCTTTCTAGGCATCCCTCCCTTGCCTAGGCTCTCAGCCCTTCCTCCTGGCCTCTGGGTTTCTGCTTTTCCTCCGACTCACCATGGCAAGCAGATTCAGTGGATTAAACCTGAATTGATTCTGTCACCTAGAGCAAGGAGAATGATTGAGAATAAACAATTCCCTCTAAAATCTAAACATTTCCTTCAGTCGGAGGAATTGCATTGAATCTGCTACTGGAATCAGAAAAGCTGCATATGATAAATGGGTAATCTCTGGAAGCTGCTGGAACAATTATCAGTAATTGCTAGAGTATTACTATGATACTCACTTTGAGTATCACTTCTCATATGTAATGCCCGTTATAAACCAGATATACCTATCTCACTGAGCAGGTTGTAATATAAAGTGAGAAGTAAGAAAGAGCTAAGTATGACACTTTGTGCCTGATAGACCCTTAATACATATATGTTTAAAAGAAAAACTAAAGCCATGTGTTGGGTACTTGCCCAGGTCTTATGTGTCATTAATTGTCCGTATAGAGCCCTTACCCTCCAAGAGCTTAACTCAACCAGAAACTTAGATTATTCGAAACCTCTCTTGGGAAGTAGACATCTTTTCTTGGGGCTCCCATGGAGAGGGAACTCCTTTCCTACCAGGGGTCTGGTTATTCAGAGTTCTGATTCTGGGTTGCACTAGACAGAGTTACCCATTCATTTATTCATTTATTTTAAACAGATATATTGAGGGTGAACCTTGAAAACATTACACTAAGTGAAAGAAGCCAGTCACAAAAGACTGCACATTGTATGATGTTATTTATATGAAATGTGTAGAGTAGGCAAATCTGTGGAAATAGAAAGGAGATGAGGCTTTAGCCAGTTACAGAGTCTCCCAGGCTGGCCCCCTGAAGAGCTGACTTAGGGCATCGGAGGAACTAGAGCCTGGACAAGATTCTCTTCCCTGTATCTCCTTTTATGTTTATGCCTGTCCTCTAAGAAATATCAGCGTCTTCCAGGAGCTTTAGCGGGTTGGGAGAAATTGGGAAATTACTGCCAATGGATACAGGTTTTCTTTGTGGAGTAATGAAAATGTTCTAAAATGGTGGTGGTGATTGTCCAACTCTATGAATATACTGAAAACCACTGAATTTACACTTTAAACAAATGAACTATGCAATATGTGAATTACGTCTCAATAAAGATGTTAAAATTAAAATTGAAAAAGATCGATATTCACACCTCTGATTAACACAGAAAAACAGACTGTGCCTTCACATTGCTTAATGCCTACTTAGTGGGGGAGGGGAGGATGCAGAGAAAGCCCAGTTTCCCATTGTCAGTTTCTAACGGAGGGATTCTATTCTAGTTATCCAGTCGTATTATCAGATCTGATTCCTGCTCTCAGACAGCTTTTACCTGAAGGATAAAGTAAGTCAACAGTGTGACCAGAGCAGTGTATTCAAAAGGCATTCCTTGAAAGCCTACAACATTCTTGGAGCACGTATGTCCAGACACAGGGATATAGAGGTGAATAATAAGTAGCCCATGACCTCAAGGACTGCAGAATT
The DNA here is from genome assembly GCF_049350105.2 of Macaca mulatta. Classification (NCBI taxonomy): domain Eukaryota; kingdom Metazoa; phylum Chordata; class Mammalia; order Primates; family Cercopithecidae; genus Macaca; species Macaca mulatta. Next base: position 114,370,849 of record NC_133406.1, read on the forward strand.
TAGTGGCCTTTTTGAAGATGACTGCAGACAAATGGGCACCAAAGGAGATGATGTCTGGGTACTGAACCTCCTGAGTCACTATTTCCCAATGTGATTAGAACATGTTAGTTCATTCCACTGTCTTCATGGTGATATCACCCTCAGCTTCCTCATACTCTTTGACAAAGATACTCGTAACAATGTTGTAAGTAAGGATGTGGGGGAGGCAAGCTTGTGTGTGTGTGTGTGTGCGTGCGCGCACACTGTATGTGTGTATGCTGTATTTATATACAAATGTAGGTGAAATGAACATGCACATACATGAGCATCTGGATTGAATGGTTGAGTAAGCGATGGAAGAACTAATGGGATCTGATCCCCTGGGAAACCAGAATTGGGAGATAAGCAGCTCTTTAATATGTCGCCTTTGTCCCTTTATATCTGAGAAAATGTTGAGAATTGGTTCAGAAGTCAGTGAAGAGACACCTGCCTGCCTGTATTCTTGCTTCTGTTTCCACAGTCCACACCATCATAGGTGATCCCTCTGAGCCAGGAGACCCCATGTCACATTGTGCATATTCCCTCAGGGACCAGCCAAACACTTAATTGTCTCATGAATGTTGGCAGGATCAAGGCATGATTGCAGGACCACATGAATGAGTACGTAGGTGACATGAAAAGAATGACCCGGGATTGATTCCAGACATTTCATCTGAAGTTCACCTCATCTGAAAAGTCAGTCTCCTGAAAGCTGGTATTTCCAACTAGCTCCTTGAATTGTCTTTCTGGGAGCTTAAACTCCACATATTCCGGAAAATTATCCCCCACCAAATGCTGGAACTTTATTTTAGCCACAGTACAATAAAAAGTCTTACCATGTCCCTTGAAGTATCTCACCTTATTTAATAGATTCACTAACCCAAATTTTCTCTTTACTATATCTTTGTAGCCCCTTTCATCTTCTTGTCAATACTGTCTGGCAGTGTCTGATTTTGGCCCAGTTTCCACTCCTGAAAGGGTATGTGTGGATATAAAGGTTTATTGAATTGTAATTTCCAAAAAGTTAAAAGCATGACTCATATAAATATGTAGCAGGCATATAGTAAAGATTTGTTTCACTCGTTAATAAGAGAATCCGCATGATGGTAACGCTGGTTCAAAGAATAGGAAAGACCAAAGTATATACATTCAGTGAAAAAAATTCTGGAACAAGATTGCAAATTTAGATACAAAACTGGTTCAAGTTTTCAAAGGCAATGAAACAATTAGTTTACATTTTCTAGAGCACACAAAATGATTTTCAACTTCTAAATCTTCTATAAGTTAAATCTAGCTTTATAGTGTCTGGGCCTTAATCAATACCAAATATATTAAATAAAATCATACCACCATTTTTTTAAAAAACCTAGAGAGTCATATAAACCTTAGGCAAGGTTGTTAGTTACTAGGAAGAAGTAAAAATTTAAAAGACTAATCAGAAATCACCTTTTTGCTTAATTTTAAGTTTTGGATAAGTTTAACCCCCAATTTCCTAACAAGAGACGGTTCTGCAGAAAACTGGGACTTCAAAACCCAGGTCCACAATAACTTCTTGCTGAAGTCATATTGGCTGATATGACATCAGAGGGGCATGGATTCCAGGCAGAGAGTTGCTGGAGAATTCACGTGTCGTGGTCCTGCTAGAGCGGGGACTCACTTCAGATCTTGGTATTAGCATAGCTGATAAGAGATGTCCTAACACTGTCCCACATCTGTTTTGCCTCATCTGGGACCTGCCATTTTCCTTGCCTGGTTACCAGGGTGAGTTTACCCCTGGGAGCCATCAAACTGGCTCTCAGTAGAACCATATGGGAGTCTAAAGAGTGACACTGGGAGTGTGGAATATGAAAGGAGAAGAGGGCCCAGCGATAAGGAGGAGCACAGCAGAGGGGTATTCTGGGCAAAGCAAGAATTGGCCTGTCTGGTTTGTATATACATGTTTATATGACCTAAAAAGGATGGATTTTATACTTATCTTAATTCATCAATTCCATGATACACTCTTCTTACATTTGTTAACAGCCCTTAAATCAGCATATAACATATGACTGGTGGCATGTAATAGTTGAATTTGCAACATTTTTAAAATTCTTTGTGGTGCATGAAATAAGGGTGCCCCTTACAGCTGATAGCCTCTTTATGCTTATGAAATACAGTAGGTAGGAAATGGGTATGTAGATATGAAATGAAATGATGAGAGACAGAAATTGATATTGATTTAGCATTAGTTCTGTTTTCAGAAATGTCACTTCTAACACTTTTAACTTGGGGCTATATGTTTCTTCATAGGTACTATTAGATACTAATGTATTTTATAAACTGTCTGCCAGCACACCAAGAATAGGTTTAAAAGGGCAAAATTGTGCCCATATTGGCTCTAATTTATCTGACTTATTATTCAATTCATTTTCAAACTCAGAAACCTTACCAAAACACCACCGGTAATGCCAATGTCTTTAAAGGGCCCTCCACAGTGCCACTCCAGTGCACAGCCCATGTTCAACTCCAGTTCTTCTTGTGTGACTGATCCTGCATGGGAAGCAGCTCCAGCTTCATCAGCTCCCAGAGCTCCAGCTACGGTGCAGTGTCAGCAGCCTTGTCTGTGCTGTGCTGACTATACCTCTGTGAAACCAAAGTGCAAAGGCCAAGGGCCTCCCCAGTCACATGCTGCACTCCCTCTCTTCAGTCCTCCTAACACCACAGCCTTGCTGAGACTCCTGGGGTTGCCAGGTGGAAGATTCTGTTTTCCCAATATTCTCCAAAGGTCTGTCCAGAAATTTGCCTTTATCCTAAGTGAAAATAAAACCATCATTTCATGTTCCTAGTGTGTCCTGGTCACTGTTGACCCTCTGCAGTCTCTTGGATCGTGTCTCTAATGACTTCTATGTATCCTCTCAGTCTCTGTGATGGTTAATTTTGCCTAGGCTATTCTATGGTATCCAGTTGTTGATGAAACACCAGTCCAGATGTTGCTTTGTACATATGTAATCGGTAGACTGAGTAGGCTGATTATCTTTCCTAATGTGAGCCTCATCCAATCAGCAGAAGCCTTTAATAGCAGAGACTGAGGTTTCCAAAGAAGAAATTATCATCAACACTGCCATATAGAAACTCTGCCTGTTTCCAGACTACTGCCTTGCAGAATTTAGACTCAAGGCTGCAACATCAACTGTTACTTGAATTTCCAGCCTGCAGGCCTGCATGATCACCGCAATCATCATGCGATGACTGTGGGGTCTGGCAAGATTTCAGACTTGCCAGCCCCCACAGTCATCACATTAGCCAATTTCCTAAAATAAATTTCTCCCTCTGTCTCTTCTATTTCTCTGGAAATCCCTAACTAATACAGTTCTCCTTCCCTGCCTCCATATGTATATATACATATATACACACACGTCTGTACAAATGATAAAAATAACAGAATGTAATATATTAACTGAAGCTTATTGACCACCTGTTTTGTTCTAGGTCTTATTTGTTTTGTACACATTATCTCATTTAATCCTCATACCGATCCTGTGATGTAGGTAGTATTAATATCCCCACTATACTAATGAGAAAACAAAGGCTCCTAGAGCTAAGCAAATAGCCCAACTTCACACGCTGGGAATAAAGTTCAGAAAATTTAACCAAAAAAAATTTCGAGAACTTTAGTATAATGTCAACAGGTTTCTGAGAACTAATTTACACACAGCTTAGATACAGTACCATACACACACACACACGCACACACACACACACATACACACAATGTCAGGCCATCTGTCTGTCCCAGATAGCCAATTATTTTGTTTGGTGGGATGAATCTTCCAGTTTATTTATAACCATGCTTTCTAAATCTCTCTCTCATACCAAGTCCCTGGCAAACTCATTGTCCACGTAACCTCTCTCTTATGCAATATCTATGCACCTACTTCCCAATCAGAACAAAGACAGCACTTACCATTTTTCATGACCCAGACAGCACTATTTATAGGCTACCATGGGATAAGACTATGTTAATTACATATGATCACTACACACACACACAGAGCAGTGCCCACACTGCCTATGCCCGTTTGTATCCAGCATTTATATCATTTTAATCACTAGAATTAGAAAAATTGTAGTGTTATATGAGTAGGTTACATTAATTAAATATTATAATTGCAATCACTGCCTATCCATGCCTTGGGATTCCCTGGAGCAAGGAACTGTTTCCAAAGATCTGGTACTGAGCAAATTAGGTAAACATTAAGCAGCTTTATGAGAGTAAATGGGAGAAGGATATGAACAGGTGAATTAAAAGAACAGAACATCACTAAAGAGAAAAAAAAATGGAGGATTTTCTTGGACTGTCTTCCATTAGTAAGTTCAAGATTCAGAATTCAAAAATCACTCTCACATGCACTCAGCAAGTATTGTTGACTATGTGGCAAACTCTGCAGATACAACGTGATATGAAAGGAATATAATCTCTGCCCACTGTGACTATATTCTACAGAAAGGACAGAGGGACATGGGTGAAGAGAAGGGTATGAGAAATCGAGATTTCTTTTGTGCAGTATGGGAACTAGCCCAGAAACATTAGTATATCAGGCAAGAAAATTAGGGGATAGCTGCTTTAAGTCTAGCTTGTTGAGAAGATCTCACCATAAGCTATTTGAATTTCATGCATGGTAAATAATGCAGGCCTTTCCAGTTTAACTCCAGAGAACTGGTTCAGATCACAGACTAAGTAGCTATATAACCTAGAGTTAGATTCTGAGTACCAGGTGCTTGCTTTATAACCTTAGAAATGTTCTCAAATTGTCTGTGCCTCTGTTTTCTCATCTATGAAGTGTGGAAAATAACTGTAATGACCTAATAGCAATATTGTGTGAATTAATTGATCTTTTGATTGAGTTACACATAAAACATTTATAAGAGTACATATCTTATAACAAGTACAAAAGTTTAGAATTACCTAATTCTACAATTACTGTACAGAGTTCTGAATTAGGTGTGCAGCTGCAGCAATGCAACCAGCATGGGAGTTGACTAGGATTGAAATCTGACCTAGCAAGCCCAAAGAGCAACCATGAAATGGTAACACGGAGAATGTCTTTCTGAATATTAATAGTTTTGCCAATTAATTAGAAGCAGAGGGAGAATTGTTTAGAAAAAGAAAAGTATCCTTATTCTAGGTTTACACATGTGGTCTACTGCTGAATTCACTCTGAGCGTAACTCCTGTTGAGATATCCTGAAAACTGAGCTAGTAACAGGCTCCCTCCCAAGAGCCTGCCAATATGCTCATCCCGCAGTCTCAAGTTTTTCTTAGCACTGGAGATACTGTTGGTCCTGCTCCGGGAGCAGCTGCTCCTAGAGTTAGCACAGGCACCACAGAGCCAGCTGACTTTAACTGCGGAGCTGCTACAGCAGCAGCGACAGAGCCTGGGAGTCTGTGAGAGAGCAGCGCCACAGCTCTAGGGCACTGCTGTGAATCTCAGAGGGTCCGAGTTGAAATAACCACCCACTCAAGAATCCATCCTGGCCCACAACTACTTTTCTACTCTTCCCTCTTCTTGGGCTTGACCCTCTGGGGACACAAGAGGGTGACCAGGTAGAATTTTCACTTGATGTGAAGGTGAAAGTGCTCTCTGGGGATTCTGGCCCAGGTGACAATCCATCCACCTTCTCCTTTTCACAATGTGTTCTGGTTACTGTTGACTCTCTTCACTTGGGTCATATTTCAGATAACCCAACTCAGAGTTAATCATCTGTCACCCTCCAATTCTAGATATCTTTGAAAGAGATGCAGCCATAACACCAAATACGTTTTCTTCTTGCACACTTCTTCTCAGAGTCTCACCCTCTTTCTGCCCCTGAGAGATGATCCAGACCCCTGGTCCTTGGCCCACAGCTGGATGATTGATCGATTAGAGGTGGGGAGACAGGCAGAAGTAACTCTGAGCCTACCCAAGGTGTCCATAAGCCAGGTCTTGTGTCTCCAGGGAGCTCCCTACAACACTCCAGACCTCAGCTGCAAGCAGTGAATTCCCCTGCCTAATCAACCTTCCACGCAGGCTTGCCTCAGTGCATACAGCAGAGCTCATGGAGGTGAACTGTGGGTGGGACACTCCTGAATGCTTGTGTTAAGAGGTAAGTGAAGTGTAACCACAGAGTCTGTGTCACTATTTCCGGATAACCAGCAATCCAGCTGTCTTTACTCAGCAGGTCAAACTGTATAGAAAACTACTTAATTGGATGGTTCCCAATATACATGTCCCCTTCATTCTTAACTTGTATCTTTAAATTTTGGCCAGAACCAAACCATGTCCAGATATCAAAATTTACACTTTTCCATTCCCCTTGTATGCACAAGCAGCCAGTGAGATTTAAGAAATTGTTGGGACTTTAGGAAAGCTCAGGTATGAGACTTTACTGGGGTCAGGGCCTTTTACCCACCCATTCTCCTTCTTCCTACTTGAAGCACAGCCTTGCAGATCAGAGCTCCATCATGCACCCTGATATCACCAACTGCCTCCCAGGAAACAACTGCTAACAATGAATTGACAAGACAGAGGGGTATCCATCTCTGAAGACTCCAGGGAACCACCATACCAGCCATGGACTACTGACCTCTGACTTCATCATATATGAGTGGAAATAGCCTGCTTTCCTTTTTAAATTGCTATGATTTTGTGTTCCTCTGATAGCATCAGAACATAATTTCTAACACACCTGCACACATGCCAAATACAAGGTAAGATGCAACTAAAAACAAATGTTAGACTGGATAAAGAAAATGAGGCAGATATATACCATGGAATACTATGCAGCCATAAAAAAGGATGAGTTCATGTCCTTTGGGGGTACATGGATGAATCTGGAAACCATTGTTCTCAGCAAACTAACACAGGAACAGAAAACCAAACACTGCAGACGCCAGGTGTCTCATAATTGGGAGTTGAAAAATGAAAACACGTGGACACATGTAGGGGAACATCACACACCGGGGCCTGTCAGTGGGTAGGGGGCTAGGGGAGGGATAGCATTAGCAGAAATACCTAATGTACTTGACAGGTTGATGGGTGCAGCAAACCACCATGGCACATGTATACCTATGTAACAAACCTGCACGTTCTGCACATGTATCCCAGAACTTAAAGTATAATTATAAAAAAAAAAACAGTTAGATGGGAAATTATTCTGTGTATGGAGGGTTAGATAGAGAAAGGAAGTTGCTCACCATGAAAGGAACACATGGAGGCCCAGATAGCAGGCCCACTGGGGAAGGGAATGGCCGGTAGGTTGCTCTTACTTAAGGCAGAGGTCCCTGAAAGCAGACCCAGTGTCCACCTCTCTGTAGGCCAGTCTTCAACTGCCCCAGGCAACTTTAGGTCCCCTGCTTGGCATTCCATTTTGTACTGTTTGGTTTTTTCGTTTGTTTTGCTGCTCACATGTAAACACTAAGGACAGGGGAAAACTTCTTAACCAACTCAAGGAACCCTGAAGCTATAAAAGCAAAGAAAGTCATATTTGAGTATATAAAAACTAAAAACGTTTCCATAGCAAAAGCTATTATAAACAGATTCAATTAAATCTGATGATTAACTGTTTTAATAAAGACAGATCAAGGTTAATATCTTTGATGTATCAAGAGCTCTTGGAATTTGAAAAGAAAATTTAAAATCATATTATAAATTTTGTAGAAATGGCCAATGTACCTATTTTTGGAAGCTCAAAATTACTACTGGTCAGGGACTTGAAAATTCAGTCAAAAATGAGACTGGCAAAAATAATGAATAGCATCAAGTCAAATCAACTGACTCAGTGCAGAGGGTGATTTAAAATGCATAGAGTACAGAATCTCAGACTGGTTAAACAGTTGGGTGTTTGTCTTAGCAGCAGTAAGGATGAGGAGGGAGATGAACATCTTAATAAGAGACTCCATCTCTGTCAGAATCTCTCTGCACTGAATCCATCATCTTCATGTAGACACCTGTCAGCCTGAACCTAAGAAGCACTAGTCCTTATTTCCCCCTGCTGTGTCGCTTCTCCCTTAACACTGAGAGGAAGAGACACTAGGTGTCTGAGGGGCAAGTCAAAAGGCGGATTTTAAGCAGAGTCACCCTCCCAGGACGGAAGTTCACTGACCATGGGCTGTACTTTGCAGGAGGAGAGGTCTCAACTTTCGTTTCAAGCATTTTATTCAACTATTGATCCTAACAGCAGGGAAGTTTTGCTTCACAGAAGTGTGTTCTTCTCACTAGAGAAGAACAAGTCAACAGAGGTTCCCAACCTTCCCAATGTCTGGAATAGACAGAGAATTAGAACATGTGTCTGGCTTAGTGGAGAGAAAGGCAAAGCTGCCATAACCAGATGTGACCCTCTAGGATCTCCATCTATTCTCCAGTTGGGGTAATCAGTTCCTCGGAGCAGCCTTTCATGTATCAGCTACTCATGTCCTGTCCTTGCCTCATGAAGAGAATTTCTCTGAGGCTCTCACCTTTGGAAGACATTAGAAATCTCAGAAGGGAAGAGAATGACCAAGATATTTAGCGAGTCAGAAATCAGAGCTTTATCATAATATGAAGCAAAAGAGGAAGAGAAGGCTTCCATTTGGGGTGCTCCATCAAGCACGAAGTTCTTCCAGGGAAGCCCCATGAGTCTCTGCGGTCTCTGACGACCCATGAATGGAATGAGAGGAAGTGGAAAGAGTATCCATCAGGCTGTAGCATGTTCTTGACCATTCAGTCCCAAGAGCTCCTCTGAAGACCAGGTCAACAGCAGCCCCCAGAGCTGTGGCAGCAGCCAGAGCCCCCAGAAGGTTCACTCTCACAGCAATCTGGGCTCTGGTGCCGACGCCGGTGGAAGAGACGGGGCCTGTGGTGGCTCACGCAGCAGCCACCACTCCCAGAGCTGCAGCAACCCCCAGAGCTGGGACCACAGCAGCCCCCAGAGCTGGGACCACAGCAGGAAGAGACTGCAGGGGAACATGGAGCTGGGCACTGGGGTGGGCATTTGGGAGGACACTTAGGTGGACATTTTGGGGTACACTTGGGAGGACACTTGGGAGGAGGCTGGCACTGCTGCTGGTTTTGCTGGCAAGACATGCTGGCAGGAGTTTAGTCAACCTAAAAGATAATAATAAAACTATTTAAATATTTCAAAGCAAAGGTCATAAGTATACCTCTTCTAAAATCAATGCATGGATGAAGAAAAATGATAGTTAGATCATACAATCCCATCAGTAACCTGAAAGAAACAACTTGAATCTTTCCTCCAGATAAAAGTACATAGATTTAAAAAATCAACAGAATGAGCTTCTTATTCTTCCTTTCATGGGGAAACTGGGATTGCTCTGTCCTCACAAGCCTGAATAGAGTATTCACAGCTCCATGAAGTACCTGTTCTCTTAATACAAGCCCAGCACCCAGGTGGGTGTTGCAGACACGCCAGGGATCCTCTGGAAAATGTTTAGCCATGAAAACTCCAGGTAAAAGGGCCTGGCCTGAAGCAGTTGACAATTTCCATGGTGCAAATCTGCCCAAGATGGCGAACATGAAGTCATTGAAGACAGAGTTGGAAAAGATGGGCAGAGTTAGCTATTCCCTTCGATATGAGCTCCAGCAAGTCCCAGAGCTTCTAGAGATTTGAGGCAAACTGAGTCCTATTCCTGCTCAGCATGGCAGAACACAAGCACACAACTCTCTTTCTCCAGCCTACCTCCATCCTCCCCATCCCTCTGCCCTGCTCATACCTCTCTGGTATCCCAGGTGGCCACTCACCCTGGTCACACGCAGGAGCACAGACACCTCCCTGGGGAGTCAGAGCAGATGAGGTGCTGAAGCTGGATGTGTCTTTTATAGGGCCCAGGCTTGGCTCTGGGAAGAGCAGGAGGTGGCTCTTGCACAACCAGGCACGTGCTGGGTCATTCCTGACATTCTCCTGCCTCCTTGTCCCTGCAATCCAAAGAGGCCTCAGGAGCTTCCAGGACTCCTCTCTGGGGCTGGAGTCTAGGGAGGCTTTAGCCAGTCAGAGCCTCCACCAGGCGGAACCCTAAAGAGTTAACTTAGGGAACCCAAGGCACACATGCCTGGATATGGCTCTGTTGGTTGCATCTTTTTATGCATGTCCACTGAGGAAACATCAGTTCTGAGCCACAGCTTTCTCTGACCTTGTGGAAATGTTCCATTACAACTCCCTCCACCCTGAGCAGTTTCTCTTCCATGTTCTGCTGTGGATCCAGCCATCCCAGGAGGCTTCTACAGCCTTGGCTCTTTCTAGGCATCCCTCCCTTGCCTAGGCTCTTAGCCCTTCCTCCTGGCCTCTGAGTTTCTGCTTTTCCTCCGATTCATCATGACAAGCCATTCGCTGTATTAAATCTGAGTTGATTCTGTGGTCTAGAGCAAGGAGAATGATTGAGAATAAGCAATTCCCCTCTAAAATCTAAATGTTTCCTTTAGTCAAAGGAATTGTATTGAATCCATTACTGGAATCAGGAAACTTGCATATGCTAACTGGGTAGTCTATAGAAGCAGCTAGAACAATTAGTAACAATTGCTAGAGTGTCACTATGATACTATGAGTATCAGTTCTCATATGTAATGGCCGTTATAAACCAGGTATACCTATCTCACTGAGCTGTTTTTAATATTAAGTGAGAAATAAGAAAAAGTTTGATAGGACACTATGTGCCTGATAGGCCCTTAATAAATATGTGTTTCAAAGAAAACTAATGCCATGTATTGGGTACTTGCTCAGGTCTTATGTGTCATTAACACAATAGTTAGCTTCTAACTGAGGGATTCTATTCCCATTGTCAGCTTCTAACTGAGGGATTCTATTCTAGTTATCCAATCCTATTATCAGATCTGATTCCTGCTCTCAGACAGCTTTTACCTGAAGGATAAAGTAAGTCAACAGTGTGACCAGAGCAGTGTATTCAAAAGGCATTCCTTGAAAGCCTACAACATTCTTGGAGCATGTATGTCCAGACACAGGGATATAGAGGTGAATAATAAGTAGCCCATGACCTCAAGGACTGTAGAATTTAGTGGCCTTTTTGAAGATGACTGCAGACAAACATGGGCACCAAAGGAGATGACGTCTGGGGACTGAACCTCCTGAGTCACTATTTCCCAATATGATTCGAACATGTTAGTTCATTCCACTGTCTTCATGGTGATATCACCCTCAGCTTCCTCATACTCTTTGACAAAGATACTTGTAACAATGTTGTAAGTGAGGAAGTAGGGGGGGCAAACCTATGTTTGTGTGTGTGTGTGTGTGTGTGTGCACATGTGCGTGCGCACTGTATGTGTGTATGTTGTATTCATATAAAAGTGCAGGTGAAATGAACATGCACATACATGAGCATCTGGACTGAGTGGCTGAATGAGCAATGGAAGAACTAATGGGATCCGATCCCCTGGGAAACAAGAAATGGGATATAAGCAGCTCTTCAACGTATCCCCTTTGTCCGTTTATAACTCAGAAAATGTTGAGAATTGGTTCACAAGTCAGCGAAGAAACACCTGCCTGCAAGTATTCTTGCTTCTGTCTCCACAGTTCTCACACCATCATATGTGATGCCTCTGTGCCAGGAGAACCTGTGTTAAGTTGCCCATGTTCCCTCAGGGGCCAGCCAACCCTGAGGATCAATGCATGATTGCAAGACCTCATAAACGAGCACATAGGTGTCATGAGAAGAACATCCTGGTGGTGATTTCAGACATTTCATCAGAAGTTCACCTCATCTAGAAAGTCAGTATCCTGCAGGCTGGTCTCTCCATGTAGTTCCTTGATTTGTCTCCCTGGGAACTTAAACTCCATATATTCCAAAAAATTATTCCCCAGGAAATTCTGGAACTTTATTTTAGCCACAGTACAAGTAAAAGCTTTACAGGTATCTTGATGTATCTCACCTTATTTAATAGATTCACTAATCCAAATTTTCCCTTTACTATATCTTTGTAGGCCTTTTGATCTTCTTGTCAATACTGTCTGGCACTGTCTGGTTGGACCTGTTTTCACTCCCGAAAGAGTAAGTGTGGAGATAAGAGTTTATTTAACTATAATTTCAAAAAAGTTAAAAGTATATTTATATATGTTAATATATTACAGACATATATCAAAGATTTTTTCACTTGTTAGTAAGGGAACCAGCATGATAGTAATGCTGGTTCAAAGAATTGGAGATAACAAAGTATATACAGTCAGAGGAAAAACTTCTAAAACAAGATTGCAAATTTAGATACATACTGGTTACACTTTTAAAAGACAATGAAACCATGAGGTTATAAATCTTCTGTTAAGTCCAGTCTAGCTTTACAGAGTCTGGGCCTTAATCAACACCAAATATAGTAAGTAAAATCAACCCACCAATTTAAAAAAAAATTCCTAGAGTGTCCCCATAAATCTTAGGCAAGGTTGTTAATTACTGGGAAGAAGTAAAACTTTAAAAGACTGATCAGAAATCACTTTTTGGCTTAATTTTAAGTTCTGGACAATTTTATCCCCTAATTTTTAACAAGAAATGATTCCACAGGAAAGTGGGGCTTCAGAACCCAGGTCCAGAATGGCTCCTTGCTGAAGTCACATTTGGCTGATAGACATTAGAGGGGCATGAACTCCAGAATTCATGTGTCATGGTCCTGCTAGAACTGGGACTCATTTCAGATCTTAATATTAGCATAGCTTATAAGAGATGTTCTAATACTGCCCCGCATCTGTTTCGCCACGTCTGGGACCTGCCATTTTCCTTAGCTGGTTGCCCGGGTGAGTTTACCACTGGGCGCCATCGAACTGGCTCTTGACAGACCCATATGGGGATCTAAAGAGCAACAGCGGGAGTATGGAATATGAGAGGAGAAGAGGGCCCTGTGATTGGGAGCAGGACAGCAGAGGAGTATTCTGGGCAAAGCAAGAATTGGCCCGTCTAGTATTTACATACATATTTATATGACCTAAAGAAGATTGGTTTTATACTTATCTTAATTCATCAATTCCATGATACACTCTTCTTACATTTGTTAACAGCCCTTAAATCAGCATATAACATATGATTGGTGGCATGTAATAGTTGAATTTGCAACATTTTTCTCTTTCTTTATGGTGCATGAAATAAGGGTGCCCCTTACAACTGATAGCCTCTTAAAGCTCATGAAATACAGTAGGTAGGAATGGGATATGTAGATATGAAATGAAATGATGAGAGACAGAAATTGACATTGATTTAGCATTAGTTTTGTTTTCAGGAATGTTGCTTCTAACACTTTTAACTTGGAGTAATATGTTTCTTCACAGGTACTAATTAGATACTAATGCATTGTATAAACTATCTGCCAGCACACCATGAATAGGTTTAAAAGGGCAAAACTATTCCCTTCCTGGATCTAATTTATCTGAATTATTATTCAATTCACTTTCAAACTCAGATACTTTGACAAAACATCATCATCAATGCCAACACCTTTGAAGGGCACAGTGCCGCTCCAGTGCACAGCCCATGTTCATCTCCGGTTCTTCTTGTGTGACTGACCCCTGCATGGGAAGCAGCTCCAGCTTCATCAGCTCCCAGAGCTCCAGTTACTGTGCAGTGTCAGCAGCCTTGTCTGTGCTGTGCTGACTACACCTCTGTGGAACCAAAGTGCAAAGAGCAAAGACCAAGGACTTCCCCAGCCGAATGCTGTGCTCCATCTCTCCAGTCCTCCTAGTTTTATGCAACATCTATGCACTTACTTCCCAATAAAAACCAAGACAGAGCCCATCATTTTTCATGACCCAGACAGCACTCTTTATAGACTATCATGGGATAAAACTATGTTAATTACATATGATCACTACACACACACACCCCAACACCCTCACTGCCTATGTCCATTTATATCCAGTATTTCTATCTTCTTAATCACTGGAATTAGAAGAATTTCAGTTAGATGAATAGGTCACATTAAATATTATAATTGCAATCACTGCATATATATGCCTTGGGATTTCCCGGAGCAAGGAACTATTTCCAAAGATTCTGTGCTAAGCAAATTAGGTAATTATTAAGCAGGTCTTACAAGGGTAAATGAGAGAAAGATATGATCAGGTGAATTAAAAAAAACACAAAAAACAGAACATCTCTAAAGAGAAAACAATTTGAGGATTTCCTGAACTGTCCTCCATTAGTAAGTTCAAAAATCAGAGTTCATTAATTCACTCTCACATACATTCAGCAAGTATTGTTGACTATGTGGTCAACTCTGGAGATACAACATGATATGAAAGAAATATAATCTCTGCCCACTGTGACTATGTTTCAATGTAGAGACAGAAGCTTGACAAATAAAAGAAAATATATAATTACTAATTCTAAATGGTTCTCAACTTACGACAGTTGAACTTAGGATTTTTCAACTTTATTATTTCGGTAGAAATTATACTTGGGATTTTGAATTTTAATATTTTCCAAAGCTAGCAATACATCCTATGTCTGTGTTGATGCTTGGCACGCTGCTGCAGCTCCCAGTCAGCCATGGGGTTGCAAGAGTAAACAGTCAATACTCTATGGTATACGCTGTTGCCAGATGATCTTGCTCAACTGTTGGCTAATGTAAGTGTTCTGAGCCTGTTTAAGGAAGGCTAGGCTAAGCTTTGATGTTTGGTAGGTTAGTTATTTTAAATGTGTTTTTGGCTTAGGATATTTTCAACTCGCCATAGGTTTATCTGGATATAAACCCATTGTAAGTTGAGGAACACCTGTATAGGCATTCAGGTGGGTGGAACTATCCCACTGCAGGTTTTCAAATGTTGCTAGGAATTCCCGATGAGACCTAACCTTATTCCTCAAGGCCTTTCCTGATTGACTATTCTGGAGGTCCAACAGAGGTGGGTACTAAGATTGCTTAATAGCTCTCCACCACATCAGCCAGAAGGGTCTGTAGGCTGGAAAAACTGTAAACTGAGTGTCTTTGAGACATCCCCACCCCGAGGCTATAGGAGTGAAAAAGACAAGGAAGAACCACATAGGCATCCTTTCCGGATCACTGCACATTTGGAAATGGGCTTCTATTTTCATGTGTGGATGTCAAGAGGGCTTAATTCAATTAGCTTTACCTGTGCATGAGAAAGAACAAAGAATCAGAGCAGGGGATAATATGCTTCCTTCATTTGGACTCAGGGAAACCATGGCATTCCTCTGCAGAAATCCTCTTTTACATAACAGCTAGCTCAGCCACAGAGACTGAGCACAAAATTATAGATTTATCTCATATTTTATCATGAGAGCATTTGGGAAACAATGTCTTTTAATTTGCAAGGACATTTTCTTTCAGAGTCACTTAAACGACAATTATTTAAAGGAATATTTTGAATATATTATAGTAATATTTTCCCTGATACACCATTATATCCTTAATTTATTTATTTCAACAGTGTGTCCATATTTTAGGTTATTTATTTTGTCTTATTTTATTTATTAAAACAAAGCATTTATGTATTTTTAAAAGTTAATTTCTTTATGTTGGAAGGTTGATTTTTCTTCTATTCATCAAAAGTTAGGAACCTTAGCAATGTATTCAGGAAGAAGAAGTGGGAATTGGTAAGTAGATGGAAACATAAAATATTTAAAAATAGAAGCAAGGAAACTTGAAAATATTTATTGTGGCAAAGCAACTTGTTCAGAGCAATCACATCCAAACTTCAGGCGAGTAAATTTTGAGCCCAGCCCCAAGTCATTGTGCCAATGGCTGCTTCTGAGACACAGCTCAGGTGTAGCAATGCTCCGAGCCAAGCGCTCTTGAAAGGATGAAAGGCACTGATGAGCGAGACGCATGAGACGGGTGCAGGTCGTTGGTGTTTTGGTTTCTCAGGTGATGCTCAAAGTCCTGGTAGCAGCAGCCCCAAAGCAATAGCTGGAGCCCTGATGCCATCATCAGTGAGACCACAGCAGCTCCAGAGCTAGGCCCACAGCAGGAAGAGACTTGAACAGGGCACCTTAGGAGGTCCCTTAGGGGGACACTTTGGGGGGCACTTGGTAGTGAGCCCTTTAAAAAGAGGCTGGCACAGCTGCTGGGTTTGCTGGCAGGACATCTTGGTGGGAGTTCAGTCAACCTAAAAGCCAATACAGTTGTTTTACAGACTTGTTAAATGTTAGATCATTGTTTCCTCCTTTGGAATCTACCCTGGGGTTGCTGAAATATTGAACAAATCATAACCACACACACACACACACACACACACACACACACACACTCACTCAAGTCAAAGCCTCTATCTTGTTCATTTCTCTGTCTCTAAGATATGGCACAGTTCTTGTCACATAGATGATGTCCAATAAATATAGATTTCCCCCTGAAATGGAAGCACCATAAGAACAGCGATTATCCTCCCCTCTTTTGCATACTTCTGTATTCTAATGTCTAGAATAACACCAGGTAATTAATAGGAGCTCAATAAATAGCTGGTGATACAAGAATAATATATGAATGAATAAACGAATGAGATACAAGAATAATATATGAATGAACAAACGAACGAGAAAAGAAAGGTAGCCAAGAAGGGAGGGAGGAAGAGAGTGGGGAAGGGAAGGAGGGAGGGAATTATAGCTGAGGTAGAGGAAAGGATACCAGTTGGCATTTCATGGTAATATTGGGTATTGCCATTTTCTCTGGGTGCCTCTGCCATCTTCTCTAAGCATCTAGAAATGGATCTGTGAGATGTGAATAGCGTGGAATAATCCCTCCCCAGCCAGCTGACTCAGTTGCCAGAAGCCAGACATTGGCAAGAGTTTGGATTGGCTAATCCCTCTAATTCCCAGGGACTCCTAATTCCTAGGCTGGATCTTCCTAGGCAACATCTCTACTCCTATTACCCACTTTTCTCCTGTCTTTCCTTTCCCCCTGTGATTTTCAACAGCTACTTACCCTTTCAGTTGTGCTCTAAGTTCCAAAAGACCCACTCACACTGGTCAGACCCAGGTGTGGAGCAGGCAGACCTGAGGATGTCAGGGCAGATGAGAAGTGGGGTCCTGACACACATTTTATAGGCAGGCACTCGCCTGACTGGGCCTTAGTGAGCCATGGTTCTGGGTGGAGCAGGAAGTGGCTCCTCCCATACTGGGGCATCTGCAGGGTAATTCCTGACATTTCCCTCCCTGCCTCTTCAATCCATCCTTCCCGGGGAGATACTGAGTTACTCTTCTGAAGCTAGAGAACGAAATCTCACCAAAGTATATTATTTCCTAGGCTGCGACTCCATGAAGCAGCATGAGGATTCCTGACCCTTGAGACAAGAATCTGGTTTCTCAAGACTCTATGGTCCTGTTCCTTCTTGGAAATAAATAAATAAGTTTCCTCTCTTCCTAATTCAGTCTGTGATCCAGCTTCTCGCTCTCTTTCTCTTTTCAAAAACATACATTAACTATAAATTTTTAAACAGGACTGTTTAAAAATATTTTTTCAAAATAAGGGATCTATTACATTCATTGAATGTCGGTGTTCTCCGTGTCTATCAAAGATCTTCTGTAAGAATTGGATACTTACACTCTTTCCCTTCACAGAGTCTTCCTAATTTTAAGAAACTATGTTTTGCTCTTACATTTTACTCAAACATTTGACATTTCAATGCCTCTCTGCTAGCAAGAAAGAGTATAAATATCTAAGATTTCTTAAAACATCGGGTACAGTTGCTTTTGAATTATATAGACCTATTTTCATTTTATAGGTCACATTTTTCTGCCAGTAAAATTGTTACCAGTTCACAAAATGAAATAAGTACATTATTATTTCAGGATATTCTTTTAGTCCATCAGTTCCTCCATGTTAACCTATTAGAGATTTGTATCAGTCTGTGTCCATTCAGGAAAACAAAAACACTCCTTATTTTGACAGAAACAATAAGCATTGGATTAAACAGGTATTAGAGGATTGAAAAGGCAAATGGAGAATTCTAGCATCACACGGAGCAGCTATGGCCACACTAAGGATAGGGAACAAGGGAAAGGGGGTTGGACTTCTTGAAACCTAGAGACCCGCAGAGCGAGAACCCAAACTTCTGAGGTGGGACACTGGCTAGTGGGGCCTGTGCTTCTGAGGAAAGGAGAAGAGGATAGTTCTGGAAGTGTGGCGAAAGCTGGGAACAGGAACCAACTGCTACTGCCAGATTTAAAAAAAAAAAAAAAAAAAAAAAAAAAAAACTGTGAGGTGACTCTTACGGGCCTTTCTCTCCTGACTTCTGCGTCCTCTTGCGCCCCCTAGTGACAAGACTTAATAGAGGACTACCAGCAAAGTAGAACCACAGTTGCAAAGCCGAGGCCAACATCACAAAGTAGAGCCCAGAAGGGTAGGTTTGGAGCTGACAGACGTGAGTTTATGAGTCCACAGAGAGCTGCTGGGGTAGATGGAGAAAACAGAGAAGCATGTTTCAAGCAGGGATGCGTGCATGATTCCACACTTTAAAAGTGCAACTAAAGTCAGTAAACGCAGAGTAAGTAGATCTATGTGACTCCAATTGAGGGTTTGTATTGCTGAAAAAGAACTCAAACAAATTTACAAGAAAAAAACAAACAACCCCATCAAAAAGTGGGCAAAGGATATGAACAGACATTTCTCAAAAGAAGACATTCATACAGCCAACAGACACAAGAAAAAATGCTCATCGTCGCTGGCCATCAGAGAAATGCAAATCAAAACCACAATGAGATACCATCTCACACCAGTTAGAATGGCGATCATTAAAAAGTCAGGAAACAACAGGTGCTGGAGAGGATGTGGAGAAATAGGAACACTTTTACACTGTTGGTGGGATTGTAAACTAGTTCAACCATTATGGAAAACAGTATGGCGATTCCTCAGGGATCTAGAACTAGATGTACCATATGACCCAGCCATCCCATTACTGGGTATATACCCAAAGGATTATAAATCATGCAGCTATAAAGACACATGCACACGTATGTTTATTGCGGCACTATTCACAATAGCAAAGACTTGGAATCAACCCAAATGTCCATCAGTGACAGACTGGATTAAGAAAATGTGGCACATATACACCATGGAATACTACGCAGCCATAAAAAAGGATGAGTTTGTGTCCTTTGTAGGGACATGGATGCAGCTGGAAACCATCATTCTTAGCAAACTATCACAAGAACAGAAAACCAAACACTGCATGTTCTCACTTATAGGTGGGAACTGAACAATGAGATCACTTGGACTTGGGAAGGGGAACATCACACACCAGGGCCTATCATGGGGAGGAGGGAGGGGGGAGGGATTGCATTGGGAGTTATACCTGATGTAAATGACGAGTTGATGGGTGCTGACGAGTTGATGGGTGCAGCACACCAACATGGCACAAGTATACATATGTAACAAACCTGCACGATATGCTCATGTACCCTAGAACTTAAAGTATAATAATAATTTTAAAAAAAGAAAAAAAAAGCCAAGTTGTAGTCAGCAGATGAAGTTGAAAATTAGGAGAAAAATTTTTACTTAATTGACTTCCTTCTATCAGGGGTAAGGAGACAGTGCAAGGTTTTGTGCAAGCCTCAAAGTGTTTACTGTCCAACAGTAGATTGGGAATTTAAAAAAAAAAAAAAAACCCTCTAGCTTTGGCTTTGCCTGCATTTTCATTTGTGACTGGGGATCAGTCACTTCACCTCTACGAGCATCAGTTTCTCCATCTAAGATCCATGTGACTTTAAAAATGTAATGGCAACATAATAAAAGCAGTTTTATATATTTTTTAAAAGTGCCTATCTGCAGCTCCAACAAGGGGAAGAAGCACGAATATCCAAATATATTTTCTTTTTTAAGAGATATTGTTATGTCACCTAGGCTGGTCTCAAACTTCTGGTCTCAAGCAATCCTCCCCCCTCAGTCTCCTGAGTAGCTCGGACTACAGGCACACACCACCATGCCTGGCTCTAATAGATTTTAAAATGTGTTTGATAACAAAAAAGTTTAATAAAATTCTAGTGTCAGTCAAAATGAAGAAAAAAAAAACCCTAAACTTGTGAGTTCCAGTTCAAGAAGGCTGACTGAATACATGCTGCAGACTTTTGCTAATTACTGTTTAGTGGAATAAGAATATTCTCCTTGATTACAGGTTTTCAGAGGTCTGTATTGTGAATGGTATTAAAGTTTGTTAAATGTTTTTCTCTACATCTATTAAGATGATCTTTTTGTTTTTTTCTTTAATCTGTAAATACACTGAATTACATTGGTAGATTTTCTAGTTACAAAACATACCTTTCCTTGCAAACTTTCCTCATTGGATAGGATGAAATAGTTATTGGGAGACCAGTTCTCCTTACTAACACAACTATAAAACTCAGATTAAACCAGAAATTGTATTTTGGAAGGCAGCAGAGAAGTGCTGAGGTAGTGTGAACTGGAGAAGCTAAGACTCCAGGGAGAGGAGCTGACTTCTGCAACCACTTTTAATCCCGAGAGCATCTGTCAATTCTGGGCAGGTAAAACACTGAGAATCCAGATTATTTTAAGCATGGAAAGAACATAGCTGGGAGACAAAGAAATCAGCTGAGCCTGTAGCAGAAACATGGGGACCCTCAAGTGCACACCTAGTTTTCTCCTAAGGTATTTGACAAGTTCGGGGAGATGCAGGACAATAAGCTAAAACCTAAGTGGGAAGTTTCTAGAATGTTGCAAAGCTTTTCGTGGTTTATGAGACAAAGATTACAGTTCAGGAATATATCTGTTAACTATGGCCTCAATTATAGTGCACAACAACAACGTAATAAACAAAATGCATAGAACAATTATTTCTTTAGTTTGTGAGAGTGCAGGTCTTCAGGGTGATAGAGGTCAAATCTGACCTAGGCTGGGCTCAGCTGGGTGGCTCAGCTCTGCTCCATAGGTCTTTCATTCCTCCTTTTGGGGCCTGTAGGCTATCTAGGACATGTTTTCTTGTGGGCATGGGATACCATCGCTGCTGCCTTATTCTATTAATCAAAGAAAGCCAGAAGGCCAAACTCGAGGTCAAGGGATTAGGAAATATATTTTGCTCCTCAGTGAGGGGAACTGCAAAGTCACAAGGCATAAAGGCATGAATACTGGCAACAATGCAATCTATCTCTACCATGGGAAACCAAGGGAGGGGAGGCATCACCAAATACTTCAGACAAATTCTAGATTTATCGAAGACTTGAAAGGAGAAGAAAAGCATATATCTTTATTTAGAAAAAATAAAGCAAATATGTATTACATGTTATCTGAGTGGAAAAATAATTTAAATATTTAAAATTAATGAAAACATAAATGTGTATACCCATAAAACAAGGAAATAAAAATGAGATGGCACACAATGTGAAAAATTTTACCATAAATAAAACAAAAATGTATATGAATGAAAACTAATTGTGAACAAATGAACTTTGATGTGTATGCATAATAAGTCTAAATGAAGAATAGAAATGAGCAATGTAAGTCCTCTGTTATGATTCTTAAAATATAAAAAGCATACTGCAGGGGAAACTTTGGCAGTCAGCATGCATGTACTGCCTGGATTATCTCTTGTCCCTTTTTATTGCTCTTGCGCACGCTGCCCACCCCACTCCCCACCTTCTGATGTTTTCCCAGCTTCAATAGCCAGCACCTGCAGCTCTTCATCAGTAGCTGGGCTGCCCTTGAGTTCTGGAGCCACTTTGCCCACACATGCAGAGAGCTGGAAGTACCAGGGATGTCCAGGTGGGCAGGTCCTAAATTCCCTTAGTTTTCTCCCATCTGAGAATGTCTTTATAAAACTTTCATTGCTGAAAGACAGAAAATTCTTTGCTGCATATAAATATCTGATTGACAATTGTCATTTTTGTTGTTTTCCTTCAGTACTTTAAAAATCATAAGCTGCCTTCTTCTGGCCTCTGTGATTTCTGATAAGAAATCTGCAACGATTTGAATCTTTGCTCCGGTTTTAGTGATGCATCGTTTTTTCTGGCTGTTTTCAGGATTACTCCTTTGTCTTTGGTTTTCAGCTGATGTTACCAGGGTTTTTTGAGCTTAGCTTGGGATCACTTTTGGTGATCTCATGAGTTTTGGATTCCCTTTGATTCTTGAATCTGTATGTGTATTTCTTTTACTAAACTTGAAAAGTTTCAACAGTTATTTCTTCACACATTTTTTTTTCAGTTCCACATTCATTCTTCTGTCTTTCTGGGATTTCAATGGCATGAATGATAGGTTTTGTTATTCTCTCACAGATCCCTGATGCTCTGCTAAGTTTTTGTTTGTTTTTCTCTCTGTTTTTTAGATTAGATTATTTATCTTGATCCATTTTCAAGTCTACTGACTCTTTCTTTGTCATCTCCATTCTGCTATTAAATTTACTCAATGGCTTTTTGAAAATTTAATTATTGCATTTTTTAGTTTTAACATTTCTATTTGGTTCTTCTTTATATCTCTTATTATTTTGCTGAGACTTTTTATTTTAACATTGTTTCAATATTGTTTATAATTGCTCATTTGAGCATTCATATAATAGCTGATTTAAAGTCTTTGCCAGATAATTTCAATATTTGTGTTGTCTGAGCATTGGTTTCTGTTTATTATTTTTTCCTATGTGAGTGACATTTTCATGGTTCTTCTTTTGCCAAGTAATTATGGTTTGTATGTTGGACACTTTTAACATTTTAAACAAGACTCCAGATCTTGTTTAAATTTGATGGAAAATGTTGATTTTTTTGTTTTAACAGGCAATCTTCCATGTAAAACTATTCCAATTATCAGTTAAGTTTTTGAAGTTTTTGTAGTGCTATTCATAACTGTCCAGAGTGAGTGCCAGCCAGCATCAGCCTGAGGTGTGGGAAGTAGAACCTGTATTAATGAGTCATCATATGTTTTTGTTTGCTAATTAGGATCAGATCCTTGCACATGTGTCCTTGCAGCAAACTCTGGAATTCATAAACAATTTTATGGGGTCTCTTACCTGAGCTTCTGTCTCTTCCTCTGCAATCTCCTCAGTACTTTCAGGTTCAGCGAGGCTCACCTTCATGGTCTTCTTGCCAGAAATTGAGCCTCTAGTTACCCTTCTCTGCCACACATTTATATGACTAGACCCATGTCTAAGACCAAGAATTGGGAAGACAGCGAGAGACAGAAAGCAATAGGGGTTGGCCCCATCCCTTTGAGATTATAGCTCCACAAAATGGAGAAGGAAGTTCCCCTTCTCACATTTTATGCCCCTGCTAGGTCCCTTATCAGCTGTTGCCACTGCCATCCACCATGGAGTTGCCTGAGATATGGGGTAAGAAAGAACAAGGAGATTGAAATGGGGGACTCCCACACCCTCTATGGGCTTACCCTTTTGCTCCTTAAGCCAGAACTAGCTGACTTCTTCAAAACCTCTCTATGTGCCCCACAGCACTCATTTCCAGGTTTCCAAATGCATTAAGTTCAGGCCAGGAGAAACCAAAGGAGGAAAAGGGAAGCTATGCACCTTTTCAGATCTACTTTTTGAATTCTCATGTCCTTCCGCTATCTGTCTGCTGCTATTTCTAGCTCCTAGCTAGCTAGCTCCTGTCAGTTTTCCTAGGTTTTTATGGTTGCATTGAGTGGAGGAAAGATAATTTTACTCCATCATACACAGAATAAAAGCCCCTGAATTGTAATGTGAAGTATTTATTCTAATTCATTGTCTTCCTTTCCTTCTTCAGGTATACAACTTCTGTATAAATTAGATCTCCATTGTGTATCTTCTATATTCATTACTTTCTGTCTTATCCTTTAGGGGTTTTTGTTGTTGTTGTTATTCTTTTATATTTTCTAACTTGTGTGTCCCTTATTGTATATTTAGTTGTATTTATTATTCCTGGGATATCTCATAAGGAGTTTTGTCTTTTGATTCAATTTCTTTTTCTGTGTCTTTTGATTCAATTTATTTTCATATCCATTGCATTTATAATATATTTTTTAAAAGTATTGGTCAGGCAAAAAGTGCTGATGAATTAAGAAGTTACTTCATAGAATCTCAAATAATCTTATGCATTCATTTTAAAAAATGGTGAATTATATCTAATACCTCTGATGCTAATGGAATCTTTTTAAATGCTTGTGACTTTACATATCTTACCATTTAGGCCTGTGAATTCATATTCTGCTAGGGAATATTAGAGATTCTGACTGGAAATAATTACGAGGGAAATACTCCAGTGTCTATGTCAAGGCCCCAGTGAGGTCAAGGCCCCACTTTATAGTCCAAGCACCAGGAAACCAGCTCATCAGGTGAAGACTTTACCTCAGTACTTCTCCTTCCCCCACCCCAGCAAAAAATATTACCTACTTTTTCTATTGTAATCTGACCACCTTCTAGGGGGTCAGAGAAGGAGGGATGAGGATGTGAAAACTCAAATTAAGTTTATCCCCACCCATATTCCTGAGTTCTTCACAGGAGCAGGGTTTCCCTATGTTTCCCTGGCTTTACTCAAGAGGGGACTTAAGCCTCCTCGGTAGCTCCCTGACCACCATATCCTGGGGTCTGAAAAGAGTTAAAATGAAAATTTGGCAGGAACTTTCATCCTTAAGGATGAGAAATATTTTTAAATAGAGGAGTTCCAATACCAGAATAGGCAAACGAACAAACAACAACAATAAATACCCAGAAAACCCACCGTGGCAAGAGTAATCTAGGTTAAAAAAAAAGAGAAAATATTATAAATTATCATCAAATATTATAAATTAAAAATTTATGTATCTTCATAACAATAATAAAGCAGAGAATAAAATATAAAAATAAAAGACTGTCAGTAACTATACACTGCCAACGCTGAAAGCTTAGACAAAATGGGAAGCATACATGAAAAAGTATAATCTAGTAAAATAAACTCAAGAAGAGACAAAAAGCATGAATTCTCTTATAACTAGTTAAGAAACTAAAGTACTATTAAGAGACATAGAAAACAATGGCCAAAATTGTTTTCTAGGCAAACAGTGCAAAACTATAAAGGAGGAGATCGTTTCAAATTTATTTAAGGATATTGGGCATAAAAATTCAATCATTTTGAAAAACAGATTAGCACTCTATTATAAATTTAAATTCTTAGCTACTAAATACACCAAGATTCAGCAATTCTGCTCCTAGAAGACATGTACAAGAATAAACATCTGAAAACCACAAAACTGCCAAATCCAGAGATGTCCTTTGGTCTTGCACAGACACACTTACCAGGATGAGTCTCAGAATTAGCTCAGGCTGCAGAGGTGTCCAAAATGATGAGGAAGAAGAACCAGGGATACCTTTCATAGGAGGAGTCCCCAGGCCGGGCTCAGAGATGAGCCTTGTCTGTGGAAGGAGCAGGAGAAAATCTCTCACAACCAAGGAACATGTAGGGCCATTCCTGACGTTCTCCTTCCAAAAGAGTTGTAGGAGCACTCTGGCCTCTCACTGGGGCCCAAGACCTGTGGGCCTTCAACAAATCACACCCTTTCTCAAATATAAGCCTCAGATGGCCTGATATCCCAAGAACCTGGTCACTGGGCTGAGGCTCTAAGGCCCGGGTCACTACGTGCCAGTCCCTTCTCATGAAATAGGTGGTCACATCTTTCTTGCCAGGCTTTGTGAGGTGGGGCTTAGATGAGACAAATAGGAAAGAGAGGATAGAAAACTTTAAGAGAGTTTTTTCAGAAGAATCTATAAGACTTGATGTCCCTTTGTGTATATATGATGGAGAAACGGGATAGATCAAAGATTGTACCAACATATCAAATGTCTTGACCAAAGAAATGATCATATGGTGGAAAGAGAACAAATGTTGGGAGGGGTGTAGATTTGAGGTCTTAGCCAGACCTTCTGATGAATGAAGAGGTTCTGGAGACATTTAGAGATACCACCTTGGAGATTATCGATTCCTGGTCTAAAGGGACTTTGAGATAAACTTCTGAAATCATCACCCTGGCATTAATCATTATTTATTCATACATCTAACATGATTATTTATTTATTTGAACAACCAAAATGTGTGGGGTATTTTACGGGGACCCAAGAGAATGAGAACAGGGTTTCTTTACTCAGCAGCTCTCACATTCTGATAGGATCAGAATTGTAGAGATAAACACACATATCTTATAATGTTTTACAATACTAGTAAGAAATCTTATGGAGTAGGGACAACTTTGTGAAATAGTATGCTGTTTCATACGCGTTGCGTTCATGGAACATTGAGAAGGCACACTAAAAAAAAAAAAATTGGACACCAGTGGGTGTAATGAAGTGCTTCTCTGTCCCCCAGTCACCAAAAACCAGGGGAATTGGCTTTTTTGTGCTTTTGTACCCTACCGCCAATTAAGTATGTGTGTGTGTGTGTGTGTGTGTGTGTGTGTGTGTGTGTGTGTGTGTACATGCATGGATGCACACACACACACCACATGTAAATACCCATACACTTCAATCCTGCCTCTCACTCCATCATGGTTGCTATAAACATCTCTTCACAGAGAATGAGGAAACTCAGGCTGATAACACCAAAGAAAAAGTTGGACTAATCGAAGTATCCCACATATCTCATTGCAAAGTAATGATTCAGGAGATGAGATTCAGAGCCACCTGCTTTGGACCTCATGGGCTTTTCTCAGGCAAAGAACTGCTTCAGAGATTCTAATGGACTGTGAGCTTCTCAAGGTCAGAGGTTGTGTCTGATTCACCTCCGAATCCCAAATTCCAGACTGATGTCCACAGACCTCATCTGGTGTGCTAAATGAATGTCCATTTAACCAAATACTTTGTTCATTTTTTGATCTATTTTACATTTGTCCTGAAAGCTTGTGGAGGGTAGGGACCTTGTCTGAAAATAGGTAATAAATAAATTGAGAATGGAGCACCTCTAACAGAGACTTAGAGGTCATACGTTTCTCCTTATTTGGGAACCTCACTGAGGGAGTGGCCACTGCCATTTAGTTCACAGCTGTATTCTGCTCCCTAAACAATGAATGGTAGAATGATAGGCTTCAATCAACGAAAAAATCTGACTAATCCAAACTCTTCCTTGATTATTCAATGTCAAGCTGTACTCAATCCCTCAGTCAATGTCACCTCCCGTTCCTCATTCCCAGGGATAACTGGACTCCAGGTTTAGAAGCTCCCCAGCATGGCAAGCCCTTCTCAGGCCACTTGTTAGAGTTTAGGAATAAGCTCCTTAAAAGTAGCAACCATAAGTGACCATCTCTAGAGCCCCCATAAGGCCTAGACGCTGTTCATTTATTTTAGCTTGCATTATTGAGCATCTTCTACATACCAAACATATGCTACATATTTTCATTTCTTAATGTTCAAATCAATGAGTATTAGGATACTCATTGATCATTTTAAAAAGAACACAGATGCCTAGGAAACATGAGTGATATTTCAAAGGTCATGAGTTAGAGCTAGAATTGACACCAGGTTCCCTGAGTGTAGTTACAGAGACCTAACCTCTATAACCTGCCTTCCTCTGGCCAAATTAAGAAAGAGTTAATTGTTTTGATTAAATCGGCTCAATCATCACTATCCTCACAACTGAAATAAATCAGAACAGCACAGCTGCTCTTCAGAGGACAGTTGAGGGAGAAGCGGAGACCCAGAGTCCACCCTGAAGGACAGGTCTCAGGAAGGATGGCTGGGTGGGGAGGGTTCTTCCTAATTCAAAACTCCAGAACAACCAGCCTAGGAATGGCTGGTACCTAAAGCAGGACCTCAAAGGCAAACCCCAAGTGTAGGGAAAATCAGAATGGAATGTTTCCACAACGAAAAATAAAAATAAAAAATAAAACAGCCTGTGACTTTAACCTGAGTTTTCCCAAAGAACAAATAGCATATTTATCCAGACATTGGCTCCTTGTGCATCCCAACCTAACTCTTCAGAGTTCCAGCCTAGAAGGGGGTGCAACTGGATAAAGCCTATCTAGACCCTAGCCCCAGACAGGGGCCCTGGGAGTTCCCAAGGCCTCCTTGAATTGCAGGGACAAGGAGAGAAGAGAACGTCACAAATCACCCAGAACGTGCCTGGTTGGGCAAGAGCCACTTCCTGCTCTTACTAGAGCCAAGCCTGGGTCTATAAAAGACACATACCCAGCTCCAGCACCTCATCTGCTCTGACTCCCTAGGGACATGTCTGCGCTCCTGTGTGTGACCAGGATGAATGAGAACCCGGGAGACCAGAGGGGTTGGAGAAGAACAGAGAGATTGGAGGAAGTAAAGAGTCTTAGGAAAAACAGTTAAGTATTTGACACTGAATAGGAATAAAATTCAGAGGGAGCGAAAACTATTGTGCTGTGGTTTAAGATGTCAGTGGCACTTTGCCACTCTGGAAACTGACCTGGGCCGAAAGGCAGTTGTGCCAACCTCATCTATTTTAGGAGCTTGTTTTTATAATAATATGGTGGCACTTTAGAGAGTTTTGAATACTGCATGCAGGACTATGAAGACTGAGAAATCCTTGTGTCCTTTTATAGAGGAGAATAAGACGTTGTTTACTATATCTGCATTTTAAATCTATGTACTTTTAATTAGAGGAAAGATTTATATGTTTCCTCTGGATGCTTATTCATGTTTTCTAAATATCATTTACTATCGCCCTTCATAGTGATTCTAGATGAGGTAAAAAAAAAAACATGCCCCTTGATTTAACTAATCCATACTATGTCATTATGCTCTTCCAGGTTGATTAAACACCTGCCCAGATGTCCTGCCAGCAGAACCAGCAGCAGTGTCAGCCCCCTGCCAAATGCCCTTCCAAGTGTACTCTGAAATGCCCCCCAAAGTGTCCATCCCAGTGCACAGCACTATGCCCAGTTTCTTCCTGCTGCAGTTCCAGCTCTGGGGGCTGCTGCAGCTCGGGAGGTGGTAGCTGCTGCCTGAGCCACTACAGGTGCCACAGGTCCCACTGCCACAGACCCCAGAGCTCCAATTGCTGTGAATGTGAGCCTTCACGGGGCTCCAGCTGCTGCCACAGCTCTGGGAGCTGCTGGTGACTTGGGTCCTGAGGACCTCTGAAGTACACATGGGCCAAAGCATCAATTTGCTTCTCATTCTTCCATTCCCTCATTTTGACATCCTGGGGATGGTAGATCTCAAAGCTAACTCAGGCATTTCCACACATAGAACATTCTGCTTATCTTCCATTTTCTTTGCAAAAATAAAGTTCCTGTTTCCTACTTAAAGTATGTCCTGGTCACTCTCTCAGCCCTGTGTAGACCAGAATCATCAGTGAGCCCTTCTTCAGAGAGCCTGAGGCCAAGGCAGAGCTTGACTAAGGGGTGGGTAATTGGGCAGCTTCCCAAGGGGGTGTGTGTGTGTGTGTGTGTGTGTGTGTGTGTGTGTTTAATATAAAATATAAGAAAATATCACCAGAAGTGTAGTGAAACTGAAGAATATGTACTCGGCAGAGCTTGTTTGGAGGAATGAGCTTACGTAACAGAAGAAATGGAAAGCAGAGAAAAAGTAAAAATATGCTATTTGATGGCAGTGTAGCTTCATAATCAGTCTTCTAAGTATAGACATACCTGTCATTGCAAATAGCTTTAGTGTTTGTCACAGATACTGCTTTTTTTACAATTGAGATCTGCAGAAACCCTGCATCCAGCAAGTCTGTCGGTGCCATTTCTCTAGGAGCATGTGGTCTTTGTGCCGTTTTGTCACATTTTGGAAGTTCTCAATATATTTCAACTTTTTCATTATTATTATATGTGTCATGGCGATCTGTGATCAGTGACCTTTGAAGCAATGACTGCAATTGTTTTGGGAGCACTATGAACTGCATTCATTTACTACAGCAATCCTAATCAGTAAGTGTTGTGTGGGTTCTGACTGCCCAACCTATTGGCCATTCTCCTGTCTCTCTGTCTCCTGGGGTATTCCTATTCCTTGAGACATAACAGTATTGAAATCAGGCTAGTTTATAACCCTACAATGGTCTCTAGGCATTCAAGTGAAATGAAGAGTCACAAATCTCTCATATTAAATAAAAGCTAGAAATAATTAAGCTTAATGAGAAAGGCATGTGGAAAGTCAAGCTATGCCTTTTGGTCCAAACAGTTAGCCAAGTTGTGATTGCAAAGGAAAAGTTCTTGTAGGAAATTAAAAGTGCTACTCCAGTGAATACATAAGTGTAAGAAAGCAAAACTGCCTTATTGCTGATATGGTAAAAAAAAAAAATAAATAAATAAATAAATAAATAACTCGTGGTCTGGATAATAGATCAAAGCAGCCACAAGATTTCTTTAAGCCAAAACCTATTCCAGAGCAAAGCCCTAACTCTCTTCAATTCCATGATGGCTGAGAAATGTGAGGAAGCTGCAGAAGAAAAGTTGGAAGCTAACAGAGGTTGGTTCATGACGTTTAAAGAAAGAAGCCATCTTCAAAACCTAAAGTGCAAGGTGAAGCAGCAAGGGCTGATGCAGAAGCTGCAGCAAGTGATCCAGAAGATGTAACTAAGATAATTGATACACTAAGCAACAGATTTTTAATGTAGATGAAACAGCCTTATATTGGAAGAAGATGCCATCTAGGACGTTGATAGCTAGAGAGGAGAAATCAATGCTAAGTCTCAAAGAAAGGCTGACTCTTGTGGTAGGAACTAATGCAGCTGTTGACATTAAGTCTAAGTCAATGCTCATTTTTAATTCCAAAAATCCTGGGGCCCTTAAGAATTATGCTAAATCTAATATATCTGTGCTCTATAAAATGGAACAACAAAGCCTGGATGGCAGCACATGTGTTTACAGCATGGTTTACCGAATATTTTAAGCCCACTTTTGAGGCCTACTGCTCAGAACAAAGAATACCTTTCAAAATATTACTGCTCATTCACAATGCACTTATCCACCAAAGAGCTCTGATAGAGATGTACAAGATTAATCTTGTTTTAATGCCTGCTAAGAGAACAACTGTTATGAAGTCCATGAATCAAGAAGTAATTTCAGTTTTTAAGCATCATTATTACATAAGAAACATATTTTGTAAGGCTATAGCTACCATAGACAGCGATTTCTCTGATGGGTCTGAGCTAAATCAATTGAAAACCTTCTAGAAAGGATGCTCCATTCTAGATACCATTAAGAAAATTCATGATTCATAGGACAATGTCAAAATAACAACATGAACAAGAGTTTGGAAGAAGTTGATTCCAACCCTCATGGATAACTTTGAGGGATTCAAGACTTCAGTGGAGAAAGTAACTGTATACATGATGGAAATAGAAAGAGAAAAACAAGTGGAGTCAGAAGATGGGACTGAATTGCTGCAATCTTATGACAAAACTTGAATGGATGTGGAGTTGCTTCTTATGGATGAACAAATAAAGTGGTTTCTTGACATGGAATCTACTCCTGGTGAAGATACTGTGAACATTACTGAATGACAACAAAGGATTTAAAATATTACATGAACTTTGTGATAAAGCAGCAGCAAGGTTTGAGAGGTTTGATCCAAATTTTGAAAGAAGTTCCACTGTAAGTAAAATGTTATCAAACAGCATCACATGCTACAGAGAAATCTTTTGTGAAAGAAGAGTCAATCAATGCAGCAAATGTCATTGTTGTCTTATTTTAGAAAATTGTCACAACCACCCCACCTTTGGCAGCCACCACCCTGATCAGTCAGAAGCCATCAACATCAAGACAAGACTCTTCATCAGCAAAAATATTATAACTCACTGAAGGCTCACGTTATAGTGGTTTTTTAGAAATGAAGTATTTTTAATTAAGATATCCACATTATTTCTTAAATGTAATGCTATTGCACACTTAATAGACTGTAGTATAGTGTGAACATAACTTTCACATGCACTGAGAAGCCAAAAAATTCATTTGACTTGGTTTATTGCAATATTTGCTTTATTGCGGTGGTCTGGAACTGAACCCACAGTGTCTTCGAAATATGCCTATAGAGTAAATCCAGTTAACTGTAGAATTTTATTTTGCCAACTGGTGATACATCTTTTTGCTTAAACCTTCTCCTATTACAGAGCTCAATCTCTCTTCTCAATCTCTGTTGAATATATATTTACACAAGACCAGATTGAAATTACCCGTAAAATGAGTTCATCCAGATGCCTATGTGTCTCTGTCTAGTCTGGCCTATTACCTGGTGGTTAAGAGCATAGACTTTGAACTTCTTGGGTTTGAATTCCAGTCCTGCCACTTAGTAGCTGTGTGAACCTCGCTGAGCCTGAGATTACTCATCTGTAAAATGGAAAAGATAATAATAATGTCTTCCTTGAAGAGTTGTTGTGAGTTAAATGGGTTAATATATGTAACATGCTAACAGCAGAGACTGTCCTAAAATGAAGCCTGTATAATTATTTGTTGTTCTTGCTGCTGGTGTTTTGCTGTGAAAAGCGAATCTGGGTTGCCAGAAAGTCTAGACTAGGAAGCTGAACCAATGTCTTGTTTCCATTTGGACTTACTCAACAATCATACCCACCACAGGAGGCCATAGCTGAAGGTCATCACCCTTGTTGCTTTTCTTGCTTGCCAGAGTCCAATAACAGGTGAGAGCTGAGAATACATTTTTAGAACACCCACAGCCCTCAAGATCCAATCAGAATATCTGCTTCCTTTCCAAGCTTAATCCTCTGGCCATCAGAGGGCCTATGACTCAGGAAAATGTTGGGGAAATGGCTCAAGTACCAACAGGGAAATAAAGACAGCTTTCCCTAGTGTCAAACTGAGAAGAGTCTATGTAGAGAAAATTCCAGACCCAGATTGGACTGAGATTCTGATAACAGAGTGACTCTGCATGTGATACAGCTATCTGCTCCTCCCTATGCTACTGCACATGCCACAGACTGGCCTTTGCCTATCTCCTGAACTAGAGAAATAACTGGTTGGGTGGCCATTCTGCATATGAGCTTACTCCAACCAAAATAAAAAAAAAACCTTCCATACTGCAACAGTAACCATTTAGGATTCTTTTTCAATCAACTTTAAAATCGTAAAAATAATTTAGAAACTATGGGAATATAGAAAGAATAGATTAATAATCACCCCCACATATCCTGCCACCCAGATACTATTATTGACACCCCTGCTTATTGGTACCAGAGCACACCTTTCATCCTACTGCCTTCAGGTACAAACTCATGCTATCCTTGGACCTTGAAAACCTTCCTCCCTTTTAATTTTAATTAAATAAAAATTTACTGTCTCCAATTAGTCAAAGCTCACTGAGGGCAGAAATCAAGACCCACTAAACTGTTTCTGTCACCCAGCTCTAGCACAGACCTGAGTACAGAGCCAAGGAGAAGATATGCTGGTTGGTCAATTGGTTGCCATGAGTCCCTTCAGAAGCTTCTCTCCAGTAATGTACAGTGGACCATACAGGGGAGACACTCATACTAATTGTTAGTGTTTTGCTAGTGGGGCAAAAAAAAAGGAAGATATAAAGGAAAATGGACATTTCTATGGTTAAGATTGCCAATTAAACACTCTAATCCCACAACCACATCATAAGATGGCCTAGACACAGGGTTTTTGTCAATATCACCACCTTTGTCATCTTAAATATCATCAACGTAAGGGGGCAGCTGCTTTAAATAGTAAATATATTTCTAAAAAATTTTAGGGGGGGATTCACAACAAAATATCATCCATTTGTTCATTGATAGTTACTTATTGAGTGCCAAATTTATGCCAGAAATTATTAAGTGATTTCTTAGTCTATTTTCTGCTGCCATGACAGAGTACCAAGCCCTAGTTAATTTTTTGTGTGTCTCACTTGTAAGTGGGAGCTAAACAATGAGAACACATGGACACAAAGAGGGCAACAACAGACACAAGAGCCCACTTGAGGATGGAGACTGGGAGAAGAGAGAGAATCAAAAAAAGTACCTCTCAGCTACTACACTTATTACTTGGGTGACTAAATAATCTGTATACCAAACCCCCACAACATGCAATCTGCCTATATAACAATCCTGCACATGTACTCCTAAACCTAAAATAAAAGTTAGGAAAAAAAAAAAAAAAAAAGACTGGATAATTTAAACACAATAGTTTATTTGGCTTACAGTTCTGGAGGCTGGGAAGTCCAAGAGCATGGAGCTAGTATCTGGTAAGGGTTATTCTGTGGCAGAAAGCAGAAGGCCAAGTGAATATATGAGACAGAGAGAAAATGGGGACTGAATTTATTCCTTTATCAGGAACCCACTCCTGCAACAACTAGCCCACTCCCATGACAGTGGCACCAATCCACTCATGACGGTGGAGCCCTCATGGCCCAATCACCTCTGAAAGGCCCAAATTTTCAACACTGTTACAATGGCAACCAAATTTCAACATGAGTATTGGAGGGAACATTTAAACTATTGCAGATAAACAAAACAATTTTAGTCTCTATGCTCATGGAGGTAATAAACTCATGTCTAAAGCAGCCAATTATGCAAGAAATTACTACAAAATGTGGACTGTGGGAGTAAATAGTAAGATAACCCAAGATAGTCTATGTAGGACTGAAGGAAGTTGGCTAATAAGAGTACTTTCTCAATGAGAACAGCCTACACCACCTCTCTCCTGCCCAAGACCCATCACGGACACAAGGCAGATTCTGGCTGCCATTGAGACAAACACTAAGAATGGGTAACATGATGACACAAATGATGCCAAGTATTTCCAAGAATACAGAGCAATAACTCTCATACAGACTCTCTAAAAAATTACTTGGTAGTATCTACTAAAACTGAGCATATGCACAACTTGTGACCTATTCCACCATATAGTCCTCCAAAATCCACACGTATGTGTACCAAAGGCATATATAAGAATGGTCATGGCAGAACTACTTGTAATAAACAAAAAACTGAAACCTGACCAAATGTCCTTTAATCAGAGAATTAAGTGTGGAATGCTTACCCAATTAAACACTATATCACTATAAAAACTGACAAACTATAACTTCACACAATACTATGGATGAGTCTCATAAACATAATGCTGAGCAAAGAAACCAGGTGCAAAAGAGCACTTAGCATATGGTTTCATTTCTATAAAGTTCGAAAACAAGCAAAATTAAGCTATACTGTTAAAAATCAGGATAACAGTTACCTTTGGTGTGGATGGGAATCATGGTAATTTGAAAGAGGAGCAAGGAGAGCTTCTAAGATGCTGGTAATCATTTCTTTCTTGATCTGGGTGTT
The DNA here is from genome assembly GCF_049350105.2 of Macaca mulatta. Taxonomy (NCBI): domain Eukaryota; kingdom Metazoa; phylum Chordata; class Mammalia; order Primates; family Cercopithecidae; genus Macaca; species Macaca mulatta. Next base: position 114,405,943 of record NC_133406.1, read on the forward strand.
GTTACATAAGTGTGTTACCTTTTTGAAAAAAGCATCAAACTGTATACAATGATTGTGTGCTTTGCTTTATGCACGTAACACTTCAATTAAGTTATCTTTTAAAACTCAGCAATTTATCTCCCAGCAATAGCCAACAAGGTTGTTTTAGCTTCCCAATAAGAACAGCTAAAAAATGTGGACAATATGTTTCTAAACTCCTTTGAAGGCACAGAAGAGACACTAAAGTAGATTGCTGGATTTAGCAAATAAACATACAAGACACCCAATTAAATGTAAATTTCAGATAAACAATAGCTTTTTAGTATAAATCTCCAATACTATATAGTATATGCTTACACTAAAAATGTATTTGTTGTTTATCTTTTGTTTAAATTTAACTGGGCATCTTATATTTTATCTCACAAGCCTATTCCAAGGCAGTGAAAAAAGATTGATGGCAAGACCTGGAAACAGAGGGGATTCAAGCAGGGTGGGCCAGGTATTTGGGACATGCAGCCATTTGTGAATGCTGAAATTGAAAGCAGTGGCTAAGAAGCTAAGAGGCCAAATCAAGATTTCAGCATCTCACCAGGAAGGAGTTCAGAGCTTGACAAGAAGGAATACAAGAAATACCAGGCCTCAGGTGGATCCCCAAGCACTAATAGTAGAAGAAATTTGTGCATGGGATGCCTAATCATTCTTGAACCTGTGGTTTGATATTTTTTGTCAGTTTGTCAAAATTCAGAGGGATTATCTCTTCATATACTGCTTATTTCTGTTGTCTCTCTTCTTCTGGGATTCCAAGCATTATTATCTAGATATTAGACCTTTCACTATAGTCCATATATATTTTGTATGCTTTTTTTGTATTTTCCAGTGTTTGTGTTCCCTTGCTTCAATATTTTCTTCTGTCCAATCTAACAGCTGCTAATTATCTCTTCTGTAGTGCTCAGTCTGTTATTTAACCTCTCTACCCAGTTCTTAATTTTGGTTATTAATTTTTCAGGTCTAGACTTCCATGTTATTACCTTTAGAATTTCTAGATCTCTGTGCAAGTTTTCCACCTTGCCTTTAAATTTATTCAGCATACAAATCACAGATATTTTCAAATCTGTATCTCATAACTATACTAGCTAGATATCCTGTGGTCTGTTTGCTTTGCTTGTTTTCTCTTATTTTTCGTAGTCAAATTTTAAAAAACATATTTGGTTATTTTTTTCATTAATTATAGAGCTCTATGTGAAAAATTTGTAGAAGTCATTTAGTCTCTAAATGTTGATTTTATTTTCTTTCTAGCAAGTATCTAGGCTAGGAGCACTAACACTCCCAGGTAATATTAATCTGATCGGGGACTAAGATCATTCAAAGGCTGGCTTCAGTCTCTTTGCAGAATTGCAGGATTTTTTTTTAATTAATTAATTTATTTATTTATTTTGAGACAGAGTCTTGCTCTGTCACCCAGGCTGGAGTGCAGTGGTGTGATCTCGGCTCACTGTAACCTCCACCTCCCAGGCTCAAATGATTCTCCTGCCTCAGCCTCCCAAGTAGCTGGGACCACAGGGACGCATCACCACACCCGGCTAATTTTTGCAGCCAATTCTTGTGTTTTTAGTAGAAACGGGGTTTCACCATGTTGCTAGACTCCAACTCCCGCGCTCAAGTGACCCTCTCACCTTTGCCTCCAAAGTGCTGGGATTACAGGCATAAGCTACTGCACCCTGCCAGGATGCTCTATTTCTGATTCTCCTCATTCATACTTTATAGCCCTTCTGGCTCCAACCAAATCCTGGAGTGTTTACCAGAACCCCTCCGTCTTGACAGCCCTGAGTTCTAATTTTTGTCCTCCCTCCTCCCTGACCCCGATGAATTTTCTGAAAGATGTACTCACATTCTCAACTTCCAGCTACAGCTTTTCAGAAATGGCAAATATGTCAAGAGAAAAGTTGTGTTACATTCTAGGCTGTCTTTTGGCTTCTCTGCTTTTTAGAATTTGGTTCCAAAAATCTTCACTGAATTGATAGGTTGATGACATATTTAGACAGGTATTTTATTTTGTCTTTTCTAGCTTTTACAGTTATTCTCTGTGGAAATTTTGTATAAAGTAACCTACTCTTCCATTTCCAAAAGCAAGTCTTCTCTTCTTTTACATCTAAGGGTATATAAATGTCCGTGAATTCAATTGCTTGAATTTTTACATTCCACAAATGGTGAAAACATGAGAAGTTTGTCTTGCTGTGCCTGGCTTATTTCACTTAACATAATGTCTTCCAGTTCCATCCATGTTGTTGTAAATGACAGGATATCATTCTTTTTATGACTGAATAATACTCCATTGTATATATGTACCACATTTTCTTTATCCATTCATCTGTTGATGGACACTTAGGTTGCTTCCAATTTTTGGCTATTGTGATTAGTACTGCAATAAATATAAAAGCACCAGCATATCTTCAGCATGCTGATTTCATTTCCATTGGAGAAATACCTAGCAGTCGGATTGCTGGATCGTATGGTAGTCATATCTTTAGTTTTTTGAGGAACCTCCATATTGTTCTCCATAGTGGCTGTACTAATTTACATTCCCAACAGTAGCGTTCCCTTTTCTCCACATCCTCTCCAGCATTCATTATTGCCTGTCTTTTGGATAAAAGTCATTTTTACTGGGGTGAGATTATACCTCATTGCAGTTTTAATTTGCATTTCTCTAACAAGCACCAATGAGTAGTACCGTTTCATTTGCCTGTTTGACATTTGTGTATCCTCTTTTTTTTTTTTTTTTTTTTTTTTTTTGAGACGGAGTCTCACTCTGTCGCCAAGGCTGGAGTGCAGTGGCCGGATCTCGGCTCACTGCAAGCTCCACCTCCCGGGTTCCGGCCATTCTCCTGCCTCAGCCTCCCGAGTAGCTGGGACTACAGGCGCCCGCCACCTCGCCCGGCTAGTTTTTTGTATTTTTTAGTAGAGACGGGGTTTCACCGTGTTAGCCAGGATGGTCTTGATCTCCTGACCTCGTGATCCGCCCGTCTCGGCCTCCCAAAGTGCTGGGATTACAGGCTTGAGCCACCGCGCCCGGCCGTGTATCCTCTTTTGAGAAATGCCTATTCAGGTCTTTTGCCCATTTTTAAAAACAGATTATTAGGCCAGGCATGGTGGCTCACTCCTGTAATCCTAGCACTTTGGGAGGCACAGGCAGGTGGATCACCTGAGGTCAGGAGTTTGAGACCAGCCTGGCCAATATGGTGAAATCCTATCTCTACTAAAAATACAAAAGTTAGCTGGGTATGTTGGCATGGGCCTATAATCCCAGCTACTGGGGAGGCTAAGGCAGGAGAATCACTTGAAGCCAGGAGGCTGAGGTTGCAATGAGCCTAGATCGTGACACTACACTCCAGCCTGGGTGACAGAGCAAGACAAAAATAAAAAATAAATAAATGAAATAAAATCAGATTATTAGACTTTTTCCCTATAGAGTTGAGTTCCTTATATATTGTCACTAATCTCTTGTCAGATGCATAGTTTGCAAATATATTCTCCCATTCTGTGGGTTGTCTCTTCACTTCATTGATTGTTTCTTTGCTGTGCAGAAGCTTTTTAATTTGATGTGATCCAATTTGTTCATTTTGCTTTTGTTGCCTGTGCTTTGGGATATTACTGAAGAAATCTTTGCCCAGATCAATGTCCTAGAGAGTTTCCCCCAATGTTTCCTTATAGTGGTTTCACATTTTCAGGTCTAAGTCCATCAAGTCTTAGTCCATTTTGATTTGATTTTTTATATGGCCATAGATAGTGGTTGAGTTTCATTCTTCTGCATATGGATATCCAGTTTTTCCAGCACCACTGATTGAAGAGACTGTCCTTTCCTCAGTGTATATTCTTGGCACCTTAGTCAAAAAATGAGTTTACTGTAGATATATGAATTTATTTCTGGATTTTCTATTTGATTCCATTGATCTATATGTCTGTTTTTATGCCAATACCATACAGTTTTGGTTACTATAGCTCTGTAACTGAAGTCAAATAATGTGATTCCTCCAGTTTTTTACTTTTTATCTTTTATTTTGGATTCGGGGCAATATGTGCAGGTTTGTTATATAGGTAAACTCATGCCATAGGGGTTTATTGTACAGATTATTTCATCACCATGGTACTAAGCCTAGTACACAATAGTTACCTTTTCTGATCCCCTCCCTCCTCTACCCTCCAACCTCAAGTAAGCCCCAGTGTCTGTTGTTCCCCTCCTTGTGTTCTCATCACTTAGCTCACACTTATAAGTGAGAATGTGTGAAATTCAGTTTTCTGTTCCTGCATTAGTTTGCTAAGGATAATGGTTTCCAGCTTCGTTTATGTTCCTGCAAAAGACATAATCTCATTATTTCTTATAGCTGCGTTGTATTCCATGGTATATATGGAGCACATTTTCTTTATCCAATCTGTCATTGATGGGCATTTAGGTTGAATCCATGTCTTTGCTATTGTGAATAGTGCTGCAGTGAATATACGTGTGCGTGTGTCTTTATGGTAGAACAATTTATATTCCTTTGGGTATATACCCAGTAATGGGATTGCTACATTGAATGGTAGTTCTGTTTTTAGCTTTTTTAGGAATTACCACACTGTTATCCACAATGGTTAAACTAACTCACACGCCCATCAACAGAATATAAGCATTTTTTTTCTCTGCAACCTTGCCAGCACCTGTTATTTTTTGGCTTTTTAATAGTAGCCATTTCAACTGGTGTGAGATGACATCTCATTGTGGTTTTGATTTGTATTTCTGTAATGGTCAATGATACTGAACTTTTTTTCATATGATTGTTGGCTGCATGTATATAATTTTTTGAAAAGTGTCTGTTCGTGTACTTTGCCCACTTTTTAATGTTTTTTTTTTCTTGTAAATTTGTTTAAGTTTGTTATAGATGCTGGATATTAGATCTTTGTCAGATGCATAATTTGCAAAAATTTTCTCCCATTTTGTAGGTTGTCTGTTTACTCTGTTACAGTTTCTTTTATTGTTCAGAAACTCTTAAATTTAATTAGATCCTACTTGTCAATTTTTGCTTTTGTTGTGATTGTTTTTGGCATCTTCATCATGAAATCTTTGCCCATTCCTACATCCAGAATGGTATTGCCTAGGTTGTCTTCCAAGGTTTTTATAGTTTTAGATTTTACACTTAAGTCTTTTATCCATCTTGAGTTGAATTTTGTATATGGTGCAAGGAAAGGGTCCAGTTTCTGTCTTCTCTGTGTGATTAGACAATTATCTCAGCACAATTTATTGAATAGATAGTTCTTTCCCCATTGCTTATTTCTGTCAATTTTGTTGAAGATCAGATAGCTATAGGTGTGCAGCCTTATTCCTGGGCTCTCTACTCTGTTCCATTTGTCTATGTGTCTGTTTTTGTACCGGTAATATGCTGTTTTGATTACTGTAGCTCTGTAGTGTAGTTTGAAATTGGGTAACGTGATACCTCCAGCTTTGTTCTTTTTGCTTAGGATTACCTTGGCTATTTGGGCTCCTTTTTGGTTCCAGTTAAATTTTAAAAGAGTTTTTCTAGTTCGTGAAGAATGTCATTGGTAGTTTGTGCTCCTGATACAACTGTCCTAGCTTTTCACCAGCTTTCCACCCGGAATTCCCACTCTTCCATTCATAATTCTACAGAACTCTTTATTTATTTATTTATTTATTTATTTATTTAATTTTTGAGACAGAGTCTCTCTCTGTCATCCAAGCTGGAGTGCAGTTGCACGATCTCAGCTCATTGCAACCTCTGTCTTCCTTGTTCAAGTGATTCTCCTGCCTCAGCCTCCCAAGTAGCTGGGATTACAGATGCCCGCCACCACACCCAGCTAATTTTTGTATTTTTAGTAGAGACGGGGTTTTGCCATGTTGGACCATCTGGTCTTGAACTCCTGACCTCATAGAACTCTTAAAAGAATGCATGGTATTGGCTGGGTGCAGTGGCTCACACCTGTAATCTCAGCACTTTGGGAGGCCGAGGCAGGTGGGTCAAGGTCTGGAGATCAAGACCATCCTGGCTAACACGGTGAAACTCCATCTCTACTAAAAAAAATACAAAAAATTAGCTGGGCGTGGTGGTGGGCGCCTGTAGTCCCAGCTATTCGGGAGGCTGAGGCAGGAGAATGGTGTGAACCTGGGAGGCAGAGCTTGCAGTGAGATGAGATTGCACCACTGCACTCCAGCCTGGGCAACAGAGCGAGACTCTGTCTCAAAAAAAAAAAAAAAGAATGCATGATATTGCAATTGTTCAAAGCGGAGTGACAGGCAAAGGGCAAGAAGGAACTAATATCCTCTAGCAGTGTATTTTGTGCCAAAAACAAGTATCTTCAAGCTTTCATATTCTCTGATCAAAATAACATTTTGCTTAAAATTACAATATAATTTAATTTCATTATTATTAGAAACTCAATATGGTCTGAATTGTGATGATTTTCCTTGGAAGAATATAAAGTATAATAAAGATTATTTTAAAATTCATGATAGTGGTTTTTATTTAGAGGCTATAGCATATTGTATTGTATTATTAGAGATGAATTAATTGATAAATTTATCACAGATATAAGTAAAACCAAATGGGAAATAATATTCCATTTATATGAATTCATCATATACAAACTTCAAGCATTATCACAGATTTTCATCAAGTGAAATGCATACAACCCCATCAACCTCATCATTATCAACAAATTCAATGAAATTTTAATGAATTACTAACATAATGTATAGGATTAAACACAGACAGCCAAAAACGGATACCCCTTTTTTCCCATTAAGTGAGATTTCTGTTGACCCCACAGATGGAGGTCACATTTTTATACCATCAGCTCCTCCCTCCACTCTACTCCTCTCCCCTCACAGTGCCCTATGCCACCTATAAGATGCCATTATATTCCCTGAAGGCACTACCTCTCAAGCCATGGCCCCAGCTCCATTCTTCCATCCCTTACTCAATCCAATTCCAGTGAGCTCAGTGCAACCAACACCTCAGGACAGCGGCTGATTCCATCACCCATGCAAAGGAATCCACAAAGCAATGGGGACTGACACCCAAAGGCAGTGACCCCAGGCCTGCCGTGTTTGCGCACACTTGTGCTGCGTCGCTTAGCACATAGGATCTGATTTAATTGCTCAGTCGTCTATCTGGCCTTCTGAGAAGCTGTGAGCTAGTCAAGGAGAGAAATGTGTTCTGTCTGTCCCTATATTACCAGGGCCCACAAAGGACGTACCCTGGCTTCGGAGCATGTGAGCTGAATGAAGAAAAAAAAAGTGGAACAGCAGCCAGGGGGCCTGAACGGTGGATAATTGGACAGTCATCGGAATTTCCTGCTTCCCTTTTGTCATTCCTCAAAATATGCGCCTTAAGTATATGCTGAAAGCCTGGTCCTTGGGAGCGTGTGGTGCTTCCCCTCCCTTTGGGGAGCGAAGGAGGACACATGGTTGAGCTGTGCATCGTAACACCCAGGATAAAAGGGCTGAGGCCCTAGGTTCGTCAGTCCACAATCACCTCAGGAAGAACCTTCGCCTGCCTCCACCAAACTAGGTGAGCGTCCAGCTGGCGAGAGGAACTGGGCTGAAAGGGCTGCACAAACACGCCTGTGCTTCAGCAAGGAGAGGGGAGGAGGCAGACAGGGTGGAGGCGGCAGAGAGGCTGTGGTGGGCGGCCAGCTGTGACTGGGATGGGAAATGGGCGGCGTTGTGAGGAAGACAGACGAGTCTGCGAGCCACTTCAGGGGCTCCGCGATGCTGCGACCTCTGGACCCTCCTTTCCTCATGTGCCCAGAGATGCATTGCCTCCTCACACCCTCCGCTCACAGGCGTCCAGAGAGACGCCACCCTGGAGGGTCATGGGCGTTGTGTTCACGGGACGCCTGCAGGAGGCGCTGTTCGCGTCGGACCCGGAGGTGTGACAGGCCCCGCAAGGCGTGCGCAGGAGCCCCAGAGGCCCACCCAGGAGTGTCAGCTGCCTCCCAGGCAGGGGAGAGGGCCGGAGGAAGGAGCAGTATCAGGCCGGTTTAACTTCAGATCCCTTTGCATTCCCCTTCCCCAGGTCTTGGCTGGAGGGCAGACTGAGTTTAGGGAAAGGGATCCACAATTAAAGCAAAGCATGAAGAGGCCCTGGCCTGAAACCTGCATTGACACGTATTTTGCTTTGCTTTTATTTTGCCCAGGCTCCCCGACCTCCTGCCCAGATGTTCTGCCAGCAGAACCAGCAGCAGTACCAGCCTCCGCCCAAGTGCCCTGTAAAGAGCCCAGCACAGTGTCTGCCTCCAGCTTCCTCTGGCTGTGCCCCAAGCTCTGGGGGCTGTGGCCCCAGCTCCGAGGGTGGCTGCTGCCTGAGTCACCACAGATGCCACAGGTCCCACCGTTGCCGGCGCCAGAGCTCCAACTCCTGTGACAGGGGAAGTGGTCAGCAAGGCGGGGGCTCCAGCTGTGGTCACAGTTCTGGGGGCTGCTGCTGACCTGAGCCACGAGATTAAGTGAAAATATCTGAGAAAAGAAAGTGCCAAAATGACTGGAACCAGCCCTAGCCTGGTGCTTCTTTGCTCCTGTCCCCTCTTTCCTACTGAGATGTTCCTTCATAAGTTTCAAGTACTCCCCCAGGGGGTTTATCCTGCTGGTCTCAGTGTTTCCCCTCCTTCTTTAATATCCCTGTGTTGTGAAGAATAAAGCTATGCTTTCTTGTTGCACCCTCTGTCCAGTGCGTTCCTCTCTGCCCTATGGGAGGCTGCCCCACATTGGGTACATAGGCCTATCTTAGGAACAGACACAAGTGGATCATACACCCCTCAACTCACAAAACCCTTTTAGTGGGGTTGTATGTTAGTATGGGAATGAGGTGAGCAGTCTGTCACAAGGTCAAGGACAGAAGCATGAGTTGGGAATAAACACAGAGCTCTGGAAAGCAAAGGGAATTAGCTTACTTCAGAAAACACTTTGGTAGCTCAGCCCTAGGCATGGCAGAGAGGAGGAGAGGCTCCAGACGGGAGCAGGTCCTTGGTCCTCTGGTTCCTCCAACTCCGATACTGTGTAGTCTTCATGACCCAGGACCACAGCAGCCCCCAGAGCTGTGGCAGCAACTGGAGCCTCCAGAATGCTCTGGTGGGCATGTCAGTGGGATCTGTAGGCCCATGGTGACTCTGGTAGCAGCTTCCTGCAGAGCTGGAACCACCACAGAAATAGACTGGCAGCAAACAACCAAAAGGATACTTGAGGATTAGGCACTTGGGAGGGGGCTGACAGAGCTGTTAGTTTTTCCTTTCAGGACATCTCAGCTCAGTGATCCCTGGAAGAACTGAAAAAGTAAATCATTGTTTTCTTTCTTTCTATCTGTCTATCTATCTATCTCCCTTTGTCCCTCACCATCTTTCTCAAACCCTGACCCAATGACCCTAAGCTCACAGTTTTGCTAACCTAAGGGCAGCAGGGAAACAGGGCCTTGGGCAGGAATGAATTGGCTCAGGGTGTTTGCTGATGAAGGTGTTCTCTCTTCCTACTTTGATTTAGAATCAGAAAAAAGGAGATGGGACATGGAGAGTGATGATGGTGGGGGGTTCTACTCCAAGTAACAGCTCTTCAAAATCTAACCCTTCAGTAGGAAATTCAACAATTATTCAGTAGGTGCCGAGATGTTTTCTGATAGAAGGGAAACAGGAAGTCCCTATAACACCCAAAAATCTGGCCTTGATTATCAGGACTGTTGAAAACTAATTGTCCATACTATTTTATTCATTAATTAATTCATTCAAACAACAGAAGATGAGGACACAGTTCAGATATATGTTGACACAAAGGACTCAGAAATGTGTAAAATATGATTCTCATCTTGAGATGCTGAGTGACAAGTCAGCAATCCACGTATGAGCTGGAATGATATGGACTATTACATAAGTGTGTGGGAAGTCCATGGGACTTATTCTTTGGATGGTAACTCCCAGTTTCCTTGACAAGAGTGAAGTGTTCAGACATTGTCACTAGTATCGTTTGTGGGTGTTGGGTGAGGTTTCTGCCCTGCAAAATGACCTGTGATGGTCCTGTGGTGGCCTAGCTAAAGTGACTAAGAAGAATAATGGGACCCAAGAGCCAGGAGTCCCTGGTCAGAAGGTTTCCTGGCAGAAGGAAGAAATGAAGCTGCCCTTTGAGAGAAGTTGGATCTGAAAGGGAAGCAAGCTAAGATAATGTGAGGCAGAATAGTGTGCAGACCAAGAATATGAGCACTGGAGTCAGACTCCATTGCCTCCCTCTTTTAAATACCGGGAGAAACCTAGAGGTGTCTAGGGAAAAACAAACCAAAAAATAAAGGCAAAATGAACCAGAAATGCTGGAATTAAAAGCAGAGACACCAATTAGCAGTCTAGATCTTTGATATGACAGACCTGCAAATCTAGCAGTCTAGATCTGTGACATGACAGACATTGCTTCAGCATTTACTTGACTGCACTATTGATCAAAGAGATAGGAATGGTTCAGACAAAGGGAAGCTCATATCACATCAGGCAGAACGCTCTAGGAAAAAGGAGGGATTGAATGATAATTGATGGGAGGAATAATAAAGTGATTGATAACAGTGGTAATTAAGTTTATTTCACCAGTGTTTCTGCTGAATATAAATAACAGCTTTTTAATATTTTCCCATTGCATTTAATTTTTTTTTTTTTTTTTTTTTTTTTTTTTAGGTGGAGTCTTACTCTGTCTCCAGGGCTGGAGTGCAGTGGCGCGATCTCTGCTCACTGCAACCTCCCAGGTTCAACTGATTCTCCTGCCTCAGCCTCCTGAGTAGCTGGAACTACAGGCACAAGCCACCATGCCTGGTTAATTTTTGTATTTTTAGTAGAGATGGGGTTTCATCATGTTGGCCAGGAATTAGATAATTATTTGGCATATGTAAATAACTTTGATATCTTTTGGTAAGACATCATTATTGCAGCAATAGTTCTGAACATTCTAGTTCCATAAAGGTTATATGGAACATTCTAGTTCCATAACCTCTTCAAAGCTTGAATATGTTACAACCGTGACCAAAATATGAGTCTTTTCAAAACACTGTGGGAACATTAATTTTATACTAGGGCTTCAGCAATACATACAGTGAACTGACAAGAGGGTGAGGATATGGCTAATACCTATTTGTGGTGGTTTTAAGGCATGGTTCAAAGTTTTTTGACATTCCTTTCATTGAGAAGTTAGGCCTATGTCCACTTACCTTGAATCTAAGCAGGCTTGTGACTCCTTTAACCAAATGAATATGGTTGAAATATGTGACTTCAAAGGCTGGGTCACAAAAGGTCATGCAGATTCCATCTGGTCCTCTTAGGAGGCTGTCTCTGGGGAAGCCAGTACCATGTAAAAAGTCTGGCTATTCTAAGACCATCATGCAAGAGAGGCCAGATGTAGGTCCTCCAGGTGACAACCCCAGAAGAGGTCCCAGCTGGCATTCGGCATCAAGAGCCAACAATCCGAGTGAGCCTTCTCAGATGTCCAGCCCAGTCAGCCTTCAGGTGACCACAGCTCCAATCAACATCTGATGACAAATGTATGAAATGAGAATTGCCCTGCTGACTCCTTTCTGAATTTCTGACCCATAAAATTGTGAGAAAACCAAGATGGCTGTCATTCCACATCACTTAGTGTGTTGTTTCACATCACTAAGTTTTGGGGTGATTTGTTTTGTAACAATAGGACATCCACTGATTTTCTGCCATCAGCAACTTACCTTCTTCCTTCTAAAGTTGTTGGCTCTGCTGAGGTGCCAATAGCCACTAGATAGCTTTCTTAGTCCCCACAAAATTCACCGCTTTCATGCCTTAATGTTTTTCCAAGGCTAGGTTTACCTCACCTACATTGACGCTCATGACACACAGGGTATGAGAATCCAACTGAATGCAGAGCAAGGAAAATGTCAGCCTGCAATATGCTCAATCGATGTCTGCTCCAAGTAAAAAGAAACTTCATCTGTTCCCATTGTACCTACAATGCCTAGAGTGGCACCTGGCATTGGAGATACACTCATTATTGGCAGAAAAGCTGAGTGTTAGGAGAGAAGCTGAGGCAGGGCTTGGAATATGTCTGGGGTCCAGGGTCTAAAACCTGTCACGGCTTCTGGAATGTGTCTAGACTTGCTGGCTCCTTGTGTCTAGCACTCCCATTATCTCAAATAGCCATATGTTTCAAAGAAAATGATAACCATCACAGCTGTAGCTCATTTGCTTGATACATAGCTTCCTTTCAACCCCCACATCCTCACAACCTGTTTCTTTGTTTGATCACCAATAAATAGTGTGGGCTCCCAGAGCTCAGGGCCTTTGCAGCCTCCATACTAGCATTGGCCCCCTGGTCCCACTTTCTCTCTTGTCTTTTCTCATTCCTTTGACTCCACTGGACTCCGTAGCCCCTCCCCACCCCCAGCAGGCTGGTGTTGGGTCTGATCACCCCAACACTCATCAAATGTTTGTGCAATCTCAGTCTCTATGAACCCTGAAATGCACACAATGAATTTTAGGCCAACTAGCTTCATCAATGCTTGAGGCTTTGCATGTACAACATAGCTTAGTGTGGGACTCAGGTATTCCCATAAGGAGCTTGCCCATCCTTTTTCTTTTTTATCCATTATGTGTTTTAATTCTGACTTTTAAAGAGTACTTCCCAAGCATGTCTTAAGTGTACCAGGGCAAGAAGCCTATTACATTGATTCAAGTCTACCCAATTGTAAGTTTCATATCTCTGTTCACTTTCTCAGAGAACCCTTCTTAGCCAGTTAAGTGATTTGACTAGCAGAGCAGATTTGACTTCAACTTTCAGTCATGGTTCCTTTTGACACTTTTCATTCCAGTTTCTTAAGAAATAATGTGTCCAAGTATATTGGAGCAAAACTGATTCCTAGTTTGCCACTTTTTAAAAATGAAAATTTAAAGAAAGTATTATAATCAGTATTTCCAAAGTATCATATAGGTCTTATTCTCTGTCTAAAATGTCCACGCTCAACCTCTGATTTCCCTCAAAACTTTCTACTTTGACTTAGCCACAGCTATATGATTTATTTTCATCTTTCTGAAGTTATCTTGAGAGCCATTATGGCTTGGGTTAAACAACCCCCTTTTTTGCAATATTATTTCCAAAATCCAGCTATCAAAATGAAACAGCACTGGTGATTCACATCAATCACTTTGGTTTGGAGTAGAGATAAAACACTGCCATATTCCAATGTTGGGAAAGGAGCTCCTCAATTAGAGTCCAACTATAATATGGCTGTGTCTCATTATTGTTGAGTTCACAAAGTAACACATGACAGAAAATAATAATAATAATGAGTTCAATTCTATCTCAAATCTCTTAAAAGAAATTTACAGATATGTAATCTGTACCCCCAGAAACATTAATCCTGTCTCTTTTTTCTGTTTTCTCAGAGCACAGAGCCTCTCATTGGCATTCCCATCAGAGAAAACTTCAATTCCAATTGCTTCAGAATTTACTAACTTCAACTCACCTCCCTCCCTAAAGTCCATTATGTGCAGCTTGATTTGATCTTCATCCTTCAGACCTTTCTGCCTCCACACCTTCCATCCTCTTTGGTCTCATTCTTGTCGATTTTCTGATTCCCTATGCCACCCTCAAGAGAAACTGTGGGCTCCAAGATCAAATTACTCCTCCCACGGTATCACACAAGAAAAGTCAGGCCTTTTCTAAGAGATTTTCATCAACCTCTCTCAACACCTCCCCTTTCTCCTATACTTCTATCCTCAAATCTCCCACAGGGACCCCCTGCATGAAGAAAAATCTGACCCATTGATTTTCCAGCCACAAGCCGGTATTATTCTGGATGCAGGGTGTGCTAGACCTTAAGGAGCTGAGGGAGGGGAGACCCACTGAGCAGCCTTCTGTGTAGCAGAGTGAAAGACAAGTGAGATGCAGGTGCTGTTCAGAAGCTTTATTTCTCTGTATAATCAGACACAAGTGATAACATTGTCAGGAGAAAAGGAGGCTTCCACAATCTAGGAAAACACATGGGTGGAGCCTTTTGGAAAAAGCATAATCCTTCCCCATGAATGAATGATTAATAAGGATGTCTAAGAAAGGATCTGTCAAGTTAGGACTTTTCCTTGGTCCTTGAGATACTTCTGTCCTCTAAAGTCACTTGTCTCCACATCGGGAATTAGGTCAGCAGCAGCCTCCAGAGCCATAGCCACAGCTGGAGGCACCATCTTGCCGACCACAGCCCCTGTCACAGGAGTTGGAGCTCTGGCGCCGGCATCGGTGGGACCTGCCATGCCTGTGGTGGCTCAGGCAGCAGCCGCCCTCAGAGCTGGGGCCACCGCAGACCCCAGGGCTTGGAGCACAGCAGGAGGAGGCTGGAGGCAGACACTGTGCTGAGCTCTTTGGGGGGCATTTGGGTGAGGGGCACTTGGGCGGAGGCTGGCACTGCTGCTGGTTCTGCTGGCAGGACATCTTGGCAGGAGGTGAGAGCCTGGATAGATAAAAGGAAAAGCTCAATGCAAAAGCTCCAGGCTAGTGTCTCCTCTACGAATGGTTTTATGAAGTCCTAAGACCAGTTGCTTCCTGAGATATACACTTCATGAATAAAAACAGAAACTCGTCTCAAGTAAAACTGGCCTGGTAAGACGTTTCCTTCTACTTTTCCCCCTTCCAGAAAAGAATACTGGTGTCTTCTAACTGGGCCCCAAGTCCTTCTGTCTTCATAGAAACACTGGTGCAAAAACACCAAATTGAGTAATGATTCTCAGAGAATATCACTGGACATGTATGCATCTCTTAGGAAGAGTAGAGAGAATGCTGAGAGCCAGGGCTCTGGTGTGTCACAGACTTCCATGCACCCCAAAGAGGTTCCTTGCTCACTGCCCCTTCCCCTACCCTCAATTGCCCTCTGAAGTCCTCTTCCTGCTGTGTGTACATCTGTGTACATCTGACACCTCTTCTTCCCCCTTCCCTAGTAAAATCTGGGCTTATCTTCCCCAGACATCCCCAGCTGTGGGTCCCCTCTAGATACTTACCCGGTACAGAAGATACTAAGGAGGAGAAGGCTGTTCTTTAGGAGGCTGTGGATGAGGAGCCCAAAATAAGAGCCTTTTTATCTTGTGCAGGGTTACTGATGCACAGCCCAGGCATGCTGCTTTCACAACAAGGGGAGGTGGCAGAGCCAAACACTCCCATCCCAGGCATCCAGCATCTTCCTTCACGCTTGCCAAGATGCCTGTCAAGAGGAAACCAGGAAGTCTTGATGACAGATCTCCACGTGTGTTGGGGACCTGTCATTTTTTCTCCTTTCACTCATTCAGCTCAGATGTTTTAGTCTGAGCTCTGTCCCTTGCATTTTGCAGTGAGAATGTATAGATGCATATGACACATTTCCTGACCTTGAGCCTTTCAAAGTTAACTGGACTTATATCAGAGATGAAAACATATGTGTCTGATATGGTATCATGTGGTGCGTCCTGGGATACAAACATCTTTTTTTTTGGACATCAGTTCCCTATTCCTCTGCATATTCCCCAGGAGTATGGTTTGTTGAGATGTAATTGGCTCCTGACTCTTGGGGATGTTGGGTGATCTGAGACCACTGGACCCTGGGAGTGAGATGTATTAGGTAATGAATGGAGGATGGGACCCAGACCCTGTCTGGGGCAGTTGGAGCCCAAAAGAGAATTAAGGTAGGATTATATGAATAAGCAAATGAAATCATTAAGGAATGTGCAACAGTTGAGATCACAAGACTCATACTTAATATGAAAAACGTAGGTTGGCCCATATGTAGCTTCCCATGGGATGTATGATACTGATGGTAAGCAAATAAAATGGTCCATGAGCAAAAATATATAAGATAATTGGTGAGAGTCATGAAGATGATTTGTTCAATGAATTGTGGATGATGAGGTTAGTGATGGTAGTGACATCATGTGCATCACATTTAATGGAACAAACCTCATACATTCTAAGGTTTCTGTAGGATGAAATATAAAGTCTGATTCTTATTTTTCCCATTCAATTTTGTAATAGTTTTAGACATGAATTTTTCACTGAATTCATCTCTATTATCATAATACCAGTACTTTGCTATTTGTTTCTAAAAAATTAAAGTCAGAAGTATAACAGAACATTATATCTAAGTTAAATGGCAATTTAAATAATACATGTTTATGGTAAATGCCTGTTATTGTTCCCTGTACTTGATAGTTTATGGCTTTTAGACAACAAACTCCCTATCAGAGCATGCACTTTACAACTTACCCTCTTTAAAACACAGTGGGAGGTCGGGGGCAGAATTCCATGATTTATTTTGAGATATTTAAGAGAAAATGAATTGTCTCTAGGAATGTGGCTTGGGAATGGAGGAGGAGGAATAGGATTGATTCTCCTCTCTGATATTCTTCTGTCTGCAGAGGCCTCTTGCTGAAGGGATATTTTTGGGCTTAGCTCCAGGGCTACACTAGGTGTCCATTTCTTTTACATTCTTTAGAACCCACCAATTGCTAGTGCATTGGAAGGAATTACTCATGATGGTTGAAATGGGTACTTTCTCATTCCATACTGGTGAAGCTGAAGAGGGGCACAATCTTTTGAAAAATTCAGTTAAAAAGTTACTGGGGTTTAGACTTTGCTGCAAATCTGAACATTCATTTCTCTGTATCTTGTGTTTATCATAAGCAAGGCTTGTCCTCCCAACAGAGAAAGCATGATAGCCATTTTCCTGCATGGGTTGCAACCCTGAGTCATTGGCAGCTGGGAGAGGTAGGAGGTGGAAGCATTAATTGAGAAAGAAACATAAATCACACATTTTGGGCAAGTTTCAAAGGAACAAAGTATCCTTGCCAATGACATTCAATATATCGTGTTACCTCTGTTTTATAAAACACAGTGGATGACAGTTAGGCTTTCCTCCAGCCCCATTCTTGACTGCCTGTCTTGAAAGCCACCCCACAAGACCTGGAGAGCACATTAATCTCCCTTCTACTGTAGTGATTCCTCCTGTCACTCACTGTTCTCCTTCTGAGATCAGGTGTCCACAGTCCTCACACGCACAGGATTTGTCCTGTGCTGACAAACAGTAGCTATAAGATCATGATCTGGTCACTTCCCCTACAGCACAAGGCCACCTCCCTGAGAATGACAAGTCCCAGGAGTCCCATCCTGAGAAGCCTTGGCTTCCTGTGGTCCAAAGACAGCAAGGAAATACAGAGACTGCTCTGGCTGGATGAATCCATGAAGAATTTCATGACTTAGTCATTCCAACTGGTACTATGGGAACAGGCACTGCAGGACCTCAGGTTTAGCTCCCTGGAGTGCATTTTGGACATTCCACATCAGCAATGAAGGATGAGTAAACAAACAGAATTCTTCTCCCTTTGCTTACAACTCACAGTTCCTTCTCCATTCTGTTCCTGCTATGACTGTGACTATTACATTCCATGGCAAGCAGCTAAGTCATTCTTAAGGAAAATGGGAAGCAGTAGCCAGAAAGTGTCACATATCTCCAACATACCTAAGTTTCTTATATGGATTTGAATTTTCCCCTCAGATTAAGTGGTATTTTGAGATATTTACACCTCTCTCTATTTTCCTGAGAAAGCTCTGGTAGGACCCAGTGTATAAGAAGATGTTGGACTCAAATTTTCTTCTTGTATTAGGATGTTGGCTGAAGTCAAAAGATGAAAATAATAGATGTCTCTTATCCCCATATACTAAAGTCACCTTAGGATAAGCTGCTGAAAATCTCTGCAGGACTTGCTAAGAAAAAAAAATGGAACTCTATTTCTCTGGTTCAGCTATATATTTGGAAGGCTGAACTTTGGTGAGAATTTTTTAGATAGGGAAGTTATTGTCCTGAAAGACAATGTTGTAATCTCCCCCTACTCTTGTACGGGGGAGGGAAACTGGTTGTCCTCCTACAACAGAAGTCAGTTGAAAGGACAGGATTCACAATGAGAGCTTGTAGATGTTAGAGATTCCTTCAAGAAATCTTTATTCCTTTATCCCTCAGCAGAATGTCTGCTATGGTAGTAGACTTGATGTTCTAACCTCTGAGCCTATTGTTGAATAATGAAAAGGAACTGAAGAAATAGAACAGGACGTTGAGACATAACAGCAGATGACATCTAAGAAGGAATACCAGCTTCCACAGTCTTGCTAGTATTGTGCTTAGGATGGTTTTCTGTTGGGCAGAGAGACCTCAATATCGAGAAGCTATGGCCGGTGACAATGAAGGTAGGAGCTTAGGCAGTACCTGAAGGGTTAAATCTGACTGCTCATCCCATGTCTGGAAATCATGCTGTGAGGAAAATCCTTGAAGATGCTCCAGAAGCACTCACAAAAGCACCCTATAAGACAGCCCTCCTGCAGAACCTGCCAATAGAGGAAGCTAGTGGTACAGTCACATGTATACTGATTTCCCCTCCCCTTTTCCATCTCCCAATACAAAGGAGGAGGAAGGGGTACTCAGGAAAAAGATGGAGAGGTGGTAATGAATGAGAGAAAGAGCCCATCATATTCCCCTTCCAACTCCAGTCTCCTGGGAGATACCTGGGCAATGCTTGTGTGCAAGGGAGAATTTGAGTTTCAAGTTTTGTTCAGAATGAAATTTAGCTGATCTGGACTTTAATATCCATAGAAGTGACTGATGAAATGTAAAATTTCCCTGAGGTACTTTTAAGAGAGATTCAACACAGCATAGGAAAAAACAATGACCAGAAAAGACAATGCTTCCTGTTTTTGTTGTACTGACTTTAGACTGTTCAATACACAAGTTCGTAGGCTCTTGGGTTTTTATAAGAAGGGGGCAGTTTTGGATGCTCCCACCCTTTCTAGCATCAATCAAATCAATAAGTGCCAAGATTCCAGGTCCCCAAGGGCAAACGAGAAGCAAGTTCAGGAATGTTGGGAGGAAGCTTCATAATGACCACACAAAGGTACTGTAAAGGCAATTGGAAGTAGAAACTGGGTAGTTACTGGAGATGTGATGGGGTTTGGAAAGTCAGGGAGGAAGTCTTTCAGGAATAGGAGTATCTTGGAAGATCAAGAGGGAGGACAGGGAGCTGGGTGTTGGATGGTGAGAATATTCATGTGCTACTTTCCTGTAGTCCATGGGGAAAAAGGAAAACTCTCTGGGAGGCAATAGAAGACCCTGACCAATATGACCCTTGCCAAATTCCTTTTCCTCAACAACTTCCATCTCTTTTGCCAATTCTTTGCTACAATTATCTTTTACCATGTTTTCTCTCAATATTCTGCCTATCCTGAATGTAGGGAGAGGATTGGACACACTAGAGGCATGAAGGATCTGTGCTAGGTCCCAGGAGGCTGCATCACTTTAGTGACAGATACTGTGTGCTCAATGAATACACTTTGACTCTGAGGGAGGTCTCATCTCCAGGGGCTTGGAATGGACACAGGTTTGTTCATTGTGGAATGCAAAACTTCAGCAGAGTGGTTAGGGGAAAAGTGAATGAAAGCATTGAAAGAGCGCAATGATATTTGACAGAGAAAATCTGGAGTGGGCAAAACAAGAGTGTTCTGGCTGCAACTACACCTGGGCATTCTGTTGAGTAAGGATCTTTCTAGAAATAATACCTAAGAAGGGATTACTAAGACAAGGATACACTGAGTTAGAAACCAAACATTTGTTGATGCAAATGGCTTTGAAACACAAAAGATTAGAATATATGGTGCATGCCCAATTTTCAGACTATTAAGAGTAAATTCTACAAGGGCATTCCCATCCTTATCATCTTTACTAATGTTCCATGGGACTTCTCCACCAAGGAGGTGCAGAGGTGAGGGAGGAGGAAAAGCACCACACTGGGAAGAGGCTTCTCTCTTTGCTTCACTGGATCATCCAGCCCTGCTCCACTGTGGTTTTCAGTGCCCTGGTCACTGCATGAGTGACAGCATCCAGAGGGCTGATGCTGTGCCTAGTGGGATGTGTAAAGCCTGTGATGGAGCGTTCTCCAGAGCTGAGGCTATGACAGTCCCCAGAGCTGAGGCTTAGTGGGAAGAGACTGCAGTGGACACTGAGGAGCATGTTTGAGTACCCACTTTGAGGGACATTGGGAGAGGCTTGAAGCTCCTCCTAGTTTTACTTCCAGGATGTCTTGGGAAAAGTATAGTGACTATAGATGAAGTAAAAAGAGAGATAATAATAGGTAATTGTATTAATTTTTTAAATTGGATTTTTTTATATTGATTTCAAAGCATATGTGGCTTTGAATCCACAACTTAGGAAAAATTCCCGAGCAGAGGAGAGCAGGAAATAGAAAGTAGCTTGGGTTAAGGTATCCTGATTCCAGTGAGGACTGAGCAAACCTTGGAGCTCTTTTTCTATTTTGTTTTGCAGGCAGCAAATGGGTGGTGGGATTGGGAGGGTGAGAGTGCGGGTCTTGTTTAGGAGTCAGCTTCTTTGCCTCTGTAGCCCCAAGGCCTCTGCATCTCCATGGCAAGTGTCAAGAGTTTTGAGGAGAGTGGGGATTCAAGAAACCCCATGGCTATTCACATATCTGTGCCTCAGTCTTTCTGTAGGTCTGCAATTCTTTATTTTTCATTCATTAACATCATTCCTTCTTTAAACAAGTTATATTGAGGTGGTGACACTGTGCTGGGCAAAGCATATTCAAGACTGAAGAAGATACCATCCCTACCTCTTAGGCTGATGGAGTAGTGAGACTGACAGATAAGTAGGAAACTAAGCCTGAGCTAGGCAAGGGTGCTGGAATACAATGTGTGGGAGTCCCCAGGCCTGAAGTCAGGGTTTTGGAGCATTAGTCCCTTTTGGTTCTGTAGTGACTCTGAATAAATGATGAATCCAGATGGTGTCAGCTGCTGTCACTTGGGATTGTTGATGGGATGAGTAAGATGTGGAGCCTGTATCCATCCAAGGGCAGTAAACCCAGGCATGGCAACTAAGAGAAATTTGTGGACCCAAGAAACATCAAGGAGGTGCCCAGGAGAAAGAGACAATGCTGAGGTCGAGGTAGAACAGGGCTGAGGGGAGCACTGGGGACATGTACAATCTCAAAGGTAGAATAATTTTCTCATTAAGAGCATCTGTTTTGGAGACAGGAACTTCCAGGTTTTAATCTTTCCCTGCCTCTCCTAAGAGCTGTGTTAAGGTAGAGATGTCTGAGGCAAAATGAATCTGTTTATATGAAGGCAAAATGACCCAGGGATATCACAGGTAAATTCAGAGACAAGTATAAGAAATCTACAATGGCTTTGTAATATGCACCATGGATTAACATACATTTAAGGAACCTTGTGTCAGGATCTTAGTGACTGTAGTATTGATTCTAAGAGACCCAGGGAAGACAGTGATTCAAATTGCATGGGACGACTAAGAGAGATTTGTCCACACAGAAATGGTAATTGATGGGTATGATTATAATGAGGTTAATATGATCACCGTGAGCACCAGACATGAAGTGGACCAAGGTTGTAGAGAGAGCATTAACTCTATAGTATTTTCCCAATGCATTTATTATAACAATAGATACGTATTTTATCCTGAATCATGATATATTAAAATTATATAAAAATGGAATACACAAGTAAGTTTCAAACATATCCTAAAATTACAAGGTTTTGATAAAACATTATTATTGCATTAAATGTGTCTGAGTATCCTGATACAGGGAAGGATATAGGAGTGGCCATTTTTTTAATTTGCTCCATATGTTATAGCCAAGTACCAAACAGAAGCACTTTCAAGATACCTGGGTGAATGGGGTTGTTCACTGAGAACTGGGAAGTGAGAAAGGCACTGGGAAGGGACAAGGACTTTTCAACTGTAAACAAACATTTCACCACTAGAATCACCCACCTACCCCTTGCCTCACTAAGCTCCTACCTTCGGTGTGGCAGCAACCAGACATTGAATGCCCTTTTTGTATTCACCCAAACAATGATACCCAGTTCAAAAAGTTTGCCCATGGTGGGCACCTTCACTGGGTTTAGCCACCCTTTACCAGCATCTGTCAAGTGCTCCAGAGTGGGAATCCAGCTGAATATAGAACCACCTTTGTCTAAACGTGCTGTCAGGCAAGGAAATCGGAAAACGTCTCTAATGGACCCACTGGAACATAAGCTCCCTGAGAGGGGACTCCGTCTTGTTTCAAACTGATCTAAGCACCTAGACCAGTGCCAGATAACTATAAGCAGATAAATTATGAATGAATGGGTGTTGGACTTGGTCTAGAAGTCATAACACAACATTCTTTATGTCTCCTAGGCTGATTTTATTCAAGAATTTCTCAATTTTTGAGTAGCAAGTGGTTGTAGTAGTGAATCAAAAGTGTATATAATAGGCTTTTATAAGTCCTACAGCTGTGGTAACTTCTTAAAGAAATCTTTCTTAGCCAGTTGAATGACTAAATGATGAATACAACCTGAGTAAATTCAGATGGTGTCACCTGCTGTCACTTGGGACAGTTAATGGGATGAGTAAGATGTGGAGCCTGTATCCATCCAAGAGCAATAAACCCAGGCATGGCATGTAAGAGGAATTGAGCTGGGCAGTTGATCTAAACTCATCAGAGCAGTTCTGACATCAACTTCCTCATAGGATCCCTTTGGGTACCTTTTTCATCCCAATGAGTTAAGAAAATGAATGTCTATGAACACAGAAGAGGGGAGTAATTTTCATTTCCCTATTTCCCAAGAGCTTGGGAAAAAAAACCTTCTAAAATTTAATATATTCACCTATTACTGGATACATTAATTTCTCTGTTGTATCTAGCCCTAAACTACTCTTAAGATCTGCTCTTTCACTTTGGCTCAGTTTATGAGACCTCCTTGGATTGCTAGTATTTTCTTGATGAGTACCAAGGCTTGAATTTTTACCGAGTCTTTCTCCAGTTCATTAACATTCTCAAAATTGGTAGTGAAAGTGAATTGTTCTTTTAACGCACATCAAAAATAATTATTTTAATCCTGTGGTGCAGCTGAATACTACACTCTGGGTCCAAACTGTGGGAGGCAAACTCCTTAAAAGTGTGATTTATATGGTTTGGTGGTTTAGTGATGTATAATTCAAACAACAAAATACTGTGGAGTAAAATAATTACAAAACAAATCCACTGTTTACTCACATCTCTTAAAACATTTTAGAAGAACTCCGAACACCACAGCCATCAGGAGTGTAAGCTTCTCAGCAAAACTGCCAGGGTTTTCATGGCAGCTGTTGGGAGACCCTGGACACTCATTCCATGATGATTCCCATCTGTAAAATGGGACAAGGGTTGTACCTAACTTGAAGGACTGCAGTGAGGACTCAATTATTTACTGTATGTCAAGTCACCGGCACATCATGAGTAGTATACAAGTCATTGACCCTATGAATATATCCAGTTTACAACTCCTGCAATGATCAGGTTTTTATTTTTCTTACTTCCCCTAAGTTCCTCTCAGTGTATACCTCTGCAACAATCTCCATTTCTCTCCTTGCACCCATCAACTATTCAGCTTTCAAGGATCCCTTCCTACGTCCTTAACACCCAGATCTTCCATATAGAAATAAGGTGAATGTTCCTCCCTGCAGCCGTGTGGCCTTCTGCAACCTCTTTCTAGCAGCAACACATAAAGTCCTTATGGTCTCCCTATGAGTGAAGAGAAGTATTGTCTCTCATTCTTCTCATCCTGTGAAACATTCAATCTGGGAGATAAGGAGTGAGAGAGCAATGGAGCAACCTTGGGAGGGGGCAATATAGAAATGTAAGTGGGAAAGAGAAGCTTTATTTTTTACAGAGTGAGACATAAGTGCTGCTAAGCACTGACCAGAACATGAGTGTGGAGACAACCATGAGGGACACTCAGGGAGACTGCTGGAGATCACTGACAGCCCTCATCAGGATGAACTCAGGAGCTCAGACCGTGGGCAGGAGGTTAGGAGTGGGTACATCAGACTGAGGTTAATCCTAGGCACTTAGGGTCTCTGATTCCTCTAAAACTGCTTATCTCAATGCACTGCCAAGGTCAGCAGCAGCAGCCAAAGCCCTGGCAACAGCTGCAGCTGCCAGTGGATAAACTCGGAGCAGTCATGTCTGTAATGCCTGTGCCAGTGGAAGAGACAGCACCTGTGGTGGCTCAGGCAGCAGCTACCCCCTAAGAGTAAAAGCAACCCCTGGAGCTGTAGCCATAGCAGGAGAAGACTAGAGGTGGACATGGGGCTCGGACTGGGTGGGGAAATCTGGGAGCCTTTGGAGGCTATCCCTGCTGCTGGTTTTGCTGACACGAAATCTCACAAAGCATCAGTGACTCTCGAGAGAATGCAATAACGCAAATGAATCTTTGTAATGTCTCTTCTCTGATGGGTGTACTTCTGCACTAGGAAATATAGGGAGGAAATGAAAATCAATTTGGAGTTGGTTTATCCTGGAAAGATGCTCTTTTCTCTTTGGTCATCTGCTACAAAATGATACTGGGTTTTTTCTAATTGAGCACCTAAGGTGTCCTATCTCCATGTAATCACAGAGGAGAATAAACTTGTTTGGGTAAAGCTTCCTTGATGATGTCTGGTGAGATCAGTGTATCTCTCAGAACACATACAGGAAGAAGATGAGAGTGTGCTGAAGACCCATGACCTTCACAGTCACAGGACACTGAAACATCCCGGGAGGGTACCCATTAATCCCACACTCTTCCTGCTACCTCCATCCCAGACCCTCTGCTTCCTTCTCCCCTGATGGAAGCCTGGGTTTGTCTTCCTAGGTCTTCCAGCTCCAGGTCCTGTCTACAACTAGACATCCATCTGATGTCATGGCAGCAAGAGAAAGCTTATTCAAAAGAAGTCCATGGTCTGGGAAGCCCAAGACAGAGCTGCTAGATTGTGAGGGGCAGCATGAATGGGTTGCTCGGGGAGGTGACAGCACCAAACACCACAGCCCAGGTCCAGGCCTTCACCATCTTCCCAGGAATAGGATGGCATGTTTGACACAGGAAGCCCTGGTCCTCACTTGTACATCTCCCACCCAGGCCTACATGTGTGCTTAAAATATGTCATGCTCCATGCATTGTGGTGGAAGGTAGAGTTACATATGACACATCACCTGACCTATAGAAATTAACTGTCTAACTGCACAGGCAGTCAAGTAAATAGGGAGCCTGCTTCCATGAGATAAGTACTACAATGTAAATGACTACCCACAAAGTCCATGGTTCTTTGCCCATCTACTTTTTTCTTTGTAATGTTCCCTTAGCAAAATCAAGCACCAGATGTGATCAGCACTTGCTGTTGGGGTGGTGACTGAGCTAAGGATGCTGGACATTCAGAATGGGCTGTGTGTAAAACAGATGGAAGCGTAAAGTCAGCGGAGATGAGGACTCTTGAAAGAGACTCACTGGTACCCAGGAAGTAACATAGGGCCCTGGGCAGGAAAGGAGGAGAACCAAATGAATACCCGATTGAGGGGCAAATATGGAGAAGGAAAGTACAACAATTGGAATGCCAAGAGTCACAATAAGCACATTACAAAAGGCATGACCTTCCATCAAAATCCAGAGAATGTGTGCTCTTTATTTGAAGACCATGAAAACATCGAGGGAGGAGTCGTTCATCTGCTTGGACTCGAAATGAAGTTCTGCAAGTATGCATGATAATGAATGGGCTTGATGAAGATGACTTTGGTATGTGTTGCTGCTTTTGAGGTTGATGATAGTGTGGGTACATCTCATGTAATGGAACTGACCTGATCATGTCTATATTTTGGGTACGGAGAATTGATGCAAACTGAATGCTATTTTCCCTGTGAATTTCATTTTAATTTGAGATACATTTCTCATTCAATTAATATCTAATATTAAAATAAATACCTTTTGCTAGATATCTTTCAAGGTAAATCAGTCAGGCTGTAACCAAACTTTATCCGTATTTAAATTAAATTATAATTGTCAATGAAAATTAAATTGTGTTCACTGTCGGGGTTATAAGTTTTGTCTTCTCATTCTGCCTGACAGTCCACTCTAGTGAACTGAAATAGTGATGCCTGTGGGAGCATAAAGGCACTGGACCATAGGAAAGAGGGTGGCTCCAAATGTGGAGTGGGGAGAGGGTAGATTTAGGTATTGATATTCTCAGCAGCCTTTTTCTGCCTCCAGCACATGACCCCTGTCTCTGTCTTGGAAGTATTTTCAAGAATTATCCCTTGATCTACTTTTGAGTGGCCACTTTACTTATAATGCTAAGGGTTCCTTCAATGGCCTCTGTCCTGCAAAGAGACATTTACAAGAGATGGACGAAGCACTTTCTCATGGCAGCCAGATTGTGGGGCTGAATATAGCTGAGTGGCCACTTTTGCTTCTTAGGAGTAAAATCTGTAGTCATTGGGATACAACAACAGAGAAGTAAGTTCTGAGGTTTCAGTACACCCCAGAACTGTAGTGGGGGCCCCTTTCTGTTCCTATGGAATGCAGCAGATGTCCACACATGGCTTTCTCCACAGCCCCAACCCTGGCTTGGGAGGCTCTATACTTATCCTGGTGATGGTGCCCATCAACCTTTCCTCCCTTCCATGAGGGGCTCCCAATTCCTGGCTCTGCTGTCATCAGAGCAAAAACTACACAGGTCTGAGGCTGTGCAGCCGTCCTGTGATGGCAGAGGGTTGGCTGAGAGACCACAGTCCAGCTACTTGCCCAGAGCATGAGGTCAGCTCTCTGGGGTCACTTCTACTGAGGGTAACACACTTAAATCTCTGGATTTCTAAGGTCCTTGGAGGTCAGGTGACAGGAGAACCTGGCCTGGATGGATAAATCCTGGATAATTTCCTAACAAGTGAGACACCAGTGGTAATGAAAACAAGAAGCTTTATTTTTTGGCAGCGTTAGGCACAGGGAACTGCCAATCCTTGGCAGGGGCAGGGATGAGGGAACTGTGAGCTCCTGGACATCAGACAGGAAGCACCTTCTGGGGACAGCTTGGATACTCAACAGGAACACCCCCAGCTCAGCTTGTGAAAGCCAGAACAAGGTATCTGGAAAAGCATGCATCAAGATGGGGCTTTTCCTGGGCCCTTGGGATTCTTGTTTCCTCCAAAGATCACTCATCTCATCATCAGGATGCAGGTCAGCAGCAGCCCCCAGAGCCATGGCCACAGCAGGAGCCCCCACCTTTCTGAACACTGCCTCTGTCACAGGAGTTGGATCTCTGGCGCCGGCATCGATGGGACCTGCGGTGTCTGTGGTGGCTCAGGCAGCAGCCACCTTCAGAGCTGGGGCCACAGCCCCTGGAGTTTAAAGCACAGCCAGAAGAGGCTGGAGGCAGACACTGTGCTGGGCTCTTTGGGGGGCACTTGGGTGAGGGGCACTTGGGCAGGGACTGGCACTGCTGCTGGTTCTGCTGGCAGGACATCTTTGCAGGAATTTTACCTTGAACAAAATAATAGAAACATTTGAGCACAGAACCTTCAGACCATCTCCTTATTCTGGGGTTTGTCACACACTGACACCCTTGATGAAGCCACTTTCCAAGCCAAGATCTGTGCGAGAGAAATGGAAACGTAGTAGAGGGAACCCTACCCATGCATTTGGATAAAGCATCCTCAAGAATGTAAAATGGATCTATGTGCATTCCTGACAACATGCTCCAAACAAGAATGTGAAGGAATCCTAAGGTCCTATGGCTTTTGCAGCTCATGAGTTCCTGATATGTACCTTTGAGGCTCCTTATTCACTATCACCTCCCCCACTGCTGCCCACTGTGGGCCTCTTTCTGATGGTTCCATTTCAGTTCTAGGCCTCTCTTTCCCAAACACTCCCAGTTGAGGGTCTGTCCCCTTGCTGGCCACTCACCAGATGCAGAGGAGGTAGGAGAAGGCTGTTCCTAAGGATGCTGTGGATGAGAAGCCTAGGGTAGGAGCCCTTTTATCCCATGCAGTGTACATGATGCACAACCTGAGTATGCTGCTGCTTTCACAACCAGGGAGGTGACAGCACCAGATACTTCCCAGTTGTCTGCTTCCTCAGCATGTGCCTGAAGGTGTAATAAGATGACCCCATGTGTCTTCCTGGGCACATGCCTAAAGATTTAATAAGATGGAAGCAGGATGTCCTCGTGAGTACTTCCCACTCTGGTCCACCCTGAACCTCCTGCCCACCTCTGCTTGTTCATTCACAGGCTCTGTTTGTTTCACTTATTTCAACAGTAGTAGTATGGAGATGTATTGGACGTATTTCTTCCATTGAATACCTTGCAGTCTAAATGGACTATCACTCAGAAAAGTAAATATATTTGATCTGATGAAATAAGCACTATCACGGAAGTGTTTAAAAAGACTTCAAGCCTAAGACTACAGCGTTTGTAAGTCAGTCCTCCATTGCACTGATGGTCCCAAAGGGTGACGGTGTTCAGGTGTTCTCCAGGAATGACAGCTGGACACACCATTTTTTGTTGTAAGAACAAAGTCTACTCTTTTAGAAATTTTCAAGAATATAATACATTGTTATAGTCATCATGCTGTACAATAAATCTGAACTTATTACTCCTGCCTCATTGAAATTTTGTATCCTTTGACCAACATCTCCCCAGTTCTTCCCCACTCCCCAACCCAACCCCCGATAATGATAATTTCTACTTCTATGCACTTCACTTTTTAAGATTCTACATATAAGTGAGATCATGGAATATTTGTCTTTCTATATCTGGCTTATTTTACTTAGCATAATATCTTTCAGGTTTATCCAGGTTGTCACAAATTAGAAACTTCCCTTTTTATATAAGGCTGAATTGTATTTCATTATGCTTATATATCATGTTTTTTTATCCATTTACCCACTAAAGGACACTTAGGTTGATTCCTTATCTTGGCTGTAGTAAACAATGCTGCAATAAATACGGGAGTGCAGATATTTCTTGAAAATACTGATTTCATTTCCTTTAGGTATATACCCAGTAGTGGGATTGTTGAATCACATGGTAGTTTCATTTTTAATTTTTTAAGGAAACTTCATAATGCTTTCCACAATGGCCATACTACTTTATATTCCCACTAATACTGTAAAAAGGTTCCCTTTTCTCCAAGTCTTTGCCAATACTTGTTATTTCTTGTCTTTTGATAATATCCATTCTAGCAGGTGTGAGGTGATACTGTGTTTTTAACTTTCATTTCCCTGGTTAGTAGTGATATTGAGCACTTTTTTATATACACTGTAGGCCATTTGTATGGCTTCTTTTGGGAAACCCCCGTGCCCATTTTTTAATTGGTTTATGTGTTTTCTTGCTATTGAGTTGTTTGAGGTTCTAAAACTTTTTGGATATTAACTCCTTATCAGATGTGCAGTTCATATATATTTTATCACATACTGCAGGTTGTCTCTTCACTCCATTGATCGTTTCCTTTATTTTGCAGAAGCTTTTTACTTTGATGCAACCACATTTGTCTATTTTTTTATTTTGTTGCCTGTGCTTTTGGGGTCAAAATTCAAAAATAATATTTGCCCAGGTCTAATGTCAATAAGTTTTCCCCTGTGTTTTACTCCAGTAGTTTTAAAATTTCAAGTCTTATGTTTAAGACTTTAATACAAAATTAACATACAGAAATCAGTAGCACTTATATATACCATAAAAACTATCCAAAAAAGAAGTTAAAAATCCCGTTTATAATATCATCCAAAAAATACTTAGGAAGAAATTTAACCAAAGAGTTGAAAGATCTGTATACTAAAAACTATAAAACATTGAGGAAAAAAATGAAGACACAAGTAGAAAGATATTCCATGTTCACAGACTGGAAAAGTGAATATTGCTAAAATGTTCATACTAGGGGAGACGTTAGAAATATAACAGAATAGGAATTCTCTGACTCCAAGAGTCTCACCAAAGAAATCCAACTAGCAACCAACAGCAGACAAGAATACCCTTGTGAATATCTCAGAACTTGAAATGAGGCACAGACATCCCCTTGGACCACAGTATTGAGAAAAATCACACACATAGGGCAAGAGGAGGTTTTACTTTGACCACACTGTCCCTCCCCCAAGCCAGCACAGCATCACACATAAGAGGATTCCCAGGGATGGGCGCGGTGGCTCACGCCTGTAATCCCAGCACTTTGGGAGACCGAGATGGGCAGATCACATGGTCAGGAGATCAAGACCATCCTGGCTAACACGGTGAAACCCCGTCTCTACTAAAAGTACAAAAAAATTAGCTGGGCGTGGTGGTGGGCACTTGTAGTCCCAGCTACTCAGGAGGCTGAGGCAGGAGAATGGCATGAACCCAGGAGGTGGAGCTTGCAGTGCACCGAGATTGCGCCACTGTATTCCAACCTGGGCGACAGAGCGAGACTCAGTCTCAAAAAAAAAAAAAAAAAAAAAAAGAGGATTCCCAGAACCCATGACTTTTATAGAGGGAAGAGAGAGTTGAGAACGAACTTTCAGCTTTCCCACCATTCTGGGATCCTTTGCAGAAGAAACTCTCTTGTCTTATCTCACAGGAAACATTAGCAATGTTTATTTAGAAACTAAGAACAGGGTGAGACTCACAGTGACCAGTTCAGGGGTCTTGACAGTTGCTCTGCATTCTGGCCAGCAGAGGCACACTACCAGAGAGGCTTGCAATGCTCAACAAGAAGCACAGTTGATTAGTCTCCCAGGCTTGAATCTCTGCTCAGCTTCCACATTCAGCCCCAGTGCTCCCCTTGAAACTTCCCCAGGCCAGGAGATAAGGGTAGGATGGCAATTACCCACAAAGAGAACATCTGGCCCCACTCATTCCCAGCTGCCAAGCTTTCACCCAGTCAAGCCCCACCCATTGTGCTCTCTTGGGAGCAAGCTCCCCAAAATCTGGCCATAAACTGGCCCCAACACTGGCCATGAACAAAATCTCTGCAGCACCGTAACATGTTCATAATGGCCCCAACGCCCACACTGGAAGGTTGTGGGTTTACCGGAATGAGGGCAAGGAACACCTGGCCTGCCCATGGCGGAAAACCGCTTAAAGGCATTATTAAGCCACAAACAATAGCATGAGTGATCTGTGCCTTAAGGACATGCTCCTGCTGCAGTTAACTAGCCCAACCTATTCCTTTAATTTGGCCCATCCCTTCATTTCCCATAAGGGATATTTTTAGTTAATTTAATATCTATAAAACCAGTGCTAATGAATGGTTTGCTGTTAATAAATACGTGGGTAAATCTCTGTTCCAGGCTTTCAGCTCTGAAGGCCATGAGATCCCTGATTTCCCACTTCACACCTCTATATTTCTGTGTGTGTGTCTTTAATTCCTCTAGCGCTGCTGGGTTAGGGTCTCCCCTACCCAGCTGATCTCAGCAGTGCTCCTTAATGCTTCCCAAGGCCAGAAAACAGGGGCATGGTGGCAATTAACTGTAGAAGGAGCATCTGTCCCATCCAGGCCCAGCTTCCAAGTGGCTAATATATCAAGCCATGGTGCTCTGCTTTAGGTCATCCTAGGATTAGAGGTGAATCCATGCCCATGTAAATCTGTGGAGCATAGCCTCTGGTCCTGTCACCCTGCGTGGATATGTAGCAATCTCAGAGTCCTTGTTCAGCCTTGACACCTAGAACATGGCCTTGCCCAACTACAGATTCAAAACTGTAGTACTGGCCATCCAAGGAAGACAAAAAACAATACGGCTCAATCAGAGGCAATTTCAGCCAGCAGCTCTGTCTCATTATAGAGTCCAGTTAGTGCTCTCACCAGACCATGGAACACAGTCAGAAATTCTACTCAACCAACACAGTTAGTAGTTCAGCCCAGTTAGAGAGCATGACAGCAAGGTCTTCCCATTCAAGGTCTTAACCAACTAGCTTAATCAGAATTCCAGGTTTGATCAAATAGTGAAGGTATACCATGGCCAAATAACACAAACAAAGATAGAAGAGATGGCCATTTCCGCAAATGATTGGGCACTAATGCAAGGACACAAGGATTATGAAAAATCTGAAAAAATACATTACTATCATAAAGAAATTAATAAAGCTCCAATAAGGGACCCTGAAGAAGTGAAAATTTATAAAATGACTGATGAAGAATTCAGAATAATTATCTTAAACACAGTGAAACCCCGTCTCTACTAAAATACGAAATATTAGCCACGTGTGGTGGCATGCACCTGTAGTCCCAGCTATTCGGGAGGTTGAGACAGGAGAATTACTTGAGCCCAGGAGGCAGAGGTTGCAGTGAGCTGAGATTGTGCCGCTGCACTCCAGCCTGGGTGACAAAGCAAGACTCCATCTCCAAAAAAAAAAAAAACAGTAGTTCACCTAGTTTTGTAAAATGTATTCCTTAATAATTTAGTGTACCTACAGTTATTTTTAATAGTTGTGTCTTTTTAATCATCACAGGAGGGATAAAGTTTTTTTATACTTCACCCTTACAGTTTTAGAATATTCTGAATATGATACATAGTTGTATTACTTAAAGGGGACTACAAGAAAATACAGATAAAAAACTAAATTAAATGTGGAAGATAATTTATAAATCAAAATGAGAATATTGCCAAATAAATAGAAACAATAAAAATGGAAATCCTAGAGATAAAGTATGTAATAACAGAGCTATAAAATTCAATAGAAAGCCTCAACAGCAGACTTGATCACGTGGAAGAAAGAATAACTTGAAGATAGGATATTTGAAATTATCCAGTTAGAGGAGTAAAAAGAAAAAAGAATAGAAAAGACCTACAGAAATTATGGGACACTACTAAGAGAATTAACCTCCACATAATAGGAGTTTCTGAAGAACAAGAGCGAGATAAAGGCCCAGAAAGCACATTTAAGGTAATAATGACTAAAAATTTTCCAAGTCTGATGAAAGATGACAGCATTCAAGTACAGGAAGCTCAAAAGTCTCCAAGTAAATCCAACCCAAAGATGAATTCTAGAATAAAATTATCAAAAAATTCTAGAATAAAACTATCAAAAATTAAAGACAAAAAAAGAAAAAAAAAGCACCAAGAGATAAGATATATCACATTTAAAGCAGTCCCAGTACAGCCATTAACAGCTTTCCTGGCAGAAATTCTTCAGGCCATGAAAGAGTAGAATGATATATTCAAAATTCTGAAGAAAAAAGTGCTAACCAAGGATACATTACCTGTAAAGTCTGTTCTTCAGAAATCAGGCAGAAAAAAACTTTCTCAGACAAACAAAAGCTAAGGGAGTTCATTATCACTAGGCCTGCTCCTTAGGAATTGCTAAAGGGAGTTCCTTAAGCTAAAACGAAAGGCTGCTAATTAATAACATAAAACACAAAAGTAAATCACTCAATGGTATAAGTAATATGACTATGTAATCATATTCAGAATATTCTAAAACTGTAAGGGTGAAGCATAAAACAATTTTATCTGTCCTATGAGGATTAAAAAGACAGAACTATTAAAAATAACTGTAGCTACAATAAATAAGGAATACAAATTTTAAAACTAGGTAAATATCAAAAGTATACAAGGGGAAGGAGGGAATTAATGTGCAGTTTCATTTGTGATTAAAGTCACTATTAGCTTAAAATAGCTTGTTTAAAATTTAGGATGTTTTATATAAGCCCCACGGTAGCCACAAAGCAAAATCCTGTAGAACAAAATATAAAAAGAAAATTCAAAGAAACCACCATAGAAAACTATCAACCACAAAGGAAGAGAGCAAGAAATTAAGAAAGAAACCAAAGATTTCCAAAACAACCAGAAAACAATTAAGAAAATAAGAGTAGTAAGTTTATAACTATCAAAAATTATCTTGAATGTAAAAGGATTAAGTTATCTAATCAAAAGACAGAGCGGCTCAATAGATTTTTTTTTAAAGATCAAACCATATGCTGCCTACAAGAGACTCACTTTCCTACTAAGGACATACATAGCCTGAACGTGAAAGGATGGGAAAAGATACTTCATAAAAATGGAAATGAAAAGAGCATGGTAGCTATACTTACAGCATATAAAATATTCTTTAAGTCAAAAACTATAAAAACGACAGAGAAGGTCATTTTACAAGAATAGAAAGTGTCAAGCCATCAAAAGAATATAATCGTAAATATATATGCACCCAATATAAGAGCACATATAACCAAAGCGATTATTAAATTATCTGAAGGGAGTGATAGACTGCAATACCATAACAACAGAAAATCTCAATACTCTACTTTCAACAATAGACAGCTCATCTAAGCAGAAGATCAATAAGGGAACACTAGACTTGAATTACACCTCAGACCAAAGAGATCTAACAGACACATATAAAACATACAATCCAACAGCAACAGAATATACTTTCTTCTCCGGAGCACATAGAATATTCTCTAAAATAAACTCTATGTTAGACCACAAAACAATTCTTAACAAATCTCAGAAGATTAACACTATACCAATCAATCAATCAATGACATCAAACTAGAAATCTGTAACAGGAGAAATCTTATAAAATTCAAAAATATGTGAAAATCAAGCAAGATGCTCTTAAACAACCAATGGGTCACAGAAGAAATAAAAAAGAAAACCAAAAATCACCTTGAGATAAACAAAAATGAAAACAAAACAAAACAAATTTTGTGGGATGCAGCAAAAGAAGTGCTAAGAGGGAAAATAATAACAATAAATGTCTATATCAAAAAGACAAAAGATTTCAAATAAACAGTGTAATGTTACACCTCAAGGAACTAGAAAAAGAACAAACTAAGCCCAAAGTTAAGAGAAGGAAAAGAATAACAAAGATCAGAGCAGAAATACATAAAATAAAGCCTAGGAAAACAGTAGAAAAAAATTAAAGAAAAGAAGAGTTGGTTTTTTAAAAAGATAAACAAAATCGACAAACCTTAGCTAAACTAACCAGGAAAAAAAAAAAAAAAGAAGGCTCAAAGAAATAAAAATCAGAAATGAAAGTGGGCACATTGTAACTGATGCCACAGAAATACAAAGGATTATAGGAAGCTACTATGAACAATTGTATGCCAAATAATTGGATATCTAGAAGAAATTTATAAATTCCTAAACACATACAACCTAACAAAGCTGAATCATGAAGAAATAGAAAACCTTAACAGACCAATAGTGAGAAAAGGGATTAAACCGGCAATAAATAAGGGATTAAATCAGTAACAGTCTCCTTGCAGCGGGATGATTAAGAAATCAGAGATACTGAGGGGTTGAGGAGGAATTATTTAATTATTTAGGTGCATCGACCCAGTCGGATTAACACCCAAAGGACTGAGCCCTGAACAAAGAGTTCAGTTACCTTTAAAGCATTTTGTGGGGTGGGGGGAGATCTGTGCAGGGGGAAGCATATTACGGAAGCGAGAAACAAAGACAGTTATTCAATTAAGACACACATTACATCATTTCTTAATTTTCAAGGAGCAACATGTTTTATGACTTGACATTATCTGTCTAGTGACCTTGCAGCTGCACAGCTAGAGAAACAGGGTCTTTACAATGCCTAGGAAAGGGAGAGATAAGGCTCACTAGTCACAGAAAAACAGGCAGTTAATTTTAAAGGACTCTAGCTTCTTCTCTTCTGCAGGGGGAACTGGGTTTTCTTACATACAACTCAGTTTTTGCTTACACATTATTTAATTTCTTTTAATTCCTGTTCTATCCTATCAAAGAAAAGTCCAGGACTGGGTGGCTTTAAAAATAAATTCTACCAAACTTTTAAAGAAGATTGTATACCAATCCTTCTGAAACTCTTCCAAAATATTGAAGAAGAGGAGTATTTTCAAACTCATTACTCTGATCAAACAACATTACTCTGATACCAAATCCAGACAAGGACACTCCAAGAAAAGAAAATTGCAGGCCAATGTCTTTGAAAAGCCTAAATGCAAAAATCCTTACCAAACTATTAGCAAACCAAATGCAACTACATGTTAAACAAATCATCTGCCCTGATCAAGTGGGATTTAACCCTGGGCTGCAAGGATGGTTCAAAATATACAAATGAATATATATGACTCATTCCACTAATGAAATGAAGAATAAAAGCCATGTAATCAACTCATTAGATACAGAAAAAGAATATAACAAAACTCAATATCCTTTCATGATAAAAACTCTCAATAGAATAGGTATAAAGGAAATACACCTCAAAACAATAAAAGCCATATCTGACAAACCTGTAGCAAACATCGTACTTAATCATGAAAAGTTGAAGGCTTTTTCTCTAAGATTAGGAACAAAAGAAGAAGGCCCACTCTCACAACTTCTTTACAACGTAGTTCTGGAAGTCCTAACCAGAGCAATTAGGAAAGAGAAAGAAATAAAAGGAATCCTAAGACAAAAGGAATTAATGAAAGTGTCTCTATTTGCTGACAATATAACCTCATATAAAGAAAATTCTAAAGAGTCCACCAAAAACTTGTCAGAACTGATAAACAAATTCAGTAAAGTTGCAGGATACAAAATCAGCATATGAAAATAAGTAGTGTTCTACACACTAATAATGAGTTACTCAAACAGAAAACTAAGGAAACAATCCCACTTACATCAGCAACAAAAGAAAATAAAATACTCAGGTGTAAATTTAAGGAGGTGAAAAACTTGTACACTAAAAACTATTAAACACTGATCAAATAAATTGAAGAAAACATGTAAAAATATCCCATGTTCATTGTTTGAAAAAATTAGCATTGTTAAAATGTTCATGTTACTCAAAGTGATCTGTAGATGCAATAAAATTTCCATCAAAATTCCAGTCATTTTCACAGAAATAGAAAAAAAAATCTTTAAATTCACGTGAAAGCACAAAAGACCCCAAATAGTCAAAGCAATGTTGAGCAAAAATAACAAAGCTGGGGGTATGACATGACCTATTTTTGAAATCTACTACAAAGCTACAGTAGTAAAAACAGCACAGTGCTTGCATAAAAACAGACACATAGACAAATGGAAAAACTGAGTAGAAAGCCAGGAAATAAATCTAAGCGTTTACAGTTGATTGACTTTTGACAAAGGTATCAAGAACACATAATGGGGAAAGGACAGTCTCTTCAATAACTAGTGCTGGGAAAACTGGTTATCATGCATAAAAGTGAAATTAGATCCTTATTTAGCAGCATGCACAAAAATAAACTCAAAATGGATTAAAGACATAAACATAATACCTGAAACTTTAAAGCTATTAGAAGAAAACATAAGGTGAAAGCTCCATGACATTGCTTGGGGCAATAATTTTTTTAATATGACCCTGGAAGCTCAGGCAACAAAAGCAAAAACAGACAAATTGGACTGCTTTTGTTAGTTAAACTAAAAACCTGCACAGCCAAACAACCAATTAACAAAGTGAACAGACAACCCACAGAGTGGAAAAAAAATTTGCAAACCATATATCTGATAAATGGTTAATATCCAAAATATATAATGAACTCAACTCAGTAGCAAGAAAAAAAAAATTAAACATAGGGAAAGAACTTTAACAGACACTTCTCAAACGAGGATCTAGAGATGACCAATGGGTTTAGGAAAAAATAAAGACTCAGCATCACTACTCATCAAGAAAATGAAAATTAAAACCATAGTGAGATAAGAGCTCACACCTGTTAGAATGGCTAATATGTTTAAAAAAAAAAAAAGCAAAGAAAACTGTTGGTGAGAATGCAGAGAAAAGGGAACACTTGTATACTGTTGGTGGGAATGTAAATTATAAACATTATGCAAAATGACATGGATGTTCCTGAAAAATTTAAAAATAGAACTAAAATATGATTCAGCAATCTCACTTCTGAAAATATATCCAAGGCATTGAAATCATTGTATCAAAGGGATATATACATTTCCATATTTATTATAGCATTAATTACAGTATTTAAGATATGGAATAAACCTGTGCCTATCAATGGAAAAAGTAAATGTAGCATACATACACAACAGAGTACTACTCAGCCTTTTAAAAGAAGGAAATTCCGTCATTTGTGACAACAAGGATGAACCTAAAGGACATTACACTAAGTGAAATAAGCCAGATATGGAAAGACAATGCATGATCTCACTTATATATGGAATCTAAAAATAGTTGAATTCATAGAAGCAGAGAGTATAATGGTGGTTAACAGAGGCTAGAGGGAGAGGGCACCAAGGGACTTGGGGAGTTGTTAATCAAAAAGTTAAAATTTTTAACAAGACAGCAGGGATATGTTTGGGGATCTTTCCCACAGGAGAATGACTATAGTCAATAATTATGTATGGTATAGTTCAAAATAAAGAGAGCAAATTTCAAATATATCACTACACAAAATATCAAAACAACACATTGTACTCAATAAATGTAATACAATTCTGGTTTGTCAATTAAAAACAATATACATTAAAATACATAAATGAATAAATTGTCCGTATTCCCCAAAGCAATCTACAGATTTACTGCAATG
This sequence comes from Macaca mulatta, assembly GCF_049350105.2. NCBI lineage: Eukaryota > Metazoa > Chordata > Mammalia > Primates > Cercopithecidae > Macaca > Macaca mulatta. The sequence continues at coordinate 114,444,232 of NC_133406.1, forward strand.
TCTATCAAACTTCCAATGACATTTTGACAGAATTTTTTGATGTTGTTTTTACAGTTTCAACTATTATTTTAGATTCAGGTGTATACAAGCAGATTTTTTACATTAGTATGTTACACAATGTTCAGGTTTGGGTACAAATGATCCCCTCACTCAGGTACTGAGCATAGTACCCAATAGTAGTTTTCCACTCCTTGCGTCCTTTCCTCTCTTCCCTTCTAGTTGTCTAGTGTCTATTGTTGCCACCATTATGTCTATGTGTATCCAGTATTTAGCTCCCACTTATAAGTGAGAACATGAAATATTTGGTTTTCTGTTCCTGCATTAATTTTCTTAGGATGACGGCATCCAGTTGGATCTACACTGCTGCAAAAGATGTGATTTCATTCTTTTCTATGGCTGTGTAATATTTCATGGTGTATATGTATCACGTTATAATTTTCCAATCCACTGTTGATGGACATCTAGGCTGATTCCATGTCTTTGCTATTGTGAATTGTGCTGTGATTAACTTAAGAATGTATGGGTTATTATTATTATTGTTATTATTGGTGGAACAGTTTATTTTCCTTTGGATATATACCCAGTAATGAGATTGCCAGGTCAAATAGCACTTCTGTTTTAAGTTCTTTGAGAAATCTCCAAACTGCTGTCCACAGTGGCTGAACTAATTTACATTCTCACCAGCAGTGTACAAGCATTTCCTTTTCTGCACAACCTTGCCAGTATCTGTTACTTTTGACTTTTTAATAAAGCCATTCTAACTAGTGTGAGATGGCATCTCATGTGGTTTTTGATTTGCATTTCTCTGAGGATTAGTGATATCAAATGTTTTTCAAATGTTTGTTGACCGCTTATATGTCTTCTTTTGAAAAGTTTCTGTATTGTCCTTTGCCCACTTTTTAATGGGGTTATTTGTGGGGGGGTTTTGCCTGTTGAATTGTTTAAATTCCTTACAGATTCTGGATATTAGAACTGTGTTGTATGCACAGTTTGTGAATATTTTCTCCTATTCTGTAGGTTGTATGTTTACTCTGTGATGGTTTCTTTTGCTGTGCAGAAGCTCTTTAGTTTAATTAGGTCCCACTTGACTTTTGTTGTTGTTGCAATTGCCTTTGAGGACTTAATCATAAATTATTTGCCAAGGCTGATGTTCAGAATTGTATTTCTTTGGTTTTCTTCCAGAATTTTTATAATTTGAGGTCTTACATTTACATTTTTAATTCACCTTGAGTTAATTTTTTATATGATGAATGGTAGGGGTCCAGATTCATTCTTCTGCATATGAATAGCCAGTTATCCCAACATAATTTATTGAATAAGGAATACTTTCCCTATTGCTTATTTTTGTTAACTTTGTCAAAAATCAGCTGGCTATAGAGGTATCACTTTATTTCTGGGTAATGTGTCTGTTTCTTTGGTCTATATGTCTGTTTTTGTACCAGTACCATGCTGTTTTGGTTAGTGGCCTTACAGTATAGTGTAAGTTGGGTAATATGATGCTTCCAACTTTGTTCTTTTTGTTTAGAACTGCCTTGACTATTTTGGCTCATTTTTGGTTCCATATTGAATTTAGAGTAGTTTTTATTAAAATTCTGTGAAAAATTATATTGGTAGTTTGATAGGAATAGTGTTGAAGTGTAGATTGTTTCGGGTGATATGGTCATTGTAAAGACATTGATTCTTCCAATCCAAGAGCCTGGAATGTTTTCCCATTTCTTTATGTCATCTATGATTTCTTTCAGTAGTGATTTTTGGTCTTCCTTATAGAGATCTTTCACCATCTTGGTTAGATGTATACCTAGGTATTTTTCTGTGTCTATTGTAAATGGATTGCATTCTTTATTTGACTCTTAGTTTGAACATAATTGGTGAGTAGAAGTGCTACTTATTTTTGTGTGTTGATTTTGTATCCTGAAACTTTACCAAAGTCGCTTATCAGTTCTAGGAGACTTAGGGCAGAGTCTTTAGGGTTTTCTAGGTACAAAATCAGAGAAAAGAGATAATTTGACTTATTATTTTCCTATTTGGATGTCTTTTATTTCTTTCTCTTGCCTGATTGACTAGAATTTCCAGTACTAGATTTAACAGGAGTGGTGAGAAGGAGCCTACTTGTCTTGTTCCGGTTCTTAAGGGGAATGCTTCCAGATTTTACACATTCTGTATAATGTTGATTTTGAGTTCATCATAGATGGCTCTTATTATTTTGAGGTATGTTCCTTCATTGCCTAGTTTGTGGAGGGTTTTTTATTATGACAGGATGTGGGATTTTATCAAAAGATTTTTCTGCACTATTGAGACAATCATAAGGTTTTTGTTTTCAATTCTGTTTATGAGGTGAATCACTCGCATTGATTTGCATATGTTGAACCAAACCTAAATGCCAGGAATAAGACCTACTTAACTGTGGTTAATTAACTTTCTGATGTGCTGCTGGATTCAGCTTGCTAGTATTTTGTTGAGGATTTTTGTGTCTGTTCATCTGAGATATTGACCTATATTTTCCTTTTTCATTGTATCTTTCCCAGATTTTTAGTATCAGAATGATGCTGGACTCATAGAATGAGTTAGGGAGGATTCCTTCCTCCTCAATTTTTTAGAATAGTTTTAGTAGAACGGGTACTAGCTATTCTTTGTACCTCCGGTAGAATTCAGCTATGAATCCATCTGGTCTAGGGCTTTTTTTGGTTGGTAGATTTTTTGTATTATTGATTCCATTTTGGAACTCAATGTTGGTCTGGTCGGGGTTTCAGTTTCTTCCTGATTTAGTCTTGGGAAGTTGTATGGCTTTGGATCTCAATTTTATTCAGTTTTACTCTGATTTTAGTTATTTCTTTTCTTCTAACTTTGGTATTAATTTGTTCTTGTTTCTCTAGTTCCTCTAGGTGTGATGTTAGGTTGTTAACTTTTTGGATGTTTCATCTCTGTTTTCATTTATTTCAAAGAATTTTTTATTTCTGCATTAATTTTGTTATTTTCCCCAAATTCATTCAGAAACAAGTTGTTTAATTTCCATGTAATTGTTTGGTTTTGAGATATCTCCTTAGTATTGACTTTTGTTTTTATTCCTCTATGGTTCAAAAGTATAAATTGTATGATTTCAATTTTTTAAAATTTATTGAGACTCACCTTATGTTTGAGCATGTGGTTAATCTTAGAGTATGTTCCATGTGCAGGTGAGAAGAATTTATTCTGTGATTGATGGGTGAAGTACTTTGTAGATGTTTCTTAGCCCAATTCATCAAGTGTCCAATTTAAGTCCAGAATTTGTTAGTTTTCTGCCTCGAAGATCTGTCTAACAGTGCCAACGGAGTGTTGTAGTCCTCACTATTATTGTGTGGCTGTCTAAGTTCTTTACATATACATAGAAGTGCTCATTTTATGAACTGGAGTGCCCCAATGTTGAATGCATATATATTTAGGATAGTCAAATCTTATTGTTTAATTGAATGTGTTATTTTTATGTAATTGCCTTCTTTGGTGTTTTTGTTTTTTAGTTTTTGTTGATTTAAAGTCTATTTTATCTAAAAATATTGACTCCCACTTTGTTTGTTTTCCATTTGCATGATAGATCCTTTTCCAACCCCTTACTTTGAGCCTATAATTGTAATTACATTTGAGATGGGTCTCTTGAAGACATCAGATGGATGAGTCTTGCTTTTTCATCCTACCTGTCATTCTGTGCCATTTAAACTGGGCATGTAGACCATTTACACTCAAGCCCACATATTGATATGTGAAGTTTTGATTGTGAAGTTGTTAGCTGGCTGCTTTGTAGTTTCTATTGTGTAGCTGCTTCATGGGGTCTGCAAGCTATGTACTTAAGTGTGTTTTTGTGGACCAGGTATTGTTCTTTTGTTTCCATGTTTAGAACTCCCTTAAAGATTTCCTGTAAGGTTAGTCTAGTGGTAACAAATTCCCTTAGTGATCATTAGTCTGCAAAATATTTTGTTTCTTCTTTGTTTATGAAGCTTAGTTTGATAGAGGATTAAATTCTTGGTTGGAATTTCTTTTCTTTAAGGATGCTGAAAATGAGCCCCCAATGTCTTCTGATTTGTATGTATGTTTTCTGCTGAGAAGTCTGCAGCTAGCCTGATGGACTTCCCTTTGTATGTGGTCTGACCTTTTTCTCTAGCTGCCTTTAAGATTTTTTTTCTTTAGCATTAATTTTGGACAGTCTGGTGACTATCTGCCTTGGTGATGTTTGTTTTGTACAGTATCTTGCACACATTCTCTGTATTTCTTGTGTCTTAATGTCTACCTCTTTAGCAAGATGAAGGGAACTTCCTTGAGTTAGTCCCTCAAATATATTTTCCAGGTTGTTTACTCTTTCTCTGTCTCTCTTGGAAATGCCAGTAATTTGTAGGTTTGGTTGCTTTACAGAATATCCTATTTCTCAAAGACTTTGTTCATTTTTTAAATTCTTTTTTCTTTATTCTTGTCTGACTAGATTAGTTCAAAAGATTGGTATTCATACCAGTGAAATTCTTTTTTCTGCTTGGTCTAGTGGTAAAGCTTTCAATCATACTTTGAATTTCTTTAAGTGAGCTTTTAAATTCAGAATATCTGCTTGATTTCTTTAAGATTTTTTATCTCTTCTTTTATTTTCTGCATTGCTTTAGAGGTTTCTTTATGTTGATTTTCAACCTTGTCTTAGATTTCATTGTGCTTTCTTGCAATCCATGTTTTGAATTTGTTATATGTAATTTCTGAGATTTCATTTTTGTTAGGGACCATTGCTGAAGATCTTTTGGAGGTGTCACAGCATTCGGATTTTTCACGGTACCAGAGTCCTTGTGCTAGTTCTTTCTCATCTGGTGATGCTAGCTAGCACTTCTAATTTATGTAAATATTTTCATGTGGATAAGATTTTTTTCTTCATTTATTTTCCTATAATTTTATTGATTTGTTATTTTTCTTTTCCCTCCCCCTTCCTCCCTAGAAGGTGTGACTGTAGAAAATGTTGGGTAGGGTCTTTTGACTTTATAGCCCTATGCCCCATGCACTTCTATTGGCCGGTTTTATTTTGGGCTGGTCAGTTTGACCTACAGGCCAGTAGATGGTGCTTATGAGTAAAAGCCAGCAGTGGCCAATGCAAACAGTCATATATTTGATACTGTTTACAGACAGAAGCTCTGAATTGCCTCAGGCAATGGGCTGATCTGTGGGGTGCTCAGTGGTTTGAGCTCCCTGTTCAGTCCTTGGGGACATACCAAGATGGGCAGAGCCAGATTGGGCAGCCCACCTAACTGATCCTCCAGTGGCAGACACAAGCACCAGCACCAAGGGAGAAAGGCTCCCAGAGGGGTGCCTAGGCCTGGAGCTGGGAAACCTCCCTGGCCCCAAGTTCTCTGCATGGAAGTGTTGCGGGCAGCCTAAACTCCTAATCCAGGAGAGTGGGTGCTCCAGACGCCTGAATATCTGCCTAGACCTAGAGCACAGAGGACCCTGCTTTACCACAATCTGCACTGGAAGAATGGGGCAGCTCAGGCTGCTGATCCAGGCAACTGGAGTCTTGAACGTTTGAAGATCTGTAGGAGCATGGAGCAGAAATTGCCCTGCTGCAGCACAGTCTCAGGGAGCAGGCTGGCGCACCCATGAATGACACGTACAGACAGATTCCAGGTCTCCACGCCAGGTGGCCCTGGCTGCAAGTCTTATCACCCAGAAGAAACAGCAGCTGCGGTAGTTCTCCTACTGCTGTCATAGGGGAGAACACAGTTCCAGCACCTACCTGTGGGGCACTTTCCACACTTGCCATTAGATTCTGGCTATAGAGACCCCTACTCTACTCCAGGGTAAGTGCTCCAGTCTCTGGCCCAAGACTAAAATGCCTGCACAGCCATACTGCCAAGTCATCAGAGAATGGCTGACTTTGTATGCGCCTGGGTTAAAAATGGCATCCTGCTTTCAGTACTGGGTTTGGGAAAATCTCTGCAGCTTTTCCCAGTGTCTTTCCCTCTCAGTGTCACCAAACCTCTTCTCAAGTTAGCTCCAGGGCTTGGAAGAAACACGGTGCTCTCCTTTGGCCTGCGTTGCATGGATCCCCATTAGAAAACTAAGTCACAGAGAGCAACTCTGTGCCCCTCTCACATACTGGGGCTTCACTCACTTTTCAGATGGACTCTATAACAAGGGTTGTTTGCCCGCTTTCTCCTCCTTAGGATCTGTGGTGTCTTTTGCTATTCCAGTGAATTCCCATTTTCATTCTTGAATTAAAGCTCATAATTTCAACCTTTATGCATTATTTTGCTATTTCCAAGTGGATGAGGCATGCTAAAGCCTCTAATATACCATCTTGAAAAATAAAATAGAATTTTTTTTTAAATCCTAAAATTCATGTGGAACTATGAAATACCCTGAATAGCCAAAGCAATCTTAAGGACAAAAGAACAAAGCTGGATGTATCACACCACTTGATTTCAAAATGTACTACAAATATCCAGTAATCAAAATAGAAAAAAAAAAAAAAGATGCATAGATCAATGGAACAGAATAGAGAGCCCATAAATTAACCCCCCCCACACACTTCCTGTTAACTGATCTTTAACAAAGGTGCCAAGAACACACAATGGAGAAAGGATAGTTTCTTAAATAAATGGTTTGGGGAAAACTAGATATTCACATGCAGAAGAATGAAACTGGACCCTCGTCTCACCCCATATACAAAAATCCTCTCAGTCTTCAAAATCAGATCCCCATTCCCTTCTGGGTTTCTGGTTGTGTTTGCATTTTAAGCTTAACTGCTGCACTAAGAGCAGCCCATTAGCTCATCTACTGACTGTCCCATAACAGGAGCAATGTGCTTTTTTATGTCAAACTAGATGGTGAGGCTGAAAAGGAACCAAGAGAGTGGAAAAAAAATACTGGAAAAAATGCCGGTGGTGTCAGACCTAAAGCCTAGAGAACAGGGATGGGGCAGCTTGAGTGAGAGGAGTGAGAGGGTGCACCCAGAGAATCCCAAACACCTTGTTGGGTCTACCTTGACCCCTGATCTGCAACCCTCACTGGAGACATCACTCCATAACTTTTCTCCTCAAGCCCAAAGTTTGACCTGAGCCTCTCTACTTCCAACATACCATCACCAATCTTACATGCTGAAATTGACTCTCACCATCCTTTATTTGAGAAACACAAGCTGAATATCTGCTAAGGCCAGTAAGTGGCTTGCTCAGCTTGGGTTTCAGCAGTGAATAAGGGGCACATTTACTTTCTTCAGGGATCTTACAACCTAGCAGAGAAGATAGACACTACACAAATACGGTATTTATATCTGTGATGACTGAGCCCAAAGGCTAAATGTAGGCATTGTAGTGTGGGTGAGAGAACTGTCTTTGTCTTGGAGTTCAAACCTAGCTTCAGAAGTGAATAATTACTTTTCCATATACAGTCATTGTCCAGAAATAAGTACAGAGTCCGTATTTAATCCCAATGATGTACAACTTTAAATTGCTGTAAGACTTCATTTTGAGTATAACACATGTCCCCCTGTCTGTGTGACTCAAAGCATTTCAGAACTTGTCAGCAGGAGGGTCCCCGTTTCCTCATGAATTGAAAACTGACTTGTAGCTGGCTTTTTCCTAGCCCCACCACTGAGTCCCTGTCTGAGTTTCTGTCTCCATATCCTGATTTGGAGACATTCTTTTTCTTCTTGGGATGGAACTCTTTATTCTCACACATCTCTTATGAAATCTCCAACCATTTGTTCTTCTCAGAATACTGTCCACAGCCCAGTTACTTCTCTCAGAGCATGGAGCAGTTCCAAATGTTCTGCACTGTGAGAACTTCTTAGTATCCCTGACATCCTGAGGACCTGGGATAATGAAGAAGAAATTTACCTGACTGGCTCAAAATGAGGAAGTTATGACCTAATAACAAGCATGTTAACTCTGGGCCAAGGGGTGCTTTATCTGAGGTCTAGTTCCAGGGTGAGTCTTCTGAGAAGGCATATTAGTAATAAATGAGTGGACAACCAGCCAACCAAGGATCAACCCTTCTCCTTTGCAATATATGACTGATGCTATGAAAAGAAGCTGAGTCATTCTTGGGGAAGATGAGATGAACAAGCCAAAAAAGGCAACTTGGGAAGTTGTCCAAGTCGTCGTGGAGTTTATGTCATTTAATTTTCTTACTATTGGGTTCCAGAAACACAAAATTGGATTAACAAATATCCTCTGTTCATATTATATGTTCACAATTCATCCATGCTTGGCCTTCTTAATTAATGTACCTACCTGCTTGTTTATTATTTAAATAACAAACACACAAAAATTCACCATCCAAGGGAAAATGATAACTTTGATAGAAAGTTATATGCACCTGTGTAATTCAGCCTTCACCCATGTCCCTGCCTGTCCCATCTAATATAACCATGATTCTAAATCTTGTATTCATCATTCTTTGCTTCCCTTTTTTTATATTTCATTATTTTTATTTCTAAAAATTGTTATTTTGTTTTTTCTAAGTTTCATTTCTTGAGATATTGAGTACCATAAAATCATCCATTTAATTATCCAATTCTATGAGCTTTGACTAACATAGTCAGGTAGACCCCACTACAACTAAGATATACAACAGTTCTATCACCCCAAAATATTCCCTCATGTGCTTATTAAATCTACCCCTCCCTCATACCAATCCTTGGCAACCACTGACCTCTTTTCAGTTCTTATAATTTTGCCTTTTCCAGAATGCCCTATAATTAAAATCATATAATATGTAGTATAAAGTCTGACTTATTTTGCATTTGAAATTCATCCCTGTTGTTTTACGTATCAGTAGTGGATTCCTTTTTCTTATTGCTAAGTATCCTTCCATTACACAGACCATTTTTAAAACTCTATTCATCAGTTGAAGAGCATGTGGGGTCCTTCAAGTTCAGGGCAGTTATGAATAAAGCCACTATAAATATTGGCCTACAGGTTTTTCTGTGAACATACAAGTTTATTTCTCTTGGCTAAATATCTAAGAATAGGATTTCTGGGGCAAATTGTAAGTTGTATGTTTAATTGTTTTGATAGACTGCCAACTAATGTAATTTTGCATTTCTACCAGCAATGACTTGGGCTTCTTGTTATTCTACATCCCTCATATTACTTGATATTGTCACATTTCATTTTAGCCATTCCGATGTGTATAGAGTGGTATCTCACTTTGCTTTTAAATTGCGTTTCTCTAATGACTGATTAGGTTGAGTATCTTTTCATGTGCTTACCTGCCACCCATGTATCTTCTTTGTTAAAATGTCTCTTCAAATATTTTGCCCATATTTTCTGTTTTATTACCTATTTTTGAGAATTTAAAAAATATTGGCCTGGCGCAGTGGCTCACGCCTGTAATCCCAGCACTTTGGGAGGCCAAGGGGATAGATCACAGGTCAGATCGAGACCATCCTGGCTAACACAGTGAAATCTGTCTCTACTAAAAATACAAAAAAATTAGCCAGGCGTGGTGGTGGGCGCCTGTAGATCCAGCTACTTGGGAGGTTGAGGCAGGAGAATGGCGTGAACCCAGGAGGCGGAGCTTGCAGTGAGCCGAGATCATGCCACTGCACTCCAACCTAGGCAACAGAGCAAGGCTCCATCTCAAAAAAAAAAAGAAATTATTGACCCAAGTCCTTAGTAAGATATGTGTTTTACAATATTGTCTCCAAGTCTGTGAATTTGTTAATTTTCTTTGCATTTGCCTAGCAGTGCCTTTTGAAAAGCAAAAGTTTTTTATTTTGATGAAGTCCTATATTTATTTTTGAATTGTACCTTTTTGGCATATCTAAAATATTTTGCATAACCCAAAGTCACAAAGATTTTTTTGTTTTATTGTAGAAGTTTCATAGTTTAATTTTTAATTTTTTAAATTACAATCTAATAATTTTTATATCTAGCATTAGGTATGATTTCTTTTACATATGGATGCCCAAATGTTTCAGCTCCATTTGTTGAAATAACTATTATTTCTCCAGTCATGACTCAAGAAAGAATTATGTCATACTAATTCCCAGGAAATTGTAAGGGACAGACTCTGCTCCACAGCATGTGAGTTGAAAGAAGGAAGAAGGGAGGAAGAAAGGAAGCAGTGGTAGGCTCCCAGGTGAGAGGTATGTGGACAGCGATCCTGCTTCCAGATTCAGTGTCATTGGTTGGATATTATGGAAGTACCCAAGCTACAAATCTAGTCTTGGGTGTGTGCCTGGCTGTCACCTCCCCTGGTTGTGAAAGCAGCAGCATGCCCAGGCTGTGCATCACACACCGTGCACAAGATAAAAGCACTCCTGCCCTGGGCTCCTCATCCGCAGTCTCCTCAGGAACAGCCTTCGCCTGCCTCCTCTGCACCTGGTGAGTGTCCGGCAGGGGATGGGACTCAACTTGGGATGCTGGAACGGAAAACTAAGATCATAGCAGAAGAGAGGGAAATGGAGAGGTCTGAAACAAAAGCCCAGAGAGGGGATGGCAGAGAGGGTACCAATGCGGGAAGTGGGGCCAGGAGGGAGCCCCTGCAGGAGCTGACAGCAATTCCATGACCTGCAAAGGCCACAGAAGCTTATGATTCCTTCCCATCCTGTTTCTACTCAGGCTGGCACATGTTTCCTATGATATCCATTCTCCAGAATGCCTTTTTTCAAAAGGGTGGATTCCTAGAGGCTCTTTGGAGAAACAGAAACATGGATGCCCACTTAGACTCACAGCAATCTGTCCCAGGTGGAGAACAAAGTGAGAGGCATCTGACATGTCCCACCAACTCCACATCAGCTTCCCTCACCCTCCTGCAGCTTGTGCCTCAGGAGGCAGCTGGTCTTAGAGACATTGGACTGTAGATTTTAAACTAACAAGTGGCTTTGTTTCATCCAGGACAACTCAACTCCTGACAAGATGTCCTGCCAGCAGAACCAGCAGCAGTGCCAACCTCCACCCAAGTGCCCCTCACCCAAGTGCCCCCCAAAGAGCCCAGCACAGTGTCTGCCTCCAGCTTCCTCTGGCTGTGCCCCAAGCTCCCGGGGCTGCGGTTCCAGCTCTGAGGGCGGCTGCTTCCTGAGCCACCACAGGCACCACCACCGATGCCGGCGCCAGAGGTCCAACTCCTGTGACAGGGGCAGTGGTCAGCAAGGCGGGGGCTCCAGCTGCAGCCACGGTTCTGGAGGCTGCTGCTGACCTGGATCCTGATGCTGAGACAAGCAATTTTAGAGGAAACAAGAATCCCAAGGGCCCAGGAAAACCCCATCTTGATGCACGAGTTCCCAGATACCCTCTTCTGGCTTTCACAGGCTGAGCTGGGGGTTTTGCTGTGGAAGGTCTGGGCTCTCCCCAGAAGGCACTTCCTATCTGATGTCCAGGATGTCACATGTTCCCTTACCCCTGTACCTGTGAAGGACTGGCAGTGTTTGTGCCTGACCTCGTCAAAAAATAAAGCTTCTTGTCCTCATTACCACTGGTGTCTCCCTTGGCATTTGATTCTGTCTCTCCCTCGGTGGGGCTGGAAGTGTGCCCTCCTGTCTGCCCCTGACATCCAGCACTACCACAGGGAAGATGCAGAATTCTAGCTCTAGGCTGCAAAATTCTGGAGTCTGTCGAGTCTTTTTGTCCTGGGATTGTGAGGTAGTGGGGGACAGGATGTGATGAGAGGGATTGTGGTGAGGCCTCCAACTGTCAGAAAAGAACGACTGAAATGTGACTGTTCCTTTCATAATGGACTCCCCAGTCCTAGAAGGAGCTACTAGATGTTTCTGACATCCCAATTACAAAATAGTGAAGATGTAGCAGGCAATTATCAAAAAAAAAAAAAAAGGCAGAATTAGCATTTCTTCTAAAGGGGTAAATTTGACTCTCCAAGGGACATTTTTTGTTGTCAAAACTTAGAGAATTTCTGGCATCTAGCGGGTAGAGGCCAGGGATGCAGCTAAGCCTCCTACCAAGCATAGGACAGCCCCACAGTGCAGAATTATCTGACCCAGAAAGCCAATAATTGCAAGGCTGAAAATCTTTAGACTAAAATTAAAAGATGGGTAAAGAAAAAAGTGGCCTCAGCTATCTGTAATCCCAGCGTTTTGGGAGGCTGAGGCAGGTGGATTACCTGAGGTCAGGAGTTTGAGACTGCTTGACCAACATGGTGAAACCACATGTTATATGATTAGTCTCTACTAAAAATACAAAAAAAAAAAAAAAAAAAAAAAGCTCGGCGTAGTTGCAGATACCTGTAATCCCAGTTACTCAGGAGGCTGAGGCAGGAGAATTGCTTGAACCTGGGAGGCAGAGGTCACAGTGAGCCTGTTGTGCCACTGCACTCCAGCCTGGGCCGCAAGAGTGAAACTCCATCTCAAAAAAAAAGAAAGAAAGAAAGAAAGAAAGAAAGTAAAAGCTGGTCTCAGGAAAAACAGATAACTCCATATACACAATTAAATTCCCAGAGAGAGAAGGTGGAGGGAGTACAATTAATTAAAGCTTAAGAAGTCCTGGGTTAGGGGAGAAATGGAGCTGAGAGCTTAGGGAATGTAGTAATGTGGAGGCTGTAGACTGAGACCATTAAGAAAAAGGAAGAGAGAAAATGAGAAGTATTGCTAGGCTTATAAATTAGTATAATTGTAAGATCAAAAATTTATTTGCTTATTAGGTGCTAGAAAACCCGAAGTGACTACTATGAACTCATTTAATTTTCTAACTTGATAAGCCATGTGCTCTTAATAACCATATTTTACAAACAGGGAAATTGTGGGTCCAACAGTTGTGCACAGGACCCAGGCCACACAGCCAGTAAGTCCATGATCCTGGCTGATGCCATTTGTACCTTCCTGGAGACTTTTCAAGAGATTTTTAGAAACAATTAGTATTTTATACTTTACATTTATTTTGTCCTGCTTAACTTCATGTTTTGTTCTTATTTTTGTTTGATTTTTTAAAATTTGCAGAGCTAAGAGCCCAACTATGTGAATCATAACTTCAATAAAACTTTTTAAAAATTTGTCTCTGTCATGTTTTGGATGTGTGATACTTAACTGCCCTCTAGGTTTAATTACCTCCTTAGAGAGAGAGATGAGTCTCATTCTGTCTGCCAAATTGTTGAAAAACCATCATAGAGAAAACAGTTCATCAAATCCATAAGAATAAGCCAAAGGAACATCATAGGACATGAATTAAATTACAAATTGAAAATGTGGATGTGAAAATTACAAATTGAAAATGTGAACTCTGTGTGGAGCTGCGTACAACAAGCAAAAATAAACAAATATAGATAGCACATTAGGAGTTTATTGAATCAAAAATATTCTTTTGAAAATATCAGACTGGCTATTTTTACTGCAAAGTCTAAGAACTCAGGATTTCTAAAATCTCTGGAATTTAGTAAAGAAAAGGGCTCTCAAGGAGTTTGATGTGAGAAACACTCTAACCAGTTCTGATCACTCTCCAGCTCAGCACAGTTGCTGAAGATAGGAACCACAGCTGTCCTGTTTGATTCATCACCACAAGCTGCTGGTTACTCAAAACCGGAGACATTCTTGGGTAGCGCTCCACCATGGGACAGAAACAGTGTCAAGTCATGATTCAAATTTGTCTCAAAAATATTGAGAATGCATAAGGTTGGCTGGGAGGTTGGAGTTGCTACCCTGTGTGTGAGGCCTTGCCACATGGACCCCACACCAGGGAACCCACAGATCTAGCCAGAACCACTCCACTAGTCCAGAAACTGAAGACCACTGTTTGGAGCAGGACTAGAATTGATGAGACAAATTCCTAACTGCGTATCACCTGCAAGAGAAAAGATCCAGCCTTTGAAGAAATAAAACCTGCCATCTGTCAAAGTCTATGGAAAGAGGATTGGAGGCTCAAAGCACCTATCAAGGTCAAGCTCTTGATGTCAAATTGTCCACCAATTCCTACACACATTGTGAGTTCACTCAGGAGGAAGAAGAAATAGGAGTTGGACCAACTTATGAAGTTGGAACCTGCAATACCAAGACAGTCAAAGACAGATGTTAAGCAGTTCCTGATGCTGCCCCTAAAAGTGGACCCCAATAGGTCAACTAATAAAGATCACCTCGACCCAGCCGAGGATTCAATAGTTAATAATTAATAATTCATTTTAAAACTATTTATTAAACATTTACTACATACAGACACCACTACAGGTACTGGAGATACATTAGAGAAAATGAACAAATAAGATGTTCTCAGGGAACTTCCCAATCCAGTGGGTCCATTCAAGACAGTCCTCTGATTTGCTTGTAAAACAGCAAAGTAAGGTATCAACACCCCTCTATCCAGTTGGTGTCCCATATCTTTGGATTGAAGAGGCAGCAGTGTAGCTTTGATAAACACAATGAAAGATACTAGCCTGAGAACAACACTGATGATTAAATATACTGGCTTTGCTATCGCAAAAACGTCATGTAGTAACATCTTACTTTTATACCACAGGCAGCAATCAAGTAAGAATAAGGGATGAGTTGCTAGTGGTGATGGGAAGAATATTAGTGCACAAGAAGGCCTATGTTCTCAGACCCTTGCCAGTGGAAAAAGTAATGTTTGCACCAGTAGTATGAAGGTACTCTCATTTTCCTCCTGTTAGACCTTATCTCAAAGTGGGTAGCCACAACTATAGGCTTTCCTGTAGTAGGATAAACAGACACATTTACTGTAGTAATAATGTTTTCTCAAAAGCCATGTGTTTTTATTTAACTTTTATTTGAAGTTCAGGGGTACATGTGCAGGTTTGTTACACAGGTAAACTTGTGTCATGGGCATTTGTTGTACAAATTATTTTGTCACCCAGATATTAAGTCTAGTACCTATTAGTCATTTTCCCTGGTCCTCTCACTCCTTCTATTCCCCACCCTCTGGTAGGTACCTGTGTCTGTTGTCCTCTCTATGTGTCCATGTGTTCTCATTACTTATATCCCACTTACAAATGACAATGTGCAGTATTTGGTTTTCTTTTCTTGCCTTACTTTGCTAAGGATAATGGCCTCCAGCTCCATCTATGTTCCTGCAAAGGACATGATCTCACTCTTTTTTATAGCTGCATAGTATCCTATGGTGTATATGTACCACATTTTCTTTATCCAGTCTATCTTTGATGAGCATTTAGGTTGATTCCATGTTTTTGCTATTGTGAATAGTGCTGCAATAAACATATGTCTACATGTGTCCTTATGATAGAATGATTTATATTATTTTGGGTATATACCCAGTAATGGAATTGCTGTGTTGAATGGCATTTCTGTCCTTAGGTCTTTTAGGAATAGCCACACTGTCTTCCACAGCAGTTAAACTAATTTACACTCACATCAACAATGTATAAGCATTCCTTTTCCTCTGAAACCTCACCAACACCTGCTATTTTTTGACTTTTTAAGAACAGCCATTCTGACTGGTTTGAGATGACACCTCACTGCAGCTTTGATGTGAATTTATCTAATGAGCAGTGGGATGTTGGGCTTTTTAAAAAATATGCTTGTTGACTGCATGCACCTCTTCTTTTGAAAAGTGTCTGATCACGTCCTTTGCTTGCTTTTTAATTGTGTTTTTTTTTCTTGTAGATTTGCTTAAGTTCCCTATAGATGCTAGATATTAGGCTTTTGTCAGGTGCATAGTTTGCAAATATTTTCTCCCATCCTGTAGGTTGTCTGCTTACTGTGTTGATAGTTTATTTTGCTGTGCAGAAGCTCTTCAATTTAATTAGACCCCATTTGTCCATTTTTGCAGTTGATTTTGGTGTCTTGGTCATAAAATCTTTGTCCATTCCTAAGTCCGGAATGGTATTGCCTAGGTTGTCTACCAAGGATTTTATATTTTTTAAGTTTCACATTTAAGTCTTTGATCCATGTTAAGTTGATTTTTGTATATGGTGTAAGGAAGGAGTCTAGTTTCAATCTTCTGCATATGGCTAGCCAGTTATCCCAGCACCAATTATTGACTAGGAATCTTTTCTCCATTGCTTGTTTTTGTCAGATTTTTGATACCAGATGGTTGTAGGTGTGTGGTCTTATTTTTTTGGCTTTCTATTCTGAACCACTGGTGTACTTGTCTGAAAAAAAATACACATTTTTAATTACACGTGTGATATAAAAGATTTGTCTTATTCTTGAGTATGCTTATATTTCAGAAGAAAATGCATCTTTGTTGTTATAATAAAATACAATAGGAAAATTCTACAGACCTGATTCAAATGCAATTTTTACAGGCATTAGTCACACATCAATTGCATTACGTCAGGTATACATAATAACACTACCAAATGCATCTATAATTATTCACCTTCAATTAATTATAATTTACCTTTCAGATAAATTCTCCCTGGCTATCCCAGCCTGGGTGAATCATCTTCTTCTCTGACCCATGTCTGCAACTCAGAAACTTACAAAGTGAGTGGCTTACTGACACATCAGTCATCAGATGTAGGTTAGTTCCTTATCTCCGTCTCTGGTTGCAGCTCTAATGTCCGTGGTCCACTGCGCTTTCATTCCTTTGTAGTTTTTTCTGTCCTCAAACACCTTTACCTTATGACAACTATCACCTGAAGAAATAAGAAAACAAAGCCAGAAACATCTGACTCCTCAACCTATGTTCTTAATGAACCTATTATTCTGGCCGCTTCTATCCACCACATTCTGTCCTCAGACAGAAATTTTATCCATTCCCCTTCTCTCCTCAGGAACACCTGTACCTCCTAGGTATCATGAGTTTCTCTGTGTCTCCCTGATCAGAAACTCCAAGGAGAGGTCAGACTCCTTATCCCTTTGTTCCTGGTCCATGTCCATCTTCAGCTCCTATAGGTTGCCGACCTCACCTCGACCACTCTCAAATGATACCGAATGACAACCTCTGGGCACACTGAGGAGACAGGAGACTGATACCCAAAAGCTCTTGCCTAAACCTCAGGACTCAACACACATTTTATGTAGCTTTCATCATCTTGGGTCATAGTCATTTGATCACCTGTCCGTCTGCCCTGCTACACAGTGAGCTACTCAACGAGAACCACATCTCATTTATTTATGAGGTGTGTCCACCATCCAATGGATTGCATATCTATCACCATGCCCACTGTGTAATATCTGGGTTTTTTTTTTTAGAGAATAGAAGAAAGTAAAGAAGGAATGTATAAAGAAAGAGAAGGGGAGAGCAAAAGAGGATGGGAAAAAGAGAGGAAAACACACCAACAACAAGCTTAAGAAATAGGCACCTGGACAGTTTTGAGGCATCCCAGATCCTTCTCTTAGAAAAACTTAGTCTTTCCTCGCCGCCCCCCTCCCCACCGCCGACCTACTACCAGGACCCTGCAGCCTATAAGCAAGCAACATAGAACCTGGTAACAAGATCCTGTCCAGACAGTCTATGAACTAGAACTTCCTGAGACATCTGCCTCTTTCCTCAAGGTGTTCAGACGGAGAGTCTCTGAGCACCAAGCATCAGTCACTAAGGTGCCCCCAGCTCAGGCCCAGGCAAAAGCCTCAGACCCCTTGGTGTGACAAAGACAGGTAAAGAAGTAGAAGAGGACAGTAGAAGTTGAGACTAGAGAAATCAGCCAGTTCCGGACCAGCCAGAGACTAGTACTGTAGCCAAAGAATTTTTTGTTTGTTCTGTGGACAACAGGTACTTATGTATGTAAGCCCACAGGTGATCTCATTCTCCAACCTCCAATTTTTTCTCTTCCATCTCATGTGATCTGATCCTCTCAAACCTGACTGTGCATCAGAATCACCTGGGAGATACTAAAACCCTGATGCCTAGTCCAAGCCAACCAGCATCTTGAGGGATGAAACTCAGAGTTTTGTATTTTTTAAAAACCCTCCAAGATGATGCCAATGTGCAGCCAAAGCTGAGAACTTCTGAGGTAGAGAGATCTCTTTTCTCTCCAGAAATTTCACCCTCTCTGATCGCCTGGCATCCATCTTCTACCTCCCCCACCCCCATCTCCTGCTTTCTATATGTGACTTCGTGAAATAACAAAACTTTCTTCAACTTTATCTGCTTTCCCTACACCACCTGTAGCAACTCAAAGTCCCCTGGATGATTGGAGGTCTGACCCGCTCCTCAGCACTTCAGGCCCACCACGACCTGTACTGAAAATTGGAGCCCAGCTCAAAAGTAAAGAAAGATCATGTTACAGACCACCCAAGATGGCTTACAGAAACTGAAGGGTTTGAGGGTGACATAGGGTTTGGAGACAAAACTTTTTTTTTTTTTTTTTTAACCACAGCACTGAGTTTTACTAGGGATTTCATTAAGATTAAATTTCTAGGAATGAGGGAGTCCTAGTTAAGAGGACACAAAAGCCCACAAAGCCTCCTCAGATCTCATAGTGAACCACTGGCTCAGGTTCTTTGGAGGGATCGCCGCCTCGTTCCAGGTACAGATTATTGTAAGGATACTGCTTTGGTCCCACAGGCTGGTAGGAAGGGTACACGTCCCCCACCCAGAACATGAATGTCATGAAAGCCAGGAAACCGAAGAGGTGCATACACATGACATTCCAAGAAACAGGTGTGGGGGATGTATCCACACGGTTCCTGGTGTACATGTCTACGTGCCAGTGCATCGGTTCACCCCAGTTCAACCTCAGGTCCGGTTGGTCCCAGCTATACCATGGATCCCTCTCATGCTGTGAACGGTCAGGGAGCTTCGGGTAGTCGCCATACCCCATGCCCTCATCCGGGTAAGGCTCGTAGTCTTCCATACGCATATTATACTTCTTGGCGGCGTCGGCCCGTTCTTCTGGGGTCCTAGGATAGGGCCCTGGGAACATGTCCTTGGTCATGCGGGAGGCTGTCCGTGCGCCCAGCGGCACCACGTTCCGGGATGCCCTTTGCAGCCACTGAACTCCCAGGACCCCTGCCCTGGCCACCGCCATCTTCACCTTCTTCACGTTCGAGACAAAACTTTTCATTGTTGACATCTGAAGTCTTTCACATTTTTTGCCACAAAGCCCTGATTTTACAGTGATGATTAGCTCCAAGAAGGAATGTTTTCCTACATGCAGTTTAAAAAATATTATGCAAGTCACGAAATTGAGTATTCATTTATTTGTTGACTGATATTGGAAAGAGAGGAAGAACCAAGAGAGATCCTTGGCAGGAAAATCTTCCAAAGGCCTCTGAACAAGTTTATTAAGTAGTCTGAACTCAGTGTCAGATACAAATAGGGATTTATTTTTCCTCCAGTCTCTGTCTTCTACTATGTTATACTGACTCTACTTTGATGATATCTCAAGTGTGTTTCAGGGCTTTCCAATCATTTTTCAGGTACTCAGGGAGCACCCCATCCTGTCCAGTTGTATATAACTCAGAATAAGAATATTAACTCTTCCCTCTCCAACCCAGCACAGCCCAACTGTCTCTTAAAGGACTGTGTGGAAAACAGGCATCTAGTGTGTAGAAAAGGGACACGGCCAGCTCCATCACGTATTGTCCACCTCCTCCTGTCCCCTGTGGGTTCCCTTTATTCTGCACTGTTTTGAGGCTGGAATGAGAAAAGCGGGGATGAAGCAAATATCTCATATTTGGCTGGTACTGCTAGTGTTTCTCAGTGGCTGCATCCTCTCTATGCTGACCCATGAGGGCTCTCTTACTAGATAAATGACTGATTTCTTTAAGGAGTCTTTAGCACAGTGACCTGATGTGATAAACTTGGCCTCTTTTGACACTCTCCTACACTCTTAGCCCCATTGGTACAGGCCTCTTGCCTTGCTAGTCACATTCCTAACAGGACTGTGGCAGTACAGCTACGCCTAGTTGCCCTCCAAACTGTCCACTGGCTCAGGGAAACTCATCAACTCTGGCCACGTCAATCAGTAAGGGACTGGCTGCTTCTCTTTTCCCCATTCTCCTTTCCATTTTTCTCTTTCCAAATATTTTTCACTCTCCAGAATAGCCAGAGAACTGTTCAGCAAGTCCACTGATAATGCTGAGGCCTGAAATTTCAGTCTTCCTGGGCTGTGTGTGTGTTTGTGTGTTTGTGTGTGTTTTATCATTTTGTTTTGTTTTGTTTTGTTTTGAGATGGAATCTCGTTCTGCCACCCAGGCTGGAGTGCAGTGGTGAAATCTCAGCTCACTGCAACCTCCGTCTCCCCGGTTCAAGTGATTCTCCTGCCTCAGCCTCCTGCGTAGCTGGGATTACAGGCACCAGCCAACACACCCAGCTGATTTTTGTATTTTTAGTAGAGATGGGGTTTCACCACATTGGCAAGGCTGGTCTTGAACTCCTGACCTCAAGTGATCCACCCACCTTTGCCTCCCAAAGTGCGGAGATTACAGGCATGAGCCACCGCTCCCAGCTAAGTCTTTCTGTTTTTTAGGCTTGATAAGTTCTACAATTTGTCCCCTTGAAATTCCTATGACTTTTCCTCTAGTGGAGGGTGAGAATAATAACCTGTTGCTTCCCCATGTGAAATGTAAGGGGGAAATCCACAGAATTCTATCCAGTTTTGGAAACTTCTCATCATTATAACAAGGGAAGAGTGATAGCATCAGGGCTCCTTCCAACCTCTTTATAAGGTGGAGAGTTATTTGTGCCTATTGTATACAACTTGGTAGTTATTTTTGTCAAATCTTAATGAAACAGGAAAAGCTTAACCTTACTTTCTCATATATGACCTGGATATTATATGGAAGTATCTCTGTGGTGATGAGAAGAGCTGTATATCTCAAAATAATAATGCTTATTGGATGTGAAGTTTGTGACCCAGATGACAAACTAGGGATGCATGTTTTCACTTAAGAAGAGAAGGTTGGGAATGGTTGAGCAAGGATCTCCAAAAATCTGCTCTTCCATTAAAAACACCTTGAAAATGAAAAATTGTGAAAATCAACGTTTGCAAAACTCTGGAGATTTACCAAAGGCTTGCAAAAATATTAGAGTGTTCACTTAAGAAAAGCAGTTGAATATGGGCAAGAGCAGTGAGCTTTGTGACATTTTTACTTGCCCTATTGTCATCTCCCTGTTCCCAGTGCCATCTTAGTCTTGAAATCTAAAATCCTAGTAGCACATGGAGGTAACAGAACATATCTGACACTATCCGAAAACCCCATCCCTAGAGAAACGTCATTATCTGACTATAAAGCACATAATGAAGATCCCATTCCCATTTCCCCTAGAAATCCCAACTGGCAGAGTTTGTTTTCATTCCGGTTGACTCAGAGCTCTCTCACTGCAAACAGCTTTTACCCCAGGGTGTTTGCCAAAAACAATCAGTAAAAAATGTTTAGCATCACAGGTAACTGTGATGGTGATAATAGTTGGGCAAACCAGAAGTTGACCAAAAACTTAGATGGAAAATCTGAGGAATGAGATTCTCATAGAGAGTTTAAAAAATCTATGACATATTTCTGGAAATCTAGGAGACTATGTGGACTTACAGGGCTGTGTGCATGTGCAGAAAAGACCTGGTAAGACCCAAATATCTCAAACTTTGACTGACCTCGAAGTTCCACACAAGCAGGAAATGAAACCTAAGACAGATTTGTAAACTGTCTTCTTAAGTCTTAAAAACATGCCCCAACATACACAGAGAGGATCTCCGCAAAGGTTGAAAGACATTAACTCAAGGCATTTAAGGAAATCTCTACTAAGCTAACTGAGTAGAGAGTTCAATGACCACACACAATAAAGAATACAGATTTTACAAAATTGGTTCAGGAAAGTCACAAAGCAAATGAACAGTGAAAACAAACAGCAACAAACCCCAGAGAGGGGTGGGAAATTTGATTTCCAGGATTTTATATTATTTTAAATGTCCAATTATTAACCAAAAAAACAAAAAGAGAGGGAGCTACAAATAAACAAGAAAAGGTGGCCTACACAAGGGGCAAGGTCCAGGGAGGTAGTCAAGGCAGACAGTCCCTAATGAAGTTAAAACATTGGGCTTACTAGACAAAGATAAAAAATCAACTATTTTAAATGTGCTTAAAGTACTAAAATAAACTAAGTCTTAAGAATTAAAAGAAAATATAAGAATATTGTCTTGCCAAATAGATAATAACAATAAAGAATTAAAAAGAATTTCTTAAAACAACCAAATAGAAATTTGAGGCTTGAAAAATACAATAACTGAAATTTAAAATTGACTAGAAGGACTCAACAGCAGGTTTGAACTAGAAGAACAAATCATTGATCTAGAAGATAGGTCAATTGTGATTATCCAACCTAAAGAACAGAAAGAAATAAGATTGAATAAAAATTAACAGAGCCTCAGAGGCCTGTGGATAACCATCAAGCACACCAACATATTTATAATAAGAATCCCAGAAGGAGATGAGAGAAATAAAAAGACAGAAAGAATATTCAAAGTAATAACAGTTAATTACTTATCAAATTTAATGAAAAATATTAATCTACACATCTAAGAAGATCAACAAACTCCTAGCAGGGTATAGTCAAAGAGCTCCATACCTAAACACATCGTAGTACATATGTCAAAAGACAAAGAGAGAATTTTTAAAACAGCAAAAAAGACCCATCAAATACAAAAAAAAAAAGTTAATAACATTAACAGCTGGTTTCTCATCAGAAACCATGGAGGACAGAAGCCAGTCAGATAACATTCAAAGTACTAAAGAAAAAAAAAGTAAACCAAGAGTTCTATATCCAGCAACACTATTCTCTAAAAATTAAGACATTCCCAGATAAACAAAAATTGAGAAAATTTTTTTCCAGAAATCCTGCTGTACAAAAAATACTAAAAGGATTAATTCAGTCTGAAATGAAATAACACTAGACAGTATTTGAAATTTTTATGAAGAAATGAAGAGCATTGGTAAAGTTAACTACCTGGTAAATACAAAAGATAGTATAAATGTATTTTGTGCTTTTAAGTCTTTTTTCTCCAATTTGATTTGAAAGACAACTGCATAAAGAAATACTTATAGAGCTGCATTGATGGCCTTCTAATGTAAATATATGATTTTTATGACAATTACAGAATACAGAAGGGGGAGGGAACAAACCTACACAACAACAAAGTTTTGCATGCTATCAAAATTAAGTTGGTATTGATCTGAGTTATAATCACTGTAAGTGAAGATGTTAATAAGAACTCCCAATGAAACCACTAAGAAAATAACTCAAAAAATATACTAAAATATATAACATTGAAATTAAAAGGGTACACTACAAAATGCCTGTTCAACAAAAAACAAAGCCATACTGAAGAAAAAGAGGGGCAAAGAAAGTTATAAAATATATAGAAAATAAACAGTAAATGGTAGATAAAAAATTCTACCTTAATAGTAATTATACTAATTGTGAATAGATTAAATATCCCAATCAAAAGGCTAAGACTGGCAAAGTGGATAAAATAGCATGAACTAACTATATGCTGTCTATAAGACACAGATTTTAGACTCAAAGACAAAACAGATTCAAATAAAAGGTAGAAAAACATACACCATGCAATGGTAATCAAGAGATCTGGAGTGGCTATACTAATACTGGACAAAATAGACTTTAAGACGAAATTAATAGCAGAGGCAAAAAGGACATTTTATAATGATAAAAGGATCTATATCTATTAAAGAAATAATTATTATACATACATATGCACCTAACAATGGAGTCCCAAATTACATGTAGCAAAAACTAACAAAATTGAAGGGAGAAACAGAAAACTCATAAACAATTTAACAATAATAGTTGAATCTTTCATACTCCACTTTCATTAATAGAAGAACAACCAGGAAGAAAATCAACAAAGAAACTGAAGACTTTAACAACACTATAAACCAATTAGATCTAACAGACATCTTGTTGAACACTCCAACCACAATAGCAGAATACACAGTTTTCTCAATTGCACATGGAACATTCTGCAGGGTAGACCATTTGTTGGGTCATAAAAGTAGTGTCATTAAATTTTAAAACACTGAAATCATACAAAGTATCATCCCTAACCACAGTAGAATGAAACTAGAAATCAATAACAGAAGGAAAACTAGAAAATTCAGAAATGTCTTAAGCAACCAATGAGTTCAGAAAGAAATCACAAGGAAAATTAGAAAATACTTTGAGATGAATGAAAATAAAAATACAACTTACCAAAAATTATGGGATATAGCAAAGGAAATGCTTAGAGAGAAATATATGGCTGCAAATGCCTACATTAAGGAAGAAGAAAAATCTCAAATCAATTACCTAACCTTCTGCCTTAGAACACTGAAAAAAAGAAGAAACTAAACATAAAGCAGGAGGAAGGAAATAATAAAGATTAAGTTCATAGCTGCATTATTCACAGTAACCAAAAATTGGAGCTAACTCAAATGTCCATCACTTGATGAATGATTAAATAAAACGTGCTAAGTTCATAAAGTGAAATATTACTCAACCATGAAGAATAATGGAGTTCTGATACATACTACAACATGGATAAATCTTAAACAATATGTTAAGTGAAAGAAGCTAATGCAAAATGCCATGTGGAATGAGGAGTGACTACTAATGGGTGGTGATAAAAAACAATTGCTTCAAGGAAGGTAGGATTGCAACCTCCAGCAGGCCTTAATGAGAAGAAGGTATACAGGCGTCAGACCTTCCTGGTTCCCTCTTGTCAGGCATCTTGGTGAGTGCACAGGAAGGTGATGAATGGATAGTCCCAAGGGTGTGCCTGGCTGTCACCTCCCTGGTTGTGAAAGCAGCAGCATGCCCAGCCTGTACATCACACACCCTGCACAGGATAAAAGCACTCCTGCCCTGGGCTCCACATCCACAGTCTCCTCAGGAACAGCCTTCTCCTGCCTTCTCTGCACCCGGTAAGTGTTCAGCAGGGGACAGGGCTTGATACGGGATGTTAGAACAGGAAACAGAGAGGTTTGAAACAAAGACCCAGATACAGGGCTGTGAGAGAGCAGCAATGGGGGAAGGGGGCAGGAGGGAGACCCTGCAGGAGCTGACAGCAATTCCATGACCTGCAAGGCCACAGAGCTCACGATTCCCTCCCATCCTCTTTCTACTCAGGCAGGCACATTTCCTGTAACATCCATTCTATAGAATTCTTTTTCCCAAAAGGGTGCATCCCCTAGGGGTTCTTTGGAGAAACAGAAACACACATGCCCACTTAGACTGACAGCAATCTGTCCAGGGTGGAGAGCAATGTGAGAAGTATCTGGCATGTCCCACCAACTCCACATCAGCTTCCCTCACACTCCTGCAGCTCTTGCCTCAGGAGGCAGCTGGTCTTAGAGACATTGGACTGTAGATTTTAAACTGGCTTTGTTTCATCCAGGACAACTCAACTCCTGACAAGATGTCCTGCCAGCAGAACCAGCAGCAGTGCCAACCTCCACCCAAGTGCCCCTCACCCAAGTGCCCCCCAAAGAGCCCAGCACAGTGTCTGCCTCCAGCTTCCTCTGGCTGTGCTCCAAGCTCCGGGGGCTGTGGCCCCAGCTCCGAGAGCGGCTGCTTCCTGAGCCACCACAGGCACCACCACCGATGCCGGCGCCAGAGGTCCAACTCCTGTGACAGGGGCAGTGGTCAGCAAGGTGGGGGCTCTGGCTGTGGCCACGGTTCTGGGGGCTGCTGCTGATCCAGATCCTGATGCCGAGATAAGCGATCTTTGGAGGAAACAAGAATCCCAAGGGGTCAGGAACAGCCCCATCCTGACGCATGCTTTCCCAGATACTCTCTTCTGACTTTCACAGGCTGAGCTGAGGGTTTTCCAGTGGGGCATCTGAGCTCTCCCCTGAAGGCACTTCCTGTTTTAAATCCAGGATGTCATATGTCTCCTTCCCCCTGTACCTGCCAAAGATTGGCAGTGCTTGTGCCCAACCTCGTCAAAAAATAAAGTTTCTTGTCCTCACTACCACTGGTGTCTCACTGGGCATTTCACTGTCTCTCTTCTCAGCTCCTTGGTCAGTACAACTCAGCTCAGGAGGCAAACCTTAGCTCTGCACCAGGAAAACATAGTGGATCTGACCCTGCTCCACTGATGGAAGGGAAGGGGAGAGTTTCATGTTGTAGTGGGAGGGAGAGAAGGATACAGGTTGTGTTGGTTTGAGGCCCTGAAACTCAACCTCAAACTCAAAGAGGGTATCAGTGCAAAAATTGACTTTTCCTGTAAAATCTGAGAGGACATTAATACAATTCAGGAATTTCCAGTGTTTGACAGAAGATCACTAGTTTGTTTTGATGAGCCGTTTCTGGGGTGCTAACTAAGAAACAGGAAATCAAGAGGCAAAGAAACAGAAAATAGGCAGAGGAGAAGCAGAATCAAAAGATGGAGGGAAGAGATGTAAGCCTGGGGAAGAAGTATAACTCAGTGACTGAAAATCCAGGGACAGAGATGAAAGCTGAGAGAGATGCTTAAATTAATGAGATAATGGAGCAGAGATGTGGCTGGGAGTTTAGTCAATGAGATGATTGGAATGTGCAAAATGAGAATTTTAGGAAAAAGAAAAAGGAAGAAAATGAGAAGTGTTGCTGGAATTATGAATAGATATACCAAAGAAGCAAACATTTATTAATTTTGTAACTACACAACCTTGACAGCAACACATGGAAGTTACAACTTCAATGGAGTCACATGTTTTGGCCTAAATTGTGAGACTGAGATGCTCCTGGGGTTGAAGGAATGTTTTTTCATGTGAACCAAGAGTAACATCTCACTTTGACTACCAGAAAACCCAAGAAGTATCACATAGAGCTACAGTCAAATTACAAATATTGAGAGAAGTTGACGTGAGGGCTAAGTAGAGCAGGTTGGGGGGGCGGGCATTAAAAATAAAGATGGATAACCTTATAAGTCCACTAAACTAAAAAAGGATTTTGTCAAATCCTGTAAATTAATTCTTAAAATTTAGGGATCAAAAAGACCCTGAGGCCCGGCATGGTGACTCACACCTGTAATCCCAGCATTTTGGGAGCTCGAGGTAGGTGGGTCACTTAAGGTCAGGAGTTCAAGACCAGCCTGGACAACATGGTGAAACCCCATCTCTACTAAAATTACAAACAATTAGCTGGGCGTGGTGGCGGACACCTGTAATCCCAGCTACTCAGGAGGCTAAGGCAGAAGAATTGCTTGAACCAGGAGTCAGAGGTTGCAGTGAGCTGATTATGCCACTATACTCCAGCCTGGGTGACAAAGTGAGACTCCATCTCCAAAAATAAGAAACAAAAAAGACCCTGAGAGAAGTTTAATATCACATATTCAGATATGCACCAACGGTTATTTAAAAAAAAAAATTGTTGAAATTAAAGCAGAAGGCACATCTTTGGGCCATTGGTTTAAGTTCAGTTTGAAATCACTGGAGAGCTCTCACCCAGGGACAGTGAAGGGGGTGGAAGGCCCAGTACCCAGGGAAGAGTGTGCCATGCCTGAAACAGCCTGCAAAGCTCCACACTTGGAATGTGAGCGATACCCACATGCGGACCCAGCATCTCTGTGCAGACCTGGAAACAGCATGACACAGGCTGGACATAACTGGACAATTAGATCCTGCCACCAGTCAGGGGCTACGGAACAAGCTTGGAGGCCCAGAGCACCTCATTCCACTACACTGAAGAATGACGGAGTTCTAGCTATGGTTGGATCAAATCTGAGTGGAAAGAAAACTGAGCAGAGTCAACAAAGTAACTAGCTGGCAAACCAATGAGATCCTGGGAATCTATAAAGAAGTATAAAAGGGCCTCTCAAAAATGGAGCCCAGTAAGGGAGTTTCCAGCAGTGGAGAAAAACAGATGCCCCAAACTGCATCTGGGCAATACCAAGTCCTGAGCCCTGGACCCATTTATTCACTTGACATATTTTTACTGAGCCTTGATTATGTGCTTGATTGTAGGCACTAGGGACACAATAGGGAATCAGAGAGACAAAGTTCCTTCTTTTGGGAACTCACATTCAAAACTGGTCCAAAGGAGACAGTTTCCGATTTTGCATGCATCGCAGAGTGAAACACAGTGGCCTTCTCCTCAGTTGGTCTCTCAGCCTCTGGAGGTGAGTGGACACTGCTATTTATTTAATAAACCCAAAGAAGACACTCAGCCTAGGCAAAATATTGAGGCTCTGAGACGGTGGCTTTGGTGGTGACAAAAGGAAAGGGCATCAATTGTTTTCTAGTTTCCACATCAAAAGACAACAGCCAAGAAAGAAGAGGGGATAAATCATGACTACCAAGGGGACAAAGTTATTGCACAAGCAGGCCTCTCTCCTCATGCCCTTACCCATCTCCCTCCCTCTCTCCATAGCCCAGTGAATAAACCTCTTCTCACAGGTTCTCTTTTCATCCCATGAATATTACCTATTTCATCATCTAATGGAGATTTCATCACTTATAAGTCTTCCTGTAACAGGATAACCAGACACAAAATTTTCATCAACGTTTACAAAAGACAGTAACATTTTGTGATCATTTTAATTAGTGTTTTGATTTAAAAGATTTGTCCCATTTTTAAATGTGGTGTTTCAGAGGCAATGCATCTCTAATGTTATAGTAAAATGCAATGGAAAACATACTACATAGCTTGTGTAATTGCAATTTGCAAAATCCTGTTCACTCACTGCCCATTCAGTGTTCACAAGTTTCCCCATTGTTGGCCTCATCATCACCACATCCATGAAGTATTATTCACAACTCAGCTAATTTCCTTTAGCCACCCCAGCTAAGGTGGATCACTCCCTCCCAGAAACTACTCTGGAGCTCTTAGAGTAAATACCACAGTCACTAAGATACTGATACAATGGCCCTCAGATGTGCTTTAATTTGTAAACCATGTCCTCACAACCTCTATAGACTTCCTGTCTCTTTCTCTGATTTTGCCCTTCACATCTTTGGTCCATTGTGCTTTCATCACTTTATAGCTCCCCACCACCATACCAGCTGATACCTGGCGAAGCAGGATTCAAACTCAGGAATGTCTGAGTCCAAAATGAATGCTCTGAACAAGCCCATTATCCTGCCCACTCCACTTTGTCTTAGATACCCCAGGGTCCCCCTCAGCTCCCTTCTCCTTAGCACCAGCATTATCTCTTCCTCCTAGTGAGGTTCCATTAGCTGGGTTCCATTAGCTCCTCTTGGTATCACCATCTGGGCTGGCTGCCCACAGACAGATCAAGGATTTATACTTCTGCTCCTGCTACTTGCACAAATACTATTGTCAAAGGCCAGTGATCTCATCCTCAAATGATAGCATGTGGCAACATCTAGACACATTTTCCCCCACAGAGTCACTCCAAGTAAAAGGGGTTTGACATCCACAGAGTCTGAACTTGAGCCCAAGGACATTCCACACACCTGTATTCCTGCACTTGCCGCACTGGATCATGGTTATTTTGTTATTTTGTTGTTTGTCTGTCTGTCCCATTGCATTGTGAGCTACTCAAGAACAGAGAACAAATCTTATTCATTTATAACTCTCCTGTGAATAGCAAAATGCCTGGTGTGCCATATCAGTGCAACACATCTCATTTGAATGATTGAATAAATGGATGACTGAATGAATGAAAAAATTAAAATGACAGGCCTACAGGAAACCTGGGTTCCAGGAATTTCAAGAGTCCTGTGACTTCCCTCATAAGAAAACTTTTAGCATCTGCCCAAGAAGATATAGAAGGCCTAGTAACAGAGAGTATAGCTGTTCAGCTCAACATATTCCAAAGTAAAGAAGGAAGGAATGACAGGAGGGAAAGAAAGGTAGGGAAAGGGAAAAGGAATGGGGAAGGAATAGAGAGGGAGGGAGCAGGAATAGAAAGTGAAGGGCAAGAGGGCAGGAAGGAAGAAGGGAAGGGATGAGGGGAGGAAGGACAAAAAGAAAAATAAGAGATGATAGAACTACAGAAGATTTAAAGAACAGATATTTGGACAGTTTGGGGGCTTCCTGGATCCTTTCCATTAGTAAGGCTCTCTTCCCATTCCCCTTTTACTCCCAACCACCACAACATGGACGGAGGGATTCACATCTCTCTGTGGTACCTATGTCTCTAATAGGGGCACAAGGATAATGTTGAGAACCCAGATTGTCTCAGCTGCTTGCCATGGTCATGCTAATGGTTTGGGGATGGGAAGGTCCTAAACTGAAAGGAAACTCTGTTCTGCAGGGAATGAAGAAGATCTTTTTGTTATTTAGATTGTCATTTACGTGTGTTTTACACGGCCTGATTAAAATGCACTCCAGGCCGAGACAGGCTGATCACGAGGTCAGGAGATCGAGACCATCCTGGCTAACGCGGTGAAACCCCGTCTCTGCTAAAAAATACAAAAAAACTAGCTGGGCGAGGTGGCGGGCACCTGTAGTCCCAGCTACTCGGGAGGCTGAGGCAGGAGAATGACGCAAACCCGGGAGGTGGAGCTTGCAGTAGCTGAGATCCGGCCACTGCACTCCAGCCTGGGCGACAGAGCGAGACTTTTTTTGAGCGAGTCTCAAAAAAAAAGAAAAAAATGCACTCCAAAGAGCCAAACCTGAGCCACTATACCACCTGTTCCCATCATTCCCATTGGCACTACTAAGTCATGAAATTATCCAGATATATCCAGCCAGGCCAGGTTCCCTTGTCACCTGACCTCTCCGGACCTTAGAAAGCCAGGGATTTAAGGGTGATACTCCTGGTAGAGACTACCCTCAGAGAGCTGACCTCACGCTCTGGGTAAGTGGCAGGGCAGTAGTCCTCCAGTCAAGCCTCTGTCATCCCAGGACACCTGCTCAGCTTCGAACCTACAGAGCTCCTGCTGTGTTAACAAACAGAGGGGTCAAAAGTGGGAGTTCCTCATAGAGGGGAAGAAAGGTTGATGGGCATCCTCACCAGGACAAGTGTGGAGCCTCCCCAAGTCAGGCATCAGGGGTGGGGCTGTGCAGAGGCCCATGTGCAGACATCCACTGCATTCCATGAGACAGAAGGAGGGCCCCCACTACAGTTCTGGGGTGTTTTGAAACTTTAGAACTTACTCCCCATGTTGTTGCATCCCAAAGACTAGAGATTTTACTCCCAAGAAGCTAAAGTGGCCACCCAGCTTTGTTCAGCTTCACAATCCAGGTACCATGAGAAAATACTTGGTCCATCTTTCTTAAGTGCCTTTTTGCAGGCCAGGGTCTACTGAAGAAACCCTAAACAATATGAATAAAATGGACACTCAGGAGTAGTTCTGGAGATGATTCTGAAAACACCTCCCAGCCAGAGGCAGAGACTATGTGCCGGAGGCAGGAAAAGGCTGCTGAGGATATCAAAATCTGCACTCACTCTCTACCCATCCACACTCAGAGCCACCGTCCTCCTTACAGCCCAGTGCATTTATGCTCCTACAGGCATCACTATGTACTTAAAGGGGCAAACTCTTAGGCGGAATAAGAAAAGAAAAATTATACCCACGGATAGTGAACATAATTTAATTTTCTTTGAAAATTATAATTTTACTATGGATAAAGTTTGGTTTTAGTCCTGACTGTGATTTATCTTGAAAAATATCTAGTAAAATGTTTTTTAATATTAGAGATTAATTGAATGATAAATTCATTTAAAATTAAAATGAAATTAACAGGGAAATAGCATTCAGTTTGCATCAATTCTCCATACCCAAAACATAGACACCATCAGGTCAGCTTCATTACATGAGCTGCACCCAACACTACCATTAACCTCATAAGCAGCAACACATACAGCAAAGCCATCTTCATCAAGCCCATCCATTATCATGCACATTTGCACAACTTCCTTACCAAGTCCAAGCAGATGAACGACTCCTTCCTCAGTGTTTTCATGGTCTTCAAATAAAGAGCACACATTCCCTGGATTTTGATGGAAGGTCATGCTTTTTTATAATGTGTCAGTTGTGACTTATTACTGCAACTGTTGTACTTTCCTTCCCTACATTTGCCCTTCAATAGGGTACTCATTTGGCTCCCCTCCTCTCCTACCCGGGGGCTCTTTCAGAGACCCTCACCTCCCCTGACTTTACGCTTCCATCTGTTTTACACACAGCCCATACTGAATGTCCAGTGTCCTTAGCTCAGTCACCACCCCAACAGCAAGTCACCACCCCAACACCACATCTGGGTGTTTGGTTTTCCTAAGGGAACATGCTAGAAAAAAGTAGATGGACAAAGACCTGCAGACTTTGTGCATAATGACTTACATTATAGCAATTTTCTCATGGAAGCAGGCTCCCTATTTACTTGACTGCCTGTGCAGTTAGACAGTTAATTTCTATAGGTCTGGTGACGTGTCATATTGAACTCTACCTTTCACCACAAAGCACAGGGCACGGCTTCTGTTAAGGACATATGTAGGCCTGGGTGGAAGATGCACAAGTGAGGACCAGGCTCTCTGTGGTCAAACATGCCATCCTGTTCCTGGGAAGGTGGATAAGTCCTGAAGCTGGGCTGGGGTGCTTAGTGCTGTCAACTCCCCCAGCAGCCCACTCATGCTGCCCCTCACACACTAGGAGCTCCTGTCCTAGGCTCCCCAGTCCATGGACTTCTGAAAATCAGCATTCTCTGGCTTCCATGAAATCAGATGGATGTCTAGCTGGAGACAGGACCTGAGCTGGAAGACCTAGGAAGACAAGCCCAGGCTTCCATCAGGGGAGAAGGAAGCAGAGGGTATGAGATGGAGGCAGCAGGAAGAGTGTAGGGCTAATGGGCACCCTCCCAGGATGTTTCAGGTGTCCTGTGACTGTGAAGGTCATGGGGGTTCAGCACACCCTCATCTTCTTCCTACATATGTTCTGAGAGATGAACTGATCTCACCAGACATCATCAAGGAAGCTTTACCCAAACAGGTTTATTCTCCTCTGTGATCACATGGAGATAAGATACCTGAGGGGCCCAATGAGAAAAGACAGCATCCTTTTCCAGTAGGAGACCATAGAAAAATGCATTTTCCAAGGTGAACGAACTCCAAGTAACTTTTCATTTCTTCCATGCATTGCTCAGTTCAGTAGCAGAGCATGGGGTCTATGACACCCACTACAGAAGAGATATTGACCAGAGGTTTGTGCATTACAAGAACATCTGATTCTAGATGTCTTATCAGATGCCCTCCAGCAAAACCAGCAGCAGTGATAACCCCCAAAGCCTTCAAAGTGCACACCCTAGTACTAAGCCTCATGCCCACCTCCAGCCTTTCTCTGCAGCCCCAGTTCGGGGGCCACTTCAACTTTTGTGGGGCACTGCTGCTTGACATACCAAAGGCCCCATCTCTTCTACTGGCACAGGCACCACAGCCTCTACTGCTGTGAGTGAGCCTGCCAGGGGCTCCAGCCATTGCTAGAGAATTACTGCTGACCTTGGCAATACATCGAGATGAGCAATTTTAGAGGAACCAGAGACCCTAAGTACCTCAGTCTGATGTACCCACTCCTAACCTTCTGTCCATGGTCTGAGCTCCTGAGTTCATCTTGACGAGGATTGTCAGTGATCTCCAGTGGTCTCCCTGAGTGTCCCTCATGGTTGTCTCCACACCCATGTTCTGGTCAGTGCTTAGCAGCACTTACGTCTCACTCTGTGAAAAATAAAGCTTCTCTTCTCTACCTACATTTCTATTTTGCCCCTCCCAAGGCTGCTCCATTGCTTTTCCCCTTCTTATCTCCCAGACTGAGTACCTCCCAGACAAAAAGAATGAGAAATAACACTGATCTCCATTCATAGGGAGACCGTGAGGAGTTTACATATTGTGACTGGAAAGAGGCTGCAGAAGGACACACGGCTGCAGAGAAAACGTTCATATTATTTCTATAGGGAAGATCTGGGTGTTGAGGGAGTAGGAAGGGATCCTTGAAAGCTGAATAGGTGATGAGTGCAAAGAGAGAAATGGAGGTGGTTGCAAGGATATATACTGACAGGAACTTAGGGAAAGGGGAAAAAATGAGATCATTTCAGGAGTTGCAAATTGGATATATATTCATAGGATCGATAATTTATATAGGACTCATAATGTACCAGTGGCTTGACATACAGTAAATAACTTAATCCTCACTGAAGTCCTTCTGAGTTTAATACTAGCCTTCTCCCATTTTACAGAGAGAAATCAATGTAGAATGGGTGCCGAAGGTCTCCCAGAAGCTGCCGTGCAAACCCAGACAGTTTCACATGCCCCTGACCACCAAGGTACCCTGAATTCCTCTAAAACGATTTAAGAAATATGAAAAAAAAAAAAAGGATCCTTAGACCTGGGCATAGAGACTTAGCCATGCCTGTGGAGTCAGATCTGTGCTCCAAAGTACCATTAGAACTCCTGCTGTCAGTGAATTGCCCCAAGATGTAGAAAGATGGCACCAGAATCAAATAAGAAAGTTTGGATTTGAGACATTAGTACAGTTCATGGAAGCCAGAAGTTACAGCAGTGGTGACCCGCCACTGGAAGCTGACTCCCACAAGTGAGGTCTCAGTAACTGTGAAGACAGACTTTTCAGTCCTCATCAGTGGACTTCTAGGCCAAGTCTCATTCATTCAAAAATTTATTCATTCAGTACATAGTTATGTGGCACTGGTCTAGGTACTTGGATCAGTTTGAAAGAAGACGAAGTCCCCTCTCAGGGAGCTTATGTTCCAGTGGGCCCACTGGAGGCATCTTCTGGTTTCCTTGCCTGGCAGCAGATTTAGACAAAGGTGGCTCTATATTCAACTGGATTCCCACTCTGGTGCACTTGGCAGATGCTGGTAAAGGGTGGTTAAACCCAGTGAAGGCACCCTTTCATGGGCAAACTTTTGAGAACTGGATATTATTGCCTTAGTGGATACAAAAAGGACATCTAATATCTGCTTGCTTCCACACCCAAGGTAAGAGCTTAGTGAGGCAAGGAATAGGTGGTTATTCCAACCATGAAATGTTTGTTTAAAAGTTGAAAAGTCCTCATCCTTTCCCAGTCTCATTCTCAGGGAACAACCTCATTCACCCAAGTGTCTTAAAAGTGCTTTTGTTTCCTACTTGGCTATAAGGTACGTGAGCAAATAAAAAAGATGGCCACACCTGCAGCCTTCCTGTATCAGGATACTCAGACATGTTTTATGTAATAATAGTGTTTTTAAAATGCCTACTAATATTTTTTGAATCATTATTTTTATTATATTATTTTAACTTTTATTTTACATTCAGCAAACAGAGATAATTTGACTTCCTCTTTTCCTATTTGGATGCCTTTTATTTCTTTCTCGTGGCTGACTGCACTGACTAGGACTTCCAGCACTATGTTGAATAGGTGTGGTAAGAGTGAGAATTAATGTCTGGTTCCTGTTCTTAGGGGATGCTTCCAGCTTTTGCCCGTCAGTATGATGTTGGCTGTGGGTTTGTCATAGAAGGCTCTCATTATTTTAAGGTATGTTCCTTCAATACCTAGTTTGCTGAGGATTTTTATTATGAAACAATGATGGATTACACCAATAGTTTTTCTGTATCTATTGAGATTATCATATGGTTTTTGTTTTTAATTCTGTTTAGTTGGTGAATCATATTTATTGATTTGCTTTTTGTTGAACCAACTCTGCATTCCAGGAATAAAGTCTACAAACTTGATCATGGTGAGTTAGCTTTTTGAGGTACTGCTGGATTCAGTTTGTTTGTTAAGGATTTTTGCATCTGTTTCATCAGGGATATTTGCAATAGTTTTCATTTTCATTGCCTCTTTTCCAGATTTTGGTATCAAAATGATACTGGGTTTGCAGAATGAGGTTGGGAGGAGCTCCTCATCCTCATTTTTTTTGTAATAGTTTTAGTGGAATTGGTACCAGCTCCTCTTTGTACCTTTAGTATAATTTTGCTGTGAATCCGTCTGGTCCTGGGCTCATTTTAGTTGGTAAGTTTTTTGTTATTGATTCCATTTTGGACTCAATATTGGTCTGTTCAGGGTTTTGATTTGTTCCTGATTCAGTCTTGGGGGATTGTGTGTTTCTAAGAATGTATCAATTTTCTCTAGTTTATCTAGTTTGTGTGCATAGAGGTGGTCATAACAGTGTCTGACGATCTTTTATTTTTCTATGGGCTGGGTTGTAATGTCACCTTTGTCATTTATAATTGTGCTCTTTTCTCTTTGCTAATCTAGCTAGCAGTCTATTGATCTTGTTTATTCTTTCAAACAACAAGCTTTTGGTTTTGTTGATCCTTTGTAGGAATTTTTAGGTCTCTTCCATTTAGTTTTGCTCTGATTTTAAGTATTTATTTTCTTCTCCTAGCTTTGTAGTTAGTTTTTCCTGTTTCCTGGTTCCTTTAGGGATGATGTTAGATTGTTAAGTTGAGATCTTTCTAACTTTTTTATGTAGACATTTAGTGCCATAAACTTTCCTCTTACCACTGATTTTGCTGTATTCCAGACATTTTGATACGTCATGTGTCTGTTTTCATTTATTTCAAAGAATTGTTTGACTTATGCCTTAATTTCACTGTTTACCCAAAAGTCATTTGGGAACAAGTTGTTGAATTTACAAGTCATGTTGTAGTTTTTAAGAAATCTTCTTTATATTGACTTCCATTTTATTCCACTATGATCAGAAAGTATGATTGGCATAATTTTAATGATTTTGAACATATTGAGACTTGCTTTATGGCCAAGCATGTGGTCAATCTTAGAGTATGTTCTACGTGCAAATAAGAATATGTATTCTGTTGCTGATGGGTGGAGTGTTCTGTAGATGTCTATTGGGTTCAATTGGTCAAATGTTGATTTTTAAGTCCAGAATTGCTAGTTTTCCACCTTCATGATCTGTTTAACGCTACCAGTGGGGTATTGAAGTCCCCCACTATTATTGTGTGACTGTCTAAGTCTTCTCATAGGTCTAGAAGTACTTGTTTTATAAATTTAAGTATTCCAATGTTGGATGTGTATATACTTAGGATAGTTAAATCTTCTTGTTGAACTACAGTTTATGTAGTTCCCTTCTTTACCCTTCTTTACTTGTTGATTTAAAGTCTGTTTTATCTGATATGTGTGTGTATGTATATATGTGTGTATATATTATATATACTGTGTGTATATATGTATATATACACACATATATATACACAGTATATATATATACACACACACACATATATATATATATAGTAACCCATGTTCTTTCTTGTTTTCAGTTTGCATGATAGATCTTTCTCTAACCCATTTACTTTGGGCCTATAGGTGTCATTACATATGAAATTAGTCTCTTGAAGACACCATACAAATGGGTCTTGTTTTTTATTTTGCCAGTTTGCAGATTTGTGCTATTTATGTGGGGCATTAGATCATTTATATTCAAGGTTAATATTGATATGTGAGGTTTTAATCCTCTTGTGAAGTTGATGGTTGATGGCTTTGTTGTTTCCATTGCATGGTTGCTGTATAGGGACTGTGGACTATGTATTTACATGTGATTTTGTGGTAGCACATGTTGTTCTTTCATTTCTATGTTTATAAATCAAGTCTTAAGGATCCTTTTTAAGGCTGGCCTAGTGGTAACAAATTAGTGGTTGCTTGTTTGGAAAAGTTTTCATTTCTCTTTTGCTTATGAAGTTTAGTTCAATGGGATGTAAAATTCTTGGATGGAATTTCTTTCCTTTAGGAATGCTGTAACTGGGCCCCCAAATTCTTCTGGCTTGTAAGATTTCTCATGAGTAATCCTCTGTTAGCCTGATGGGCTTCCCTTTGTACATGATTTGACCTTTTTCTCTAACTTTAAGATTTTTTTCTTTAGCATTGACCTTGCACAGTCTATGGCTATATGCCTTGGTGATGTTCATTTTGTATAGTATCTGCGAGGTGTTCTTTGGTTTTCCTATATCTGCATGTCTATTCCTCTAGCAAGATTAACAAAATTTTCTTGAATTATTCCCTCAAAATGTTTTCCAGGTTGTTTACTCCTTCTCCTTCTCTCTCAGAAATGTCAATAATTCATAGGTTTGGTCACATTACAAAATTCCATATTTCTCAAAAACTTTGTTCATTTTTAAATTCTTTTTCTTCGTATTCTTCATTCAAACTAACACAGCCTGACTGGGTTAGTTTGAAAGACCAGTCTTCAAGCTATTAAATTGTTTATTCTGTTTGATTGAGTCTGTTGATAAAGCTTTCAGTTGTATTTTGAAATTCCTAAATGAGTTTTTCCATTTCAGTACCTTCAACTGATTTATTTTAAGATGTTTATCTCTTCCTGTTTCCTGCATTGCTTTAGAATTTTCTTTTTGTTTTTCAACATCATCTTAGATATTGTTGAACTTCCTTGAAATCCATGTTTTGAATTCTTTATCTGTCATTTCTGTTTTTCCATTTGGTTAGGGACCATTGCTGTAGAACTAGTGTGATACTTGAGTGGTGTGTCAACATTCAGATTTTTCATGTTGCCAGATCCTATACCGGTTTGTTCTCGTCTGGAAAGGCTGACACTTCTAATTATTGTAATTATTTTCATGCAAATAGACTTTTTTCTCTTTTCTTATATATTATTTCTTTCCCTTTAGGGTATGACTGTAAAGTATATTGGGAGAAGTCTTTTGGCTTTGCTTTTATAGCCCTATGCACTGACGTTAGTAGGTTTTATATTGGGCTGTGCAGTTCAACCTACAAGCCAGTAGATAGGTCTTGCAAGTAAGATCCAGCTGCAGCACAAGCAAGTGGGTATAATTTTTGTTTACTGTGAAGTGCTCTTTGTTGTTTCAGGTGACAGGATGAACAGTGGAGTACCCAGTGACCTGAGCTTCCTGCTCCATGGAGGGAGGGGACACCGCTGGGCAGAACTAGAGTCCCTGGCTTGCCCGTGAACACCCCAATGGCAAGCACAAGCACAAGCCCTGAAAAGGGTGGCTGACAGGAGCTCCTAGTGAAGCACACTGAAGTCTCTGTGGGGAGACAAGGAAGCTGCACTTGTTCCTCATCTTAGGTAGGCAGAAAGTTGATCTGTTTCCCTATCATATCTTTGACCCAGAACTCATGACTCCTAGTTCAGAAGCATACTGTACTCTATCTCTTGGCCACAATGTGGTTGACAACCATGGGAAATGCATGTTTTGTGATACTCCATGGGAGTGTTTTCAGAGCATAATGTTGTCACTCAGCCTAAAACAGATAGCTTTATTGCTCATCTGTTCTTTAATGTGGCAATACAGCTGCTTCTCTTAAGTGGAGGGGCTACATCATTGGGGCTGTGTGAATGGGTACTGGTTGTGGTGGTGTTGGTTGGTTAGGTTAGCCCACCTTCAGGCCATGAGGGAAATAGTCAGGTGTCAGCACAGTTGTAATGGGGTGGGGAGTTCCCCAGTTCCTACATGGCCCCCTGGACAGTGTTTATGAGTCCTAAAGGGATTGGACCAGGGTCAGGCTAGCCCAGAGTTCAGGTGTTGGCTGTGATGGGAAGGGCTGGGCTGGTCCCTGGGTCATGGGCCAAACTCTTAGTCAGTGGCAGACAGAATACGTAGGTGGCGAGAGTCTTAGGATGTATTATAGGCCTGTGAGGGTTCAGTTTTTAGAAGGGCTCTGGGTTGTAGCTGAAATGTTCAGTCAGGGGCAGGTGGCTGTGCTGTGGGCCTTTCACTGGGGAGGGCAGGACCTCTCAGTGGTGGCAATGGAGACTGGTGGCTATGGGAGCATGGTGGCATGCTCACACTTCTCTCCCACCCAAGTGATGCATATACAAAATGAACACCACCCAGGCATATAGTCAGACTGTCCAAGGTCAATGCTAAAGAAAAAATCTTAAAGGTTCCTAGAGAAAAAGGTCAAATCACATACAAAGGGAAGCCCATCAGGCTAACAGTGGACTACTCATCAGAAACCTTACAAGCTGGAAGACTAGGGACCCATTTTCAGCATGTTATGTGCCCACATAGCCACCAGTCTCCATTGCTGCCACTGGATTTTGCTGTTAGGGGTACGCAAAGGTGCCAAGCCTTGTCTGTTACCTCTGGGAGTTTTGCTGCAGAGGAGTATAGGACCAAGACTAACTGCACTGTTCAGGTGGGGGTGAGGCCACTGCTCGGGGAGCCCAGGCCTGCAGGCCTTATCTGCTAAGTAGCAGCAGGGGATAGAGTCTGAATCCTGACCACTCCTCAGCCATGCAGGAGCAGCCGGTATCCCAGGGGTGTGCAAAAGGCCCCTTTTTTGCTGGGCTACAGCAGCTGGCACTGGCTGCTCAGGGATACAAGGCCTATGGGGCTCCAAGTGGACTTAAGTGGTGCCTCTGCACAGGCTCTCTGTGTTGGTCTGGAGGCTCAAGGAGTCAGAGGGGCTCTCCCATGCCTAGCATTGCAAAGGTTCATGGCAGAAATGTGAGTCCCTGGGAACTCTCACTCACTCTTTCTCTGCTTTAGGGAGCTTCCCCCACCTCTGTGCCAGTCTCAGATGAGTGGCCGCCCAGCTTTGCTTTTCTCTGCTCTCTGGGTCCTGTCACTTCCTTGGTAAATCCCAATGTGATCTCTTTGACAATTCACTTGAAGAGCTAGTATTTACTCACCACTTTGTTTCCTCTCCACAAGAGCAGTGAACACTAGCTGCTTCTAGTCAACCATCTTAAACCAGAATAAATAAAAATATTTTATTGAAATCTTGTGATTTTAGCATATATTTGAAGTTTAAATGTTTTTCTTATTCTTCCTTTTTTTTTTTTTTTTTTTATAGAGATGAGGTCTTGTTATGTTGCCCAGGCTGGCCTCAAACTCCCAGACTCAAGCGATCCTCCTACCTCAGCCTCCCAAAGCACTGGGATCATAGATGTGAGCCACCAATCCTGGCCTCATTTTTACTTATTTTTAATATATCATAATTCAGGATGAAATGTGTGTGTGTGTATGTATACACATATATGCGTGTGTGTGTATGTATATAATAAATAGTATGGAAAATAGTATAGAATTTAGAACTGTCTCCACAAACTTAGTCTACTTTATGTCAGGTGTTGACATTTATCCCATCAACCTCATTATAACACACGCATTAATTACCATTTATCGTTGGATTAATCTCTCTTAGCCATCCCAGCCATTCTGAATCACTCTCTTTCCTGGCTCTGTTAGAATCAATACTATAGTCACTAAGATCCTGACACAATGTCTTAAATGTATGTTAATTTGTGACACATTACCATCACAGCCATTTTAGATTTCTTATCCCTCTCTCTGGTTTTACCTGGGACATCCCTGGATAATTTTGTCTCCATATAGATTTTTCTGCCTCAGACATCTGTAACTTGATACAGCTATTAGGAGAAGCAGCAAAAGATTAAACTAGGAAGTTCTGTCTCCAAAACAAATGCTCTGAATGAGCATATCATCTTGCCCTCAAGATTGTAGATGCCCCAAGGCTTCCATCAGCCACATCCTTCCTCGCCCCAGCATTATCTCTTCCTCCTGGTCATCCCCTTCATGCTTCTTGGGTCCACAAGCTCCTCTTAGTTGCTATGCCAGAGTTTACTGCCCTTGAACAAATGCAGGATCCACATCTTACTCATCCCATCAACCATCCCAAGTGACAGCAGGTGACACCATCTGGATTCATCATTCACTAGAAGTCACTGCAGAGCAACAAGGGACTAACGTCCAACAACTCTGACCTCAGGCCTGAGGACTCCCACACACGTGTATCTCACCACCCTCACTTGGCTCAGACTTAGTTTCCTACTTATCTCTCAGCCCCACTACCTCATCATCTATATTCTTGAATATGCCTTGCCCAGCACAGAGTGTGCCATTGAAATGGGAGGAGTTCCCTTATCTCATTTGCAGGGCATGCAACAGGGGTGTGACTCGCTTCTTTGGTGCCCTGCTGCTCAAACCCTTAGGGGGAGCATGCAAATGGGCAGGTCGTGGGAGCATTTTTGGACTCTGACCCCATGGCAGCATCTAGGGTTGAGTGTTTACAGCTCCCAAAGCTCCAGTCGGCATGTGTTACAGTGTGCTCTTTCAGCTTTGCCGTCTGCAGGCAGCTTGTGTTAATCAGCTCAATCAGACTCTCTGACTTATCACAACGACAGAAGGCTTTCTGTATCCCATATTCTGTAGGCTCTAGTATACTGAAAAAATCAGATCACACATGGGCTTGGAGAATGACTGCAAGGTTTTATCGAGTGGTGGAAGTAACTCTCACTGAGATGGATGGGGAGGCCAGCAAGGGGATGGAGTGGGAAGACAGGCTTCGCTTGGAGTCGGGCCATCCGGTGGCCAGTTCACCTCCAACTGCCCCCACTGAATTCCATGAGGTCCTACTGTTGATGGCCTGCCGGCATCTGCTGGTATCGGTCAGTGAGCTCTTCTGCTCCTCTCCATGTCCAGCCGCTTGTGTCCATGCCCACTAGGGTCTTGGAGATTTTATGGGCCCAAGATGTGGGGCATAGTGGATCAGAGTGGGCTTAGAAAATGCAACATTTGGGTGCAAAACCAGGAGTGCCGGTCCTCACTTAGGTCTATGGGCATAGGCCTGAGGGTGGAGCCCTCACCAGGGACTCCACTCTTCTCTACCCAGCACTTCCCTGCCCCCCTCTCATATCCCCATCATCTCAATATAAATTGATTAAAGAAGGAATGATGATAGAAAATGAAAAATAAAGAGCTAAAGACCTACAGAAAGACTGAGGCGCAGATATATGAGTATCTTGGATATTAGAGTTTCTTGGATCCCTGCTTTCCTCATAACTCCTGACACCTGCCATGGAGATGCAGAGGGCTTGGGGCTACAGAAGGGAAGAAGCTGACCCCTAAACAAGATTCATCACTCCCACCCCTCCCAATCCCACCACTCATTTCTTGCCTCCAAAACAAAATATGAAAACAGCTCCAAGTTATAGTCAGTCCTCATTGGATGAAGACCCCTTTACCCAAGTTAACTTTCCATTTCCCACTCTCCTCTGCTCAGGAATTTTCCCTAAGTTGTGGATTCAAAGCCACATTCTCTGAAGTAAATAAGAAAACAGTCAGTTTTTAAAACTGATACAATTACATGCCATTATTCCCATTTTTACTTTTTCTAGAGTCGCTAAACTTCCCCCCAAGGTGTCTTGGAAGTAAAATGAGGAGGAGTTTCAAGCCTCTCCCAAATGGCTTTGAAGGCAAAGTGGCTACCCAAACATGCTCTTCGGTGCCCACTGTAGTCTCTTCCCATGGAGCCTCAGCTCTGGGGGCTGCCATAGCCTCAGCTCTGGAGAACGCTCCTGCCTGAGCCATCACAAGCTTCACACATCCCACTAAAGCACAGCATCAGAGTTCTGGGTGTTGTCACTCATGCAGCAACCAGGGCCCTGAAAACCACAGAGGAGCAGGGCTGGATGATCCAGTGAAGCAAAGAGAGAAGCCTCTCCCCAGTGTGATGTTTTTCCTCCTCCATCACCTCTGTATCTCCTGGGTGGAGAAGTTCCGTGGAACATTAGGGAAGATAGTAGAGGTGGGGATTCCCTTACAGAATTTACCGTTTAATTTGGAAATCAGGAATAAATCATAAATCCTAATCTTTAAATAAAAAACTTGCACTGATAAATATCTGGATTCCAGCACTCAGTGTGTGCTGGTATTAATAACCCCATCTTTGGCCTAATTTCCAGAAAGACTCTCACTCAGCAGATTGCCCAGGTGTAGTCCCAGCCAGCACAATCTTGTGGTGCCCACTCCAGATTCTGTCAAATGTCCTTGGGTTCTTTCAATGCTCTCATTTTTTTTTTAATCTTCCAACCACCCTGCAGCTATCCGTTCCACAATAAATAAACCTATTCCATGCCCCCTGGAGATGAGAACTCTGTCAGAGCCAAAGTTTATTTCTTGAGTAGCAAGCATCAGTCACTAATGTGATACACCTGCCTGGGACCTAGCACAAATCTTTTATGTCCCAGTACATCCACTCCTCTCCTTACATTCAGGATAGACAGAATGTTGGGAGAAAACGTGGTTACAAGAAAAGAATTGTAACCAGGAATTGGTGAAGGAGATGGCAGATGTTGAATAAAAGGAACTTAGCAAGGGTCAGATTGATCAGGCTCTTCTACTGACTCCCCAAAAGTTTTCCTTTATTCTTTTTCCCCATGGACTACAGGTGAGTAGCACACAGTATTCTCACCATC
Source organism: Macaca mulatta (assembly GCF_049350105.2). Classification (NCBI taxonomy): domain Eukaryota; kingdom Metazoa; phylum Chordata; class Mammalia; order Primates; family Cercopithecidae; genus Macaca; species Macaca mulatta. The sequence goes on from NC_133406.1 coordinate 114,488,127, forward strand.
CAGCACCCAACTCCCTCTCCTCTAGCTCTTGACCTAAGATATTCCTCTCCCAAGAAGACTTCCTATCTGGCCCCCAAAATCCCAACATGTCTCCCACCCTCAGAAACTTCCCAGTTTCTACTTCCTATTGCCTTACCATTACCCATGTGTGGTCATTTTGAAGCCCCCAGCGAACATCCCTGAACCTGCTTCTTTTTTGTCCTTTGTGACATGGAAACTTGGCATTTATTGATTTCATTGATGTTAGAAAAGGTGGAGAATCCCAAAGATGCCACCTTGTTATAAAGACATTGCTAGAGCCTTAAAATTAGTATTAAACCATATAAACTTGGTCTGATAAAAACAAGAAGCTTTGTCTTATCCCATCATTATCTTCTCCTATGCTGTGTTGAATCTCTCTTGAAAATATCTCAGGGAAATTCCACATTTCTGGCGTGAATTTTATGGATATTAAAGACCAGACAAGCTGAATTTAATTCTGTATGCATCTTCAAACTCAAATTCTCCCTTCCCAATGAGCACTGCCCACAGCTCTCCCAAGAGACTGGAGTTGGGAAGGAACATGTATGACTTTTTCTCTCATTCACTACCACCCCTCCACACCTTCTTCCTGAATAACCCTTCCTCCTCCATTGTACTGGGAGATGGAAACGGGGAGGGGAAATCATTACACATGTGACTGTACCACTAGCCTCCTCTGTTGGTTGCTTGCTCCCTCTGTGTGGCAGGCTCTGCAGGAAGGCTGTCTTATAGGGTGTTTTTGTGAGTCCTTATGGAGCATCTGCAAGAGTTCTCCCCACAGCACTACTCCCAGATATGGGATGAGCAGTCAGGTTTAACCCTTCAGACACTCCCTAAGCTCCCACCTTCATTGACACCAGCCACAGCTTCTTGATGATGAGGTCTCGCTGCTCAACAGAAAACCATCCTAAACACAACACTAGAAACACTGTGTAAGCTGGTCTTCCTTCTCAGATGTTATCTACTATGATGTCTCAATATCCTGTTCTATCTCTTTCATTCGTTTTCTTTATTAAACAATAGGCTCGGAAGTTAGACCATCAAATCTACTACTGCAGCAGAACTTCTGCTGCTGGATGAAAATCCTGTCTTCCTTTCTTGAAGGGACCTCTAATATCTACAATTTCAAATCATGAGTCCTCCCCTTTCCACTGATCTCTGTTATAGGACAGCAACCAGTTCCCTTCCTATATAAGATAAGGGTGAAACCATAGTACTGTCTTCTAGGATAATAACTCCCCTACCAAAAAATTTTTTATCAAAACTCAACCTTCCAAATATATAACTGGACCAGAGAAATCGAGTTATGTTTTTCTTAGCAAGTCCTGCAGACATTTTCAGCAGCTTATGCTGAGGTTACTTTAGTATAAAGGGATAAGGGGCACATATTATTTTTATCTTTCAACTCCATCCAACATCCTAACACAAGAAGAAAATTCGAGTCCAACGTCCTTTTACACACTAGGTCCAACCAGAACTTTCTCAGGAGACTAGAGAAGTATAAATATCTCAAAATACTACTTAATCTGAGGGGAGAATTAGAATCCATATAAGAAACTTAGGCACGTTGAAGGTATATGGCACTTTCTGGCTACTGATTTCCATCTTCCTTCAGAATGACTCAGCTGCTTGCCATGGAGTATGATTGACACAGTCATGGCAGGAGCAGAATGGAGAAGGAACTGTGAGCTGTAAGCAAAGGGAGGAGAATTCTGTTTGTTGACTCATCCTTGATTGCTGATGTGGAATGTCCAAAATGCACTCCAAAGAGCTCAACCTAAGGTCCTGCAGTGCCTATTCCTATAGTACCAATTGGAATGACTAAGTCATGAAATTTTTCCTAGATTCATCCAGCCAGAGCAGTCTCTGTATTTCCTTGATGTCTTTGGACCACAGGAAGCCAAGGCTCCTCAGGATGGGACTCCTGGGACTAGTGATTCTCAGGGAAATGCCCTTGTGCTGTAGAGGGAATGACCAGATCATGATCTTATAGCTACTGTTTGTCATCACAGGACAAATCCTGCGCATATGAGGACTGTGGACACCTGATCTCAGGAGGACAAGAGTGACAGGAGCAATCACTAAGGTAGAAGGGAGATTAATGCGCTCTCCAGGTCTCGTGAGGAGGCTTTCAAGACAGGCAGTCAAGAATGGGGCTGGAGGAAAGCCTAATAGTCATCCACTGTATTTCATAAAACAGAGGTAACATGATGTATTGAATGTCATTGGAAAGGATGTTTTGATTCTTTGAAATTTGACCAAAATGTGTGATTTATTTTCCTTTTTAAGTCTGGCTCCTACCCCTTGCCTCCCCTGCTACCAATGGCTCAGGGCTGCAATCTGTGGAGGAAAATGGCTGCCATGTTTGCCCTGTCTGGAGGATAAGGCTTGCTTATGATAACCACAAGATACGAAAAAATAAATATTCAGGTTCGCAACAAAGTATAGACTTCAATACCTTTTTTTTTTTTTTTTTTTTTTTTTTTTGAGACGGAGTCTCGCTCTGTCACCCAGGCTGGAGTGCGGTGGCCGGACCTCTGCTCACTGCAAGCTCCGCCTCCTGGGTTTACGCCATTCTCCTGCCTCAGCCTCCCGAGTAGCTGGGACTACAGGCGCTCGCCACCTCGCCCGGCTAGATTTTTGTATTTTTTTTTAGTAGAGACGGGGTTTCACCGTGTTAGCCAGGATGGTCTCGATCTCCTGACCTCGTGATCCGCCCGTCTCGGCCTCCCAAAGTGCTGGGATTACAGGCTTGAGCCACCGCGCCCGGCCTTCAATACCTTTTCTTTACATGCCCATGGCATATGGAACTCCTTCTGGGGTCCGTTATCACCAGCAGTTTACTATTTTATGTTTGTTAGATCTGCTAGATCTGCTAGACTTTAAGCTCACTGAACACAGATGCCACGACTTTTCTCTTACCTACCCTATCACTGCTACTGGCCATGATGCCTGGCCCATAATTGTCACTGAGAAAAAAAGGAGTAACCCAGATTTCTGGCAGCAAGCTGGCCTGGCTCTAGTAGCTAGGCTCTGATGTCCTCCTGTTGAATATAAATACTTTCACAGAACTCTAACCTTAGATAAGCTAACTCTGTGACCTCAAGGGAGCAAGACAAAAACAAGACCACTCTGAGCATCAATGAAACAAAAGCATTGCCCACACCACAAAAATGAGCAAACATTCATTTGTCTCAGCTCATATGAGTTACTTCTACCTTTTTACTAGTTACAGCTTTAACCTTGCCTCATTGCTCCAACTTCCTGGTTGAAAAGCGTTAAGATACCTACTTATTGAAGTGTCCTTGCTTTCTGACAGCATCAAATCCAGAACAAAATTTTAATTCCTTCAACATTCCCCCAAACTACCTAACACACAAGCCCAAATCCTACAGTGAGCACATCTTAATGCTTCCATATTGTGTCCTATCTCCATCATTGCAACAAGTCAACCAACATAAAGTCATTCTACTATAGGTGCTTTTCTGGTGCTCTTTGGATGGGAAACATTGATGAAGTTTATTATTGAAGGAATATGGGAATGAAGGACTTGAATTAGAAGGAATTTCATGCAATGAGGAGGGCTGGTGCTGGCCATTAGGAAGGGGAGGAGGCTTAAGCCAAATAATAAAGAAACACAGAAGGTGGTGTCTCCAACTACAGTCATGGACTAGGGACCAAAGCGGACCCTTTAGAAGGCCCAGAGCCCCACAATGACATAGCTTCATTAGACTGACTTTCTGCCCAGCTGACATTCTCTTGGCCTCCATCACCAGCAAAACTGGGGGAAATAGCACTATGTTTTTCAACACTTTGTGTCCCCTCTTTGAGGGGACATCACAAGACAAATCCTGTGCGTGTGAGGACTGTGGACATTTGATCTCAGGCGGTGGAGAATGAGTGACAGGAGCACTTTGAGGGGACACAAAGTGTCTGTGCTGCCTGAACCACCACAGGCACTGCAGGTCCCACCAATGCCGGTGCCACAACTCCAACTCCTGTGACAGGGGCAGTGGTCAGCAAGGCAGGGGCTCAGGCTGCCACTGACCTGGATCTTAATGCTGAAATAAGCAACTTTAGAGGAAAGAAAGTCCAAGAAGCATCCTGGTCTGCCTTGCTCTCTTATACTCAAATCTCCTTTCCTCTGGCCAGCGCTGAGAAGTTCCCCCCAGAGAGCTCTGAGCTATCCCTAGTGGCTCTTCCTGTCCATTCTCCAGGATCCCACAGGATATCCACCCTGGTATCTGCCAGTGTGTGCAATATCTGCACAGCCAGTTGTCATCACCGTGTCTGATCCTATGAAAGAATAAAGCCTTTGTTTTATCAGCACCACGTGGTACCCTCTGCCTTTGCTACAGCCCAGGCTGCTCCGTGTGTGTCCCCTCCCCTCTGCCACTCCAGCCAGCACTGCCTGGCACAAGAAACATATCTCAACTCCAGAACAGTAAAGGAGAAGTTCTAACATCTCTGAAGGGGCCTGTAGGGCGATTATATTGGGGCAGAAAGAGGAGGGGTACCAGTTCATAGCCATAGCAATAAGGCCTGATTTTCCCTTGTAATGAAGAGCCCACGCTCTGGTGGAAGGCAACTACTACCATCAGGTTATGAAAGATCTTCCAGGATACCCACCTATAAGACAGGGAACGGGAAGGCAAAGAATCCAAAAGCTAGAAGAAAAGCTGCTGAGAGACCAGGGTGGGAAAGGAAGGACCCAGGAATAGCTATTAACTCATTTTTTTTCAGTAAATATCTGGAGTGCATTGGGGAGAGTTAAACATGAAGAGGTTGTGGGTGCAGGGAGAAAAATGAGACTGGAGTTCTATGAATAAGTATCTTACGTAAGAAGACTGGAAAGAAGAAAAAAGTGGAAGTGAGAAATGGTGCTGGTTTTATAAATGGATTTAATTATAAATCTAACATTTACTTAGCACTTATGATGAGCCAGCATTGTTCTATGTGTCTTACCTAAAGTTCCTCAATTAATCTTCCCAACAACCCTTTGGGGTAGGTACTCTTAGTCTTTCATGTTACAGTTATTGAAACATAATCACCACATGTTGCCTTCACTTGCCAAGGTCGTACAGCAGTCTGGATGCAAAGACCATGAACACAACTACCATGCTATACTGATTTACTTCAAACCAGGAAATAAAATTATTTCTAAATTACTTTTTTCAGCCCAGCCCAACGTGTTTAACACTGCGTTTTGAAATCTATACCACTAAGACCCCAAACCATGTAAGTCATAGCTTTAATACGATCCCGTTTGGGTAAGAAAGGTGCTGTCCCAGATGAAAGTGCAGTGGTCAACTAACCATGCCTCTTTAACCCTTATTAAAACCATCACTTTGCACATAAAACAACAGTGATATCTCCCACTGATGGTAAAGTGTTAAAATGAGAGTAAAGCAGAAATCATAAGCCAAACCTAAACCAGGATATTCCTAAAATAAAACTAAAAAATCAAAGAGACATCATAGTATTCCGTTTCTATGTACGTACCGCCTCAGCCCCCAGCTGCTACCAGGACCACTCATTCATCTAATCCATGTTGCACCTTTGAGTGAATTAGAAGAGTGGACACAGACTTGTGCTTACACACAGGTAGGCCAGCAACGTTCAAGCTGGATTTCAGTACCCACTTTCCCCACAGGCCAGATATCCTTATGTAGTGACCAACCTACCCCACAATACGGATTTGGAAGCTGCTGCTGATGGTGGCCCTGAGGCTTGCAGAGGAGCAATACTGGAAGAAACAAAGGGTGGGTGACTCAGGCCAGGTGACTCAGGATGTTCCCATCAACTTCCTCTCCTCCACTGTGGAAGCTGAGACCCAGGGTATTCTGTGAAGGGAGCTAAATGGCCCCAAAAAAGTTCATTCTGTTTGTCTCAGGGTTCCCCATGCCTCGCATTCAGCCAACCTGCAAGCCCTGAGGAATCAGTGAGTCAGTCTCCAGGAGGACTCAAACATCTGCTCCCTCCTTTTCATCTCCAGGGTTCATAGTATCGCTGAGGTCCTTCTCATTGCCTGCCAGATAACACCCATCGCCTATACTTTCCCATTGGCCCTAATGGTAGGTAGATAACACTTCCAGAAGCTCAAGTCAAATCATTCATTAAAAACCTACGACGAGGCTTACATCCAAAAGACAGGCTATAACAAATGCTGGCAAAGACGTAAGAAAAGAGAATCCTCGTACACTGTTCATGGGAATGTAAATTAGCACAACCACTATGGAGAACAGTTTCGAGGTTCCTCATAAAACTAAAAATAGAGCTACTATACAATCCAGCAATCCCATTGCTGGGTATGTACCCAAAAGAAAGAAAATCAGTATATTGAAGAGATATCTGCATTCCAGTGTTTGTTGCAGCACTGTTCACAATAGCCAAAATTTGGAAACAATCTAACTGCCCATCAACAGACGAATGAAAAAATAAAATGTGATACATATACACAACGGAATACGGAATACTATTCAGCCAGAAAAAAGAATGAGATCCTGTCATTTGCAACAACATGGATGGAACTGGAAATCATTATGTTAAGGGAAATTAGCCAGGCACAGAAAGACAACATTGTATATTCTCACTTATTTGTGAGATCTAAAAGTCAAAACAATTGAACTCATGGAAACAGAGAGTAGAAATATGGTTACTAGTGGCTGGGAAGAGTAGTTGGGGGATAGAAGATGAGGTGAGAATGGTTAATGGGTACAAAAAGTGGTTAGAAAGAATGAATATGACCTACTATTGATAGCACAAAAGAATGACTGTAGTCAATAATAATCTATTTGTACATTTTTAAATAACTAAAAAAGTATAATTGGATTGTTTGTAACACAAAGGATAAATGCTTGAGGTGATGGATCCCCATTCTTCCTGATGTGATTATTATGCATTGCATGCCTGTATCAAAACATCTCATGTACCCCATAAATATATACCTACTATATACACAAAAAAAAATTAAAAAGTAAACATAAAACCGTCCAATGAGATTTCAATAAATGAAAACAGGCTCAGCATGTTTCATAAACAGAAGAGAGAACAGTATAGAGAACACAATGAGGAACAAAAGAGCAAAGCAGGAGAGGGAGGCAAGCACAGCACCTGTGCCTGGCTACATGTGCTTGGTTTGAAACTGCCCTTTGACCTGGGGAATTTCTATCCACCCTGCTGGACACAGATGTCAACTCCTCCTTTTTCTCTCTAGTGCTCCAAATCTTCTTTTCCCATCCTCGTCACCCAGGTTGGGATCATCTCCCACCGTCTCACCCGTAATTGTCAGCTCATCTACCTGCTCCACCTCTGGAAAGCAGCCTGAAGTTTCCCTTGAATAATGTTCCTTTCTCCTCCCCAATCATATGTCTGTACATTGCCCACCCCTACTCTAACTTGCACTTAGGATACTGAGCTGCCTGCTCTAATAGGACCAGAGCAGCATGGGCAGGCTTGGTGGCCCCCAAGCCACCCAGCTGGACCCACATTGGCCCCAAAGCACAGAGTAGGACCTGTTCAGCAGCACAGCACGCAAGAGAAAGAAAGGCAGACCCGGGTCGAAAACTAATCAAAATCAGGAGCGTAAATGAGGACAAAGAAAGGACAGAGCCACACTGCAACTGCAACCACATCCGCCAGCCTCGAGGTCACCCTTCTGGGGTGCCAAAAGTGACCCAGAGCCACCTAGCAGCCATCTGCAGCCCATGTTCCTCTGCTCCCCCCCGGGGTAGCTTCCAAATCAGTGGGGAGCTGCACCAGCTGACTATAGAATTTGCAGTGCCAGGGGGAAAAATCATTCTAACAAAGTTTTGAAAGGAAACGGAAAACGAGATAAATGTGTTTATAGCGTATATTCAACATTATTATTAATTCTTATTATCCATGCTGCATAACCCCCATACAACACATAAGCAAAAGGTCCTAATGTATTAAGAAATAACTAATTATTTCTCGAATTTTGAAAAATTGATAAAGGACAAAAGCAATTTAGAAAAGAACTGTAAATGATCCATAATCATAAAAAATAGGTTCAACTTCTTTACTAAACAAGAACAACAAAAAATTCTCACCTATCGAATTAGCTCTCTTTGTAATAACCAGCTTCTGGGCACTTGAGGTGTAACAACTAAACACATGAAAAACAGTGGTAGCGAGCCATCCACTAGTGTGTCCAAAACCTTAAAAAGTTATTCAATTTGATGGAGTCTAACTAATTCTAGGACAATGCCTTTAGTCAAATCATCAGAGACACAGTATTTTTCTTTAAAAATGTGTGTCATTCTTCACGAAGATGAGAACAGTAGACACTGGGGATGACTAGAAGGAAGAAGGTAAAGGGGGACCTGGGATGAAAAATTCTCCAATATGCTCACTACCTGGGGATGGGATCACTCATACACTAAACCCTGGCGACGCGCAATTTACCCATGTAACCAACCTGCACATGTACTCCCTAAACCTAGAGTAAAAGTCAGAAAAAGAAAAAGTATATCATTCTTTACAGGAGCAATGAAGTAGAACTGCCTCAATGTTCAACACGAAGGGAATAGTTAACTAAAGAATTGTGCATCCCTAAAACGGGTAAAATATTGCTCAGTCATTACAACCACTTTTAAAATTGGACAAACTGTCATCATGTGATGTGAAAAAGCAGCATTTACAGAATATAAAGTGTGTCTCCTTTGTGTGCACACACACACCTTCTTCTTGTTTCCACGGTTTTCAAAAATTTAGAGAATGTGCATTACTGTAATTATCAGAAAATAATTTTATTTTTGAAAGAAAGTAATTCAGCAGGGTGAGATTCCAAAGAATTAGGGATCCTGAGGTTATCTGACACAGAGGAAGAAATGGCTTCAGGCTTCAGCCCTGGGCATGTCTCTGATTTTAAAACTCTGATTTTTTTTTTTTTCCAGAAGAAACGGATGGCCCTGCTCTTCCCTGGTCACCTCAAGTCAGTGACTGCCTCTCCTGACCACTGCTGTGCAGGAAAATGACAGGGCCTTACCCAGAAAATAAGAGGACGAGGGCTGTTGCTCAGTTGTGCAGCCTGCCTGGGTCCTGCCCCAAACCTGGGAGGATGACCTGTGGGCTACCCAAACCGGTGGCAGCTCCTCCCGGAGGAGCCTGCTCTGCTGGGAACAAATTAAGGCTTCCCTGCCTGCCCTAATCTCAAAGTTGATTTTTCTGGTCCCACCCACTTGAGCACCACTTTCACCACTTCCTACTGGCATTTTACCACTTTTACTGTTGTTGTTTGTTTGTTTGTTTGTTTGTGAAGCGGCCTCATAGTTTAGGGTAAATACCAGAGGTTCATTGTCTCATGCCAGGGAAATCGAGGATGCAGACACAGAAGAAGTGAGTTTAAGAGCGGAGGTTTAATAGGCAAAAGAAAGAGAGAATAGCTCTCTCTCCTACAGAGAGAGTGGGGTGCCCTAGTGTGTCTTTGGGTTTCCTGGCGAAATGCACAGGGTTTTATAGACAAGCTTGAGGAGGAGGTGTCTGATTAACATAGGGCCTAAGAGATTGGTCGGACCAGGTGTGCTGTTTGCATAGAGTGTGAAGAAGCTGGCCATCCCTCCCATCTAATATTTTATTATGCAGATGGGGTCTCTACCTGTCCGGACCATGTTGCCTGCCTTTTTACTGCCCAAGTGGCAACAAAGAAAAGAGAAGAGGGATCCTCCAAGTTGAACATGCCTGGCCCCCGGGTAGCCTTTTTTCTATCAGTACAGCTAACTGCATCTAACTATGCAAGCTTCCAGCTTGCTTATTTAGGTCTGCAGCTCAGTTTTACAAGCTGCTCTTTGTTGGAAAAGCAATTATTTGGGGACTGCTTTTTGTTAAAAGGGAAGCCTTACCAAGGACTCTCTTACACTCACTAACTGCCTAAATAACTTCTTTATAGCTCCTGTATCATTTGTTTGTTTTTCAAATAACTTAATTCTACTGAATCCATGTGAACTACCTATGGCATTAAAATGCTCTGCTTTTGAACCCTTATCTCAAACAGACAAAAATCCAAAAGTTATGGGGAAGCGCTCTTGGATCTTTACTAAGCAGAAACTGGATGCTGGGAAAGCCACGACCTGAATTTAGGGCTCCATTCTCATCCTGCTTCGCGCTCCTTTCTCAAAAAACAAAACAAACAAAAACAAAACAACAACAGCAACAACAACAACAAAAACCTTCTTTTGCTTCCAGGTGCCTCAGGGAGCACAAGGAAGCAGGGAAGAGGCTAGGGACGCTAGAACACTAAAACATGTCTATGTACAGAACGGTGCCACCTTTGCTCTTGCTGTCCCAAGGTCTCCCTGCCAGCCAGGCGATCCGACGGAAGCAGAGAGGACTTGGAAGAAACCCTTTGGGAGTAAACAATACCCAATACTGTAGGATTTTAACTCTGTCTTACCTGTGCACTTGCCCAGTTAGGAATTTTATTTCCTTCCTTCCTTCCTTCCTTCCTTCCTTCCTTCCTTTCCTTCCCTCCTTCCCTCTCTCCCTCCCTCCCTCCTTCCTTCCTTCCTTCCTTTTTTTTTTTTTCCTTTTGAGACAGAGTCTTGCTCTTGTCACCCAGTGGTGTGATCTCGGCTCATTGCAACCTCCACCTCCCGGGTTCAAGCAATTCTCCTGCCTCAACCTCCTGAGTAGCTGGGATTATAGGTGCCTGCCACCACACCCGGCTACTTTTTGTACTTTTAGTAAAGACAGGGTTTCGCCATGTTGGCCAGGCTGGTCTTGAACTCCTGACCTGAGGTGATCTGCCCTCCTCGGCCTCCCAAAGTGCTAGGATTACAGGCGTGAGCCACCGCACCCGGCCAGAAATTTTCTTTAGGAAAGCTGTAGTTTCTATTTTCTGCCTAGTTGTCAAGACAATTTAAAATTACACTGAACTAGACAGAAAAAATATTTAAACCTATGGCCATTTTAAACTTGTAGAACACTTCATACGTTTTAATTGTACTTCAGTTCCACATCATCGTAGCTGGTGTTAAGAGAAAATGACAGTATTTAGGGATAATTTGTTTTCCCAACACACACGAGTGCTTGCTTATTCACACCTTTTCGCCCAGACACCAAGCACTGCCTGGAGCCCCAAAACAGTTCACACACGTATTTTACAAAATTCTAGAGTAGAAGGTAGTATCACTGAAGCAAAGAGAGTCTGCTTAATTTGGACAGCTAACCTCAGGAAGAACTGAGGGCTGCCTCTCCTTGAAATCCTTGAAATTCTCTGAGGTGTCTGTAGAGGGCAGTATGGGGAAGAGGAAGGAGCACAGGATTTGGATTCCTGGGGCAGGGGTTTAAACAGGACAGTGCTACTTCCTTTACGATGTAGGTAAGCATCATCTCTCTTGCCTACATAAAAGTGTTAAAAATACAGTTAAGAGATAATGCCTTAAAGGAAATGTGGGCTAAACATAAAAACTAATACAAACGATTACTTATGGAACAGAAAGGAGGAAGAAGGGGGACAAAGATGTAAGCTAGACTTTGTTGAATATATCTTGTTTTGATAGTTTTGACTTTGGATTAACGTAAATGTTATATACATAATTAAAAACAAAATTATTAAAAATCTACAAATAGTAAAAACCAAATTAAGTACAAATGCATATCAGGTTGGTGGCATAACTATATTCAGAAAAGAATTACTGCAAGTAATTCTAAAACACATTATTACCCCACAATTCTATTCCAAGGACAAATGAGTTTCAGAGAAAAAGTAAATAGCATTGAATGATCATATTGATAATAATAATGTTGGCATTATCACTTGGAAAATAACACAGCCATATTGTAGGCTAAAAGAAAGAGAAAACAAATTTTCAGTATAAGAAAAAAAAATGCAAGTATAGAACCAAAGAGGTTAAGTACTTATTATTCTGAAATGTTAAATTTGAATCGGTTATTAATTCATTTTTTTAAAATGTGTGTTTTCTAACTGCTCACAGAAAAGATCTAGCAGCAATAAAAACGCAGTCACATTTTGTCTCCATAGTGTCTAGAGTAAGGTCTCTAAATACCATTTACCACTGAAAAAAAAAACAAAGCAAGGAACCATTGGAGAAATACCTGGGTCTAGATCTGAGGCAGGTAATATACAGAATTAGCCCAGGATATTTTATTGTAACAGAAAGCAAGCAAACTACGGTAGACTCGGGGGGCTGTGTCAAAAAAACACAGGGGGCAATTTTAAAGAACTCCCAGTGTCTAAAAAATGAGAGAAATAATCACTGCAATTGATCAAGATGTATTAAAGAAAAAGAGAAACCCATGAGTCTATGATGATACTACTTTAAAAAATAAAAAGAGTTATCTTTGGAAATTGCTGGGCCACCAACTTATTATTCTGAAAACTGGCAAGAGGAAGAGTTTCGCATTTACTCTGTATTTCCTATAAAATTGTATTTTGGATTACCAGATAGTTGATGAGGAAAAGTTATTTTTTAATAAAAAACTTCCAGTTAATAAATGAAGATGAGGGAGAGAAAGTTACTATTTATTAACCCATAATGAAAAAAAGTGGGTCTAGAAACAATAACCAAGAGGTGCTTATAACACTGGGTGAAAGGTTTGTGGAGAGCCTTAAAATGGATAAATGGATGGTGCTGACCCCTAAATCTGCAGATGAATCTTAACATCACTAAACTTAGAACTCCCAGACAGTATGTGTCTCCTCTTCGTTATAATAAGAAGTGCACATCACATCCTATTTATGCTTATCACAAAAAAAAAAGAACTTGAATTTAATTTAAGCTTCTAAATCTAATTACCAGTTTATAAGAAATACTGGGGAATATAGAAACATAACAAGAAAGTCAAATGACACAAGAAAGAAGCAATCAGCCAAACTCAACATGCGAGAAAATTTTCAGGATGCATAACCTATTTATTTAAAAAGTAAATGATGCGAAAGAGTACAGGGGCTGCTACAGATTAGAAGAAACTTAAGAGAAAAATCAACTAAATGTGTGGATTTTGTTTGCATCCTAACTCAAAGAAACCAACTTGAAAGCTATTGGGAGAAAAGCTGAATGTTGGGAGAGAAGCTGAGGCAGGGCTAGCATGTCTGTTAGACTTACTGGCTCCTTGCTTCTAGCACTCCCATTAACTTAAGCAGCCATATGTTTCTCATTCACTTGATACACTGTTTCCTTTCAACCCCCACATCCTCACCACCTGTTTGTTTATTAGTTTGAACACCAATAAATAGCGTGGGCTCCCAGAGCTCGGACCTTTGCAGCCTCCACACTTGAGATGGCTCTTTGGTCCCACTTTCTCTCTCAAACTGTCTTTTTCTCATTCCTTTGACTCTGCCGGACTTCGTTGCCCCCATGACCTGGTGTTGGGTCTGATCACCCCAGTAAAAGCTGCATTTTTTAGATAATTGTGGAAATGTAAACAAGAACTATGTGTTACCTGATATTAAAGAAGTACTGTTAGGTCTGCTAGAAATGGTAATGCACATTTAAATACACAGATGAGTAACACTATAAAGCAACCACACAACAAACCAGCATTATAACCAGCTAACAACACAATGACAGGATCAAATCTACACATATCAATACTAACCTTGAATATAAATTTGCTAAATGCTCCACTTAAAGGCACAGAATAGCAAGTTGAATAAAAAAGCAAGACTCAATGGAATGCTGTCTTTGAGAGACCCATCTCATGTGTAATGATATCCATAGGCTCAAAATAAAGGGATGGAGGAAATTTACAAAGCAAATGGAAATCACAACAAGCAGAAATTGCAATCCTAATTTCAGACAAAACAGACTGTAAACCAACAAAAACGAAAAAAGACAAAGAAGAGCACTGCATAATGGTAAAGGGTTCAATTCAACAAGAAGATGTAACTATCCTAAATATATATGCACCCAACACAGGAGCACCCAGATTCATAAAGCAAGCTCTTAGAGACACCTACAAAGAGACTTAGACTCCCACACAATAATAGTGGTGAGAGGAGACCACCTGCTAGCAGACCTCGCTCTCCAAGCTTCCTTGGCCTCCGCGTCCACTCTGGCGGTGCTTGAGGAGCCCTTCAGCTGACCACAGCACTGTGGGAGCCCCGCTATGGGCTGGCTGAGGCCAGAGCCGCCTCCCTCTGCTTGCAGGGAGGTGTGGAGGCAGAGGTGCTGGCAGGAACCCGGGCTGCGCACAATGCTCACAAGCCAGCGCGAGTTCCCACCGGCCTGGCCTTAGGGGGCCCCACAGCCTGCGGCCCACGGCCCAGGTCAGTGAGAGGCTTAGCACCTGGGCCAGCAGCTGAGGTGGATGTGCCAGGTGCACCAGCAGTGCCGGCCCACAGGCACTGTGCTCCAGTTTTCGCTGGGCCTCAGCTTCCTTCCTGTAGGGCAGGGCTTGCGACCTGCACCCTGCCATGCGCAACCACCCCCCTGCAGTAGGCTCCTGAGCCACAGGAGCCTCCCCAAGGAGGGCCGCACCCTGCTCTGCGGGCTTGGTCCCATCAACCACCCAGGGCGGAGAAGTACTGGTGCTCTGCAGCTTACTGACAGGCAGCTCCACCGCGCCCCTGTGTGGGATCCACTAGGTGAAGCCAGCTGGGCTCCCGAGTCTAGTGGGGACTTGGAGAACCTTTATGTCTAGCTAAAGGATTGTAAATACACCAATCAGCACTCTGTGCCTAGCTCAAGGTTTGTAAATACACCAATTGGTACTCTGTATCCAGCTAACCTAGTGAGGACTTGGAGAACTTTTCCCTCTAGCACTCTGTGTCTAGGGCAAGGATTGTAAACAGACCAATCAGCTCTCTATAAAATGGACCAATCAGCTCTCTGTAAAACAGACCAATCAGCTCTCTGTACAAAGGACCAATCAGCAGGATGTAGGTGGGGTCAGATAAGGGAATAAAAGCAGGCTGCTGGAGCCTGTAGTGGCAACCCACTCGGGTACCCTTCCACTCTGTGGAAACTTTGTTCTTTTGCTCTTTGCAGTGAATCTTGCTGCTGCTCACTCTTTAGGTCTACGTGGCCTTTGTGAGCTGTAACGTTCACCACAAAGGTCTGCAGCTTCACTCCTGAAGCCAGCGAGACCACAAAACCACCAGGAAGAATGAACAACGCCAGACACGCTGCCTTTGAGAGTTCTAACACTCACCAGGAAGGTCTGCAGCTTCACTCCTGTCAGCGAGACCACAAGCACAGCAGAAGGAAGAAACTGCAGATACATCTGAACATCTGAAGGACCAAACTCCAGACTACCGTCTTTAGGAACTGTAACACTCACCGGGAAGGTCCGCAGTTTCATTCTTGAAGTCAGCGAGACCAAGAACACACCAATTCCAGACACAGTGGGAGACTTCAACACTCCACTGACAGTATTAGACAGATAACCCAGGAAGAAAATGAAGACATTCAGGATCTGAACTCAACATTGCACCAAATAGATCTAATAGGCCTCTACAGAACTCTCCACCACAAAACAACAGAATATACATTTTTTTCATTGCCACGTGGTACTTACTCTAAAGCTGATCATATAATTGAAATTATACCAAACACACTCTCAGACCACAGTACAATAAACATAGAAGACTAAAAAAACTCTCAAAACCATGTAATTGCATGGAAATTAAACAACATGCTCCTGAATGACTTTTGAGTAAATAATGAAATTAAGGCAGAAATCAAGAAGATCTTTGAAATTAGTGAAAACAAAGTTACAACATACCAGAACCCCCGGGACATAATGAAGGCAGTGTTAGCAGGGAAATTCAGAGCACTAAATGCCCTCAAAAAGTTAAAAAGATCTCAAATTAACAACCTAACATCACAACTGAAAGAATTAGAGAAGCAGGAGTAAACCAACCCCAAAGTTAGCAGAAGACAAGACATTACCAAAATCAGAACCGTACTGAAGTAAATCAACACATGAAAAGTCATTCAAAAGATCAACAAATCCAGGAGTTGTTTTATTGAAAAAGTTAATAAGATAAAAGGGCCATTAACTAGATTAATAAAGAAGAAAAGAGAGAGGAGCCAAATGGCAAAGGGGATGCTACCACTGACCCCAAAGAAATAAAAATAACCATTGGAAACTACTATCAACACCTCTATACACATGAACTAGAAAGCTTCGATGAGATGGATAAACTCCTGGACACACATACACTCAAGATTGAACTGAAGAAAGAAATCGATTCCTAAACAGACCAATATTGAGCTCAAAAATCGAAACAGTAACAAATAGCATACCAATCAAAAAAGCCCAGGACCAGATGGATTCACAGCTGAATTCTACCAGATGTAAAAAGAAGAAATAGTATTACATTTTACTAAAACTGTTCCAAAAAAAAAAAATCAAGGAGGAGGGATTCCTCCCAACTCATTCTATGAGACCACCATCATCCTGATGCTTAAACCTGCCAGAGACACAACAAAAAAAGAAAACTGCAGGCCAATATCCTTGACGAACATTGATGCAAAAATCAACAAAACACTTGCAAACTGAATCCAGCAGCGCATCAAAAAGCTAATCCACTATGATCAAGCAGACTTCATCCCTGGGATGCAAGGTTGGTTCAACATACACGAATCAATAAATGTGATTCATCACATAAACAAAACTAATGATTATCTCAATAAATGTAGAAAAGGCTTTTGATAAAGTGCAACATTCCTTCATGTTAAAAACTCCCAATAAACTAGATATGGAAGGAACATATGTCAAAATAACAAGAGCCATCATAGCCAACATCATACTGAATTGGGAAAAGATGGAAGCACTCCCCTTAAAAATGGCACAAGTCAAGGATGCCCTCTCTCGCCATCCCTATTCAACATAGTATGCAAAGTCCTGGTCAGAGCAATCAGGGAAGATAAAGAAATAAGGAGCATTGAAATAGGAAGAGAGGAAGTAAAACTATCCCTGTTTGCAGACTACATGATTCCATATCTAGAAAATCCCATAGTCTTGGCTCAAAATCTCTTTCAGCTGATAAACAATGTCAGCAAAGTTTCAGGATACAAAATCAATGTACAAAAATCACTAGCACTACTATACACCAACAACAGTCAAGCCAAGAGCCAAATCAGGAACACAATCCCATTCACAACTACCACAAAAACAGTAAAATATTTAGGAATACAGCTAATCAGGGAGATGAATGATCTCTACAAGAAGAATTACAAAACACTTCTCAAAGAAATCAGAAGTTACACGAACAGATTTAAAAAAAATTCCATGCTCATGGATAGAAAGAATCAATATCATTAGAATGTCCATACTCTGCCCAAAGAAATTTACAGATTCATTGCTATTCCTGTAAAACTACCAATGACATTTTTCACAGAACCAGAAAGAACTATTTTTAAATTCATATGGCGCAAGAAAGAAAAATGTCTATGTCAATTACAGACATGTACTCTAGTATTAGTGGGTGGGGAAAATATTATATGTGGGCTTTGCTTTAAAATAGTTCAGAAAAAAAGAATAGGGGGCCAGAGAACAAATGGAACAATATGGGAACAATGTTGATTTCTTTTTCATCTGGGTGCTGAGGAATTGAGGGATCATTATCCTATCCTCTCTTCTGGTGCAGCTTTGAACATTTACTTAATAAAATACAGAAACAAAGTAATTAATGCATTAAGTTAGCATGTGAAACTTCTTTGTAAAATATAAAGTCCTACACATGTGAGGGACAATATTTTTATGAGGCAAATAGAGAAGAAATGGTGCTGAGGTGGTCCAGAGGGCAGGACTAGGGCCCAGAGTAGGAGCAAGGTGCAAGACAGTGTTGGTAAGCATTCCAAGAAGTAGGCCTTCTCCACCACAGTGGGAAGATAGCTTAGTACAAAATGCAGCAATTCCAATTCTACAGGTTGATCTAAGTTTTATCCTATGGATATGTGACACAACATTATTTCCCCTCCTAAATTACAGACTGAGCCTTGTCATTGTCTCATTAACCCATCTTATTTTTTTTATGGCAATTATCACTCTTTGTGATTATCTGATATTTGTGGTCTGATTATTTGTTTATTTTCTGTCTCCATCTCCCGCTTCAGAAGTTAACACTGAAGACAGGAACTCCATTTCCCATGCTTTAAATATGCAGGAGAGTTAAGGTGCCTGACAAATATTCGCTGAATGAATAAATGCATTACAGCTATTTAATTACAGTAAAGAATTGGAGGCAAGACAATGCCCAACAATAAGGAGTTGCTTACATAAACAGTGGACTGTCCATAAAATAGAAAACTATTAAGGCATAAAAAGTTTGCTATGGATGAATGTGTATTGTCATGAAAAGATGCTATAATACATAATTGGGTGAAAAGTTCAGATGAAAAAATAGCATTCAAAACCTGAAGACAATTTTGTTAAAAGAAAAAAAAGTTTGCATAAAGATCTGGAGGAATGCACAATTAGGTGTAAAAATCATTATTGTAGACCATAGAATTATAAGTTGTTTTATTTTTTGTTTATTTATATTTGTATTTTTCTACAATTCAGTTTTATATGCCCTGGGTTTAAACAGGGCTGTGCTCCTTCCTCTATAATGGAGATCATCATAATCTCTTTCCTGAATATATAAAAGTATTATGCCCTAAACATTCTAGAATTATTCAATAATAAGGGAAAGTATACTTTAAAAAATCTAATACAAAGATTTTTTAATCAAATTTTTCTAGAAGTGCAATAGATTTATTGAAAAAATTAAATTTTTCAAAATGAGATAAATGATTATGTGAGACAGTGAGCTAACATCCTCTATCTAGCCGTGTTTAGCACTAACCAGGTTACTACAGAAGGACATTTTTCTGCATTTAATGAGTGATCTAATAACCTTTTCAATTTATAAATATGTCGTGAATTTTGGACTGTTTACCCCTAAAAGCTTTTTAGAATCTATTTTGAACTAAGCAGTAATACATCAATCATCTCTACTTTATTATTGACTATAACATTAGTTATGGAATGGAAATAATGTCAAAAATGAGCCCTGGCATTTTTTTGTATGTTTCTAGACTGGGTGGAGTGCACAGTTAATATGCTACTTTATACTGAAATGCACCACACCTTGAGGTAATTTTCTGATGAGTACAAAGTTCAAAGCAAGGATTAAATTATATAGTTTGTGCTGTCAACAATCAATCATCAGTTGTGTTGGGCAACTTCCATATACAAACTGCAGTGCCAAGCAGACAGAGAAATAGTAAGATGTATGGGACATGACACTGTCCTCAAGGAGCTTAGAGTCCAGCAGTTGTATGACAAGATTTGCCATGTTTAGCAATGGGCTGAGAATCAACAACCTGCTTCTGGATTTTGGCTTTTTTTTAAGGTTCTCTCACATCAAATATCACTGTTTCAGCAGTCTCCAGGGCATTCTTGCCCCTAAGAATAGCAGAAATTTTTTCCCTTCGTTTTCCTTAGCACAGCTGCGATCATCTGGAACTTTCTAAGAACTAACACCGATTCTGGCTGTATTGCTTATTAGAAAACTTTTAAATCTTTATACTATTACCATCTCATGTGTTAGATAAAATGTAATAGATATCTTTCTAATGTGTATCTAAACTTGCATGAAAGTTAAAAAAATTCCCAAGTTCCATAATTGAATGGAGAATTGAGAACCAAAACCAAAATAGAAGGCCCATAGGTTGATGTGGCAGCTGTCTGAAAGTAGAGAATGTTATTTTCTAAGGGTTTGGAATCTAAGGTCTTGAAGAGAAGGAGACAAGATTGGGAGCAATGAAAGAAACATCCTCACTGGAAAAGGTGGACTGCAGGAGCAGCACCACAAGACACAAAAAAGCTCGTCTGCCTTAGCTTGGGTTTATAAGGAGGGGAGAAAATAAGCCCTTAAAATTTATAACCAAGGGTCTGTACCTCATATATATTTGCCACTCTTTCCAAAGGACACTACACATGGGATCTGAGACTACCTAAACTAGATAATTACATAAAAATTGGTTCCAGGCAGATGACAGATACCTGAGATACCTGGCAGAAACAAATTCAAAATCAATCTAGAGGGATTTGTCTTCAACATAATCCCCTTAGGATGCCCACACATAAAATCTCACTGAAGATGAACTCTTGTGGCTTGTTTTCTCGTATGTTTTCTAATTTTGAATTATGATTTCATGTTCAGGGAGAATCAATAAATACTATAAGCAGTAGAATTAGACTACCAAGAAATTTCAGATAAAAGAATTATCAGATAAATATTATAAATTTGGGTGATTATGATGTATCAGTGTAGGCTCAGCAATTGTAAAAATGTACCACTCCGGTGGGGGATATTGGTAATCAAGGAGTCTATGCATATCTTGGGGCAGAAGGTGTATGGGAGATGTCCATGCCTTCCTCTCAATTTTGCTGTAAACCTAAAACTGCTCTAGAAAAATAAATCTTTAAATGTATGTTTAAAATGATTAAATATAAATAAGAATTTAAAACATAAGAAAATATATCGACTCTATAAAAGAAGAACCAAGTAGAACCATAAGAAATTAAAAGTATATTCTTTGGCATTTGAAAATCAATAAATGATACAGGTATAGATGTGGCTGGGAATAAAAGCCAAAAAAAAAGATAGATTAAGAAATTAGAAGTTTCTCACATAAAATTAATTTGTTTTTCACATAAAAATCCCAGATCTTGACTATTCAGCATTGGCATTAAGGCCCCATAGCCATCTGAAACTGATTATTCTTTTACATTTCTATTTCAGCTCCTAGTGGGTGACACTTGTTTTTTTGGCTCAATACTCAGTTCCAGCCATCAGTACACATTCTAAGGAGAGGAAGGAATGAAGAAGGAAAGGAAAAAAGGGGTGTGGGTTTATCTTTTGAAAACGTGTCTTGAAGATCCTCCCATTGACATCCTATTGCCCAGAACGAGTCATATGGTGATGCTTAGCTACAAGGGATCCTGGAATGTTTATTCTTGGAAGTCATAGACTCAACTAAAACTTAGAAGTTTGATTAATGTGAAAGAAAGGTTACATAGATATTGAGGTAAATTAACAGTTAAGTGGCAAACAATAATATATTTAAAAGAGTTGAAAAGAGAAATTATGAACTGAGAGATAGGTTGAAATGACTTTGAATGCAGTGATTTCCATATAACAGAATGCAAAAGTCCTACATGCATCTAATGAGATTTCCAGAAAGAATATAAGAAATAATCAATGAGTAGCAATATTTGAAGAGATATTGGCTCTACATTTTTAGAAATGAGTGAAAGACATGAATTCTCACAAACACAAATCTCAAGGGAAAATTGTAAAAAGTATCAGAATATGAAACAGATTACCTCTCCAAGAAAAAAAAAAAAAAAGGCTGATAGCATCTTTCTCAACCATTAGTGCCAGAAAATAGTGGAATAATATCTTCAAAGTGATTTGAGACAATATTTGCCAACGTGGAATTCTATATCTAGCTAAAATATTATTTAACAGTAAGGGCAAATATTATTTAAGCTATTTTCAGATGAAGATTAATCTTACTACTAGTAGTGGCTAAAAGAACTACCGAGGATTTACTTCAGAAAGAAGAAAATTGAATCCATAAAGAAAGAGTAATCTAAAGCAGGCAGTGGTAAGGGGGCAGAGAAAAATATGAAAATGTGGATAAAAATAAACAGGTATTGACAGTATAAAATAGTAGAAGTAGTTTCAGGGTGTTAAGATGAAACTATAATATTAGACAAAAATGAAATGAAAGATAAGAAGTGTATGTTTATGGTTAAAGTGCTCTAACATGTTATACTGCTCCAGAGCATGGGAAATGTAAGCAGCTGTCCATCATATGGGGTCTGACCTCACCAGAGATAGCTTGTTGCCACCAGATGTAAGCATAGATTGAGATTTCCAACTCGAGCCTTGTCTGGTACCACATGGCAAATGCCTTGCCTGGATCCTTTATTTCCAAGTTCTGTGCCCATTTGCTTTTAGAGGATTGAAAGATGATGGTAGTAGATATAGGGGGAAAGGGAGCAAAGAAAAAGAAATACACCTTGGCAAATGATTAGATGCAAAATCAAAAGAAAGGGAAGAGTCGAAGATTTCACTGCAGTATTTAGTGTAATTGGCAACAGTATCCCCATCCTCTGAAGCAGAGAAATCTAAAGAAAAATATAAAAACGCTAGTTTGAGAGGTAGTGATGTTTCATGTGAGATACTTCTGAATTATTCAATTAAACCATTTTATGAGATTCAGAGGTTTTTAACCATAATTTTCAGGAAGTATCATTACTAAAGATAGAAATTTTAGAGACAGACACATAAAGGAATATCCCAGATACATAGTTCTACCTGAAATCCTAACGAAGAGCCTAGCACATATTAGATTCTCAATAAAAGTGTGAGGAATTAGTAAATGAATGAATGAATGAGATTTTCTGTACAAAGAAAAAGTCAGACAGCTAAAAGCTAACCCTTAGTTATTACGCACCAATTTAGAATTGGAACTAGCAGAAATACTAGGAGAGAAGAGTGGGGGGAAATCCCGGTGAATTATAAAACACTGACAGCAGTGCAGTGTCCAGAATAGAAGGGCAGGAGCTGACCAACAGTGGGCAATGTTTTCCAGAGGACTGGGGCCCTGGGAATTGAAGAAAGACTGTTGAGCACAGAACTTAAGAGATGACATGGTGACTGGGGTGAAATGATCGAGCAGAATAGCTACTGGGACAAGCATTATTCAATGAGGTTAAGAAAGATTTAAGTAAAATATAAAACTCTGAAGGGCACTTCTTGAAATTTGGGGAAGACACTAAGAAAAGAAGACAGGTGAGCATGGTGGCTAGAAATGGTGCTAATGTCCTCATTTTTTAAGCTAAGGTAACTTCAGTATAATTAAAAACACAAAAGAGAGACCTATCAAGCCGCAAAAATGTCATGGTCCACATCGCCTCCAAGATAAGGTTCCAAGAGTTTTCAGGAGTCATACAAGACCCTGCTTTATCTATTCCCTGACCAGCTATATAATCTCACCTACGCTGGCTTCCATGAGCTTCAGCCATGCAATATTATTTTCTATAAAACACATGTTCACCTTTCTAACCTTTGCAATTGCTGCTGTTTACTTTAAATTAAATATCTTTTCTATGTTCTCAGCCAGACCAATTCCTACTCATCCTTCTGGACTAACTTCAAACAATACCTTTTGCCAGTCCCTCAGCCGAATGAGCCATCACCTCTCTACATTGCTGACTTCAAGCATTTATCAAATTACACAGTATTATGATATTTGACTCTTTCCCACTAAACTATTGGAGAAGAGTTATTTGTTTGTGTCACAAAGTGCCTAGAATATAGTAAGTACACAATAAATGTTTATGAATGAAAGATTGTAGTAATTAATGAACAGAAAATTATTTTGGGTAGAGGGAAATGCTTAATTTCTGACTTTCAAGTACATATAATCCTATTTCACTCCATGGAAAAATGGCCTTTGAAATTAATTGCAAATTAAGTTTCCAAACATGCAGAGCTGATATAGCTACATTATTGGCAATGGAACTAATAAATCCTTAAGAATGAGATCTATCATTAAATAAGATGGCTTAATACCCCTCACTCTTGCTCTGATGCAATGTTTATAAGAGAAGAAGAGATACTTGCTTTCCTAGGGTTGACTATTACTCATCCTGAGCCAAGATTATATGTTTCAGATTTATCATGGCCAAATCATTCTGACCTGCTGCAGTGCCATCCATGGAAGAGAGGATATTTTTTACTCAGTGTGAATGCCAGTTTTCCTGTTCAACCCGTTCTACCTAGTTAGGATGAAACTGCTATCCCTTCAGATGGAATTTCCTACTATAACTGTTCAGTGGTTTAAAGATACCAAAGATGGATCACGCAGTGGGAAGGAAGACCGCGACTGGATGACATTCTTTAGCTTCTGCATTCTTGCATTGTCCTGGTTCCCTTCTGCCCGGATTCCTACAACATAAGACTTTAAAGTAACCTTATATGAATTGTTTAGGCCAAATCTCTGAGTAATTTCTCTGATTTCATCATCTTTACCCCCTTTGCTTGGAATTCAACTTTCTCCTTTCTGCTTAGTTTCTCCCTCAACTGAAGTTTTGGGCCTTCCGTCTTGCTGTTTCATTCATTCACTTACTCAACACATATTCACTGAGTGCCTTTACTGTCTAGGTCTCTATTCTTTGCACTGAGATTGCTGCAATGAACAAGACAGATCAAGTCTGTTTTCTCATAACCTTCACTGCAGAAATAGGACTGCATTCATTCCCAAAGATTTGACTCCAAGCTGCATATGGCTTATTATCGTTTATCCTAATTGTGTTTATGTCAGTGTTCAAGGATTCTGAGTCTGAAGTTCCAGCTCCACATCACTGTCACATGGTCATGTCCTGCCAGCATGTCAAACCCAACACATCTTGGACCAAACTTACCTCTCTTCCTCACACCAATTATTTCTCCTGACTTCTCTATTTTGTCAATGCTGTCATCATTTCCCAGGCACAAGGCACAAAACCTCAGAGATATCCCACTTGCTTCCTCTTTCTCAACCCCACTACATCACCTGATTCTACCCTTCTTCCTTCTGGACAAATGCTTTTCACGCTTGTCATTTCCTTTTTGTGATGACTGCCATGTGCTGGGTTCAGATCTGCATTTCATGCCTGGGCCATTGCTCCTGCTCACAGAGGTAATCTCTCCATTAACTTCCTCTTCTGGAGTATCCTAACCATTGCTGCCTAATTAATCTTAGGGTCCTGTCAGAGAGTACTCTAAATGTTATATAAACCAACTTTTATCTCTCTAATATACTTCTTTCAAAGCCATTTTCCTGTCACCACACTCCACAAATATGATATAGTTGAAACTCCTTGATTTGGCACTCCAAACCATCCACCATCTGGCCTCCTGTCTCCTTCTCTGAGGATGTGCTCTCAGGGTCTTTCAATATCAACACCACTCCTTTAAGTCCCCTTTCTCCTCCCCTAGTCCAAGCTTGAGACTACTCCCTTTCTTCCCAGAAATGCAGACTGTAGCACAGTGTTCAGAACATTGTCTTCAGAGGCAAATGCCTCCAGTCCAAAACCTTGTTCTTCCTATTACAAGCTGGGAAGTCCTAGGATGGCTACCCTAACAGCTCTGTCTTTCAGTTTTCCTAACAAAATGTGGGGAAAACTTGCCTTGTAGGAGAGTTGTGAGGATCCAATGAAATAATGCCAACCCCATAGCATACGATCAATCTCACTAGCAAATCAGTCTGCCAAGAAACTGGAATTCCAAGTTACTTTCCTAGTAGTGAAATTCTCTAGTGGAGCCGATGTAACTGAAAACACGCCTCAAACACCTGCAGCCCTGGGCTGCCGTGAATGCAGGAACCCTGTAACCACGGGCTTCCCTGCTCTTTGTCATAGCTCCTATTTCTTCTGCTCAAATAACATGTCTTCAGAGAGGCCTTGCCTAGCTCCATCTAAAATCCCCATACACCTCTAGTTAATGTTTATACCCTTATTTTCTTTGTTTTCATCACAACACTTTTCACGGTGTGAAATAATCTGACTTCCTTGCTCCCTTTCTTGTCTGTCTTCACTCCAGAAACTGAGGTCCATGCCAGCAGGGCCTTGGTCTTATTTCTGGTTCTGTCCCAGAACCATAAACAGTGTCTGATGGAGTTGAACAAATAAATGAATGAATCTCTGCCTGTCTGATGTGTTTCCATCCTTCACACCCAGCCCAGATCCTTCTTCCCATGAAGTCTTATAAATAATCCAGTCCACAGTAACTTGCTCTCATTCAAAGTCCTGTCACAATGCCTCATCTAAACTCAGTTGAATCCCTAGAGCAGTTGCCTATGCCGTGTTCTGCTTGTGACATTTTTTGCATTTCAGATCTGAGTTATCATTTATATCCTGCATGATGATTTACCATAGTTCCTGAATAAGACTATAAACTCCTTGAGGTCCAGAAATGCTTTTGTGTATCTCTATGGAATTCTTTAGCACAACGCCTTTACACATTATGCACTAATAAACAATCACTTATTTATAGACCTTTAATATGTACCTGGCATGATGCTAGGGAGGCAATGGTGAATACAGCACTGTCCCTAAATAATCAATTGTCATTATTCAATTATTTCAGTGAATATTCAAAAGTGGCTACTGGCATTCTTAGAGGGCATTAGGAGGCCTGGTCCAGATAGAGACCACACGTATCAGCTGGATAACCTCAGGTGGGTTGTTTAAACTCTAAGAGTCCCTCCCCAATCTGTTAAACAGAGATGGTAATACTTATGTTACAGAATTATGAAAGAGATAATATATGTGGAAACACCTTATAAATGCTAAATGCTATATAAATATCAGTTGTTATTATGACCATTATAATAATATAATTTAAGCTGAAATTGGAGCTATCATGAATAAAATATATTTAATAATAATGTCCATTTATTCCAGAAATAATAAGAAACCTGATTCTGCCTGTCACATGTACCAGGTGACAACCTTTGAGTAAGACTTCACTTTGCCAAATTTCCCACAGGCTCAGCATCCACCACCATCACCTCACAGAGAGTGCCTGGGCCACACATACAGCTTTACCTACTGCTGGAAATCAGAAAAGCCTGAAGGACCATGAGCAGAGAGCTCTAGACCATCCAAAGTTGCTTTCTAGGTTTCCAAAATAAAACTATTCTTAAAATACTCAAATGTCTCTCATCAAAGTTCATGTGTGCTGGCCTGCTGGGTTTCAGCAGCATGTGGGCCTGGAGGTACCGCCACCCTCAGGGCCAGCCATTTGACATGAGACCCAAATGCCTCGTGTACAGGGCATGTGCTCCTATTTGGACTCTAATGTCTCTCCGTGAGTCACCACCTTTCTTTCCCAGAGCTCAGGCCTCAGCTTCCTGCTCCAGGTTGAGCCCTCACCCTCAGATTAGCTTTGCAGTGTGTCTGTTCTGAGTCAGACAGTTCTTCCTTCCCACCCACTGCCCACCAAGTCCCCGGGCTTGCTGTTTCAGCACACATCACTGGTGTGAGGAGGCAGGTTCACGGGTGATATCATCTGTTTGTAAACAGCTTCCACAAATCACCTCCTACTGGAAATCACAGAATCTCAGACATGGAAGGAAGGGCCACTCCCAGGCAGAGCAGGACTGCCCTCCAGAGCCTCCCTGGCAGGGGGTCATTTGGCCGCAACATCAAACATCCTGGATGAATCAGTAGAGCATTTCCGACCTCACCTTTGAGCAGACACCCCCAGCTGGCAGCTGCTGGGTGGATGCCATGACAGAGTTCCCCACTCATTGGGTCACCAAGGGAGCAGCAGCCAAGAAGCCGAGCTGCAATTTTCTGAGAGCCTGGGTGTGTCCAGAGACCCAAGTGTCCCTTCCCTGTGTGGTGGTGATTTCTAAGACAGTAGAGCAAGACTCTTTGAGTGTGAGGGCGTGACTTTGGAGTCACACAGGTTCCGGTTTCAATCTCATCTCCCTCACTCACCATCTGGGGACATTGACTAGCTCTGTGATTTCAGCCAAATCACTGGAACAGTCTAAACCCATTTCCTCCCATATAAAAAGTGGGGAAGCGAATGTCTATATTTTTAGATTACTGTGAGGATTAAGTGAGATAATATATGTAAAGTGCCTTGACTTGTACCTGAAATAAAGTTAGTGCCAAATAAATGGTAACTAGTGTTTCTATTATTATCACCATGATTATCTCTTCCCTCTGAACCCAGCAGAGGATATTGTTCTCCTGTTTCCTGGTGCCTGAAATGAGCGGATAAAACCTCTGCCCACAGGGATAGGTTTCTGACCTATGCAAAATGACCCACCCATTGCCGCTGCCACAGCCACCATCTCTAAAGAATGAGATCCCCACGTTTCTGAGCACACATGTTGCACCACAGAGACTCCCAGAAACCCGTGGCTCTTGGTCCTGCTTCAGCTGCACAAATGAGACCTGGAGAGGGTAGTTTCCAGCTTTCCTGGAAGGCACATCTTAGGAAAAATTTCCTCCCCAGCAAGCAAAGCAGTAGGTCAATAATCTTCCACGCCAAAAATAAAAAATAAAATAAAACGTAAAACTAAAAAATAAAAAAAGACAGCTGGCTTGATTCCAAAGCCCCCAGGAGTTGCCAAAACACACTTTTGCCACACAGCTGCCTGAACCCGGTGGTCAGTAGGAGCACCTCGGTGGTAAGGCTTGGGAAGCCCAGGTGAGGACCCTGCAGAGCAACGAAGCCTTGGAATCAGATGTCCTGTCTTCTTTATCAGGCGTCAGCTGGGTGACTTTGAACAAATTATACTTAACCTCAGTTTCTCTTGTAAAAAGGGTATAACAGCACTCTCCTACACGAGTCATTATGAGAATCAGATTGTGCCACATAAAGTCCTAAGAATACTCAAGAGCTTTGTCACGTAAAGTCATTAAAATCCTCGAAACAGTCGATATCTGATCGCTGCTATCATAATTAACAATCAGAAAGTCATCTTTTTGTTCAGGCATGAATTATACTATTCTGCCTTTCACAAACATTTCAAGTCTTTCTACCTGGGCGGAGAAACGAATGAAGAACAAATAAGAAAAGGTGTTCTAAGGAGGTAGAAGCTTTATTATGACATCTTCAAAAGACAATCAAATCATTAGGCATTTACTGAGCACCTGCTGTGTGCAAACCCGTGCAGACAGTAGGGTCCAGTGTTCCACGCATGGTTCGTGAATCCCTGGGGAGAAAAATCACATCGGAGTCAGGGAGTTTTGCGTGGCTGAGAACAAAGTGGGTTTCTGAACATCAAAGTGCAATTCGCTTTACGGGGCAAACTGCGAGGCCCAGCCCCGCGTGGGAGCCGCAGCGGGGCGGGCTCGCTCTGGGTTGGACGGGTTTCTCTAGCGCAGCGCTGGGGGCTGCGGGTCTCTCAGCAGCCAGAGCAGCAGCCTGAGCTCTGGTTGTTGGAGCGCTGGGACCTCTGGCTGCCGCCCCCGCAGCAGCAGCAGCCACTACTCCGCTGCCGGCGGCGTCTCCTTGGGAAGCAGCAGCAACTGGTGGAGCTGGAGCCGCAGCAGCCCGAGTCGCCGCAGCAGCCGCCGCCGGAGCCGCAGCAGCCGCCGCCGCAGCAAGAGGAGGAGGAGGCGGGCGCCGGGGTGGGCGCAGGGGCGGGACACGGAGCGGGGCCCTGGGATGACCCCTTGGAAAAGCCTTTGGCGGAAGCGGCGCTCTGTTGAGAGGACATCGCGGAGCTCCTCACGACGAACCTGGAAGAAAGGCAGCCTTTTAAAGGCGAGCCGGCTTTTTCTTTCCACCAGTGGAACTCTGTCTGGGCTTTTGAGATTCGGTTTAGTGTACAAGTCAGCCCGGCCTGGGACAAGGGGGGAAAAGTACCCAGAAAGAGCGGGACATAGAAAAGCAAATCCAAGCAGGGGCTTCCAGTGAGTTAAACATGCTCAGAGCAGGACACAATCTATGCAATGAATCAGTGCATTTCCATTTTCTCTGACTAGAAGAAGACTGCTCAAGTTTTCCACAGTGGAAAATAAACAGCACACTGCGGCAGCTTATCTGTATGATCCAGTCCAAAATCTCCACTTGGCTTTTTTCCTCTTCCTCGTTTTACTTTCCTACCGACCTTCGATTTGTATCTTCCTAGTTACTACACCCCATCATTTAGAAAACACCCAAGTCCAACACGCGGTCCCACCTGCTGGATCTAAATAATCCACATACCAGAAGCAGGTCCTGATCATTCTTTCTTGCCTATGCCTCTCACGCCCCACAACCATGTGGGAAAGGAGAGTTGTGCCAATATAAATAACCCCATCCAGGGAGCTGAAAGCCCTGGGTTCTAGTCACAGTTCTTCTGTGGACTTGCTGTGTACCCTTGCAAAAGCCACCTCCTGTGTTGCCTTCATGTCCTCATTAGTACCTTAAGAGGTTGGCTCACTGGAAGCTTAGGTGCCTTGTAGGACACCCCTTCCGCATCTATCTGCTGCCTGTGTTCTGTTTTCTCCTCCGCTGTGCCCTCAACTCATCCCACCCTCTCCCCCAGACCCTGCGAGGAGACTTACCGGACCCTGGCTCCACTGAAAGACTCACTACGTTCTCAGGCTGGAATGGGCCACCTGCTAGGCAGTGGATTGAGCAGTGTCCAGCCAGAGAACCTTTTTATAACAAGTATTCAGGTTCAGGCTCTTGGGAGGGGCCCATTTCCCAACAGACATGCTCAGCTGACACTCACATCCCAGAGACATTCATCACTCAGGTAGCGCTGTAGGTGGTGCACGTGAGCATCTAAGTCACTTCACAGAGGTGCCAGGATTGCTATGGCATGTTTACTTTCCAAGCAGAGCACTGTTGGTACCTGGGAGGCTGTGTGTATGCTAAGAGAAGGCATGGGGCTCAAATGCAGGGAGGTCTGGAACCCCTTGTGCCCTTGTCTTCAGTGTACACAGACACGCACACACACACACACGGCTCAACTTGCCCACACATCAATTCCTGTGTAGTCATCTACTTGGTAGGTGGTAGTTCACCTATTTTTATCTTGATTCTCATCTCTCTGGCTTTTGGTCCTTGGCTCCCCAGGGCAGACCACAAGCTATGCAATAAGCCTGCTGGTTTTCATCCATATGCTTCAAGATGCAGTGAATGAAGATGATGACAGGAATGCACCTGTGGGAATCCCAGGGGCGATTTCTCTCTGTCACTGGAGACAGGAAGAAAAACCAAGCAAAGTTAAGGAACCATAAGACCAGAAAAGTTGTGAATGTAGTCGGGTTACCATATCCCCATAATACAGCGTGGTATGACTAAGAGAAACATGTGTGCAGGACAGTGGCCCAATTGCAAAAAGGCAAGTCAGCCTGTGGGACTCCTGCTTCTTATCCTACCCCCAACCACCAATCTCCCTTTGAAGATAGGTCCTCCCTAGAGCCATTGCCCAATGCAAAAGAAAATGGGAAAGGAAGAAGGGAGGAGGGAAAGATGAAAAAGAGAGAGAGAGAGAGAAAGAAAGAGAGAGAGAGAAAGAGAGAAAGAAAAGAAAGAAAAAGAAGAAGGAAGGAAGGAAGGAAGGAAGGAAGGAAGGAAGGAAGGAAGGAAGGGAAGGAAGAAAGGAAGGGAAGGAAGAAAGGAAGGAAGGAAGGAAGGAAGGAAGGAAGGAAGGAAGGAAGGAAGGAAGGAAGGAAGGAAGGAAGGAAAATACAAGGAAAGGAAAGGAAGGTTCTTTCCAAAGGTCGAAAGTGTGCATGATAAATAGTGTTTTTAGAATAACTAATTTTTAAGAATTGGAGGATACTTTGGCAATCAACTTCGGAACTGCTTCTTAATCAATGCAATTGCCCACAACTATGAAAGTGAACTGTAACAGAAGTCCAAGACTAAGAATTCAAGAATTAAGGATGAGAGACAGGTTTGGGAGTCAGTGAGCTGGGAGTGGCATGAGGGAATACGCACAAAAGATACCAGTTTCATTTAACGTGGATTTAGAGCCTGATTAACAGGTTGCCAGTTCCTAGAGCACCTGTTGGTGAATATAGGTGAGACATTCCAAAAAGTAAAGTCAATATTAGAACAGAGAAGGAAGTAATGAAATAACAAGACAGAGGCAGGATCTCCCCTGGGAAAATGGGCGAAATTCTTTAAAAAAAAAAAAAGTGAAGAAGGCTGTGTTTGGTAGGAATCAGTGTAAGGAGATCATCTGGGCAAGTGCCTACTCATTCTGTGGGCATGTTATGATCTCATAAACCAACTTACTTTATTTATCACTGTTAACTCTTATCAAAGAAAGCATCAATTGTTTATCTTTTATATAAAAGGCTGATTTGGAATTAAATTTTCTAGTTATCTTTTCTAGGTATTTTATGAGTATCTCCTGAAGGAACCATCCCATTCCTAAAGAAATGTTACTTGGAAAACCCAACACAGGGACCAAAACCCCTGTACTCTTATACCTCTCACTACAAACACACACACACGTCCCAACCACATAGAGACAGTCTTTGCAGAGAAGTGTGTCTTTCTCAGTTCTTTACCCAGATTCAAATCCAGAATTTCAGCATGCAGGGAAAATGTGCTCAGACATTTCATACCTGCCTCTAAAACTCACTCACTGCCCACCCAGCTCTCCCTCTAGCCAACTGATGGAAACACCTGGGCTTATAATCATCAGAAAAGAGTGTCCATTTATTAGAGCCCAGGATGAGCACTTCAGACAATCTTATTCCCCATGAATAGAGGACAAGCAGTTTTTCAAACTGTGACCCATGCTTGAAGGAAACCCTCTCAGAGTCTGACCCTTCTGAGTACAACCATCCTCTTCTCTTCAAACCCATTCCTGGCTATCCTCATACAATCTTGTGTCTGGTGTAATGGTCTCAGACATGATTCTTTCCTTCAAGCTTAAAGTTCCAGAATCCAGTGCATAGAAGGGAATATTTTTTTCCAGAGTCTTGAGTAGCTTCGCTGCCAAAATGTGCTCCCCAAACAAGTTTGTAAAGTGTTCGCTTGCATTTAAGAGAAGGGAAGGGAAGATGGCTTGATGCAGTAGGTAGGGAGTGGGAGAGGCAAACAATGAAATCAGGAGGCAGTGATATCAGGAATAAAAAGCTTTATTGTTACAGAAAAAATAGCTTCATAACTGAATTACAACACCTAGTTTTCCAAAGAACCATGTCTGAGAGGGAAAGTCAGGCCAGAAAATATCACAGGCTAGACATCAACCCCACAATGGAGTGAACATGGGCAGGATAAAGAGGAGACCTTAAGGCATTTCTGAAGTCCTTCCATGGGAAACAAGAGAAAAGAAGCCTCAGGCTGATACAGATCTTCTGCACCTGGGCTCTGCCAGTGCTGCTCCTTCATGCTCCTCATGGCCCAGGTCAGCAGCAGCCCCCAGAACTGTGGCAGCAGCCGGAGCCCCCGGAGCTATGGCAGCAGCCAGAGCCCCCAGACTGCTGGCCACTGCCACTGCCACAGCAGCTGGAGCTCTGAGGTCGGCGTCGGAGGGACCGGCGGGGCCTGTGATGGCTCAGGCAGCAGCCACCACCCTCAGAGCTGCAGCAGCCCCCAGAGCTGGAACCACAGCAGGAAGAGACTGGAGGTGGGCATGGGGCTGAACACTGGGGAGGGCATTTTGGGGGACACTTGGGAGGACACTTAGGAGTACACTTGGGAGGGCATTTAGGGGTACATTTGGGAGGAGGCTGGCACTGCTGCTGGCTCTGCTGGCAGGACATCTCTGTAGGAGCTGAATAAAGCTGAAAGACAATACAAGCCCAAGGTCACTTCCTTGCCCTTAAAATTGAACTATAATTTCACAAGATTTTATCTCTAAGAGGACCAGAATTTATTTATTTATTTATTTATTTATTTATTTATTTATTTATTGACATGGAGTCTTGCTCTGTCACTCAGGCTAGAGTGCAGTGGTGCTATCTCGGCTCACTGCAACCTCCACCTCCCAGATTCGAGTGATTCTCCTGCCTCAGACTCCCAATTAGCTGGGATTACAGGTGTGCACCACCACACCCAGCTAATTTTTGTATTTTTAGTAGAGACGGGGTTTCACCACGTTGGTCAGTCTCGAACTCCTGACCTCTTGACCTGCCCACCTTGGACTCCCAAAGTGCTGGGATTACAGGCATGAGCCACTACGCCTGGCCTAAGATGAGCAGATTTTAAAAACCCAGTCTCCCAAGACCAGTAACAAGAACGATACAAATGATTTCCACTTTGTAACTCCATATTTTCAAATGAATTCCTTGGAAGTTCAGAAAGACATCAGTCCTTCATTCCCTTCACCTACCTTCCATCCTCCCCTTCCAGAAGAACCCTCCCCTCCAAAATTCTCTTTTATCCTTGTCTTTCTTCAAGAATGGCCTCAACCTCCACCCAGGGGCTCTTTCTGCCCAAAACACTGGCACCAAGAGTTCATCCTGGTCCTGAGAAGCACTCTACCTGGTTCAGGCACTGCAGCAGATCACTCAGGAGACAGGTAGACTGAGGTGCTGTGAGAAGCTTTGCCTTTTATACGACTCAGTCCTGACCTAGCATCAGGAGGTGCAGACCATGTGCGGGCTGCTAGAAGCATATTTCATAAAGGCATGGGTGACTCCCTCCCCTCGCATCCCACGGACCCAGTTCCTCCCTCCATAAGCATCTCAAGTATTAATCCACAGGAAGATCCCATGAGAACTGCAGGCCTCTAGGATGGTGAGGAAGCTCTGTGAATTGCACATGGCACCTATCTATCTCACAGGCAGCTCTGCTATGCTTTCTATTTTCTGAGCTGGGCCAGTATGGCTCTACGCCTCTGGGATGAACAGAAGTTCTGTTTTCTCTTTGGTATAGGAACTGAAGGAGAAAATTCCCAAGATGAAAATTAAATGGCCCTTTTTAGAATAATAATAGGGATCCAAAATAAAATTGTAGGCCCAGGGAAATAATCTAACATGATTTTTTTCATTCCTAGATGATGCCATAACCAGAACTAAGAATGTTTGATATCTCAATGATGTTATTTTAGGCAGATCTAATGCGGAGAGTGTGGGTGGTTGGGCTTCTCTCCTTGCCTGAATTTGATGCTCCAAAAGAGCTCACAAACAATACTGATTCAGCACTAACAAATGCCTTTAAAATGGTTTATTTACTCGTGTTAAAGAAGGGGCCTTTGGCCAGCTCCAGGTGAGGTGGCAAAGACCAGGTGTATACTGAGGGTGGAGCAAAAGCTCTCGACTCATCTGGAGGTTTCCAGAAGTGAGGCACCAGTTGCAGTCATTCATAAGAGAAGAGCATCCAACCTGGGAAGGACCTCAGGAGAAGATCTTTGGATGGGAGAGGTGAAGAGCAGGAGTATACAGGTTTTAAAAGCCCATGGTGGGATCCAAAGCTTATTTTCTCAGCAGATAGTATTCTGAGGGAAAGCTGGGTCCCCAGGATAGTTACCAAAATTGACTTAGCTGGAAAGGGTGGCCAAAATATGGCATATTCACAATGAAAGCTGCAGTGGGAGAAAATAAGACTGGGAGAAAAAGGCAGTACCTTAGCTTCATGCTTGTTGAAATGGGCTGCAGTGAGAAGCAGCAGCCCAGGTATAACACAGACCCTGGAGAGGGATGTCCAGCAACAGTTCCCACCCTTGCTCTCTCCACCTGGGCAACCTCTGGCAAGTTACTTAACCATCACTGGAAAAGGGAGCTGAAAACATTCCTAATCCACTGAATAAAGAAATACAGATGAAGTTCTTAGCACAGTTCTTAGAACTGCAAGTTTAAAAAAGAAAAAACTAACCCCTATGGCTATCCTTATTTCCATGAGAAAATATATTCTAAATTTCAAATTACTGACCTGCCAATTTTGAAACCAAAACTAATTTTTATGATATCAGAGATTAGACTTAATGTTTTCTTATAGCAAAATATTAAGAGTATTTGCTTGCCACTAGGGAATGAGATTATAAAGAAAGCATACTCATTATTTAAAAACACCAAAAAATAGGAAAAGTTTTAAAATCACCCATAATCCCATCCCTAAAATACTGTTACTATTTTACTATTTTCCTTTCAGTCATTTTTTTTCCATATATAGTGTTTTTTTTGTTGTTGTTATTTGAGTTTTGTTTGTATTTTACATAGTCTTTCTCATAGTACTTACATGAGTTTATTTTATTAACTTTTCACTTAACATTTTAACATCAACATTTCCCAAGTTATTCATTGTTTGGAAGGATTATTTTTGGTAGCCATAAGAACATTGCATGAAGGGCACAGAATCTATTTATAAGTGGTTAGGAGCATGAATTCTAGAACCAGTCTCTGGGTTTGAATCCCAGCTCCCCACTTACCAGTGGTGTTACCTTGAACAAGTGACATGAGCTTTCCACCTCACTGTCCTCACCTGTGAAATGGTGAAAAAAGTAGTGTTTATTTCATGGGGTCATGTGCAGATTAAATGAGTTAATATATGTAAAACTCTTGTAATAATGCCTGGCATATAGTAAGCATTCAATAAATGTTTAAAATGAAACCTGATGCTGTGTCACTTCTAAATTCCAGCACTCAGAGTAGGCCTAGATAAAGACTACGGGGTTGGGAGGCAGGTAAGCTCCTGTGGCCACTGAATCTCTATGCATCAGATCTGTCTCTGCCCTCCTTGTGGAGAAGTATCAGGAAGAAAGTAGAACACAGGCTCTGAATTTCTGGAAAAGGAATCCCAGTAGAAGTTAAAGGAATTACCCATTTAACACATGGGTTTGGTGAATTCTAAAAGGAACAATGTCCATCCTCTTTTACTTATAATTGTTTGGGCACATGACCACCTATCTGACCACATGGTAAGGTCTTTAGTGAAGGAATCCCTAAGGGGTCTAATTTAATGCATTGTAGGCAGCAGGTGTTCAGTTTTCATTTCCTTGTTCAGTTGAATTTACTATTCAGCAAGCAAGATGGATGCCTCAAACAAATCCAAACCCAGATTTTCATTGACAAATTCTAGACATTTCATGGGATGATAGAATAGATGTGGAAAGGACCTTGGCCATCATTCAGAGCTGGTGTTTCTCAACCCCAGTGAGATCTAGGCTTTGACATTATCCAGACATCCATCAAGTGGCTCTGCTGCACCACTGGGATTGATAATTGCTGATTTAGATCATGCCCCTTGTTTGACAGAAAAGGAACCTGAGGCTCAGAGATGGAAAGAGGCTTTCCCTGGATCACATGGAGAGCTGGGAGCAGAGATGGAATTCAAACCCTGCTATCTGCCCTCTCTCCATCATAACAGTCTGCTCTTGAATAGTATTTTATTTCTTATTGTGATTTTTTCTAGCAAGATTTATTTTATAAAATTTGCTTGTTAAACATGGCTATTGAAGTTGGAGTGAAAATAGTAATAAATATGCTGAATCACAGCCTGAATTGCACATCTGGAAAAATTGGAAGTGATCATTACCTCTACTAAATAACCAGGGATTGAGTACCTGTGTTGAAAAGGCAGTGTCTGGCATCTCCAGGGATAGGCCAGCTGGCAGACCCCCAAGAACCCTCCCCAGCATAGCACTATCTGGATGACTGTTCCTTAGCCCAGAAGTCCAACTCTTAGCCTTAGCATGGCTAAGTTCCTTAGCCCATGCCCCTGAGCTGATTAATCCTGTGGACACTGATTCACTGCACCTAACTCACAAGAGACTGTGATGACATCGACTTACAAAGAGAAACCTGAGTGTCAATGTTGGCAGGTACATTGTCTTCCTGTAGGAAAACTCCTGGAAGAAGTCGTCATAACCTGCCAGCACTCTGTGAGCATGAGGTTGCACAACAACCTCAGGTTTTGATGGTCAGCAACACTAGACATGTCCATCAGGTCATCTGAACACCTCCAGCCCTGGACAGATTTGGAAGCCCTGAAAACATTTGTCCCTGACAGCCCTTTGCTTCTCTGTGCTGGACTGTGGCCTGGGAACTGCCTCCGTGAGGGGCTTTGCACAGTGTTGCTCTCACCCACTACAGGCTGATTCTGGAGTTTGACACTGGAAAGGGATTTTTTCTATTTGTCTTATTTCCACTGGTCGCTGTTGCCCTGATGTAAAGTCTGAATAGTGTACAGAATAATTCCCACCCCTCCTGTGCATAGATGTCCACATTCCAATCCCCAGAACCTGTGAATATATCACCGTACACAGCAAAAGGAACTTTGAAGATGTGATTAAGTCAAGGATCTTGAAATAGGGAGATTTTCCTGGATTATGCAGGTGGGCTCGCTGTAACCACAAAGGTCCTTATAAGAGGGAGGCAAAAGGGTCAACGTCAGAGAGGGGAGATTTATCAGCAGAAGCAGAGGTTGGAGTGAGGCATTTTGAAAATGTAGGAAGGGGACAGAAGCCAAGGAATATAAGCAGCTTCTAGCAGCTGGGAAAGGCAAGGAAATAGACTTTTCCCTAGAGCCTCCAGAAGGAATACAGCCCTGTCAACAGTCTGATATTAGCCTAGTGAGACCTATGCCAGTCTGACCTACAGAACTATAAGGTAATACCTGTGTGTTGTTTTAAGCAACTAAATTTGCAGTAATTTGTTACAGCAGCAATAGAAACCAACCAAGAGGATCCTCAATGCCTCTGAGGCTGACATCCGGCCAAGGGAAGCTCAGTGAAGAGGTGACAGAGAAAATTCTTACAGATAAATTGCTGTCTGGATCGTCCCAGCTCTACCCCTTGCTAGCTATGTGACCTCTTAGAGCTGTTTTCTCAGCCATAAAATGAGGATAATAACAGTGCTCATGGCCGTGCCGGTTGTATGAGGACTCCATGAGATAATACCTGCAAAGCCCTTCGCCCTAGACTTGGCACATAAAAAGCGCTCAGTAATTTTTAGCCCTTCTTATTCTGGTCATTATTAGTCTTGTCCTCACCAGCATCAGTGAAAACAGAGATGTCATGATGGTTGCCAGTGCATTCCTGGGGCCCTCCGCTGGGCTTAAAGCTCCCAGCTACTTATTTCCTGGACTGGAGCTTGAAAAATTCCATAGAGTAGGATGGACAACCTGCCATCACTTTGGGCTTATTTGAATTTTCAAGATACTACTTGCACCTCTTCTCAGGAAGATGAGGGTTTCTTATTCTTTAACTTCTGGAGAGCATTTTACCATTTATGAGATGTTTGTGCATTCTTTCCTTTACTGGAATCTTTACAACAGCCCAATTTTGTAGAAGAGAGGGTTACTACCCCTATTATTCAAAGATAGAATCAATGCACAAAGAGGCCAAGAGATTTGTCTAAGGTCACACAGATGTTAAGAGAAGTTACCAGGGTTCAAATCCAGCTCTTTGGACTCTATACCTCATGCTTGCTTCTCGAATCACAGCGACCTCTAGCCCAGGGCCTGTGCATCCTGTCATAGAAGGGGTGCACAGACCAAAATCCTAGGGGGTTAGAATATAATGCACAAAAGCAGTCCGTAGATGCTCCTCTTCAGAGAAGATACTGCAATATGGCCTTAAAATGGAGCTTTCTTCTTGTCGTAAGTGAACAAAGTGCTGAGTGGAAGGGCCTCTAGCAGTCTGGTTTCAAGCTGCAGACCTTTCTTCTTGCCTTCCCGCGCACCACCACCTGCAAGTAATGAGTGCCAGAGACGTGGGTGCAAGCAAGGACATCAGAGACTGACTGACTCATGAGCTGCCTGGGGCCCCCAGGTGTGTGTGCGCACTTCCTGGAAAAGCCTCACCTCCGGACCCCGAGCCAGGTCTGCTCACCCTGGCACGTGGGATGCTCAGGTTTCCTGGGGCCCTTGCCAGCTACAGTGTTATCTTCTCTATGGAGAGCATCTCCATAGCTGGAGCCTGGAGGCGAGGATGCCATGGGAGCCTCCAGAGTGAGTAAACAGAGAAAGGAGGATTCCTCCTCTTGGAGAGCAGGTAAATATCCGGGGCGTGGGACTCAGAGGGAGTAAAAATAGCCAAGGAGGCTCCTGGAAACACACACACCGAGGTACCTTGTTTTCTCAGATGGAGAGGACGGAGACCAAGCATACAGGTGACGTGAAGCAGGCAACAGGGAGGGGCTGGCTGCAAGTAGGCTAGGCATCCCATCACACCAGGGTAAGGGTACCTCCATCCAGTGGCAGGTATACCATGTGCCTGCCTCCAGGGAACTGGGCAACTGGGCTGTCCCTCACAGTTGCTTAATCTGCCCATTTGCCTTCATCAGTGGATTGCCTTCAGCAGGGCTTGTTTTCAGTTCTCCTAGCTTACATTGATGACCTACGGGGAGCTAGTCCTGGGCTAGGCAGTGGGGAGGCAAAGATAGGGAAGCCATCAGCACTGCCCGCTAAGAGCTGTCCGTCCAGTGGTGGAGACAGGTGTTCCCCAGGAACTGCAATACAAGCAGACTCTGATGGGTATGGACCAAAGGTTAAGCAAAGTGGATTAGAAAGGAAAAGGTGTACATCAAGTTACAGTAGTATAAGCAACATGAAAAATTCATTTATGTAAGTATCTCTCTCTATTATATATATGTATGGTATATAGAGAGAGTAGGTAAATAATCAGGAAAAAAAAAAAGCTTGGATTGACCATATTAAGATATTAACTGCAATTTATTCTGGGTGGGGGATTGTGCCCATTTCTTTTTCTTTTGCTTACCTACATTTTCTGATTTTCTGCAATGAATATGCATTACTTGGATGATACGCTGTTTAAATTAACACAGAGGTACTAAATAGACTGAAAGGATCAGAAGTGACATTTGATGCTTTCATTTAATTTTGCAGGTGTTTTGGTTTCCACTAAGCACCAGGCACCATGCATGGCTCTGTAGGCATAAGGAAGAAGTGAGTTATACACAGTCCCATTACTCCTGAGCCTCAGAATGGCCCTTTCTTCTGCATCCATCTACAGTTCACATGCCACCACCGCCTACCTGGTCTCCAGTAGCCTCACTGGCCAACTCGCTTCTCAGATGTTTAATCACAGCCTGCACAGTACTGCCTGCTGCATATGTGGACATCATTTACCTGCAAGATCTTGAACTCCTTGGAAGCAGGAGCTACATGTTATCCTTCTATTAATTTCTCAAAGCATGGAGCTAGGAAAATACTGGATGCCTTAGGAACATGAGCTGAATGGAGCCAAGTGGAGGGAAGGAGACATTGAGGCCCACACAAGCGTCAGCCTTGGTACCCTGGTTGCCTCGGGGTTCCCAGGTCTTGACTCCAGAAGGGACTGAGGATGTGAGTCCTGCTTTGCTCCGAGCCACTCACCTCCAGTGGGTTGTCTCAAACCATGGCTCATGTATGGAAAAAACCCAGTGTTTATTGAGCTGAAATTAGCACCCCAGAGGCAGATCTTGCACCCACAATTGGGAAAAAAGTTTCCCTCCACCCAAAGATACTGTCTTCCCCATCAAGATTTCAAAGCTCAATTGACTATGTCAATGCTCCAAAGACTAAAGAAATTTAATTTAACTTTGTAAAACTGGGGCTTGGTTAGCTCTAGTCTGGATACATGGTAAGCATAGTAAATAGGGAAGAGAGAGAAAGGCAGTGAGGAAGAAAAGAGGGAAGGAAGGATAGATAGAAGGAAGGGAAAAAGGAAAGGAGAAGAAGGGAAGGAAGAAATGAACAGAGATGGGAAATGAACAGCAAATACAATTCTCTCTTCCCACCTGCAGGACATTCTACTTCAGGTAGTGGTGATTTTGTTGATAACTTAAAAACACAGGGCAGAAAGTGAATCTCACTTGTAACAAAGAGGAAAGACACCCACGTATCCCAGCAACTAGTATTTATGGTTATAGGTTGGGGCTTCTCTTTCCACCCCTCTCCCAATCCCACCCACCTATGCCCGCCCAGCTCTGGGCTCTCCCTGCCCTGAGGTACAAGGACTTCTCTGAGCCTGCTCAGTCATGCTCAGGTGTCTGACGGGCGGAGTATGACTGAGTCACGTTACAGGAGTCGGAGCAATTTCACACATGCCTGAAGTCTCTAGGTTAATGATGAAATGCCCAAGAATTTCCTGCTGCCCGTGTGCCAGGCTTTTCACCAATATCCAAAAAAGCAATCTGGGAATATGGCTATGTCTGTCCTAGGGTTGCAGATTACTCCCCCCAGGGAATTCAGTCTCTTCCCCTCTACATATTCCCCTCTACTCATCCTCTGTCCCTCCACCTCTGCCATGCCCTCCATCATAAGGACCTCTCCTCCCTCCTCCCAACTCCTTCTCTTTTACCCTCCCCTCTGATGATATAAGCCACATTCCACAGTTTACAGTCATCGATGCAAATAAGACCCATCATTGTTACCTCCTCTGAAGCCTCCTTAATTCCCTCAGTAAATGTCCCCAAGACCCAAGGCTGAGAGGCATCCCACCTTCTCCCTCTTCCTCACCTCCACGTCTAAACATGCACCCAGGCTCCTCCACCCAGCCCTACTGTCTCCTCTCCTCAGACAGACCCTCACCATTTCTGTTTCTAAAAGGTAAGTCTGAGTCTATTTAAAACTTTCAAGGGCTCCCTATTACCCACAGAGGAAAAAAAAAGTCAAGTTCCTCCACATGGTGCCTAGATGCTTCATAACTTGGCAGCTTCTACCTGCCCAGCCTTATGTACCTGCACCATATGGACACTACAGCCTCCTCAAATTATTGCCATCCCTGAATGTGTCTGCATGCACCCTCTGCTTAGAACACCGTTTTTCCTCTACTCCTGCATGTTCTCAGGCTCCTGTTCTCTAGGAAACCTTCTGAGACAGCCCCAGCACTGGCTCCTGTAATGGAATGCCTCCCTGGCAAGGTGCCTGGCACTCTCTGTGCTCCCCAACAGGATCACCTCTTTATTAGATTCTGAGCCTCTCCACAGTGGGGTCTGGGCACTCCGCCATGATGCTGGGGGATATCACAGAGGCTGTGTATCATAAATACTCAGAGGTGCTTGGAGACAGATGCTGGGGTTATTCATCACTGTGTATCCTCAAGGCTCAGCACAGAGTTCATGGCATTCAGCAAATATTTGTTGAGTGAAGAATGAAGGAATGAAAGACTGAGAGCTTGTCGTCATTGTCGTGGAGGGAGGAGGCCCGCAAGGCCAGCCTGGTCACTGTGCAGCAGGTTCTGACCTTGACTCAGTCTGATACAGGTGGAAACTGTGATGAAGTCACTTCTCATCAGTGTGTTGCCTTGGTCTCCCTGGGATGCCAGGCAAACAGGAGCTTTTAAGCACTGGAAATTCTGGATCCCTTATTAGATAAATTGAGTGACACCAGGTCCTGCTTGAGTTATTCTTAGACTCCACAGGTCACCAGGAGTCTGTCAGAGATTTGGCCCATCCCTCCTCATCTAGGGGATGAAACTGGCTCCAGAAGCCAGAACCAGCACTCAGAACTCCAGCCACTGAGCCCCATGTCCTTCCCATGTCTTTCCCATCTCCATTGTCTGAACTGCCTCCTCAGTGGCCACATCTGAGCCGAGTGGAGCCTGGGGAAGAGTAACATAAGGAAGAGTCTTGCAGTGCCCATAGAGTGTCCTCTCAGCTGCTAATTGCCTAGTTGAGTGACAGGAAGCCCAGTGGGCTTTAGGAAGATTTCAGGGGAAAAATGACCCCTGGCTTCTGCTGCTGTCC
This sequence comes from Macaca mulatta, assembly GCF_049350105.2. Classification (NCBI taxonomy): domain Eukaryota; kingdom Metazoa; phylum Chordata; class Mammalia; order Primates; family Cercopithecidae; genus Macaca; species Macaca mulatta. The sequence goes on from NC_133406.1 coordinate 114,531,231, forward strand.
CCCTCTGCCCCAGAGAGCTGCATGAGGGTTCAGTTACTGCCCTCCCAAGGGGGTTACTCTGTGGAGGCCCTTTGGATGAGGCCAGTACTTTGAACCTCTGTCAGTTCCCACTTGCAACATTCCAAGTGCTCAGGGTTTCTCTGGCATAGAGCTTGGTCCCTGGACCAAACTCTTTATGTACCAGAGAGAGTTTCTCTCTTTACGTTTCTAGTTTATTATTAAATCCTTAGAACACAGAGGATGTTTGAAACATAGTAGATGCTCATTGAATATTTTTGGAAGAGGGAGGAAGGAGGAAAGGAGGGAAGGAGGGGGTGAAAGAAGGGAAGGAGAGAGGAAAGGAGCTGATCTACGTGCCACTGAGCTGGCTGAGAGAGCAGGGTGAGCCTCTGTGAGCATCTGGACAACTCACGCATGAGGCTAAAGCCAGCTTCCCAGAACAGAGGTGACCTCCCCTCAATCCCAAGACTCTTAGACACAAATGCTCATTTACCTGAGTAGAAAGCCTCTTGAGTTAGAAAACTTCACAGTCCATGGGCATCCTTTGTGGTACATAGCAGGTGCCCTGGAACCCTTTGCTATTTCCTCATTTCAGCCCTATCTTTTCCTGGGGCTTTCCATGTGTATCTCTCCCACAAGCCATCCTAGCACCATAGAAGGATCCTGTCTTGGAAACACTAGGCTCAAGAGGGTCACCAGGTTCCACGTTTCTCACTGGGATCCAGGAGATAAGAGTGGTGGGAATCCATTCTAATAGGCGTGTAAGCCTCAATGACCAGTGGTGAGCCATTCATATCTTTAAAGTGGAAGAGGAATCCATTAAGCAGAGTGAACTGAATAAGAAACAGGGAAATCTGCCCTTGAGTCTCAGTTCTGCCGTGTTAACTCTGCAACCTTGGACACACCACACTGTTTCTCCGAGCCCCAGTGTTCTCATCTATAAAATGGAGGCCAACTATATGCTACCCAAACAAATGAGATCACATATAGCAAAGTATGTGGTGATCCATAAAGTGCAATAATAACTATCATAATAATGTAAACATAACCAAATAATGATGTTGATGGCAATTAAAGCCACCCTGTGAGTGGTGTTGTCTCTCACACAACCCCACAGCTTTACGTGATGTCAGTGGTTCTAGGGGGTGCAGGAAGTAAGGCCACAGCAGGAAAGATCCCCAGGTGAGAGCTGAGTGTCAGTGACACTTCCAGGCATTCCTGGTGCCTACCTGGAAGACAGCACTGAGGGCAAACACTGTCCTGCCCCAAAGAGCATGAGAAAGCAAGAATGAACCTGATGGCTAATCTTTGTGACCCTGCCTTGACCCCTGTAGGACTCCTCTGATGACTAGAGAATGAGCACCCTATTCTCACCAGCTGGTTCTGCAGGCCCTCAGGAACCAGAATGTCGGGTGGGGTGGTGCCTGGGTTTGGGCAGTCACTTTGCCCCTCTGCAGCAGTGTGTCCTCCAGTGGAAGACGAGGAGGCTGGACACGATGGCCTCTGCGAGTCCATCCTGCTCGGGTGGATCCGGTGGAAGTGTCTCGCAGGCTTCCCACAGGCCCTGTGCTCTGGGGCTCACAGTTCCGAGAACTTGGTCAATACCCAGCACTATCAACAACACCTCATAATGTGTCCACTCAGAGCCAAGCCTGGCTTCAAGCAGCTTCACCCTGACCTTGCACCTACAGCATCAAGACATTTGGAGCTGCTATTGGAAGGTTCATCCATCAATCCGTCATTCAGTCCTCAAAAACATATTAAGTACTGATAACATACCAGGCATCATGCTCGACCCGGATGACACAGATGGAAATTAAACACAGCCCTGTCCTTAGGACATCCCCACTCTGGGTCAGGGCCGGGTTGAGGCAGGCAGACACATAAGCATTCACTTGTAAGGCAGTGTGACGAGTGCTGATAGACGACATAACACTCTTCTCTCTTTGGCGTTGCCTTCCACTCCAAAGGCCTGGCAGGAGGCAGATGACTTCCCACAGATACCCTTGCCCACCCTTTCAACCTTCTCAGCTAGGAGCCAGAAAGGATCCCATTTTTGCCATCAATTAGCTAGATGAACTTGGGAAAGTCACTTCGCTTCTTGAGGCCTCAGTTGCCTCATCTATAAAGTGGGAACAGCGAGATTTTTCATCTATTCAGGAATCAAAACAAAATTTTTTTTTTCAGCAGCAGTTATATGCTAGGCTTTGGGAACACAGCAGTGAACAGAGACGTGACCCCTGATCTCATGAAATACAGTTAATTAGAAAAGACAGACATTAAGACTTAAAATTATTGCCAGAGCTATAAAAGGAGAAGCAGGTTCCTATGGAACTACAGGAAGAGAATCTCACCCAGCCATGACCATTCTCCCAGAGATACCATGGGCATTCAATTAAACAGTGAATATAAAAGTGTTCCTTAGGCTGTAAAGTGCTGTGTGAATATGTGCTATCTTCTCCTGGGTGTTTTTGCCTCTCTCACTCAAAGCTTGGGAAGTCAGAATATGAGAAAGATAAAAAGGAAAGCAAATATCAATTGAGGTAATTGCTTAAATAGATAATAGCTATTATTCCACTTGTTAGCAGACCAGGACAGGGATGCCTCCCAATAATAGTGAAATGTCAATTATTTCACTAGCATGCCCAGGGTGGCACAACTCAGGGTCAGAAATGAAGGTTAACCATGTCCCTCTCCACTGCTCCATAGTAAACAGGAAAACAATTCTCCTCCTTTGTGTTTCCACCTCCAGCCCTGCTCCTCAACTTCTGGTTAGAAGCGAAGGCACAGACCAACTCCCAGCCAAGATACTCAGAGAGGGCAGAGGTCCATCCAGGAGAATGGACAGCGAGGCAGGTAATGGTTGCCAGGCAGAGCTCAGTCTGCCTCCTCTGATGGGACTGTATCCATGCTAATGGCCGTACTAACTCTGGTGGGAAGGCAACCTTAGTCAAGCTGTGAGCTGAATCCAGTTGAATCCAGCTATGGTAGACAATGGCTGGACAGATATGGAAACTGAGGTTCAGAGAGGAGAACTGGATGGTTGCAGCAAAAAACTATGAGTGCCAGTGCCCTGTTTCTGAGTCTCTGGTATCAGCAACACACATTGAATGCCTTCCATGTGTCAGGCACCAACCACTGTGAAGTGGTTTGGGGAGGCGGACCTTCCCCCGGGGTGTTCTCAGATCTGGGCATCTCACCTTTGGCCAATGCCCTCAGACTCTCTTCCTTTTCTCCTGTCCATTCAAAATCCAGTCTCTGTAAACCATCTGAAACTTACTCACGATTAAGCATGGCCCTTGCCTGGGAAATATATCTGTGTTTCAATAGATACCAACTCTCAAAATAAAGGAATGAATTTAAAATCACTGGGTTTCAGGCCTAAGTTGTAGAAGGAGTGCTGGGCAGTGGTACATGCAGTGGTCAGGGTCGATTTCTCCCCAGATGAGAGAACAGAGACCCAGAGCCAGAACAGAGATGCAGCTGGGCTTCGGCCACACAGCTAGAAAGTAGCAGGCCCAGAACCCATGTTTCCTGAATTTCAGTCCCTTCAAGAAAACCATAGATGCTGTAGCTCTCAGTGGAGCTAGAGAAGACCCTTCGCTAGCTGGAGTTCCCTCAGGGGACAGCAATCCTGTCCCATAGGACAAGCGGGAAACTAGGGATGAGGGATGTAAACCTGCTCTCCCAGGACTCTTGGAGTTGAAAGGAATTTTGGTCTTCATTCAGGGCTGTCCAGTGAAGTCACCCCAGGTCACTTTCTGAACAACCTAAGTACAAACACAAATCCTAAATCTCCCAGAGCCCAGACTCAGGCTCTCTGAGTTGTCACTCCTTTGTTGAGACACCCCCTGGTGGTGTGGTAGGAAAATCCAATCTGAAGTCAGACTCCTTTTGAATCTCTGGCCTGTGGTCTCAGGGAAGTTATTTAATCTCTCTCAGCCTCAGTTTCTATATCTGTAATGATGGAAAAAATACTGCCTAATGTTTTGGGGGTTGGTCTGAGAATAAATTAGACTGCAAGTCTAAACTCACTAGCATGGTGCCGGACACATGGAAGGCATTCAGTGTGTGTTTCTTTCCCCCTCCTTAACCTCTTCTTTTTCTAAAATAGTGATGCAGCATACTTCATAGAGTTAGCTTAAATAAAGTCAGAGATGTGAAGTAGACAAGACCTATTGAAGATGGAATCTGTTGTTGGTGGTGTTTTTTGAGATGGAGTCTCACTCTGTCACCAGGCTGGTGTGCAGTAGCATGATCTCGGCTCACTGCGACCTCTGACTCCCTGGTTCAAGCAATTCTCCTGCCTCAGCCTCCTGAAGAGCTAGGATTACAGGCATGTACCACCACGCCCAGCTGATTTTTGTATTTTTCGTAGAGACGCGTTTTCACCATGTTGGCAAGGAGGATCTCGATCTCCTGACCTCATGATCCGCCAACCTTAGCCTCCCCAAGTGCTGGGATTATAGGCATGAGCCACCGCACCCGGCCAAAGTTGGAATCTTAAAAGAAAACTCAGAGAATCTCTATTAAAATAAGTCCCTGCTTCCTTGGGACTAAAACATCACAGAACCTCACCCTGTCAGTCCTTGCAATAACTATAGGAGTCAAGATGTTTGGGGGCCTTGGATTTGAACCTTAGTTTTTGACTGTGAAATGAGAAGAGAGGTCAATAACTCAGCAAATATTTATTAAGCTTCAAATGTCTCCGAAACACCAAGAACAAGACTGAGTGAGGAAAGAGAGACTAAAGGAATGGACATGAAAATGGGCAAGATATACTCCCTGACACATAAGAACATACAAGCTGGACATGGAAGTCAGGACACACACAAGAGAGCTACACAGCCAGAGGTGAAGAGCACAGACTCGGGAGCCAATGTGTGGGTTTGAGCCCTAACTCAATTTTTTACTTTCTTTTGAGACAATGTCTCACTCTGTCACCCAGGCTGAAGTGCAGTGGTACAGTCATGACTCACTGCAGGCTTGACTTCCTTGGCTCATGTGACCCTCCAGCCTCAGCCTCTATTGTAGCTGGGACTATAGGTGCACACAAACACACTTGAATAATTTTTTTGTATTTTTTGTAGAGGTGGGGTTTCACCATGTTGTTCAGGCTGGTTTCTAACTCCTGGGCTCAAGCGATCTGCCCGCCTTGGCTTCCCAAAGTGTTAGGATTACAGACGTGAGCCACTGTGCCCTGCCCCCAATTCAACTTTGGGCAAGATACTTACCTTCTCTGGAAAGAACTTGGTTTCTATCAAATAAGGACAATAAGAAGGTCAATTAATTGGGTTGCTTGGGTGTGTGTGTGTGAGAGAGATAAAATATAATAAATATTTTACAGGGACAAGCCTGGCTTAGGCTGTATGTATGTGTGTGTTAATTTATATAAGATATAATAAAAATAAAGTATGAAATTAAAATATTATTTACAATATAGAAATTTATTAAAGCACTTTAGTACCTGGCACATAGTAATCACATATAAGTTTTGCTATGTTAACTAGATACACCACATAGAAAGCAGATCACAGTTGCATGCTTTGTAGAGGAAAACACAGTTCACTCTGATTACTTGGGACTGATAGCATCCCATCAGGTCTTGAAAGAGAAGGGGATTTGCAGTGACCTCTTCAGCAGCTTCCTGCTCTTCGCCTATCCTCATCACTGGAGCCCAGCAAAATCTCCAGGATGTACTGCCAGTTCTGAACTCCTGCCTCTGATTCTGTCGCCCCCTACCGTCCCATGTGTGTAAGGCAAACTGGATGCTCCACCTCTTCCTCAGTGCAGAGAAGTGCTAAAACCCTAATCCAAGAGTTTGCAGCCTTACTCAAGAGACTTGGACGAGTGTGTGACATGGCTGTGAAATAAGAAATAACAGGAGCAGAGTTGGAGGAAATGTTGGACATAGAAACCTTTGGAAGACAGATGTCTTAGTTTTGCTAGGCTGCCATAACCAAGTGCCACAAAGTGGCTTAAACAATAGAAATTCATTTTCTCTCAATTTTGGAGCCCAGAAGTCTTACATCGAGAGTTGATGGGCTTTGCTTCTTCTCTCCTTGGCTTACAGACATCCATCTGCTGCTTATGTCCTCACATGGTCTTCCCTCTGTGCATGTCTGTGTTCTAATTTTCTCTTCATATACAGACACCAGCCATAATGGATTAGGGCCCACCCGATGACTTCATTTTAATTTAACTGCCTCCTTAAATACCCTGTCTCCAAATATAGTCACTTTCTGAGGTCCTGGGCTTGAGACTTTAACATATGAATTTTGGGAGGACACAGCCTGTAAGAACAGATAAGAGGAGTAGCCTCCCTCAGGAACCAAACATAAGCCCTGTACCATCACAGATACCCATGAATAGGGGGACAAAGATGGAGATGGGTGGAAATAAACTAAGACCCCCCACCCATGCCCACCTCATTAAGGATTCAGCTGACTTTGGAGGGTGGATAGAGAATACATCAAGGCCTCAGCGGGGAAGTGAGGCCTAGGCAGCTTTCAGAGGATGGACTTTGAAGCTTCTGCATCCTGAGTTCCAGGAAGTTAACCCTGTCACACTCCCTCTCCACAGTACCCCAACATTCTGTGACAAAGAGTTGCCTGGTATGCCTCCAGCATACTATAAAAGAGCAGAACTGGCTGTGCGGGGTGGCTCATGCCTATAATTCCAGCACTTTGAGAGGCCAAAGTAGGTGGATCATTTGACGTCAGGAGTTCGAGACCAGCCTGGCCAACATAGTGAAACCCTGCCTCTACTAAAAACACAAAAATTAGCTGGGCGTGGTGGTGCACACCTATAATTCAAGCTACTAGGGAGGCTGAGGCAGGAGAATTGCTTGAACCTGGAAGATGCAGTGAGCCCAGATCATGCCACTGAACTCTAACCTGGGCAACAGAGCAAGACTCTGTCTCAAAAAAAAAAAAAAAAAAGCAGAACCAGTCCCAAGATCACCACTGACACATCTAATCAGCCTATATATAGACTGGCCTAGACATTCTAGAAGCATTCTTTGAAGTAGATTGTTTCTTGGAGTAAGGAATTTATATCTTTGGGATAATAACTGTGACATTTTCACCTTTTCTCCCCTTGTGAGTAAGGAGAGTTTGTTTTTCCCACTTTTCAAGCCAAGTAAAGAGTCCGTAAGAAAATCACTCTGAGATATTGGGGGTCCCTGCAGGAAAGTGAGATGAAGTATTGTATCTCATTTGGATGCTTGATGTGCTGTGGAAAGACAGATGCTCAGCTGTGCTGGGTTGACTGCCAGCATACAGAACAGTGAGGGGATGCTGGAAAGAGCTTGCCATGTGCCCTGGATTTGGGGAGGCATTCCTGATTGGGTATGGGTCCTGTCACCCAGGTAGTGAGCACTGTACCCAACAGGTAGTTTTTCAACCCATGCCATCATCCTAAGTGAATTAATGCAGGAACAGAAAACCAAACAACACATGTTCTCATTTATAAGTGGGTGCGGAACATTTAGAACACAGGGACCTAAAGACAGGAACAATAAACAGTGGGCACTACTTGCGGGGAGGGACAGAGACAGGCATTTCTGATTATAAAGTCTGCAGCACACATCCAAACTGTCCACTGAGACCCCAATAAGAATATATACAAAAGAAACCCCATGTGAATGAGACAGAGAAGGAGAAACAATGCAGGAAAGTAGATCAGACCACCCACTGTTTGCCAATGCAGATTCCCAGGGTGTGGTTTAGGTCTGAGCTGACAGGGCAAGGAAATCTTTTAAATTGTGCTGTACTGAAGTCTTTAACTCTGGAAAGTGACCAGAAAGTTATAAAATCTGCCGGAGACATCATTAAGGCACAGTAAGGAGATGGAATATAGCGTTTTAAGTATCTGAGTTGATAAATAAATAAATAATTTGCTATCTCTAAAATTTAAAGTTCAAACCTTCAATAAGTTTCCTCCAAAAGCCATTTTGCCATTATTGTCAGAAGTCATTGCTAATCACATATATGATTACTACCCCCCTTAAATAGTGAATCTCTCTACCCAGAGAAAACACCTAGTGGTTATTTTCCTTAAAAGTCATCCATACTATTTCTGTACACATAAAAGGATGCCTTACTTGTATGTGGTATTTGTATCTTATTAGCATATCACTTAGCAAATTACCTTTTCATATATTTATTATTACATTGTACTTCTTACTTGAAAACTGTTTAGCAATAAGTTGTGTTTTCCAAAGTTCTACATTTCATATTTATCCCTTTGTTAGAAGATTTTTGTATTCACTTTTTAATTCATTGTTCATAGACTAATGGAAAGCTTTTTTTGATAACTCTAGTGATATTTTGAAGTTCATTAGTAATCTATGAATGTCTATACAGTTTTATTCATCATTAAAAACCATATATTGTGTAAATCACATGAAATTTCTATAAATTGGAACTTGTTCAGAAAACAGTTTAGGTGAAAATGTAACTATTACATACACTAAATAAAATAGGTTGCAATTTCATAAAATTTTATGCTATTAATTAGATAAATACGTGTACTTTGTTATTTTATTGTTCAACCCCAAGATCATCATCTATCTTAGATGAAATCTATTGAACTCTGGAAACAGCTAAATTTGAGAGTGAGAAAACAGTTCTCAAAATCTAAAAGCTGCTACAGAAGACATCAGCGAAAATGATGAAGGACCTTTAACAATCTGCCCTCTCTCCATCCCTCTCCCGCAGTAGTCCCCACTGTCTATTGTTCCCATCTTTATGTTCCTGTGTTCTAAATGTTCAGCACCCACATATAAATGAGAACATGTGTATTTGGTTTTCTGTTCCTGCATTAATTCGCTTAGGATGATGGCATGGGTTGAAAAACTACTTGTAGGGTACAATGCTCACTACCTGGATGACAGGATCCATACTCAAACCTCAGCATCATACAATATACCCATGTAACAAACCAGCACATGGACCCCCCTGCATCTAAAATTAAAATTAAATTTTAAATTATTTTTTAATGGAGAAGAAAACAAATCTGCCCAGCATAAAAATAGTGGAAAAACAGACAAAAATGGTCAGATTTAACTTTTTCAAAATTCTAGAAGAATTTATTCAAGAAACATTGTTGAATCTTGGTAAAAAACAGTTAATTTGGTAGCACTGGAACCATCCCTCCCTCTCCAGCTTCCTGGTAGCCTTGAGAAATAACAGCTTACATTTGCAGTGAAGACAATTAATTACCTGGCAGCCAGTAGAGGGAGCAGAACAGGAATGGAGCTGATAAGTAACTTCAGAAAAGTCTCAGAATACAAAATCAATGTGCAAAATTCACAAGCATTCCTATACACCAATAACAGACAAACAGAGCTCCAAATGATGAGTGAGCTCTCATTCACAATTACTAATAAAAGAATAAAATGCCTACAAATACAACTTAAAAGGGATGTAAAGGACCTCTTCAAGGAGAACTACAAACCACTGCTCAAGGAAATAAGAGAGGACACAAATAAATGGAAAAACATTCCATGCTCATGGATAGGAAGAATCAATATCTTGAAAATGGCCATACTGCCGAAAGTAATTTATAGATTCAATGCTATCCCCATCAAGCTACCATTGACTTTCTTCACAGAATTGGAAAAAATTACTTTAAACTTCACACAGAACCAAAAAAGAGCCTGTATAGCCAAGACAATCCTAAGCAAAAAGAACAAAGTTGGAGGCATCAAGCTAACTGACTTCAAACTATACTACAAGGCTACAATAACCGAAACAGTATGGTACTGGTACCAGATATATAGACCAATGGAACAGACAATTAATTACCTGGCAGCCTCAGAAATAACAACCACATCTACAACTATCTGATCTTTGACAAACTCTTCATAAATAAAAGAGAAATTAAAATAAACTCTTTCCCAGACAAGCAAATGCTGAGGATATTTATCACCTCTAGACTAGCCTTACAGGAAATGCTCAAGGGAGGCCTAAAACCTGGAAGCAAAAGGACAACAGTTACCATGATGAAAACACATAAAAGTATAAAACTCATTGGTAAAGCAACATACAAATGAGGAAAAGACTCAAAGGGCACCACCACAGAAAACCAGCAAACCCCAAGGACAAATAAGAAGATGAAAAGAAATGAACAGGCCAGGCGCGGTGGCTCAAGCCTGTAATCCCAGCACTTTGGGAGGCCGAGACGGGCGGATCACGAGGTCAGGAGTTCGAGACCATCCTGGCTAACACGGTGAAACCCCGTCTCTACTAAAAAATACAAAAAAATAGCCGGGCGAGGTAGCGGGCGCCTGTAGTCCCGGCTACTCGGGAGGCTGAGGCAGGAGAATGGCATAAAAACCCGGGAGGCAGAGCTTGCAGTGAGCTGAGATCCGGCCACTGCACTCCAGCCTGGGCGACACAGCGAGACTCCGTCTCAAAAAAAAAAAAAAAAAAAAAAGAAAAGAAATGAACAAAAAATATATGAAAACAACCAGAAAACGATTAACAATATGACAGGAAGAAAACTTTACATATAAAAAATAGCCTTGAAAGTAAATAAATTAAATTCTCCACTTAACATATATAGAGTGGGTGGAAACAAACAAACAAACAAACATGATCTAACTATGCTTTACATGCTGCCAGAAGAAATGCACCTTACCTGTTAAGACATATATATACCAAAAGTAAATAGTAAATGAAGAAAAAAAGATATTTCACACAAATGGAAACCAAAAGTGAGCAGAAGTTCCTAGATTTATCAGACAAAAAGGACTTTAAGTCAAAAAGAGTAAAAAATAAAAGACAAAGAAGGTCATTATATAATGATAAAGGGATTAATCCAGCAAGAGGATATAAGATTTTTTTTTTTTTTTTTTTTTTTGGAAACAGAGTTTTGCTCTTGTTGCCCAGGCTGGAGTGCAATGGCACAATCTCAGCTCACCGCAACCTCTGCCTCCTGGGTTCAAGCGATTCTCCGGCCTCAGCCTCCCAAGTATCTGGGATTACAGGCACGCGCCACCAAGCCCAGGTAATTTCGTATTTTTAATAGAGATGGGATTTCTCCATGTTGGTCAGGCTGGTCTCGAACTCCTGACCTCAGGTGATCCGCCCACCTCGGCCTCCCAAAGTACTGGGATTACAGGCATGAGCCACCGTGCCCAGCCCAAGAGGATATAAGAATTTTAAATATGCACCCAACCCTGGAGTACTCAATTTCATTAGCAAATGTTTGATCTAAAGAACAAAAAATAGATTCCAATACAATAATAGTGGGGAATTTCAGCACTCCACTCTCATTATTAGACAGATTAACCACACAGAAAATCAACAAAGAAACATTGGACTTAAACTGGACACTAGACCAAATGAACCTAAGACACATTTATAGAACATTTATCCAAGAACTACAGAATACGTATTCTCATCAGCACATGGAACATTCCTCAGGATTGACTGTATGTTAGGCCACCAAAACAAGTCTCAACAAGTGTTAAAAAATGAAAATCATACCAAATATCTTCTCAGATCACAATGGAATTAAACAAGAAATCTAATAGGAACTTTAGACATCACACAAATACATGAAAATTAAACAACATGCTTCTGAATGACCACTGGGCAAATGAAGAAATTTAAATGGAAATTTAAAACATTCTTGAAACAAATAAAAATGAAAACACAGCATATTAAAACCTGTGGTACACAGGAAAAGCAGTGATACAGGAAAGTTTATAGCAATAAACACCCACATCACAAAAACAGCAAGATTTAAAATAAACAATCTAATTATGCACCTTAAAGAACTAGTAAAGCAAGAAAAACCAAACCCAAAATTAGTAGAAGAAAAGAAATAATAAAAATCAGAGTGGAATTAAACAATAATAGAGACTAAAAAAAAAAAATACAAAGTATCCATAAAATAAAAAGTTCCTTAAAAGGTAAGCAAAAACAATGAACTACTATCTATACTAACCAAAAAAGAGGGAGAGAAGACCCAAATAAACAAATCAGAAACTAAAAAAGAGACCTTACAACTGATACCACAAAAATATAAAAGATTATGAGAAACTATAATGAACAACCATAATCTAATAAACTGGAAAATCTAGAGGAAATGGATAAATTCCTGGACACATACCACCTAACAAGATGGAATCAGAAAGAAATGGAAAACCAGAAGAGACTAATAATGAGTAGTGAGATTAAATCAATAACACTTTAAAAATACTATTTTTATAGTTTTTAAATTGTTATAAATTATAATTTTAAAATTATTTTAAAATAATAATGTTTTTTTAAAAAGTGTTCTAGGAAGCTAGGCAGGAGGGATCAAATGGGACTGGTTGGGTAATGAAGGGAAAGGCAGGGAGGGGTGGAACTCAGAAAGTCTTCCAGGAGGGGAGGTGCTGAGCTGATCCTTGATGCATGAGTGGGGCACCCAATTTAAGGAGCCAGTGAAAGGTGGTGGACATCAGGGGTGTCATGTGGAGGCCAGCTGAGACACAACTAAAACCTGCATCTATGCCTGCTTCCCAGACCTAAAGGTGGGACACGGAGAAGAGCAGCGAGAAGCAGGAGCTAAACCAGAGCTGGAGAGGTGTGCACCTGGAGATTCTTTCCCAGTTTAGCTGGATGAAGGGAGATCAGGCCTTTTAGGATAGCAAAATTCATGTGCTAAATGGAAATGTATAAAGAACAAGCAACTTCTTTAGTTTGAATGAATATAATGTTGTTTCCTGAGCAACTGACCCACCTGAGGTGGAGATAAAATTTCTGATTAGATGTCTGTATTTCTGTCTCTTCTGGTTTAAGAAAATCTCATTTTAGGAAATAACTCAATCAACATAACTTTTACCTCCTGCTTAGCATTTTTTATCCCCTTCCCCCTTGTCCTGTACTGATGGCATCTGGGTTCAGGACACGAACCCCAGGCCCTAGGTGGGTCAGGCACAAAGGAAAGCCTGGGATTCTTCTGCTGCATTTTGGATTTTTGCTGCTCCCTGCTGTAAGGGGACTGAACTGACCAAGTTCCTGGTCTAGGGCCGACTGATGAAATTAGTGGTCAGTTAACTTCTATTCTGTTCCCATGGCCTGGGCCAGCCCACTGATCCTCCTGGCTCACTCCAGCTCACTTCAGCTCTGACTGGAGCTGGAGAACTGAAGGAAATAATGTATACAATGGTCCATTTCCAAGATAAAGTGCCTTAAATTGGCTTAGGTGAGCAAACTACAGAAAAAACAGGATATAGTAGGCCCCTGCTTGGATAGCCAACATCTGTTTGTAGCCCCCACACCCCCTTTAGTTGCCCTCACCCAAACCAAAGAAGTTTAGTCTAAGTTGAAAGTTTACTAGCCTGCAAAACAGCTCACTTTGTCTGTTCTTATCAGCCTGCCCAACTACTTAGGTCATAAGTCAAATACTTAAAGAGCCCCTGAGCTGACTAGGATTGCAATGCAGTGTGGGCTGCAACAAAATGCCACAAGACAACCTTAAAGAAAACACCTAAAGCCCCAACCCAACAACGGATAGGTGATGTCTGGGAAGATTGTGACCCCATAGCACTCAGCCTATCAAGAGCCGGGAGAGGGACCTGTGCCCTAGGGGATAAATTGCTTGTTGTAACTGTGCTGGGTGTGCCTGCCCATCAGACAACCTGTCTTGCAAGACCATCATTAAATATCTCACTTTTGCTGTTCTCTGGGTCTCTGAGTCCATTCTTTGGGTATGGATGGGTGAGTTTCTTTCTCACAACCTGGTGACCCATATGGGGAGCTCTGTGCCTGCATGGAGTGGGACTCCAGCTGAGAGGGGAGAACATCCCACCTGATTTAGGTAGCCTGCTCTGTCTGGGTGTCCTGGCTCCCCACGAAAGAAAAAGACAAACCTGAGACTGTTATTCAGAAGACAATGGAAGTGACACAGGGAGAAAAACAGGCACCATGGCAAGTAGGCAAACTTGTGCATGAGCCAAGGTAGGAAAATTGGACTGTAAGTACTGCCTTGGTGGTTGGACATTTTCAGAGGTTGAGTGTGTGTGACTAAGATGTACCTTAGATACAAAGCGAGTGCAGAGTCCCAATTCTCCCACAAGGAAACAGCTGGAGACAAACGAAGCCATTCTTGAGGTGTCCAAGAAACTTACAGTGTGGGGGCTGAGTACACAGGAAAAAGCTCAGACACAGAGACTAACCAAAAATGGGAAATAAGAATTCTAGGCTTAGGAAACAAAGGAAAAAGGAAACTAAAGAGACCCCCTCTAAAATTCCCCCAGATAATCCATTGGGGAAAATGCTGCAGGTTTGGAGGGATAACCCTCAAACCAGGGACAAGGAGAAGCAAAAGATAGTAAAGTATTGCTGTTTTATCTGGCCCAAGGAGCCCATTAATCAGCCTTCAGTCTTTTGGCCTAAATTTGGCTCAGATAAGGATTGAGTGTGCCAAACTGAATTCTCTATGTAAATAATAAAACTCCATCCTCACAAGAGGAGGTAGGTTACACTCTTTGTTGGATTAGTAAATTAACCCCCATGTTCCCCTTAAAGAAAAAAAAAAGAGCATAATAAAGAGCCCTCGCCCAATGAAATCCCTGGCATCCCCTAACGTGCTTGCCCCCCGCCCTGTACATCTCACAAAGTAGAGGGCAGGGAGATCAGGAGGCAACAGGAAGGCAAGAGGAAGAGGAATCTGGGGGTCATAAAGGAGCTAAACCCCATGCTCTCTTAAATCCTTACCCAAACTTAAGGAAAAAAACTGAAACAACGTTTTAAAATGTTTGAGAATTTACCTATTCCTTCTAAACAGCAGGTGTCTAACATGTACCCTCTTAGAGATGTCCCTATGGGACAGGAAGAAGTTGGATTTGTGAGTGTGCCTCTAACAAGTACTGAGGTTAGGAATTTAAAAAAGGAAATAAAGCCACTCTTTAAAAATCACCTCGATTTAGCAAAGCAGGTAGATCAATTTTTAGGACCAATTTTTATACTTGGGCTGAGATGATATCAATTGTAAATATTCTGTTTGCTGGGAAGGGAGGAAGAGAAAAAATAAGAAGGTAAATTAGAAAGAGAAAGGGGAGGAAACAGCAAAGGTAGAGGGCCAGAGAGAGACAGAAAGAGGAGAAACTGAGTGTAAGGGAGAGAGGAAACAGGGGATGACAGAGAAAGCAATAGAAAAAGAAAGTAAGTGAGAGGAAAAGACAGATCAAAGACACAGACAGTGAATCTGGGGAGAAAGATAATGTAAAAGGAAGAACGAGTATAAAAGAAAAGAGAAAGAGAGAGAGGCCATAAAAGACAGGAGACAAAGAGACAAAAGTGCAAGTAAGCAGTAGCAGCCACAGCCCTGCTGGTGGAGGAAACTTGGAAGCTGACCTGCAGTGGGGCCCTGGTAGTAAGCACCCCACGTCAGGTCTGGACTGTATTAAATCAAAAAGCTGGAAGATGGTTAACTAATTCCCGGATTTTAAAATATAAATTCATATTACTACTACTAATAATAATTTAATCTTAACAATAGATAAACCCAATAGATTTAACAATAGATACTTGCTTGAATCCAGCCAGTTTCTTATAGAAAGGAGATGAGAATGAGGAGGCATAAAACTATAACTATTTAAATATCATAAAATGTCAAACTAAAGTTAAACCAGACCTTAGAGAAACTCCAGGACATGATGGGACGAGGCTGTTTGTGAATGGGTCATCCAAAGTAATAAACAGTAAAAGACATAATGGCTATGCTGTCATTGATAGAAACAAACAATCCTCATGTGAAAACGGTAAACCAGTAACTGGTCAACCCAAACCTGTGAATTATATGCTCTTAACCAGGCCCCTAAAGCTCCTAGAAGTCAAAAAGGCACTATATATACTAACTCCAAATATGCCTATGGAATAGTACACATCTTTGGAAAGATCTGGACAAAATGGGGTCTAATAAATAGCAGGGGGAAAAATTAGTACACGGGGAACTGGTCAAACAAGTTTTAAAAAGCCTCCTGCTTCCAGTAGCCATAGTTCATGTAAATGGCCATCAGAAAGGAAACACTATAGAAGCTGTAAAGAACGGACTTGCAGATAAAGCTGCTAAGCAAGCCTCCCTGAAGAAAGAAGTTAAACTGTGTAGCCTAATCCCAGATATCCCTAATGTGGTATTAAGATCCCAATTTTCTAAAGAGGGGGAGAAAGAGCTGGGCAAGACAGGGGGCACTCAAACTGAGGATGAAAGGTGGGTGCTCCCTGATGGGAGAGTCATAATAAGCAAACCCATAATGAGAGAACTGATGTCCATACTGCATAAGGGAAGTCATTGGGGAAAGTCTTGTGTAATGCAATACACAAAAATTACGGGTGTATAGAGATTTACACACTTGCTAAACAAGTGTGTGAGGGTTGTATGACCTGCCAGAGAATAAACAAAAAGGTAGTTAAAAAACAAAAACAAAAACAAACAAACAAAAAACAAAACAGACTACTGGAGGAAGACCTCCTAGGTTAAGGCCATTTCAGAGCATTCAAGTACATTTTACAGAAATGCCCAAAACACAGAGACTAAAGTATCTGCTGGTAAGAGTAGACCACCTCTCCAGCTGGGTGAAGGCCTTGCCCCTCCCAACTGCCACAGCCAGGAATGTGGTCAAAATAATCTTAAAACAAATTATACCCAGATTTGGCCTGGTAAAAAAATATTAATTCTGACAATGGAAGCCACTTTGGCCCAAGGGTGCTAAGGAGAATTATGGAAGGTTTGCACATTAGATGGGATTACCACACCCCTTGGTATCCCCCCTCCTCTGGAAAGGTAGAGAAAATAAGTCAAATTCTCAAAAAGCACATTACCAAACTCATCTTAAAAACTAAAATGCTTTCGACCAAATGTCTCCCAATAATGCTCCTTGGGATTAGGACAGCCCCAAGAAAAGACTTAGGATTGTCCCCCTCTGAGTTATTGTATGGACTCTTATATTTAAACAAGGCTACAAACCTTCCTACTATGGAAACCAAAGACCAATTTTTAAAAAATCATATACTGGCCATATCCTCTACCCTGTCATCTCTTAGGTTAAAAGG
The DNA here is from genome assembly GCF_049350105.2 of Macaca mulatta. Lineage (NCBI taxonomy): Eukaryota > Metazoa > Chordata > Mammalia > Primates > Cercopithecidae > Macaca > Macaca mulatta. Next base: position 114,548,285 of record NC_133406.1, read on the forward strand.
ACTTCTGACTCAAACTCCACCCCTGAGTTCACAGTCCACCACTTCCAGCCTGGCTACTTGGTGCTGATTAAAACTTGGAAGGAAGACAAGCTCCACCCAAGCTGGGACAGTCCCTGTCAAGTGCTCCAGACCACCGAAATAGTTTTGGAAACAGCTGAACGAGGGTGGACTCGTTACACTTGGGTCAAGAGACTGGTAAAAAAAAAAAAAAAACAAAAACCAAACAAACAAAAAAAAGTGAGGAAGAGAAAAAGGGAAAAGGACAAATGGGAAGTGTATAATCACCTAAGGACCCCTTAAAGCTAACTCTAAGGAAAACCTAGAAGAGAGCTATAAGCGGGCCCTGTCATTGGGGATGGATATGGTTAGGATTAATTTAAGCACAAGGGGTAAAAGGAAACCTGTGTATTGAATGGAGCCCAGTCCTAGGGGTGGAAAGTAGGGATTATCCAATCAAACTAATAGTCAACATAACTCAGACCTCCAACCCACAAACTGTAAAATTTAATGCCTGCCAAGTTTTACCTCGAAGGAATTTAGGACACTAAAGACAGTTGTCACAGGCAAACAAATATCTATGACCTGAAACAAACCATTTTCAGACCCTCTCAGAAAAGCCCTGCACTAGCTGAAATCGGGTCTGGTGGACCACTGAATATCAAGGCTGGGTAAGTCATTCTTCCAAAAACAAACCCTTAAAGGATAAAATACATTTATATAAGGGCCCCACACAACCTAGCTGTGAAAATTTAAAATCCAATCCTATATTAATGACAATAAACAACCCAGCTACTCTAGACCAGGAACCTTGGAAGTATGGATTAGGAGTAAATATCTCAGGAAGGGACCTCGTGGGATGGTAAGCTCTCAGGCTAATCACCAACTCATCCTTGAGCTCACTCAGGGTTACTATAACTTCTGGCCCCACCATTTCCTTTAACCCACCAGGCAATAACTCTAATAGAGTAAAAAATAATAATAATTGAAATAATTGACCTAAGGCAGACTTTAAAAATTAAGACCAGATATGGGGATGTAAATGCCTGGGTTGAATGGGTAAAATTTTTGGTACTAGCCCTCAACAAAAGCTACTGTTACACCCACTCTGTTGGGCAGTGTCAGGCACAGGTAGTTCCATCTCCCCTAGGATGGGATACCAGTCCCAAAGGAATGCCTGCATGTTGGCTCTATACCAGCACAAGGATGCGTGGGAAAACAAGACATACAAAAGTCTATCATTGGTCCTTCCTACTTTGTGGAGGTAGGAAAGCAATCCCCTCATTCTCCATAGGGAATATAAAATACTCCTTTTGCCTCTCTAGGCAGGGACTAGAGTTCAATAAGCCCGTGGGAGAACTCTCAACTTACACCTACATCCTAAATGTTACTGGCTAGTCAATGGCAACTACTCAGCTCTTCATATACCCCTGGATAATGTCTACTGATATTGTGGGAAGAGGAACCTCCATGACCTGTTACCATCCAGTTGGATCAGGACTTGTGCCTTAGTTCAACTTGCCATTCTATTCACCTTGGCATTCCATAAAATCCATGAGAATCCACATGGCCACTGAAGTTGGAGAAATCTAACAAATTCTTTTAATCTCAACATTTATATTAACTCAATAGGAGTCCCTAAAGCAGTACCTAATGAATTTAAGGCTCAAAGCTAAATAGCTGCTAGGTTTTAAATCAGCACTCTTCTAGTGGTCAACTATTAATAAAAATGTAAATTGGATTAATTACATCTATTATAATCAATGAAAATTCATCAACTATATTCAAAATGCTCTCAAAAGAGTACCTAGCCAGTTAAATGCCACCAGCCAAATGGCCTGGGAAAACAGACTTGCACTAAACATAATCCTAGTAGAGAAAAGGAGCATATGTGTCATGCTGAGTGGAAATTGTTGCACTTTCATTCCTAATAAAACTGCCCCAGATGAAACCATCACAAAGGAGTTATAAGGGTTAACAACTCTAGCCAATGAATTGGTGGAAAATGCCAGAATTAATAAACCATTTACTGATTGGCTAAAAAGTTGGTTCAGGAAACGGAAAGGAATGGTAGACCTTCATTCTAACATCTCTTATAATTGTAACTGGAGTCCTAACAGCTGTAGGGTGTTGCATTATCCCCTGTGTTAAAGGGTTAACCCAAAAGTTAACCAAAACAACCATCAATAAACAAATGCCCATAACATATCAACTATTATGAAAAACTAAATCAAATCTACTCTTGCCTAATAGAGTCAATAGCTGTTAAAACAATTTAATGACCAAAGGACATGAAAATAAATGTGAAAAGAGAATCAATAGGGGTAAAAGAAAAAGAGGAGGGAATTGAAGGAAAAAATGTATACAGTGGTCAATTTCCAAGACAAAGTGCCTTAAATTGACTTAGGTCAGCACACTACAGAAAAAACAGGATATACTAGGCCCCTGCTTGATGGCTGACACCTGTTTGTTGGGCCCTCCCTCCCGCTTAGTTGCCCTCACCCAAACCAAAGAAGTTTAGTCTGAGATAAGAGTTTACTAGTCTGCAAAACAGCTTGCTTTGTCTGTTCTTATCAGCTTGCCCAGCTACTTAGGTCACAAGTTAAATACTTAAGGAGCCACTGAACTGACTAGAACTGCAATGCATTGTGGGCTGCAACAAAATGCCAAAAGACAACCCTAAAGAAAACACCTAAAGCCCCAACCCAACAACTGATAGCCCATTCCCGGGAAGACTGTGACCCCATAGTACTCAGCCTATGAGGAACCGGAGGAGGGACCTATGCACTAGGGGATAAATTGCTTGTTGTAACTGTGCTGGGTGTGCCTGCCCATCAGACACCAGATCTTGCAAGACCATCATTAAAAGTCTCACTTTCGCTGTTCTCAAGGTTTCTGAGTCCATTCTTTTTTTTTTTTTTTTTTTTTTTTTTGAGACGGAGTTTCGCTCTTGTCACTCTGAGTCCATTCTTTGGGTTTCAATGGGTGAGTTTATTTCTCACAGATCTCGGTGAGCCCTGGCTATGGCTACCAGACACCCTGCCTAGCAGCCCACCCCCACAGCTTTCAACTGTGGAGTCATTCACTCTGCTCATGCCAGTAGGGCAACTGTCCCACTGCCCACTGCCTGCACACCACAGGGCTTGCTGGCCAGCACCACAAGTTCCTCCATGGGGAAGATGGCAACCTATAGGTCTCTTTCACTTTCATGGGTACCAGGAAAGCTTGGGAGAACTGTCTCAGCATGTGGGTATCCTTCCAGAGCACAAAAGAGGGTGCAGGTCACAAGATTACTGCATTAAGCTTTCTTCTCAGCCTGATTGATCACTTACCCCATCTTCTGATTTGGGCCCATGGGTGAGAGAAGCCATGGCAGATGTCTGACTCTTGCATTATCCATCTTCATCTCCCTTCTCTCTCACTCGCTCCAGGACCAGAAAGGCTTTTTAATAACCCCTTCCCGTCCAGAAGGGAATCCCTCCATCACATCCTCATCCTCTCCCCTTTGCCCTTGTCCCCTCTGCGACCCTTAGGGATACAAGGCCACCAGCTCTCCAGGGTCCTCAGAAACCCCAAATATTAGAAGCAGATCCAAGATTTTGGGTTATTCCCCAGGTTCTTTTTTCCTACTTCAAGAAGCCCTGGAGAGGAAATCACATGAGGAATGTGTTTAAGAAAAGAGCAAGTACTGTCAACTTCGGGCAGGATAGAGGAGTGTAGGTGGGGTCCATAAAAGAAGCCTACAGGCATCCAGGAGGAACAGACGATAACGAGGAAAAGGAAAATCCTGTGAGTGCTCTTGGGAATCTGGGACAATTCTGAAGTTTTCCTACATTTGGTTCATCAACCAAAGAAAGCAAGACTGGCTTCAGTCTGGCCATGCCCAAGACACAGAAACAAAAGGCTGACTGCCATTGTCTGCCCAAACTTGGCCCATTGGACTGGCCCAAAGCAGGTCCATTGTGCAATGAGAGAAGCAAAATACAGAGTAAGCTCAGCCGTTACCGGTGAAATGGGACCTAGAGAAACAAGGCAGAGCTTCACTCTGACCCCCTCCTTGGGGGCCCCCTTTGGAGCAGAATAAGACCTGTAAAAGAAAGACCAGGACTTGGATTCTGCTCTGTGGATGAAAGAATACGGGGCTCACGGGCTGTGTTTGGGAGAAGGGAGTGGTGCGGGCTGTACAGAGCAAGCAGAGTGGAGGTGGGGCCAGGAAATCTCCAGGTGAGCCTTGGTTTTGCTTCTCATAGGAGGTGAGCGTCCCTGTCACCCCCAGTGAGAGAGGCAGGCGTACAGCACCCCACCCCCTCACTCGGCTATTGTGGGGATTCACAAAGTGAAGTGGGGTATGGAAAACATCCATTGTCAGCAGTTTCCAAAAGAATTTAGCCTTGATCCCTATGTTCACTTCATCATGGAGAGAGAGACTGGGAAAGGGGGAGAGACTGAGGCTATGCCCTACACCTCTGTACGGGTTTTTCTGCTCCCAAAGAGCCATTGAAACCTTGCTGCCTCTATCTCAGTCACAGAAGAACTTACAAAGCTGAGGGCTGGAGACTGGTTCCTCCTTTCATAGCCTCTCAGAACACCAGCCCTGTCACAGAACCACGAAGCTCCGTTCTCAAGGAGATCCGGAAAAGGATCACCCCCACCTCTGTTCTCACAAACAGAGAAAGCCAAAATCACCACCAGAGGGCGGAGAGGAGCCTTGCGGGGACGGCCTTGCGGATATAGCCTCCTTCCTGTTCGTTGAAGTGCTGTGGTTGGCTCGCCTCGCCCTCGCCCCGCCCCACCCCGCTCCACCCCACCCCGCCCCGACTCGCCTCGCCTCACCTTGCCTGCCTCCCTCTCTCTTTCTTTCCTTTCTATTCTTTTTCTTTTGCTTTCCGTCTTTCCTTACTTCTTGAACAAACATTTATTAAGGCCCTTACCTTGAGTCAGGCACCATGCTGGAGCTAGAGATACAGCCGGGCGACAGGTGTGCGGTCCTGCTCCTACAGCCTTGGTACGTAGTCAGCAACACTGAATGAATGAATGTATTCTCTATAGACCTTGAAAGAAAATAACCACAGGCCAAAGCTTGAGAAGAAAGACCTTGAGGACAGCAACAGCCCCAACAGACCCAGACATAGGGACTTGCCACGGAGCGGTCCCAGACACCCACCAAGAAGCCTTGCAGGGATGCAAGACCACAGCTCGTTGGCAGCAGCAAGGTTTCAGGGAGAGGAACCCCAGTCCCATGGACTCATCTTTTCTTCCAGACTCTTCCAAGTGAGAGTTATGAGGTAACCATACAGGCCAGAGTCCCAGAAATGCCCTTTCCTGAATTGGAGACTCTGAGCCAGCCCTTCATCCCCAGTAGAGAGGGGTAGGTGCCAGTGTAGGTGGATGATACCCTAGCTTACCTGTTCTACTCAGAGTGGCACTGGGATGAGCGGGCACAAGGGCTCCAGTTAAGGATAGCCAGGGGTAGTGCTTCGGGGTCAGACCAGGAGTGTACCCCAGCATTCCCAGCTGTGTTTCAGAGAAGGTGGCAGGCAACCCTGGAATTAAATCCTTCTCTAACTGAAAAATTAAATCCTTCTCTAACGGGAGGAAGCAGCCACAGACCCAGAGCCTCTGCTCCTATTACAGCCATGTCCTCTTCTACAGCTCATCACCAGGCTAGGCCCGAGGGACCTCCATATTCTCAATGGAAACTCCCACCCAAGGTTCAGGGCCCTGTTGTTAGGGGAGCACCCCTTCTCATGTTAGAGCATCCCTTGACCTGTTGTGACACCCTTCCTTCTATTGGGGAACTCCTCATCCTGTTAGGGCACCCCTCCTCCTGTTAAGGCACCCCTCATCCTTTTAAGGCACCCTGCCTCCTGTTAGGAAACCCTCCGCCTGTTAGAGTACTCACTCCTTTTAGGGCACCCCTCCTCCTGTTAGGGCATCCTTCATCTTGTTAGGACATTCCTCCTCCTGGTAAGGCATTCCTCCTCATGTTAGGACACCCCTCCTTCTGTTAGGGTACCCCTCCTCCTCTTAGGGTACCACCTTCAACTTTATGACAACTCTCCTCCTGTTAGAGCACCCCTCCTCCTGTTATGACACCTCTCCTCCTTTTTAGAGAATCCTCTTCCTGTGGAGGCATCCCTCCTCCTATTAGGGCAGTGCTTCTACTCTTAGGGCACCATCTTCACCCTGTAGGGCACCCCTCCTCTTGTTAGAGCACCCACTCCTCCTGTTAGAAAATCCCTCCTCCTGTTAGGACACCTCTCCCCCTGTTAGGGCACTCCTTCTACTGTTAGGGCACCCTTCCTTCTGTTAAGGCACACATTCTTTTGTTAGGGCACCCCCTTTTCCTGTTAGAACACCCCCTCCTCCTGTTAGAACACTCTCTCCCATCTTAGGGCACCCCTATTCCCATTAGCATACCCCTTCTTCCTGTTAGGGCACCTCTCCTCATGTTAGGACACCCCTCCTCCTGTTAGAACACACTTTCTCCTGTTAGGACACCCCCTCCTCCTGTTAGAACACACTTTCTCCCATTAAAGCACCCCCTCATCCTGTAAGGGCATGCCTTCTCTGGTTAAAGCACCCCCTCCTCCTTTTAGGACACATGTCTTACTGTTAGAACATATCTCCTCCTGTTAGGACACCCTTCTTTTGTTAAAGCACCCCTCCTCCTGTTAGGGCATTGATATGATTTGGCTGTGTCCCCACCCAAATCTTATCTTGAATTGTCATTCTCATAATCCCCTATATCATTGGAGGGACCCGGTGGAAGATAATTTAATCATGGGGGTGGTTACCCTCATGCTGTTCTCATGTTCTTATTATGGTGAGTGAGTTCTCATGAGACCTGATGGTTTTATAGGGGGCTTTTCCCCCTTTTGCTTGACACTTCTCCTTCCTGTCATCATATGAAGTAGGACATGTTTATTTCCCCTTCCACCATTATTGTAAGTTTCTTGAGGCCTCCCCAGCCATGCAGAACTGTGAGTCAATTAAACCTCTTTCCATTATAAATTGCCCATTCTTGGACAGTCCTTTATAGAAGCTTGAGAATGGACTAATACAGTACATTGGTACTGCAGAGAGTGAGGAGCTGCTATGAAGATATCCAAAAATGTGGAAGAGATAGCAAAAGGGGGCTTGCCTGGGCATGCCTGGGCATGCCTGCAGTGGACTGGGGCACACATGTGCACTACAGGAATGAGATGGAGCCACCAGGAATTTGCACCTTATGCAGGGGAGAAGCGAAGCCTCATCAGCTCTTGTGTGGAAGCCCTGGCACTCAACTGTGAGGTGAAAACCTGCTTGCAGGGCCCTTCTTTTTGCTGAGAGTTGTCCTTTTGCTTAAAAAATTATATTACTCATTCTCTGATGTCCACGTGCCTAATTGTTCCTGGTCTTGAGACAAAAAAAAACTGGATCTAGCTGAGCTCAGGAGCAGAAAAATCCTACATCACAACTGATTTTGGAATTGGGTAACAGGCAGAGGTTGGAACAGTTTGGAGGGCTCAGAAGAAGATGAGACAATGTGGAAAAGTTTGGGCCTTCCTAAAGACATGGAGGGCTCAGAAGACAGGAAGATGTGGAAATGTTTGGAACTTCCTAGAGACTCATTGAATGGCTTTGACCAAAATGCTGATCGTGATATGGACAATGAAGTCCAGGCTGAGGTGGTCTCAGATATAGATAGGGAACATTTTGGGAACTAAAGTGAAGGCCACTCTTCCTACACAAAGAGACTGGTGGCATTTTGCTTCTGCCCTAGAGATCTGTGGAATTTTGAACTTGAGAGAGATGATTTAGGGTATTTTGCAGAAGAAATTTCTAAGTGACAAAGCATTCAAGAGGAAACAGAGTATAAAAGTCTGGAAATTTTGCAGCCTGATGATGTAATAGAAAATAAAATCCCATTTTCTAGGGAGAAATTCAAGCCAGCTGCAGAAATTTGCAGAAGTAATGAGGAGCTGAATGTTAATCAACAGAACAATGGAGAAAATGTCTCCAGGCCATGTCAGAGACCTTTACAGCAGACCCTCCCATCACAGACCCAGAGGCCTAGGAGAAAAAAATGGTTTCATGGGCCAGGCCCAGGGCCCCTGTGCTGTGTGCAGCCTAGGGACTTGGTGCCCTGTGTCCCAACTGCTACAAGTGTGGCTAAAAGGGGCCAAGGTACAGCTCAGGCTGTGGCTTCAGAGGGTGCAACCCCCAAGCCTTGACAGCTTGGCAGAAGTCAAGAATTGAGGTTTGGGAACCCCCATCTAGATTTCAGAGGATGTATGGAAACACCTGGAAGTCCAGGCAGAAGTTTGCTGCAGGGGTGGAGCCCTCATGGAGAACCTCTGCTAGGGCAGTACGAAAGGGAAATGTGGGTTCAGAGCTCCCACACAGAGTCCCCACTAGGGCACTGCCCTGTGGAACTGTGAGAAGAGGGCCATGGTCCTCCAGACCCCACAATGGTAGATCCACCTACAGCTTGCACCTATGCACCTGGAAAAGCCACAGGCACTCAACACCAGCCTGTGAAAGCAGCCTGAAGGGGGGCTGTACCCTGCAAAACCACAGAGGCGGAGTTGCCTAAGGCTGTGGGAGGCCACCTCTTTTATCAGTGTGACCCAGATGTGACACATGGAGTCAAAGGAGATCATTTTGGAACTTTAAGTTTTAACGACTGCTCTATTGGATTTTGGACTTGTGTGGGGCCTGTAGCCCCTTTCTTTTGGCCAGTTTCTCCCATTTGGAATGGGTGTATTTACCCAATGCCTGTACTCCCATTGTATCTAGGAAGTAGCTAACTTACTTTTGATTTTACAGGCTCATAGGCAGAAGGGACTTGCTTTGTCTCACATGAGACTTTGGACTTGGACTTTTGAGTTAATACTGGAATGAGTTAAGACTTTGGGGGACTGTTGGAAGGGCATGACTGTGTTTTGAATTGTGAGGACATGAGATTTTGTTGGGATGAGTGGGGAAATGATATAGTTTGAATGGACTAATACAGGCACCCTTTCCTCCTGTTAGAGCACCTTTCCCTGTATAGGACACCCCTCCTACTGTTAGAACACTACTTCTCCTGTTAGGGAACCCATTCTCCTGTTGGGGCACCCCCTTTTCCTGTTAGAATACCCCTCTTCCTGTTATAACACTCCCCCCTCTTAGGGCAATCCCTCCTTCTGTTAGGGCACCCCTACCCCTGTTAGAGCAACTTTACTCCTGTTGGAG